>NC_088362.1:72616376-72711376 GCF_034508935.2 Berghia stephanieae
TTGTTGTTGTTTTGTTTCTTTTTTATTCTTGCGTAATATAGCGTTTTGAGCACGTTTAGATGATATTGCCCTCTATCAAAGCTCAAGAAAAAACTTGAAGTAAAATAAAAATTAGACCCAATGCTATAGATTATTGCAATTCCTTTTCTTAATGTTACACGGTTTGGAGGTCTAAATTTGATGATCAATTAAAAAAAAAAAATAATAATAAAGGAAGAAATTTTTCAAAAGTATCTAAACGGGGCATTCAGGCAAAATAAGATGAAAAACTCTAGAATTTTGTTTTGTTTCATTTCTGTTTGAGCACGTTTAGTGGATATTGCGCTCTATAAAAGCCCAAGAAAAGGCTCAAGATATAGGACTTGAAGGTTTTTATAAATTAGACCCAATGCTGTAGATTAGTGCGATTTCTTTTTACACGGTTTGGAGGTCTAAATTTGATAATCAATACAAAAAAAAAAATTAAATAAAATAATAATAATCAAGGAAGACATTTTTTAAAAAAATATCGAAACGGGACAGTTGAGGCAAAATAAGATGAAAAACTCTAGAATTCTTTACGAATAATTATACAAAATCCTAACAAATTTACACACATTGTTTTTTTTATAATAAGAAGTAAGACACTAAATGTTTTAAAAACGTTAGGTTTATTCATACATTATATCTACTCGTAGAATAATAAAAGAAAAATTCTGACAATTTTGTTGATAATCTGATGTAAAATGACAAATAGTCGTTAGAAAATAAGCAATGACACGGAATTGAAATTAAGTAAACTCATAACAAAAAATAATAATTTTCTTGATATTAAAGCTGATTTCGCAAAAATAAAAAAATAAAAAATAACATTGTGATAAAACATGCTTTTTATATTACTAATCAATTCCTATAAACTGATAATACACTGTACAATAATAATTTAGAGTTATAAATTTAAAGACTAAAGATATAGATGTATGGCGCGCTACCCTACTTTCAGCCTGTCTTTCTCTTTTTTCGTCTTCTCCTCCTCCTCCTCCTCCTCCTTCCTTCCTTCTTCTTCTTCTTCTTCTTCTTCTTCTTCTTCTTGTTCTTCTTCTTCTTCTTCTTCTTCTTCTTCTTCTTCTTCTTCTTCTTCTTCTTCTTCTTCTTCTTCTTCTTCTTTTTTTTCTTCTTCTTCTTCTTCTTCTGCTGCTGCTGCTGCTGCTGCTACTGCTGCTGTTGCTTGTTTTGTCTTGTTTGGCGCCAGAATAAAGACAACGTGTTGTCGTGAAAAATTAGACCTTTTAAAAACAATACTCTTTTAAAACATTAAAATTGATTCAACAGTAGGAATTGTGGGATTCGCCTATTTGTTATCATTATTTAAATTTAATGAAGCACTGGTCGACGCAGTTTGTTTGTTTTTTTTGTTGTTTTTTTTTTTAATTATTTTTTTTTTTTGTGCGTGTGTGTTAACCAGAGCATCTGGTACATCTCTCACGGTCTGGTAATAGGTAACGCATTCAGAGGGCGGTTTTGAAACTGTCCTTTATGAATGGCGGAGCGGCACCCCTTCATACGGATTGATATGTGATATGAATGAAATAGAGGTGTATCCATCAGTGACTGCTGCTGCTGTGCTGTTGTCCATTCATCATTTACATCCTGTCCCTTTTGTCTTGGATCATTCTTCCTATTTTTTATTGTCAACAATTTACCACGCCCATCTTTTTTTTTATTACATCTATGATATGCCCCAGTGCACACATACAAACAAACATACACACACACACACACACACACAAACACAACACACACACACACATCCACCCACACACATTGAAATCGGCGGCATGCCCCTTGTCACAGGTGTGAGTCATTCAACCACATATTCATTTATATTTTGATAATAATAATTTTTTAAAAAGATTATCATTAAGACGTTTGTTTTTTTTAGAAAAATCGATAACTGGTTTTTGTTTTGGGTTTTGTGATATATAACAGGAAAGCAGAATCTATCGTACCTGTATTTTCGAAGAAAAAAAATGTAGAGTAAAAAATACTTGAGAAGAACAAAATTGGAGTTGCTAATCATAATGTCTTTCAAAACTGAAAATACGAAATATAAGAAATTAATTAAAAGTTCATGGAGCTTATGTTTATCACGGTTTCTTTGCCATGGAATGGAAAGCTGTACTTGTTTACACGATCATTTTTCTCGCATCTGCCATATATTTATCATTGAACAGGTGGTTTGATCTATTCTTAATTTGGTGGAGACAACAAGCGCAGCCCATGATAGTCCAATATTCTATCTACACGATAGAAGCAAGTGTTACGGTCATTTTTACTCTACAGAAACCATGAATTTCGTGGCTCTACTAGAACAACAGTCCACTCGGATAAATGCAACAACTTGGGATCAACGACAATTTTGCGATTAACCAAAGTTGAGATTAACCGAGTTGCGATTATCCGGAGTGGACTGTACAACTTAATTTAGGTTGTGTTGCTGTGTCAATTCTCGTGAAAAATTCAAGTGGTTTTGAGGGGGATTTTTGTCCATTCTTCTTCTTTCTATATTCATCTGTATTGGGATGTTCCTTGAAGTTTTACCCCCCCCCCCCCCCCCCACCCCCCCATATTGTAGTGTTACAACAAAAGCATTTTTGCGACCCTTTAAATAGGACGCGTTGCGAAGTACTTGGGGTCAGTGTGTAAAATTTTGATATTCCTCTATCAAATATTGATAGTCATCTTCACTGGATTTTTTTTCTCCAAATATGTTCCACAAATGAAATGGAACTACCTGCCAAGTGGTGTCAGGCTTATGAGCAATTGAGATCTTAACAATGTGATACAGTGGAATTCGCATAAAGTCAAAACTCTTAAAGTCAATTTTTGCTTGAAGTCAACAGTTTTTGATAGTAATAAATAATCTGTTCTTTATCGTGCGACTATGTGGTCTAATGGTATGACACTCGCTTTCGAATCGAAAGGTTCTGAGTTCGAGCCTCGCTCGGCGCATAGTTAAGTCCTTAGAAAAGGCTCTTTACTCACATCCGGTACTCCGGTGTAAAATGAGTACCTGGTCTTTAGCAGCGTTGTCTACGTCGGAAAAAAATTGGAAAATCGCCTAACAGGTGTCATGTTTCGTTCTACATGTTACATGTTGGTCAGGGACCCCTTGTAAAACGCTTTGAGCATATTAAGTGGATATCGTGCTATATAATAGCTATATAATAGCTCAAGTTTTTTTTTTTTTTAAAGTATGTTCCATTAAAAATGGATAAGGTAAACCTTGCTTAAAGTCTATCAATTTTTCTGGTTATCAGGGTTCCATTGGTATCTCGTATAAGGTCAGGCTGAGTCTGATGCTTAAATCTAAATTCCAATGCGCTTCATAAGGAATGTTTATTAAATGTCGGGCCCAATCCGACAAGCACATAGCTAAGTACATATTGGTCCAATGTATTTCTCTTCATCTTTCATCGAAACCATAATTTAAGAGTACAGGGGTGAAGATATAAGCTCAAAATAAGAAAAAGGAAAAAAAAAAAAGGCGGAAGGTTGGAAAGAGGTGAGTGTGTGTGGGTGGTGGTGGGGGGGGGGGGGGGAATCCAGGAACCTAAACCCTACGTTCTCCCTTCAATTCACCTATTGACGCCATGGAAATGTGCTCCCGATAACTTTTGCCTCTTGCTTTGATGTGGAATTCAATGGTTCACCCCCCTTGTCACCTTTGAAAAGAGCACAGTAATTGATGACGTGATAACTCAAGGATCGCCTTGCTGCGCCACGCATGTGTCGCCACCCATAATCCAATTAACTCTTTTAATTAAACCCCGCCTTTCACTACATGGTTTTTATAGACTTCAAAAGCAGAAGTGAAAACATTATTATCAGCTCTTTGCTTTTGTTTCTCTCTTGTGCGGCTTTGTGGTCTAGCAGTAAAACACTCGCATCTAACTGGTCGGTCATTGAGTCAAGCTCCGCTGTTCATGGCGAGTAAGGCTGAACCCTTGAGAAAGGCTTTTTACTCGTCTTTCACCGCACCCGCGAGTGAAATCACCGTTTACAGCGCTGTGTCTCGAATATATATATATATATATATATATATAATATATTATATATATATATTATATATATATTCGAGACACAGCGTATATAAGTAAATTAACTCACGTAATTTTAAGCCGAAACGAATGTTTCCATGTCCTTCATTTCATCAGTCGGCATTTTTTCTTACAAAAAGTACCCACCAACACTCAATATATATATATATATATATATATATATATATTATATATAATATATATATATGTGTGTGTGTGTGTGTGTGTGTGTGTGTGTGTGCCTTGCATGCATCACATCTCTTCCTAATTATTGGATGTTACTGTTGAATTGCCCCCCCCCCCCCCTTGCAAATCGCTTTTTGCTCATTTAGTAGATATTGTACTATATGCAAGCTCAAGTTTGTTTGTGTTCTCCTAACTTAATTCAGGTGTTGATTGATTATTTTAGAGTTTTATTATATAAGAGATCATCAGCTTACATTACTGTCTATTTCACGCAACCGGTCATTAAAAAGATGAAAATTCGATTTTCGTTGACATGATTGACTTGTAAAGATGACAATTTATTATATCAAGTGAACAACGATTTTACTAATATAAAAACCATGCATTTAAGTTAAAGAAATCATACATAAAAGAAATAATGCAACCAAGGAATGGATGGAGTAAGAAAGAAATAGAGAAGTGAAAATTGTTATAAACTAAATTATCGTGAAGCCGCAGGTTAAACAAAATGGAAAAGAAAAATGGATTACTAGATACGACCATTGTAGACAGTACATCCACGTGTCTAACATGAAACCAACATCAACAATTGCTTGCAATCCTTTAGCTAGAACTTCAAATATACTCAATATGCACGCGCAACACACACACACATACACACACACACACACATACACACACACACACATACACACGCGCGCCCGTATACTCGTGTATGAGGGAGAGAGAGAACGTGAGAGATAGAGTTAGAGAGAAAGAGGCAGAGAGAGAGAGAGAGAGAGAGAGAGAGAGAGAGAGAGAAAGAGAAAGAGAGATACGTATAATGTGTGGAGGTTGAAAGCGTAAGGCATTAAAACAAAGTAATAGATTTCAAAATGTCAATTTTATTTCTGTTTTAACCGACGCACACATAGTTGCAGGTTTGATAACCGAACGCAATTTTGAACTTGGATTAACACTGTTGTAATGAACAAAATTTAGCGTTAGCTTGAGAGTATTTCCATGACAACAATGGGCCCATAACAATTTCGATTATCAGACCTGCAAATAAGTCGGTCTAAACCATTCTTTGTGTATTTCTAATGAGTGGGCAATCTTTAAGCAGATTATAGCAATGATAGTGATATTTAAAAAAAAAAATAGTTAATGATAAAAACAATTGAAAGGCAATAATGTTGTTAGCCTCAATCTATTACAAACAATTATGGGTGTACTAGGGGTTTCCGCTTTCCCATTATTACTCGTATTAATAAGTTTTAGAAATGAGATGTGTGTAAAAGCTAAAAAATAAATCAAAGGACCCATTCTTTAGTTTCATCTTTTCATCTTTCGTTTGTTTGCTTTATATTTTTATTACTTTTTTTTTTTATTTTATTTATTTATTTATTAAAAAATTATTTCGGAGCTTCATGCGATGAGTCTATGAAAGTTATCTGTCAATTCAAGGAATTATATATAAAATACAAATGATGGCCAAATTTGTAATTTTTTTTTTAAAGCTACAGCATTTGACATTGGGAATGACAAGGAACTTGGATGACGTTCATAATAATGTTCACTAAGTGTATCTTTCGGAAAGAAAATTGAACGGAGTTGAGTGGAACAAGGGCAACAACCAAAACAATAATCAGATAATATATCGTTTACAACGATTGTTTCCCTTCTATCAGCTAACCCTTTATCGAGCCTCACAAACCTTTCAACATGTTAAAAGATTATAAGTTAACATTAATTAGAAAATTAATATACTTACTTACTTCTTACTTATGCCCGTCACTCCTAGTGGAGCATAGGCCGTCGACAACAGTCCTCCATCTTCCTCTGTCCTGGGCCATCTTCTCCAACTCTCCCCAAGTGTGTCCCATCCTCTTCATGTCCGCCTCCAGGTCTCGCCGCCAGGTGTTTCTAGGCCGCCCTCTCTTCCGTTTTCCCTGGGGGTTCCATCTCAGCGCCTGCCTAGCGGTGTTATTGGTTGGCTTCCTCAGGGTGTGCCCAATCCATCTCCATCGGCGGCGTCTGATTTCGTCTTCTGCTGGCATTTGAGATGTTCTCTGCCACGGGTCTGCGTTGTTGATCCTGTCTGGCCAGTGAATCTTGAGGATCCTTCTGAGGCAGCTATTGATGAAGGTCTGTACTTTTCCGGTGGTGGTCTTCGTGGTCCTCCAGGTCTCCGCTCCATACAAAAGGACTGACTTGACATTTGAATTGAAGAGTCTTATTTTGGTTCGGGTTGACACCACCTTGGAGCTCCAGATGTTTTTAAGCTGCAAGTATGCTACCCTCGCCTTGCCAATTCTTGCCTTTACGTCTGCATCTGTGCCACCCTGTTTATCTAATATGCTGCCTAAATACGTGAAGTGGTCAACCTCATCCAGTTCGCTCTCGTGCAGTTTGATTGGTTCTTTACTATTTGTGTTTATTTTGAGGACCTTTGTTCTACCCTCATGGGCCCTGAGTCCGATTTGTGATGACTTTGCTGTTATCTCTGTTGTCTTGTCCTGCATTTGTTCGTGATTGTGGGACAGCAAGGCCAAGTCATCTGCAAAGTCCAAATCGTCGAGCTGGTCGAACAATGTCCACTGAATCCCATTTCTCCTACCTGCCACTGCTGACCTCATTGTCCAGTCAATCGCCAAAAGGAAGAGAAAGGGTGACAGAAGACATCCCTGTCTGACTCCAGTGTTCACATTGAAGCTATCTGTCAGTTGTCCCCCATGGATTACTCGACAGGTCACTCCCTCGTAGGAACTTTGGATCAGGCTGACTATTTTTGTTGGAACCCCATAGTGGCGGAGTATTTTCCATAAGGTTTCTCGGTCCACGCTGTCAAACGCTTTTTCATAATCAACGAAGTTGATGTACAACGGGGAATTCCACTCCAAGGATTGCTCAATTATGATGCGTAGGGTTGCAATTTGGTCGACACATGATCTATTCCTGCGGAAGCCAGCCTGTTGGTCGCGAAGGAGGGGGTCAACAGCACTTTTAATTCTCTCCAAGATTATTCTATTAAAGACTTTTCCTGGCACTGACAGAAGCGTTATTCCTCGGTAGTTGTTGCAATGGCTGAGGTCGCCTTTCTTAGGCAGTTTGACGAGGTACCCTTCCTTCCACTCTGTTGGTACTTCTTCCTCCTCCCAGATCTTCTTGAAGAGAGGATAAAGCATTTCTGTGGTCGTTTTTAAGTCCGTCTTTAAAGCTTCTGCGGGAATGTTGTCTGGCCCAGCTGCCTTGCCATTCTTCAATAGTTTGATAGCGTTCCTGATCTCCTCTTTAGTCGGGTGTTTACAGTTGATGTCAAGGTTTGTATCAGCTGGGTTGATGTTTGGGGCGTTCGACGGAGCTGGTCTGTTCAGAAGCTCTTCAAAGTGAAGAGCCCATCTATTTAGTTGCTGTTCCTTTCCCAGGATGGTGTTTCCTTCTTTGTCTTTGACTGGTCGCTCGGGCCTATTGTTTTTCCCCGACAGTTTCTTTGATATGTCATACAGCTGTTTCATGTTGTTGCTGGCTGCTGCTTTCTCTGCTTCTTCCGCCAGGCTGTCAATGTATTTGCGCTTATCTGTTCTTGCACTCCTCTTAACTTCTCTGTTGGCTTCTGTGAAGTCTTTCTGTGCCTTTGCCTTTGTGGCTCTTGTCCGGCAATTGTTTATGACTGCCTTCTTTTGCTTCCTTGTCTGGATCTTTTGCAGTGTTTTGGCTGAAATCCATTCCTTATGGTGGTGTCTCATCGGCCCAAGCACTTCCTGACAGGTTGTCTTGTGTCCTTCTTTCACTTTCTGCCAATCATCTTCCACACTGCTCTCTTCCAAAAACTGATCTTTTAATACTTTATACATATTGGTGAGAGTCGGGCTGAATTTTCCTCAGGTATCTGGATCTTTCAACAAATTGACATTGTACTTCTCTCTTTTCGTTGCTTCCGTCCAATTTCTCCTCAGTTTTAATTTCAGCCTTGCTACAACCAGGTGGTGGTCCGATGCAACGTCTGCTCCTCTTTTCACTCGTACATCCATCAGGGACCTTCTGAATTTCTTAGCTATGCAGATGTGGTCAATTTGGTTTTCGGTAACAAGGTCGGGTGATACCCATGTAGCCTTATGTATTCTTCTGTGGGGGAAAGTGCTACCTCCAATGATCAGGTTATTCATAGCACAGAAGTCTGCAAATTTTCCCCATTCTCGTTCATTACTCCCAGTCCATGTTTTCCCATCACTTCCTCGAACCCTGTATTATCTGTCCCTATCTTTGCGTTTATGTCACCCATGAGAATGTTCACATCTTTCTCTGGATACTTGGCCAGGACATTCTGCAATCTGTTGTAAAACCTGTCTTTTATCTCTTCGTCATGTTCATTTGTTGGTGCATAACACTGTATTATATTCATTGTGATCTTCTTCACTTTTGTTCTGAAGGAAGCTCCGATAATTCGCGGTCCGTGTGCTTCCCATCCTAACAGGGCCTGCTGTGCAGATTTTGACAGCATGAGTGTCACACCTTCTGTGTGTGGAGCGTTCTCTTCTTCGTGCCCGGAATACAGTAAGAGCTCTCCTGTGATCAGTTTCTTCTGCCCTGACTGGGTCCAACGGGTCTCACTGATTCCAAGCAGTGTGAGGTTGTAGCTTTTCATTTCTGCTGCTACTTGGTTGGTTTTTCCCGTCTCATACATGGTCCTCACATTCCATGTTCCGACGTTGATGGTTCTGGTCGAAAGAAGGAAAGTCGGCCTTGTAGCTTCCTCTCGGCTTTCACTGCAAAGCGTCATGTGTCGCAAAGACCCTTCCTCTCCCAGAACAGTAGTAATTGGGTTTTCTTTCGTCGACGTTTCTGTAGCGGCTTGTGTTTTCCAGGGTGGAGTTGCTGGCCCTACGCCTAACCCTCCTCCTTTCTCATCCGGGCTTGGGACCGGCAATGGCGGAGTTAGAAAATTAATATGGGTTCCAATATTTATATGTTCGCAGAAATTACTTGCCCAGAATATTGTATTGGTCAATTAAATAAAATAGATAAAACAAGAAAACCTGATGAGAAAAATAGTGATAAGAATAAATAAATTTATTGCATACTTTTATTTTTTAACATTAGGTTTTCTAATATATTTCTACTTTATTTTAACATTACCTGTTCTGTGTGGAGAATTGTACAAGTATTTAACGATCGCTTCGACGATAGGTAGACCCACATGTCGCTTCAATTCTAGGTACACGTCGCTTTAATTCATTACAAATTATCGTACGTGTAAACTTGGGAGTTTATTTATTTATTTATTTATTTATTTATTATTTATCTATCTGTCATCTATTTTATTTTATCTTATTTATTTATGTATTGATCTATATATTTTTCAATTTATTTTTTAAAACAATACTTGGGAGATTTATTATATTCATGATTATGACATGATATATATAAAAAAAAAAAAAAAAAAAAAAAAAAAAAATTATGTGAAAATGTGAAGAAAGAGCCTTTTCCAAGGACACAACTTTGTGTCGCAGACAGCGGAACTCGAACCAAGGACCAATAGGACCGGAGGTGAGTATCATACTACTAGACCATACAAAGCCGCATAGAAGGAGACAGTCAATAGTATTTAGCTGTAAGATTAGAAAAATCGATTAATAAGTAATGCCTCAGAAAATGTAGGCCCTACATCATGGTGAACAATTTTGAACGCCAAAAAAACGTCCTCTCGATAGAACACATTGCTTGATTTTTGCTGAGGTAGGAATTGAAAAATTGTTTAATTGACACAAACACAGACACACAAACACACACACAAACTTACGCACACTCACATTTATATATATATATATATATATATATATATATATATATATATATATATATATATATATATATATATATATAACAGACTATAAACGTTCAAGGTTACACGTAGTTTTGTGTGTTGGTCCCTTATATATCCGGATGGCAATGTTGTGAACTTCTTAGACAAGCGCATTCTATCTATTCTTATTTGCAGATCTGATAACCCAAATTGTTATGGGATCATTGTTGTAATAGAAACAAATACTCTCAAATCAATGTAAAATATTGACCACTACAAGCCCATGACTGCACTCGATTATCAAACCTGCAAATGTGTGAACCGAAAATGCATTATCTAAATTCATGATCTGTCTTGTCTTCGCGACTATTAAAAAATGTATTTTTACCGACTTGCACTTATTTGAAAGTCTGATAACTCGATTCCTTATGGGCTCAATGTTGTAATGGAAATCGAAAAAAATGACGCAAAATATTCCCCATTATAACAATGTTAAACAAGGCCCATAAGCGGGTTCGGATGTCAGACCTGCATATATCTAAACGTCAATCGTTACCTTTGTTTACATATAGATATTTTTATTTTTATAACATTTATCTTATTCATTTATTTTCTCTTTTTCTATTTTGACGGGAGAAAAAAAAAACAACCATAGAAATATGACATAAAACTGGAGACGCGATTCTCTTATAGCTGTCATTTATTATTCAGACAGTTGACTTTCGACGGCTGCACCAATGACGCAGGGGACGTAACAATAAATATTGTAAAACTAAAGAATTTACAACGTTTGTTTCCCTTTAACCAAATGCGTGTTTATGAAAGGAAAAGGGGTTGAAAGACCGAGACAATATGGATTATCAGGACTCGGAAACAGATACACCACAGCAAGCTAAATTCACGAAAAATATAAATCTATCGTTTAGAGAATAAATGATCATCTAAAAACTAATAATTAATGATAAATTAAACGTGTACAGCACTTCTCGTGTTAAACCTCAAAGCGTTTAAAGACAAAGAAGACGATTTTAACTGAGACTATCATTAGATTCAACAGCAATATTATATCCCAGTGAATGGTCTGAAATTATCTATCAGTCCTACACTGGCACTGCCACAGAAACTCCGCCAAAATCAATACACTTAAATGGTTACAAAATAATCATTAAATTAGAAACTTTAAAAAAATCCTAACATGCTATGGACCGGTGATTTAGAAAGAAATTACATTATTTATAACATCTATTTGAGTTTGCAGGTTCACAGGTTCACCAGGAGAAACAAAATTGTCTCATTCTTGATCTGTTTTTGCTTTTCAGAGATTTTCCGACACTTAAAATCATTTCAGAGCCATTAAAAAGGAAGACAAGGAGGGGAACTTGTATATCCGAAGTTAGAAGTACCCAAGAAAAAACAAGTCAAAAGGAACTGATTCAAATAGGGAGCAGAACATTTCACGGGCAATCCACCGATGGGCCTATTTTGAAATAGCCTTAAAGTTCCATCCAGGCACAACCAAAAGATCCAGTTGTGGAGAATAGATTCATTCAAATGCTACCAAAGTAAAATATATTAAAAATTAACAACAATTACATAACAGGAATATGATTTTCAAGTAGAAAGAATATCATTTATCTCAAATACAGAAAACAAACCAAACAACAACAAAATATAATAATAATAAGTTAAGAATAGTGAAGTACGGAGACAATATTGATTGTGATACAGAGTCATAACCTGGTAATGTCCCATTCCACAAACATGTTGTGTTAATCTTTAGTGATTAGTGCAACAAATCAACAATTTGATTTTTGTTTTATTTAAAAGGGTTTTACGGCGCTTCGACATTTTAAGGCCATTTCAGCGCCAGTAAAATGGAAGAAAATGTAACATTAAAATAAATCTAGATTTTCAATTGAACGCACACGAGAAAAAGTAAGACAGGAGACTGGTTCAGATAGGGAATAGGTGTAGATTCCAAGAGCAACCTATCAGTGTTCTTAGGTTGAGATCACCAACAAGTCTTATCCAGATACAAGTACAAGATTCCACTAAGAGGTTTAGTTTTTGTTTTTAAGGATTTTACGGCGCTTGCAACACATTTAGGTCATATCAGTGGCAGTAACAAGGAAGAAAATTGGATAGGAAATGCATTCTAGTTGTACAATTAAAAGGACTTGAGGAAAAAGTAAGACAAAAGGGAATGGTTCGAAGAGAGAACAGATGTAATTTCCAAGAGCACACAATCAGTGTACTTAGTTTGAGATCACCTACAATTCTCACCCAAATACCAGCACAAGATCCCACTAAGAATGTAAGAAGATTACACTCAAATGTTTACAAATCATATGTTAAAAATTTAAAAAATAACAGTACATAACAGAGAGATGATTGAGAGGGAAAAAATATCATCTCCCAAAACTATAACTATACATTTGACTGTTTCCCTCCCAGCCAAGGACTCGACCAGGGTCAGGACAAAACTAAGTAATCGCATTCCAAGACAAAGACAGAAAGCAATTGGAAAACAGATATAGGGGTATAGAAGACACTGTAAGTACTTCCCTGCCCGCTATGGGAGGTCGAGAACCCCACCCCACCCACTAAGAGGAATACACTCAAATGTTTACACATCAAATATGTTCAAACCAACAAATATAACAGTACATAACAGTGAGATGATTTAAAAGGAAAAAAAAATATCATCTCCCAAAACTAACACCATACATTTGACTGATTCCCTCTCGTCCAAGGACTCCACAAGGGCCTGGACAAAACTAAGTACATAATCCCATTGTTAGACAAAGACAGATATAGGGCGATAGAAGACACAAGTGACCTCCTGCCCACCATGGGAGGTTAAAAGACCACACCAAATTTTGGCATTGATTAAAACTAGAATATAAGCAAAGACATAATCCAACTTTTATATAAAAATTATTTAATTTTTTTTTCTCAAAAGATAATCGTTGAATAATCATAAATAATCAATAAATTTTCAATTTTAAAACAATTTAAACAACCAATCTTTCATACTAATATATGTGCAGACACGCGATAACATACGAGTAAAACAATTGTAAACCCAACAAGAAGTATTAAAAATATACAAGTGGAATCATTACTTAAAGTCATAACTTATCATTTTTCATTAATATCAATCTCAATGACCAAATATGGCAGAAAGTGTGTAACACTAAAAACAATTAAAAAAAAACAACTTTATCTCAAAACGTTATAAATATAATTTCAATCAAAATCTGCCTCGAAAGTCACAGGTTTGAAAGTTTTTGACAAGGTTAAGGTCATAATCGATCGATATTTGAAAAACAAGTAAACTTTTTCTGATCAAAATAAAACTCTCAGGCGCAGGACTCCTGTCACTTAAAGATACAATTCAGATTTTTTGTTTGTTTGTTTGTGTTTTGTTGTTTTTGTTTTCTGGGCTGTATCTCCACACTTTGAAAGATCCCGGTCAGGACCCCGGCAAATCTAAAATGCTTTTTAATTCTTGATTTGTTTCAAAGGGTTTTACGGCGCTTGCAACACATTTAGGTCATTTCAGCACCAGTAAAAAGGCAGAAAATGTGATTCACCACGGTATTCTGTTGGCGTGATTTCGAGGCTGAAAATTGAATTTATAGTAAAAAAAAAAAAAAAAAAAGAAAAAAAAAAGATAATCTAATTACTTTGATATGTTTTATTAAGAAGTTTGGTTGTTTGTTTTTTAAAGACACATTTAGGTCATTTCAGTGTTAGTAAAAAGGAAAAAATTGTCCTAGTAAAAAAATTCTCTAGATTTACGATTAAAATAACACATGAGAAAAAGCAAGACAAAAGGGACCTGTTCAGATAGGGAATACATGTCGATTCCAAGAGCAGACTATTGGAGACAGTGGGTTAAATGTTTTTAGTTTTGTTTTTCGCACTGTTAGAAACTATCTTTAAATTGATTTTCCCACAAAAATAGATAAACTCGGCTCAAGCCTCATATATTATCGGCTATCATTTCAATTTTTAGCACCCAAACAACCCCTACATTATACTGCTTTGAGATGACTGGTCACTTATAGTCGATCATTTTTTTTCTTTCGGGTTATTTTTATTCCATCTACAGACTGCTTTGTGGTCTCGTTGTATGACGTTTGACTTCTAACCAGTGGGTCCCTGGCCTGGTTCAAATGCTGGTCCCCATGTGGGTGGCGCAAAATTGAATAAGACTGCTTCCCTCATGACAAAAAGAAGGGCCAGTGCAAAAGTCACACCATTCTAATCCGGAGCAAATACAAAATGCCACATACAGAATGGATAGTACATGTGGGTATATAGAAGAGACATTACAAGTTGCCCCACCTACTTTTTAAAAAAATATAATTCAAATATTTCATTACAAAAAATCATATTAGAAGCACACCAGTAAATAAATTGAGGAAAAAAAAATTAACAGTAATTTGTTATTGTGATATCCACAAAGATAGAAATATACAAAATTAACATTTTAAGAGACTCAACAAGAAGTAATCACACCAAACAGATGGTATAATTTTTATGGGTTTAATTTAAGGCACATGCAATACAAGCGCCTTAGAAAATATTTTCTTTAAACATACATATAGAATATAATAGATCAAAGATAACATAATAATTCAGCTTCATCCGTGCTTGTACATCTCGTATATCGCAAACACTTTTGGAAAGTAAGGCAAGAGGGGTTAGGGAAAGAACAGAAACAACAATCTACCATTTTGTCTAGCCCAAGACTACCCACTCATTCTTGAGATGCACTTTAAAACAAACTTTGACAGGTGATGCTTCTTCTCTCCATCAAAATTTCATTGCATAAAGTTAATTAAATTGAGGGGGCTCACCTATAACAATATTATCTACATAAAGCCCTTATTTCAATGAAAACATGAGCATACATTTTTGCCATGTAATCTCTTTTTCTCATTTCATTTATTTGTCGCAAGTTTTGTTATTTCCCTCAAAAATTTATCACTATAGGTGTGTAGTCAAGATAGCAGATAGCAGTCTCCCAATCTTATGAGTACAAATTTATACACAACGGTCAATAAATTGCTAATATAATATCGTGTATGGGGCATTGAAATATATTTTCTGCTGATGATTAAAATAAACAATTTTGAACATCTAAACTTATCCGTACCCACCTTCAACCATTAAATATGTTTTTTAACCCCCCAAAAAAACAAGAAAAAGTAATAATAAAAACTACCCTTGCATATATGAATTATTCCATCTATTTGTTTTTAAAGTAGTGTGCTAACAAAAAAAATAAAACTTTAGATAAGTGTGCGTAGAAGTAAAACTTAACTTCAAAACAATTGAAAAAAAGGTTGACAATAAAGCGTAAATGACTAAAACTTACTTATATTCTTAAACAATCAAATGAAATAAATATGTCATCATTATTATTATAATTATAAATAAGACTTAACTAAAATTGCATGTGCATGTAATTTGATATTCAAATTAAAAAGAAAAAGAAAAAAAAAAAAAGGAAAAATAAACCCAACTAAACAACCAAACAAAACCACTAGCCTAAATCCGTACTTTCAAGAACAAATATGAGGTTATTAAGGACACTCAATAAATGAAAAGGCAATTCACATACATGGAATTAAAGAGACGGTATCCTCGATAATTCATCATAATTGTTATTATGCCAAGGAAGCAGGTCATATTGTCAATAACATATTTACTTGTTGAGCAATTCAAACTTGGAAAAAGAAGTTATAGAAGAGGGTTATAGGAAACATTTTTATAGTCGAGTTATCATTATCAATAGTAGTTGATGAAGGTGGATAAATTATGAATGAAGATGATTATAGCGATGATAGTAATGAGAATAATAATAATAATAATAATAATAATAATAATAATAATAATAATAAATATAATGGTAGAAGTAGCAGTAGTAGTACTAGTAGTCGTAGTAGTAGTAGTAGTAGTAGTAGTAGTAGTAGTAGTAGTAGTAGTAGTAGTATTAGTAGTAGTAGTAGTAGTAGTAGTAGTAGTAGTAGTAGTAGTAGTAGTAGTAGTAGTAGTAGTAGTAGTAGTAGCAATAATAAGAAGGCATTCAATGACAATATCAAGGAACAAAGATGAGGTTTACAATATTATCAGTAACATACTGGCATCAAATCACAATTACTACAAAAGGACATTTGCTAATCTTAGGGGAACGCATAATATTATTTCTGCATATTTCAAGAAATTCGTGTTTTCCTTTTCCTTTTTATTTCTATGGGGAGAAAAAATAATTTTCAGACTTTACCCACAACTGTTTGCATGGAGTTTAACTGTTTAAAAAAATTCTATACACCATTAGTAAAAAAAATAATAATATAATGACACAAAGTTAAACAAATCCTACATATAGCAAGGTGCTGACTTAAGGCAGACTTGAAAATTATAATTTAAAAAACGTCGTCATCCAATGAAAAAGCTTGATTTAAAAAGCAATGACAATGATTGATTGTTCATTAGTCAGTGAATGTTCGCTAGTCCTGCATCCCATGACCAGTTTTGATGGCCATCCAATAAAAAGACTTACAGTCTGATAAAGTCAATGCTCTCATAATGATGGGCGCCATTTTCCGGGTTATACGAAATCATAAACAAATGCTGTTATGGGATAGACAAAACAGTAATTATGTTTGTCAAATAAATTCATTCAAAGTGTATGCAATTGATAATATATATACATATTTTTTTATTGTTTATTGGGGGGGGGGGGGGGGATAAAATTGTGTTGCTACATCCAACACATTTGTAGTATTAGTGTGTACTGCTGCCTACTTGCCTTATTTAATGCTGGTAGTGTTTGTGTGCGTGGAAATCCAGTTCCCACCCCTGAAGATCCAGGTCCAAGGGACTGCTGATGATTCAATCCAGACATATAAATTTCGAAGGCAGAGGTCTTTTTGCAGTTGATGACAACTAATGGCAGCACAGGCTTATTGATCAATCAGAGAATGCTGGCTACCAACCAATGGGAGTATCTGACAGTCCGTTCGCAAGGAGCAGTGATAAAGTTGTCGTTCATCTAATAATTTTTTTAAAAACTCTCAGCCTCTAAGGCAGCCTTTTAAAGGACTGCCAAAAATCTATCATTGCCTGTCTCTCATTGTCATGCATTGCATTACACATAAATTGGTGCTTATTAGACATAGCAACATTCGGTTTTAACGACATAAAATTACCAGCCCCAACAATGTTCTTATAAGTGGGCTGCGGTGTAGTAGAAATTACATGATATTGAAACAATATTTTTGAAAGGAAAATAGTTATAATACCTTAAACCTTAAACTGACAATATGAAGCATTGTATTGTTCACTGTGCTCTACTTCACGATAATTATGATAGTAATATAAAAAATGTTGTTTTAATATTATTACTTACAATAATAATATTCTAAATAACATTTGTGTAATATCATTAAAATGATAATATTATAAATAAAAAATGACATATTTTGTTAGTGTGAAAACATTTTAAAAGTAATATGTTCATATACTAATTAAACCTTTTCACACGGGATTCATAATAATCTTAACAGACATTATCATATCCTGCCATTTTCCTTAAAAGATCAGTGACAATGCTGTGCAACAAAACCCCGTGTGGAGGAAAACCCTCATTTACTGGAGAGCCTAAATCATCAATATTAAGTCTAAATGGATATATAAGCTGTTTTTAAGTTTTCTAGTAGAAGTCATTCTGATGACAAGAATATCAATATTCCTATTTAACCCAATATCGATTATACAGGGTTTTGTCACGTTATGGTAGAACAGTGATATGACCAGGGATTAGACCAAACTCTAGTATCACATCGCCTTTATCCTTCTATTGATGAAAACAGTTGGGTTGAACATTAGAACCCGGTAAACAACGAGAACATTAATGGTATTGATTTTGGAATTAAATGATTATAATTTTTATAATGATCATGTTGCCAGATGGCCTAGTGGATAAGGCATTGCACTTCCATTCCTGAGACCTGGATTTGAGCCCAGTTTCAACATCTCATTTTTTTCCTTGAGCAAGAAACTTTGCCCCTTTTCTACGTTGCACAGTGGTTGATACCTGGGTTATTTCAGTCTTGTCTCAAGATATACTCAGAAAAAAAAAAAAATAATTGCCCTGAGAATAACATTTCCCCTTCACGGCTTTGAGCAATTTTGAATTAACCTCAATGTTGAGCTCTGCTGATGTGTATCACCTTCATTGCTCAAAAACGGTTTTTGACACTAGACATATTTGCACGTAGCATGTGATAGGACCTGTGATCACTGATAAAGTCAGCAGAACACAGTACAGCATTGCACTCTTTTAAAAAAAAAATAATGATCACTCTCTGCTGACCTAAAATCTACACATTACATAAAAGCATCAGCAAGTTCCATTCACATCTCACTTCGCATCAGACCTTCCATAAAGTGTGAGAAAAGAAGGCACATATTATAAGGTGAGGTTATTGAAACAAGGATTTTGCCAACACGACATATATATGTTAGAATCTTCAACCTATTGATAGTTCAACCAGCTAAACTTCATGTCTGTCTCTGTTGGAAGGTGGGGGGAAAAAAACACTGTTTTGGTTCGTCTCAAACATTATTTCATCAATGTGTACCAATAATAACATGAGTCCATGTATAAGCACATTGGAATGTATAAAGTTAAAATTGCTTTAACAGAAATGGAATACAAAAGTAAAACTTTCATCACATTATAAGTGTAATACCTGTGAGGAGTCGTTTTAGGTAGGTACTTGTTTAACGGTGGGAGTAAGAGAATGTTAGGCAACGATCAAATTATTGGTTGACGTAAATATATAGAGATATATTTTAGATGGAATGAAGGTTACAACACATCAGTATATTTATATATAGGGCATACGTTAATCAACAACAAAATTATTCATGAAAACATTTTACAGAGGAAAGACAGTTGAAGATGGAATGTGCTGAGAAAGTGAATTAAACTCTACTCATTTGAAAAAAATAGTTGCCCATGATCTTTTTTTTCTTTTTATTCATAGGTTACATTTCAGACATTCTTTAAATGTGTCTCCCATGCCAAAATATTATACATACATCTTTATATATCTTTGTGTGTATATATTCGTTTTATTTATTAGCATTACATATGTAATAGAAGGAGATCTGTGAATAGAAAAACAGGAAAACACAAAAACTCAAAAACTAGCAAGTTACATTCTATTAATAGTTTAGCATATCATAAAAGTAGTTATAAATTTACAAAAATTGTTAAAGAGTTAGTTTATCAACATTTCATAATAAAACATTGTATGAAGTAAAACAACTTTGTATAATAAACAACACGCACACACACACACACACACACACACACACACACATTTACGCAAAATATACACACGCACACATATATATGCACACACACACACACACACACACACACATACACATATATGTTTATGTATATTTATATGTATACATCTTGGGCAAACATTCCCCCAAGGAGCACAATGTACTAATTTGGTTGATTCTATAAATTTAAGTACACTTGACACACATGTAGGGACATATCAGTGCCAAGATTCTTTGAAAGGACAGGGACGTATAACAAATGACAAATATCAAATTTTCTTACAGGAGATCAAAATAATGTATATTCATCACAAGTGCCATTCAAAAATATGAAACATTGTATAAATTTCCACAAGTATCTACAAAGCTTCCTATCCCGAACCACTTCTTTGAGAAATCAGATAGGTGAAAAGTGAGGAATTTGACATAAAAATAAGGAATCAAATAACCGCAAACATGTTTTAAAGGAGTCATTCAAGTCATTTTCCATTGCATCTGAAAAAGAAAATAGTCTTCTCACTCTTCTGCACTCATTCAAATTTTATTCCAATTGCTTGGAGGTCAACTGTTCAAAGAGCTAAAATAGGACAGCCTTACACGCAATACCGTCACGACCCAAAAACAACAGTATGCTTGGATAATTATATTATATAATCTAAATTAATAGCTTCTCCTGTCCCTTGTTTTAATTTGCTAGTCAAAAAAAGCTTAATCCCTGGACATTCAAGGATCATTTCGATTATATAAAATAGTCCAATTTTTTCTTCTTTAATTGTTGTCAAAGATTGCCAAATCGGGACAATCCCGATTTTATCAGGACAGTTGGCCACTATACAACAGTTTATACAACAATGTGATGCTTTAAGCTCTCATAGTAGGCAATTTTTCAAAAGAAATTTGTGTTCATGACACAGAAACGGTTCCTATTAAAACATTTTTTTTACAAAATTTGGTGTGACTGGAATGTCGAATTTTCAGTAGTGAATGCGGAATTGTGGACTGATTGAAAGTTTTGCGGAATAATTCATCAAAATGTGGAATGGTAGGAAGCTCTCTCTCTCTCTCTCTCTCTCTCTCTCTCTCTCTCTCTCTCTCTCTCTCTCTCTCTCTCTCTCTCTCTCTCTTTGTATAAATAATATTTAAAGTTATAAATATTGCCACCGTGGCTATATAACTTATGGAGGATTATAACCTTAAGTCGATCTCAATACGTGATATCCAACAAGCAATGTGTCAATCTTAACCCTGGATAATTAGGGTTTCATTTTACCGAATCTGATATGACCTCATACCACGAAGAAAATGGTAACAGTAACACATTTCTTGTCTTCAACACCGCCCGAAATCACAATCTTGTTACAGGTCTTTTGGTGAACACTGTAAGATGCTATGTCATATTAAATTAATCCCTTTATCTGTAAGTGACATGACCAAACCAATTTACGAAACAAATCAAAAAAGCTTTTTTGCCACAATTTTAAGAGAATCTAAATTTCGATTCAACAAATGAATGAAACATTGTATTTATGTGACCATAATGTGACGAGCGGTTTGTTCTCTTCTGATTGGCAAAGCTGCCTGGGATAGAAAATGTATTTTGAGTTGCCAGTTTAATAAAAAATGAAACCAACAATACAAAACAGATGAGACACATGATAGCAAAAAAAAAAATCCCCCCAAAGCACTTCACCCTGTTAACTTACAGAACTTACACTCTAACCATTAACGGTATCTGGGGATGAATAAACAACATTGAATTCCAAAACAACATCTTTGATACAGTAAGCACTGTCATCAAATCTAATAACCAATTAATTCCACCCGACGTCCTTCCTCTTTTCAATCAATTCAAATCTAAAGCTCTTTGGAAATCATACTACATCGAAAATCGGGGCATTGAAATAAAAAATCTTATTTTGTGAGTCATTAATCTAGTTATCAATTGCGTAATAATGTGATTTATTCAAAGAGGCTTCTTACATGGTGTTGTGTGTTGATTTGATTGACACCAGTTCATTTAAGGCGATGATAACCGGAAATATGGCAGTGCTATTTCTTTACATAACATAACTGTTTCTTATATTGTTTCATGTTACAAAAACCAGAGTGGTGACAACATTGCTGAAACCAAATCTTGATTTTTGAAAAATCTAAGACAGTATTTCATTGTCTACACAAAAAAATTACATCTCTTTCAACTTTATGTCTTGCCACAAAAGGTAGAACGAATAGTAAAATAATATCAAAATAAAACAAATGATTTTATTTCTATTCTAAATCAACCAGTTTATACAGCTTTATAAACAATACAATTAATAATTTTTAAAGATAAGCTATTCAAGACAAGTCAACATCAATATCGTCGAGGTGGAGCAATACGATCAAACTGCTGGTGTGTGCCCCTGCTGCTGCCCTGGGGTGCATGGTAAGGTGTGTAGTCCTGGTAGCTGTCATATCCCTGGTTATAATGTCCTCTCCCTCCGTAAGACTGACTTTCGTGCATGGGAACATCCGTCGTGTAAGCAGCACTTCCCCGTTTACCAGCGCCACCGCCACCTCGATACGGATTACTGACTGGTCTCTGAAAAGAACAAAAAAAATAATTAAAAAAAAAATAACAATAACAATATGAAGGTTTTCAATCAATAGTTGATCCCTCAAAAGCATAAAACATGCAGTAAAAGCATCTAAATCTTTTCTCCATTAATTCATAGTCTAGTCTGTATAGCTTTCTTTCTGACATTTTCCACTGCGTTAAAAAATATATTTTGATATTGAATGAAGCAAAACAATGTACATTTTTTAGGTCAAACTTATATATAGTAATATCAACATATATAAAAAAAAAACAAAAACAAAACAATTCCACCTACTGTAATTCAATTGATTTTAGTCACGAGAAATACAATTGCCTGCATTTGCTTTATCCAGTAGGTAACAAGGAAAAAGAAAAGTTAACATGTATCTAATTTTAGTGCCCAGAGTGGCAATCATACAGTCCTGAAATTAATTATTCATAAAGTATTGTATGAAGCAGTGAAGTCATGCATAAAAAAATAATAAGAGTTATTTTGTTAAAAATACATAATATATCTGCAAATAGGAGATGATTTCAATCAAATGAATATTATCAACCAGACCGCATAAAGTACATGCAAAAAATTATGCATATATTAAAAAACAAGAAGACAAAAACCCCAAAAAAAAAACCCCACCAAATAAATCATTCGCTACTCCATTATCATAAAAAAAGCAATAAATGGTTTTAAAACAATGACGGGTTACATTTTAATCTTGATTACATTTTGAGAATTAATCCCTCAAGCTCATGAATGTGGATAAAGCCATGAGCTAAGCAGATTTTTATACCATTTTAGTGAAGTAAAAATTGAAAACCATCTTAATAAAAGCTGAACGTTATATTCAGTAACTTTTATTTGCTGTTAATCTGATTTTTAAAAATTTTTGTACACGATGTTCGGCTCTATCATTGTTTCTGTTTTAAAAGTAATTTCCCAGCATGTGCAACACGTGGTAATCCATTGTCATTTTAGGATCGGTGTATTATTTCTGCCCATAAACAAAATAAATGGAATACACATTTTCCAACTCTCGAAAAATATCTTATCATTTTTTTTTTTGACATCATCATCATCATCATCATCATCATCATCATCATCATCATCATCATCATCCTAATCATCATAAGCATAAGCTTTTGCATGGAATGCACAAGAACTTTAAGGGCTAGGGAGGAAAATCCCTAAATATTTATTTTCTAAATCATACAAATCAGGGCTCTAAAAGGTTTTTAACTACAATGGTAGCAAATAAAGTCGAATTTGTCATTATTACAAACAGCAGGAAACCCACCAAATTGAAACAAAAGTTGCAAAGAATTCAATATTTTCTGTTTCAACCTGTCTGTCTAAACAGAAAAGATACCTAGTCTGGGTTTGTTAAAAAAAATAGTTATTCCTAGATTTATGCATCTCAAGCAAGGCTGAGAAAATAAGAAACAATGTTAACAACTGCTTAAGAATCATTTTGACGTTTAAGTTATTCATTTCGAACAACTTTTGCATTAAACAAAAAAGTCCCTAAAAAGGGATACATTTCAGCAAGATTGCTGTCAAGCAGCAGTTAATCTTGAATAACACACACACACTCTCTCTCTCTCTCTCTCTCTCTCTCTCTCTCTATATATATATATATATATATATATATATATATATATATATATATATATATATATATATAAACTAGTAAAAAGCCCGCAATTTCGCGGGGAAGGAACTATTTTCAATCGATATTATAACCACCATCATTTAATGAGGGCAGATTGGTAAACAACGTTGTCTGTGCAACTTAGTACATCCTCTGTTGATTTTTCTGCGTGGCCCAACATGAAGTATATTTCTCACATACACACACACACACACACACACACACACACACACAAACACACATACAAACATGCGATCCAAATCAATGCCGAATTTCTGATATCCTGGCAAATTAAGAAAATCTTTTCCAAAACCGATTTATCTGATTTGTAAAAGTCTGCGTAAATTATAAATTCCAGTATTTATTTTACTTTAAAGACAAACTGTATGTATAATGCAGGAGTAAATGAGAGGGAAAAGAAGGGAGGAACAACAAAGGATCAAATTGACGAGACTTGGACATGGTTATAGGGGAATGCACCTGCATATTATCATATCTTGAAAGTTAAAGCAAGGTAAATGAAAAAGTCCAATATACATACAGTGGTAGTTTTTATAAATAATAATAAATAAATAAATTACAAAATTATAATAAAATATTGAACAAAATTGATTGATTCAAATAGTACATTTAAAAAAATCAGTTGAACTTATTTTGAAATATAAAAAAAAAAGACCTCAAAAATCAAATACCATTGATTTAACAAGAGTGCCAAGAGAAGAACTAAAAACAAATATCACAAATGACAACTTTGTAATCGAACCAATATTCGTTAAGTAGTATAATGATTTTCTTTTTTTTTTTTTTTACAAAGAATAAAAATGCATATTTATATAAAACAATTCTTTGCAACAAGCTTGATACCCTTCACATGCCACATCTAAACCCACAAAAAAAAAGATAAATAAAAATTAAATATAATCCAAACTTTCTCCCATTCACAAATATCCAGAAAGCTTTAGATGAGCAATGTTACACATTTTATCTCAATTTTTTTTCTTCTTCACAATCTCTGAACATTTTTTTTTTCTTTTAAAATTCGTCAGCTACAGAGACATGAGCTTCAAATCATTATTAATACATATATTTTTTTTAAATGCCATGGTATCAACCTGATCTAAAAGAGGTGTGCGCGTCCATTGTAAAGCGAGGGAAAACCTATCCATTCCTTTAATTCAATACACGAGAACAAAAAAATCAATAGGAAAATAAATTTTAAGTGATGGATGTTACAGCCATTTAGATATGATTTTAGGCTGCTTCTTGCTTTCTAATTCCAAAGTATTTTTCTATCCTTCAAATGTATCCAATTACAACCACATTTATCTATTAAGATATACGACACATTAGAAGGCAATATGGTTTTATTGGGGCAAGAATAGTCGATTTTCGAATAAAAGAAACTGATAAAAAAATTGTAGTCATTTATTGTCACTGGGGTTGTTATAATTGTAGTCCTAGCATTGGACGATTTATCAGTTTCAGTGGAAAATTAAAAGGAGCTCCTTTCGGTAGAAGATCAATAACAATATCATGACACGAATCTATTCAAATTCAATCCATGCTGTTGCAGCTTCAACACTACAGATAGACGC
Source organism: Berghia stephanieae (assembly GCF_034508935.2). NCBI lineage: Eukaryota > Metazoa > Mollusca > Gastropoda > Nudibranchia > Aeolidiidae > Berghia > Berghia stephanieae. Next base: position 72,641,627 of record NC_088362.1, read on the forward strand.
AACACTTCTGTGGCGTGGGATGGTGTAAGATTATGGTTCTGTATCACAATAATGAAACCATGTCCTCCCTCCTGTGACAGGAAACAAGTCAATTTCTCATAACTGTCAGAATTTTTCAAGTTGTCAGGGAAGGATTTTCAAAACCTAATTGCACTTGATTGAAAAAAAAAGATCTGAGTGTATGCAATCACTCAGGAGTCGATAACAGCGCTACTTTCTTGTTTTTTTAAATTATGTGGTCTTTGATTGGGATGGCGGTTTGTCCTAGCATGCCTTTAAAGACGATCTCCAGTTTGTGTTTGCTTCTTCTCTCTTTCACTGTTATCCAGTTATTTTCTGCCATCAGGTTTGTTACACTCAAAGTTCCTATAACAAATACAGCCTTGGTGAAATTAAAGATAATAATAAGTTGTCAGAAACTATGGACAATAAAAATTATTCAACTAAAATGAAAATCTAACCGCTTCAAAAAAAGAAACAAATTGTTTATTTAATAAAAAACGGTTTGGGCTCAAACCCTTGTCTCAGCAAACTGTTTTCTTGTTTTTGATGTGGGTTGTCAAGACGTTAGAGCCCAAATATTAATTGTTTTATCATTACAATAATAACTCTTTGCTAAATACTTTCTTGATGAGATTGAAAAGTAGAGCTGACTTCAGAATTATGTAGTTGGCTTCTACTCACTATGAATTGGGCAAGGTACTATGTAGCTATACGTAGCCAACCAAGAGTGGTGAGACATAACAGCAAACTGCAAGACACTGACAATAGACACGAGACTTTATATCTCAAGTGCAATGAGACACATACACTATCTTTAGTGGTTATAAAGTCTGGCTTATCAACACCAACTGTGATGCCTGAAACTTTACAAAGAAGAAATGATGATGTAAGAAGAGAAAATTTCAACTAAATCACCTTCGCATCTTAATCCTTTTGTCCAAAGCAAGGACAAATAACTGTGTAAAAAAAAAAACAATTAAGAAATTTAAAAAGAAAGATAAAAGTGCACTTATACACGATGCTTCTAGTGGAGAATTTCAATCAAAAGAGAAATGATGATGACGATGATGGTAATGATGAAGTGTTGTCATCCAAATTACGCTGAGAGTTTGATAATGATTGTAGCTATATTTATACACTGTCAAAAGGATGACACAAGCTCATGCAAGCGAATGTGGATTACAACACGTCAACTTTAAAGCAAAAGATAACTTTTCAAAACATCAGAAAAAGTGAGATTTTATAAATTACAGAAAATAATCTGGACTCACAAAACATCCCATCAATCTCTGAATACTAATATCACATAAGCACAACAATATTATCGAAGCAACAAAGCAGTTTGTCAGAAAATTTTATCCTGAAATCAGCTGTTATCTACTAGAATGTCTTTTCATTAGTTTTTTTCAGTAATTCATAAAGCTTTATAAAAATATGATATCATTTTAATCGCTGAAGAGGATGAATGTCTTGTGGTAGTTGCGAGCATCAGCTGAGGCTTGGTTAAGAAATGCATTAACACCAAAAAACCTCAAAAGAACTTTCATTAATTGCGCGTGTGTCGTGCTATTTCCATGGCATTTTCCATCACCTGCTGTTATGTAAAATTAATTTTTCTTCATTAGTCTGCAATTTTAACACTATAAAGACGCTTTGTAAACAAATCACATTTGTAGGCAACATTACCAAGCAAAATGTACATTTTTCGAAGTCCGAATAAAATCTTATGAACCAACCCAATGGATATACACCATTACGTTCTGACCTTCCTGGCTGACACCAAAAACTAAATCACGACATGTTTAAAAAATGTAACAAACTACAAAATTAAAATTAAAATTAAAATGACATAAATTGAGTGCAAATCTAAAACAAGTTTCGATATAAGACCTTAACATTCCCTAATCTTTACGAACAATATAAAATACTTATTTAATGCAGTTGGGCAATTTTATCGTATCCGATGCTATTACGTTTTTGTCTTTTCTAAGGCTGTCATTCAATCTGTTTTATTATTTTCACATTCTTTTTACATTCTTTAAATTTATGAGCAACAAATCTCATTTTTTTAAAAAATGAAATTATATAATTTAAATCTTATCACCATTGCTCATACAAAATTTAAAATTGATCAGTGAGTCAGAAATAACTATCAAATAATTTGAATAATTAGAATTTAGAAATATCTTCTCAACTTTGACATTTCCTGCTATACTCAATTATAGGCCCTATGTGTAAAAAAAAATCAAAATACACAAAACTAATGATAGAATAAATGGGGGGAAATCAAGCAAGGAAGATGCCGTGGCGAAGGAGTAGCAGAATTTACATAAAAGACGTACAAATAGGACACCCCCCTCTCCATTCTAACAAGGGCTGCCACTGATACTAAAGGTCTGTAAAAGCTGGATTATTGTAGGTGCTGTTCACTTGCTGACCGCCTTGTTCTTCTGGTGGCGCTGATGGGGATACACGGATACGTCCCCGTTTCACCTGGAGGTTAGCAGGGAAGTTTAAGTAGTAGGGTTAATCTAGAGTAAATACTAGGATTATATGAACCTGAAAAGGGGAGAAGCTGAAATCAGGCCTCTAAATGCCCATTTTTTCAAAAAGTCTAAAAATTTTCAGTCATTATTTTCATAACAATTAGATCGTATGTGATACATACTCTACTGATTGTAGATATGATGTAGAAAAAGATAATAAAAAAACTCCCTTTATTCATCCCAAAAAGGAAATTTGTCTCTAGGGCAAGGTGACTTGCTCAAGACCACACAGCGCAACAGGTATTCGAACTCAGTACATTTCGTGTACGAATCAAAGACCATACCACTTTGCCCCTTAGTGTATATTGCTTGAAGACTACGTGCACTTATTTATAGGTCAGATAACCCAATTCATCATGGATTTGTCGTAATCAAAATCTAAAAAATTTTTTTTTTATGACACAAAATTTTGCCTATTATATAACAATGTTAAACTAGGCCCATAATGCGTTCGGATGTCAGACCTGCATATGTACATATCGCTTGAAGATAGTAAAAATTAACGGATGCATCTATTGCCTTGATATCTGCACTACGATCAATGTTGTACCTACGTCTATGGCATTATTATTATTATTATTATTATTATTATTATTATTATTATTATTATTATTATTATTATTATTATTATTATATATTATTATTTTTTTATTATTATATATTATTATTATGATGATGATGATGATGATGATGATATTGATTATTATTATTATTATTATTATATTATTATTATTATAATTATTATTATTAATATATTATTATTATTATTATTATTATTATTATTATTATTATATTATTATTATTATTATTATTATTATTATTATTTATTATTAATATTATTATTATTAATTATTATATTATTATTATAGTTATTATTATTATCTTGACAGGTAATACATGACAAAACATCTGACAAAAAAATGACAAATTAATTTGTGGTCTATCTCAGACAAGGAAACCATAACCAAAACAACGAAGTCGGATAAAAAAAAAAAAAAAGCGAGATGGCTCCGTACATCGTACATCGAGAAAATACATGATTCGCAATTCAGCTTTTCAGACTTTTGGGCTGAAATTTGGTCTCCGCTCTAAATAACAAAGACAGCTAGCAACCAGCAAACTGATTTTAGATCCATGACCTGTGACCCCCAATGACGAGAGCAGATTTACGATGGATGACTGATCATCATTGGTAAAACCCGTTAGCAGAAATTAATCATTTTCAGATTTTCCCGATAGTCTAGAATAAGATTGACATGAACGTGGCTGAGATCGTAGATTGCATTCTAATATTAGGCTTTGGAGGTTCCATCAAGGATAATAATAAAGGGTCTCAATGTTGTCCGTTGTAAGGCTGAAAATGAAAATTGGTTTTAAAGCAGAGACGCCAACTTTAAATTTGGCTCACAGGAGTTTCAGACACCACTCGTAGGAATTTCAATGCCGAAAGAGGAATTTCCGAACACAAGAAAAAGAAATTGGAATGGTATTTGGCATTGTATTTAATTATTGTATAGTTCTAAATAGACAACTGATTAGAATTATATTATGATGCATAAACACATTGCTAAATACAATCCCAAAGTTTCCTTATTTTAAGTGAAGAAAAGCACCAAAACCCAATGGTAGAAATTGTAGTACTGGTGGTAGTGAGGATGATGTGGTGTTGGTGGTTGTTGTTGTAGTAGTAGTGGTAGTGATGATGATATCATGGTGGTGGTGGTGGTGGTGGTGGTTAAAGTAGTAGTGGTAGTGATGATGATGATGTGGTGGTGGTGGTGGTTGTAGTAGTATTGGTAGTGATGATGATATAGTGGTGGTGGTGGTTGAAGTAGTAGTTGTAGTGATGATGATGTGGTGGTGGTGGTTGTAGTAGTAGTGGTAGTGATGATGATTGATGTGGTGGTTGTTGTAGTAGTAGTAGTGGTAGTGATGTATGATGATGGGGTGCTGGTGATTGTAGTAGTAGTGGTAGTGATCATGATGTTGTAGTGGTGGTTGTAGTAGTAGTAGTAGTAGTAGTAGTAGTAGTAGTAGTAGTAGTAGTAGTAGTAGTAGTAGTAGTAGTAGTGGTTGTAGCAGTAGTATAGTAGTAGAAGTAGTAGTAGTAGTAGTTGTAGTAGTAGTAGTAGTAGTAGTAGTAGTAGTAGTAGTAGTAGTAGTAGTAGTAGTGGTAGTAGTAGTGGTTGTAGCAGTAGTAGTATAGTGGTCGTAGTGGTAGTGATGACGATGTGGTTGTGGTAGTTGTAGTAGTAGTGTTAGTGATGATGATGTGGTGGTGGTGGTGGTTGTAGTAGCAGTGGTAGTGATGATGATGTGGTGGTGGTGGTTGTAGTAGTAGTAGTAGTAGGAGTAGTAGTAGTAGTAGTAGTAGTAGTAGTAGTAGTAGTAGTAGTAGTAGTAGTAGTAGTAGTAGTAGTAGTTGTTGTTGTAGTAGTTATAGTAGTAGTAGTAGTATTAGTAGTAGTTGTAGTAGTAGCAGCAGCAGTAGTATAGTAGTAGTAGTAGTAGTAGTAGTAGTAGTAGTAGTAGTAGTAGTAGTAGTAGTAGTAGTGGTTGTAGCAGTAGTAGTATAGTAGTAGTGGTAGTGATGACGATGTGGTTGTGGTAGTTGTAAAAAAAAAAATTGAGCATTTATATAGCGCAATATCCACTTAACGTGCTCAATGCGCTTTACAAGGGGTCCCTGGTCAACAGCAACATTTAACATGTAGGACGAGACATGACGCCTGTTAGGCGATATTACAATTTTTCGGACAAAGACAACGCTTTTAAACGGCCAGGTACTCATTTTACACCTGAGTACGGTGAGAGAATGTGAGTAAAGAGTCTTTTCCAAGGACTCAACTATGCGCCGAGCGAGGCTCGAACCCAGGACCTTTCGATCCGAAAGCGAGTGTCATACCACTAGACCACATAGCCGCACAAGTTGTAGTAGCAGTGGTAGTGATGATGATGTGGTGGTGGTGGTTGTAGTAGTAGTAGTGGTGGTAGTGATGAAGATGAGGTGGTGGTGGTGCTTGTAGTTGTAGTGGTAGTGATGATGATGATGTGGTGGTGGTGGTTGTAGTAGTGGTGGTAGTGATGAGGATGTGGTGGTGGTTGTAGTAGTGATGGTAGTGATGATGGTGATGTGGTGGTGGTTGTAGTAGTATTAGAGGTAGTGATGATGATGTGGTGATGGTGGTTGTAGTAGTAGTGGTAATGATGATGTGGTGGTGGTGGTTGTAGTAGTAGTGGTAATGATGATGATAAGGTGGTGGTTGTAGTAGTAGTGGTAGTGATGATGAGGTGGTGGTGGTGGTTGTAGTAGTTGTGGTAATGATGATGATGTGGTAGTGGTGGTTGTGGTAGTAGTGGTAGTTGCAGTGATGATGATGTGGTGGTGGTGGTTGCAGTAGTAATGGTAGTGATGATGTGGTGGTGGTGGTGGTTGTAGTATAAGTGATAATGATGATGTGGTGGAGGTGGTTGTAGTAGTAGTGGTAGTGATGGTGGTGGTTGTAGTAGTAGTGGTAATGACGATGTAGTGGTGGTGGGGATGGGTGTAGTAATAGTGGTAGTGATGATGATGTGGTAGTGGTAGTTGTAGTGGTAGGTGATGTTGCAGTGATGATGTGGTGGTGGTTGCAATAGTAGTAGTGATGACGATGTGGTTGTGGTGGTTGTAGTAGTGGTGGTAGTGATTATGTGGTGTCGTGGTTGTAGTAGTAGTAGTGGTAGTGATGATGATGGTAGCTGTGGTAGTGGTAGTAATGATGATTTGGTGGTGGTGGTGGTTGCAGTTGTAGTTGTGGTACTGATGATGATGTGGTGGTGGTGGTGGTTGGTGGTTGCAGTAGTAGTGGTAGTGATGATGGTTGTAATTAGTGCCGCGCTGAGGACCGGTCCAAGGACCGGTCCCACGGTCTTTTAGCTGTGAACCGGAGACCGGTCCCATAGTGGAAGACTGGCGGCGGTCCTCACTTCTTATCACCTTTCAACGGTCTCGCGCCATACTAGGCTACTTCCCCAGCGATTCGTTGCCTCGGTTGCCTATCTTCCACCCATCCCACTTAATTAATCGCACCCACCCCCCTTTGCCATACACTAAACGCAGACCTGCCACTTCACGAAAAAGGAAATCAGTATGACATTGTAAAAAAATCAGTATCTGGGGAAAAAAATCAGTATGAGACGTAAAATTATCCAATTATCCCCCCCCCCCCTTATTTTTCCCCAACACCCAAAATGGCACGCACAACGCCAATCTGGCAATCAGACTACTAACTTATTTAAAGATGGTGGCACTTGGTAACGAGTCAGAAGCCAGGGACCGCGGTGGTTTATCAGTACAGCTCGCTGTCGCTTCACAAAGGAAATGAAAACTAAATAACGCGCCGTGTGTGTTTTCTATCTGTGTGAGGGCATCACAAAGAGGCTCGCTACGTCATGTGATCTATCGAGGTATCGCGGGACGGGTCAAAGTTCATGAGACTTGAAAATTTTAACGTGCAACGTAAAGCACAAAGTAAACGTAAAAGAGAGGGGTGGAGGCTGCGGGCCCTTGGTCACTTGGTGAAATCGGTACGATCGGCAAGTAAATCGGGAAATCGGTAAATACAAAAAAAAGGTCTTGCAAATCGGTATGATACCGATTAATCGGTATGAACGGCAGGTCTGTGACACAGACGACCATACAGGCAGACGACCACCAACCTCCACTCCGCAAACCGCCCTTTCGTGTGTGAGATGGGGGGAACAGGAGGCGTACGCCTTGGACGATTCCATTATACGGGGTAAATTTCAAAATTTACTACACCATAATGATCGCAATGACAATGATCTATGGTGAAGGCATGACCCCTCTTCTCTAATGGGTTGTTTGAAATGTATGTGACAACTAAAGATGTGTGTGTTTGTGTGTGTGTGTGTGTGTGTGTGTATGTGTGTGTGTGTCGAACCTAGCAAGTAACAAATCCGATTTTTTGTTTTCTTTTGTCCATCTCTTGTCACCACTCCTTTCTATCGCAGTGTTGTCATTTAAAATAATACAATAATATTAAAATTTCGTTTGGTGTTTTTACTAATCAAATAATATGAGTTTCATTAGTTTCTTCCTTCCAAAAAACCCAGTTATAACGTCTGAATTTTTAAAAAGTCCAATAGAATATTTGGGGACCCCGATAGCTCAGTTGATAGAGCACTCTCTTTATACGCAAAGGGCCAGAGATCGATCCCGGGTGCAGTCGAGTTTTTTCTGAATCCCTGTCTACTCAGCAATGAATGGGTAGCTGAGTTTGTTAGATCTGGCGAAAAGTCACCATCGACCCCTCTTATTACCTCATCCACCCCCTCTTATTATAACTTCACGTTTCTCTCTTACTCTTCAATGCTCGCTGCCCTCTAATGTGTGTATGTGTGTGTGTGGGGGGGGGGGGGTAGGAGTTGCGTGTGTGTATCAACGCCACGAACAACTCGATCCACGCCTTGGGCGATGCCATTATCTCCGTTAATGGGGATAAATTTCAAATTTTATTAAATTATCGAAGTAACAATGAAGTACGGTGAGCAAATAAAGAAGGCATCACCCCTCTTCTCTAATTAGGTTACAATTTGAAATGAGTGTGACTACTCCGTGTGTTTTACTCCTGTAGACCACGGTTTTCATCGTGTAGCGGTCTTTAACGGTTCAAGAATGAACGATCCCACGGTCTCAAAGGTCAAACCGGTTCGAATTTCCAACAGTCTCTCAGGAATGTTCAATGTCGAAAAGGACCGGTCCTTGCGGTCTTCATTTCCCAAGGACCGTAGGACCGTGGTCCTTAAGCTTGCCAAGGACCGCCCCGCACTAGTTGTAATACTTGTGGCAATGATGATGTGGTGGTTGGAAGGTGTGGGGGGGGGGGGTATCCTTGGAACAAATTGACCTCACCGGAATTTGACGGAAGTTGCCCGGAGCCCGGAATTTTTTGCTCCAGACCGGAGTTTTTTCCGGTGAAACCGGAGTTTTGGCACCACTGTTTTAAAGTCTGAAATCAGCCAAGGGCTGAAAATTTACAGACCTGTAAAAGGAAAATAAGAAGAAATAATAATCTCAATGACAGAACTGAAGACAGGTTTGAATTTTAGACATAGCTGAAACTTTGTTTTGGAGATTGGCTGAAATTATTGACATTCATTGGAAACATTGCGTGTCATGGCTAGTAAACAATTTTTTGGCTTTACATTGATGATAACATTTGATGTGAGCACGTTCATCGTCGGATAACACATAGGCACATACCGTTCTGTTGTTTGTGATTATCATAATCATCAAATCATCGTTATTATATATTTTATTCTTTTGAAGTTTCTATTTATTTATTTATTTATTTATCTATTTATTAATTATTATTTTTCATATATTTATCTATTTATTTATGGTATTTTTATTTATTTATTTTTTATTTTCGTATACATCTTTATTTAATTATCTATTTTCATTTATTTATTCATTCATTTATTTTATAATTGATTGATTGATATCATGGTCATCATTCTTATTTATTGTTGTTGTTGTTGTTACTATTATTATTATCATCATCATCATCATCATCATTATTATAATTATTATTATTATGATTATTATTATTATTATTATTATTATTATTATTATTATTATTATTATTATTATTATTATTATTATTATTATTATTATTATTATTATTATTATTATTATTATTATTATTATTATTATTATTATTATTATTATTATTATCATTATTATTATTAACATAATATTATATTCTTAACATAATATTCTCACTCCCTACCCCTCGCCACCTCCTCTTTATACCCTTTCTACTTTTCTTTCATGCTCTATTTTTTCTATCTATAAATCATTTTTCAATAGTAATTAGAGGTTAGTTAAATGAAAAAGCATGCCTATGAAAAATTATAATACTAATAATTGAAATTTTTAAAATGATAAAAAATATTATTGTTCCACAAAACTTAAGCTCATTATTCCCACACAGAAAAAAAAATCCAATCTTTCTAAATTTCTCCCGTAAATGACTTAAGCCACAAAAGCAATATAACTATGTCCCTGCTATTGTTTCTACACGCCATCAAACAAATGAACTCCAAGAAGCTGACTAATTGGACCGATATGTATGCAGGGCTATAAAAGCATGGTATACTGCAGGAAGTCACGGAGGTTTATCAGGGTTTTCTAGGGTTCACCAGAAATTTGTCTAAAAAAAAAATAATGCAAAAACCACAAGAACTAAAATCATTAATAATATCTGAACCTAACGAACTTATGAACAAGTAGAGGCATAAAAGACATTTAGTCGATGAACAAAACACATTCAAAACACAGTAACGTCTCATTTCCAGAATTCCACGATAAAATATTTTATATCCGGGATTACTAAGGTAGGGAAATGTCTTTATTCAGCTTTATTTGTACTCTATAATCTGAATAAAAACTTTGCTTCGAGTCTGAACATCTATTTTGGGGACATCTTTGTTTAAAATATTGAGTTTATATATATATATATATATATATATATATATATATATATATCCATTGAGGTGAGATGACGGAGTGAACGAGGCATCACACTTATGCCAAGAAGACCAAGGTTCAGGCACGCTGTTGGTATTTCATCTACTGTTGAGCGTGAAATTTACCCCCTATTACTGACACTGCAGAGCTGTACTGCCGCTGATGCATGAGTTGACTCACTCCTTTTTTTTATCAAGAAAGATAGGTTTCCTCTGTGGATAAGTATATGGTGTTTTATACAATTTATTTATTCCATAATCCGAGCTCTCATCTCTGAAACAGCTGAAACACCCCAACTCTCAATCTAACACTTACAAAAACTAGGCCACAACTTAACGGTATGAGGTGGGGCTAGCAGGTGTCCAGTCAACAGTTTATAGTCACCTGGAACAACTACAAAAGACATCTAACTTCTACGTCATGGCACAAGACCGAAGGGCTAGAGCTCAGGTGGTCGCTGGTTCGGATAAGTAAGTAAGTAAGTAAGTAAGTCCAGTCAACAGACATGCACTAACAGTCCAGCAGTTGAATTAATTCTGTCTGGGAAAGAGATCTTCTTCTTCTTCTTCTTCTTATAAATATACCGACTCAGAGAGACTGAGCAGTTCAGTCGATATCCAAAGTTGTTCCATAAGCAGATGATATTTAGAAAGAATGAGTAGACATGATAGTCGAAATTAGCAGGAGGAATATTAAAAATTTAATACCCCAAAGGCCTAAGTAAAATGAGATAGATTTATATGTTTCAGTCATTACAATTGGAGAGATTATAAGCCTTTGACTGATAGGACGTAATAATCTGGAATACCTAACCCCTTTTTAAAAATGGGTTAATCAAAATAAAAATAAAAAGAATTAAAGAAACAAACCAAATGTGAAGAAAAAAATCAAAAGACAGAAGAAAAAAAAACTTCCAAAATAATAAAAAAGTGATTTTTGAATTTTTTAAAAATGCTTCAAATAAAATAAACTTCAGAATGTTCTGCTGCGATGAACAACATCCAAGTGCCCCAGTGCCCTTTACAATGTCAAGAATTGGCCTCTATTATTGTAATCTTTGTGACCATTGACTAATTCAAACTGTGCAATCTTTAATGACAATTCCATTATAAGGAAAATTCAATCTGGAAAAATTGACTGAGTTGAAGGAGTCCAGATTATGAGACGTAAGTGTAGTAGAAGATATGGATCGTAAAATTATGTCAGAAATCAATTAAATGTGAGAAGAGATTTTCAGCATGTCATGGATACAAACTTCATCAAATGAACTTGACAGAAGTTTTCACTTGAAAAAATGCCAAGACCTATAGAAGATTTTTTTTAAAATAAAAAAAACGTATTTATTTCTTTATTATATTATTATATTTATTATTTTATTTATTTAATTTTTTTTATTTTTGCACTACTAAGGAGAGGATATAAACATGTGAACATACCATGATGTGTACTATGATTAATGTTTGAGATTTATCTTATAAATGACAGTTCATATTTAAAAAATGGGAAAAATAAGAATCTACTTGAATAAATTTATGTTTTCATAGGAAAACCAATCAAAGAGAATGCAAGCAACCTGCTGGGAAAAAAAATAATGAAAACCTGAAGATAAAAAAAAAGGAAAAACAATGGAATTCCTCCCCCATCCCATCCCTCTTTCCTTCCTTCCTGTTATCAAATCGTTTACAGGTATTAATTGAATATTTGATACATTTGATGTTTTTAACCAAAATAAAAAAAGCACATTAATTTAAGTATTAATTAATACTTTATTTTGTGTGTGATTCATCTTATTGGCTGCTTTACTCACCATAGCTCGGTAGTTTAATACTGCATTCATGGACAAATAAAAACCAATTATATTTGGGGAATAAATAACAGAATTCATTGACACAGAAATGGCAATGTGTCAAAAATTTTATAATATAGCCTAGGAGGAAGAGATATAGAAAGCCGTTTCAAGCCTGGAGGAGTACAAATCTCATCAAAATGGTACAAGGATCGGGCATCATTATATACTTATGAAACATCTAATTGTTTTTGGGCAAAAGATACGTACCCATCTTCATCAAAACAAAATGCTGAGATGAAAAAGTTTGTTAATTTTTTTCCCTGATAAAGAAAGTCTGTCACTTAAACGCTCAGTAAAAAAGAAATATGCTCATCATGCCTTTTCATTTCACTTTTTAATATCCTGAGAAGTGATCAATGTTATGACTAAATAGCCATATTTTGCAAATGTTGGTGTTCAACCACAAAAAAATTGAATTGTTTTATTTGACTGTGTTCGTATTCATTGCTGACAAACTAATGAGACATATTTTACCAAGATTAAAAAAGGGGCCTGAAGATAGGGGTAGGATAAAATCTAACAATAAAACAAACACTAAACAGATCTGAATGTTTTGAGTGTTCAACTGCGACCAACATTAAGAGAGTGTAAATAGATGTATGACAGGGAAAACAGTTTTAACTTCGGTGTTTTTTTTACTCCTTGTGATAGGTGATAAAACATACATGTATCAATACAACATGAATCATTACTCATGTGACTACTTTAAAAAAGAGTGAAAGCATATCAAGACTTCTATTGACAACTTAAAATCTAATAGAGTCTTTAGATCTCATTGCTATTTTTATTTTTTCAACAATGATTTGCAATGCACACGAAATATTCATTCCGAACATGTAACATTTAAACATAGCATGAGACATGGACTCTAACCAATGCGGTGAGACGAATAGGAGAGAGTAAAATAGTGACATGAAAATGGAAATATCACTTAGTTTAAGCAATAATCACTTCCATTTTCCATATTAACATCCTGAACTGTACCAAAGCAAATAGTTTACAGAAGAAAGAATGAGTCTTCAGTCACTGAAGAAGACATGTACTTAAGAGTCATTTTTAAAAAGAACTAAATAATGATGAATTTAGACCTCAACATATTACATGCTTGAAAACAATCAAGCAGGACTGCTATTTGTCATAAAATCAGAATTTGGATGTGTTAGTTTTTCTTCTTTTTCTTTTCGTTTCTTCTTTTTCTTTGTTTGTTTTGTTCTATTCATTTATTTATCTTTATTTATTTATTTATTTATTATTTATTTATTTAGACTTGAGGCTGTGGTATAGGTGTCCTTGACTTGAAATAAAGTTGTCTAATCTTTTCCTATGAGATTTCCAAACAAGAGAACATACAAAGAGGTTTGGCTTTGACATTTATTTACTTACACGACTGATATTATACTCGTAGTTTACAGGGAACGATGACCACTAGAGACAACAATTGGGAAAATGGTAAGGGCGAATAATATAATTTGGTTTTGTTTTCATGCTGGGGGTGGGGGACATTGAAAAAGCACGACGTATTTCAACTTTCAACAAACATTAATTTATAAAACAATGTTTTAACGCCTTGCTTTTGATATGCTTCTTTCTCATATACCATTTTCTTTTGTTTTAATCAAAATAAACGATATAAAAGTATGAGAGTGATCAACTCATGGTCATACAAAAGTTTCATGAATATGTTTTCAAATGAGTTAGATTCTTTCAGTCAGCAAATCTAATTATCTGAAACTGAGTACAAATGTTATACAGAGTTAATAAGTAAATCACTCTATCAAGAATTCTGCTGGGAAATTGATGGCTACAGAAAAGTTAAACAAAAGTTATAAATACTTCAATATTGTATTGTGCATGGAAACTTTTCCCCAATCCCAAAGATTTCTTTTTTTCTCCCTCTAGATCTATGATAGTTCAAATGATGCATGGCAAGGACCTGACCAATGATTTCAAAATCAATTTCTTAAAATGTTTAAATATCTGTCTATCATCCCTTACCTTATCAGCAGCATTGGGATTTGTCCGGGGCATGGGCTGAGCTCGTCTCTTTTTCTTGGGATCTTCACTAGGTGTGTTGTAGCCAAATAATTTGACAAATACTACCATGAAGACAATAACACCCACGGCCATGAGCAACACCGCCCACCAGTGGTCCTACAAGAAAAACAAAACAGAAGATGATTATAACCCTCCAGTGTTCAGATTATTTTTGGAGGAGTAGAAAATGAATTCCCTATATGGCCATGTCAATCATGTAGACATCCTTTGATGATATAAGCCTAACCTTTGATCTCTGCAGTCGCATTTTAGTTTTCTACGGTCACTCATAGCTAAACTCCCCCAGAAGCAATTTCATAGGTCCATCCATCACCAAAAATTTCAAACTTTTCAGGCCTAGAAGTGATTCAGGAAAATATTTTTCCCTGCTTTTTCCCGGTTTTTTCCTGGTTTTTTCCAGGCTCTAGGGAAAATTTTAAGGTAGTAATTTTCAAGCATATTCATCAACTCTAGACCAGTTACCACTACCTATATATTATATATATATATATATATATATATATATATATATATATATATATATAGAGAGAGAGAGAGAGAGGAGAGAGAGAGAGAGAGAGAGAGAGAGAGAGAGAGAGAGAGAGAGAGAGAATCAGAAAAGAGGGGGAAATTATTGACTCGTAGTACATATTACTATAACAAGCCATCCAGTATCTAAGCCTACACCATCCGTGGGGGAAAAAAAGGAAAAAAAAAAAAGAGAGAGAGAGAGAGAGAGAGAGAGAGAGAGAGAGAGAGAGAGAGAGAGAGAGAGAGAGAGAGAGAGAGAGAGAGAGAGAATGGGGAGAAAAGAGACAAAGAGAAGAGAAATCAATAGAGAGAAAAAGACATTTGAATATTACTATGAGAGAGAAAGTAGCGTCCAAAGACTTGTGGCCTACTTATTGAATTGCACATGAATGAAATAAAGCTAGTTAATCTAGAGACAGACAAAACAAACTTAGTACAAATTACAATGAGTAAACGACCTTAATCTGCCATCTCCAAATAATTGAATAACAAGTCACGAAAATTAATTAAAGTAGCCCAAGGACGTCGACCGTCTTTCTTAGCTTAGCTAACAATCGCATTCATGACCAAGTCAAAAACACACAAAAAAAAAAAACACACACACACACATGCTCACACACACACACACTACTAAGATGAGGGGAGGGATGTGTGTTTCTAGCACTCTTGTCTTGTCGACAATGATGAGTCGACTGAGTGAATCAAGCGTCTTTAAGTCTTCGACAATCACAGGCTATCTAACCGAACCGGCTGGTCGAAACAAAGACGCTTCTCGCCGTCGATGTATTACGCTATTGTTATGCAAGTGGCAAGGAATATAACACCTTTTTGAGTAGGCCTAAAAGCTAAAATCTAAAAGTAAAAAATATAATTCTGAGGAATTTGAAAGTCACATTGTTGAAATCGGCTTGAAAAAAGAAGAACATTGGTCCTTGTTTCAGAAAAATCGGTTGAAAACCAACTGTTTTACGAATAAATTCGATTTTAAAAATTGCTTTTGTTTATTTTCGATTTTTTTAGCAACTTTTTATTTATCGGCCGATTTCTTGATTTTTATATCATTCTTTATATCTCAATGAGACGAGATCTGTGATATACTTTGTTTGTTTCAAATGTAACTACAACATAATTTGTTTTTTTTTTACTTATCAACCGTGCCTGGATAATTTATTCAACAACTGACGCAACTATCCCATTGCCGTCTTCCACTTCCAGTGTTTCAGCGATGACTCTAAACCACTATAATTACGTCATGCACAGGAAACATGGTAATAGTCTGTGTACTCTACGAATGCGGACCGGACTTTGCTGATTGGGTCGATCGTCATAACATAGGGCCTAGTAGTGTGAGGAAACCATTGGTCAGATTCAGCGTGGGTTACGCAACTGGATGCGTGGGTTGACGGAGGCAGGAAGCAATAACAAACCCACATGGTTGCCATTACCTCCACCATCATTCTCGCTCACGGTTTGTGGAAAGCACTTCATTACAGGCACGTAATAGTGAATCTAGTTTTTGTTTTGAACATTTCTATTATTATTCTTTGTAAATTGACCCATATTAAAAGAAACATACAAACAAAAAAGGCATGACCAGTCACTAACAATGCCGTGTAGTGTGTAGACAGTAACACAGTACGGTGAACATGACTGACACTGACATTGGGGTCGGAATGTCGGAACCCATGAGTCGTTCGCAACTCTGCCTCACGTATTCATTTAATCAGTCAATTTAATTTTTATTAAGCTTGCGTAAAACATACAAACAAAAAAGACATGACCAGTCACTAACAATGCAGTGTAGTGTGTAGACAGTAACACGGTACGGTGAACATGAATGACACTGGGATCGGAATGTCGGAACCCAGTAGTCGGAGTCGTTCGCAACTCAGCCTCGCGTACTCATTTAATCAGTCATTTAATTTTCATTTAGCTTGCCTATTCTTCAAGTTTATGTTATATTCACCTTTTCTATTTAAAAAGGGTAATCCAAACAGACCATAAAACGATTTTATAATAAGCCGACTTCAACTTCCATCACACACGAACTTATTTTGGGTGTTTTTTTTTTAACCAAACCGTTTGACTCAAATTAAAGCTTCGGCATTGGATAAGGAGCGAGGTCCCTGTTGCCATCTTGCTTAGTTTATACAGAGACTGGGTTGCCACCTTGGCTGTTCTTGATAAATAGTAAAATAGTACAACCTTGTGCAATATGAGAGAGAGAGAGAGAGAGAGAGAGAGAGAGAGAGAGAGAGAGAGAGAGAGAGAGAGAGAGACAGAGAGAGAAATTTTGAACAAAAAACGAATCTCTCTCTCATCCTCTCTCTCTCTCTCTCTCTCTCTCTCTCTCTCTCTCTCTCTCTCTCTCTCTCTCTCTCTCTCTCTCTCTCTCTCTCTCTCTTCCTATTTCATCTGTCACACTGTTTGACAATCTTCATCACCTGGCTCACTTGTACTTGTAATATCGGGTGTGAGGTAAAATTTTGAACAATTATTATTATTTATAAAATGCAGAATCTTTTCAAATAAACGGATAAAATAGAGATTAATTCTAATCGAACAGTGGAACACAAAGGCAGAATTTGCGAACAATCTAACACATAAGTGTCGTGGTCTTATTATAAAAATGCAGAAACTTTGCAAATAAACGGATAGACTAGATGTTATTTCGATTCGAAAAGTGGAACACAATAGGAAAATTTGCGAATACCCAGTCCAGACATAAGCGTTATGGTCTTATTTATAAAGTGCAGAATCTTTGCAAATAAACGGATAAAATAGAGATTAATTCGATTCGAAAAGTGGAAACACATAAGCAGAATTTGCGAATGCCGGTCCAGACATAAGCGTTATGGTCTTATTTATGAAGTGCAGAAACTTTGCAAATAAACGGATAGACTAGATGTTATTTCGATTCGAAAAGTGGAACACAATAGGAAAATTTGCGAATACCCAGTCCAGACATAAGCGTTATGGTCTTATTTATAATGTGCAGAATCTTTTCAAATGAACGGATAAAAATAGAGATTAATTCTAATCGAACAGTGGAACACAAAGGCAGAATTTGCGAAAATCTAACACATAAGTGTCGTGGTCTTATTTATAAAATGCAGAAACTTTGCAAATAAACGGATAGACTAGATGTTATTTCGATTCGAAAAGTGGAACATAATAGGAAAATTTGCGAATACCCAGTCCAGACATAAGCGTTATGGTCTTATTTATAAAGTGCAGAATCTTTGCAAATAAACGGATAAAATAGAGATTAATTCGATTCGAAAAGTGGAACACATAAGCAGAATTTGCGAATGCCCGGTCCAGACATAAGCGTTATGGTCTTATTTATAAAGTGCAGAAACTTTGCAAATAAACGGATAGACTAGATGTTATTTCGATTCGAAAAGTGGAACACAATAGGAAAATTTGCGAATACCCAGTCCAGACATAAGCGTTATGGTCTTATTTATAAAGTGCAGAATCTTTGCAAATAAACGGATAAAATAGAGATTAATTCTAATCGAACAGTGGAACACAAAGGCAGAATTTGCGAACAATCTAACACATAAGTGTCGTGGTCTTATTTATAAAATGCAGAAACTTTGCAAATAACGGATAGACTAGATGTTATTTCGATTCGAAAAGTGGAACACAATAGGAAAATTTGCGAATACCCAGTCCAGACATAAGCGTTATGGTCTTATTTATAAAGTGCAGAATCTTTGCAAATAAACGGATAAAATAGAGATTAATTCGATTCGAAAAGTGGAACACATAAGCAGAATTTGCGAATGCCCGGTCCAGACATAAGCGTTATGGTCTTATTTATAAAGTGCAGAAACTTTGCAAATAAACGGATAGACTAGATGTTATTTCGATTCGAAAAGTGGAACACAATAGGAAAATTGGCGAATACCCAGTCCAGACATAAGCGTTATGGTCTTATTTATAAAGTGCAGAATCTTTTCAAATAAACGGATAAAATAGAGATTAATTCTAATCGAACAGTGGAACACAAAGGCAGAATTTGCGAACAATCTAACACATAAGTGTCGTGGTCTTATTTATAAAATGCAGAAACTTTGCAAATAAACGGTATAAAATAGAGATTAATTCGATTCGAAAAGTGGAACACATAAGCAGAATTTGCGAATGCCCGGTCCAGACATAAGCGTTATGGTCTTATTTATAAAGTGCAGAAACTTTGCAAATAAACGGATAGACTAGATGTTATTTCGATTCGAAAAGTGGAACACAATAGGAAAATTTGCGAATACCCAGTCCAGACATAAGCATTATGGTCTTATTTATAAAGTGCAGAAACTTTGCAAATAAACGGATAAGATAGAGATTAATTCGATTCGAAAGTGGAATGCAAATGCAGAAGTTGTGAATACCCAGTCCAGACATAAGTGTTATGGTCTTATTTATAAAGTGCAGAAACTTTGCAAATAAACGGACAAGATAGAGATTAATTCGATTCAAAAGTGGAATGCAAATGCAGAAGTTGTGAATACCCGGTCCAGGCATAAGCGTCATGGTCTTGTTTAAATGAAACAATGCAGTTTAAAAAAATTTATGGTCATTGAGTAATTAAGCTAAATATGCGGAGTTCAAATAGATAACTTGATCTGTGAAATTTTTTATAATTAGCTGTTTTTATTCTCCATCATTTAGATTATGTGATTAAGTTTATAATTGAAATACAAACTTTTTCTCACTTATCAATGTTTTGCAATAAAGGAGAATGTGAGTGAACCTGTGCAAAGAAAATTATTTGATAGAGTGATATTTATCATGCTTTTCAGTTTGTAGTTGAATTCTAGAATGGATTCTTTATAGTTCTCATTGATTGTATGTCAGTATGTCAGTCTTTAGGACATCGATTACCCTAATGCGGTCACAATTTACAATGTGACGGCCACAAGCCGTTAAACGCAGAGTGGGGTATTGTTGTTTGCAAGTAATGCTATAGTTTTAATAGGATATCTGTCTCCTATTAAAATACATTCCTGTGTTGGATTTTGGATTAAATTCATGTCTTCTTCGGATTATGGGATATTTAATTTTCATGGATTGTGATTGTGATTTTCAAGACTATTAATGTAAGTAAATGCCCAAATAGATATTTTTATTCATTTATTCTTTATTTTTATTTTTTTTTAGTTTTGTTTTGAAGCATTTATTATAAGAAATAATGTACATATGCACTTATACACCAAAGACTGCTTTCAACTGCTTATTATTATTATTATTATTATTATTATTATTATTATATTATTATTATTATTATTATTATTATTATTAATATTATTATATAATAATATATAATAATAATAATAATAATAATAATAATAATAATAATAATAATAATAATAATAATAATAATAATAATAATAATAATAATAATAGTGCATTGAGTGAAATCCCAATCACGGTTGCCCAAATAAAACTGGCGCTAGAATCCCGACTACCTGTCTAAACGAATGTTGTTTGTACGATACATACTAACTACACGCTCAATATCGGGGGCAGAAAATATGCGTTTGGTTTTATGAAATTAAAACAGTAGTCCCACATTGTTCTTTGATGTTATTTGTGGTTGCATTTGCTTTGAAACTTACACATTATATTGTGTTACATTGTTTACAAAATATTTCTGGTACTCGTATGCATGTGTAGTCAACGGTCAATCGTGTTCTTTATTATTTTATTATTAATTTTGGCTTGGCATCTTACATATGTGAATTTGACAGGTTGTTATGGATGGTAATTACTCGTATAACATTAAGTGATTTTTAAACATTTTTAGGGCGTTTTAAATGTCTTTCTTGCATTCATTGCCGAGCACCTCCACTTTTCTGTTACTATTTTAACGATCAGCTGATTTTCTCTTGCCTCCCCTTTAATTTCGCGGACTTTTTTCAGAACGAGGCGTGGGAGTGGCTAGAGGCTGCTGCCATGCTCTGAGCCGATCGTTCGCAGGTTGGGTAATGATTACGCGGAAGAATACATGTTGGGTTGTTGTTCACCTAAATTTTTCTCACGGCTTTTTCCGGCCCAGACAATTTTCACCGATTTTCCCGGCTTTTCCCGGTCGGGAAATTTCAAAATAAAGTTCCCGGCTTTTCCCGGTTTTCCCGGCCCACTTCGAGGCCTGAGTTTTGTTCTCGTGAGTTCTTTAAGTTTTTTTTATCAAAGAACGATTGGCTATTTAGCATCTTGACCCTTCAATGATTGGTCATTCTGACAGCTCACGTGTCAACAGCTGTCAACAATGCATTGAGTCATCGCTGAAGCACTGGAAGACGGTCATCGGAAAGTTGCACCACAATCACCAAGTTGTTGAATATATTATCCAGGCACGGTTGATAGGTAAAAAAGCCGAATTATGCTCTAGTTACATTTGAAACAAACAAAGTATACCACTGATCTCATCTCATTGAGATATAAAGAATGATATAAAAATCAAGAAAATCGGCAGATAAATAAAAAAGTTGCTAAAAAAAGCTAAAATAAACAAAAGTAAATTTAAAAAATAAAATTCATTCGTAAAACAGTTGGTTTTCAACCGATTTTCCTGAAATAAGGACCAATGTTCTTTTTTCAAGCTGATTTCAGCAATGTGACTTTCAAATTCCTCAGAATTATATTTTTTACTTTTAGATTTTAGCTTTTAGGCCTACTTAAAAAGGTGTTATATTCCTTGCATAACAATAGCATAATACACGGACAGTGAGAAGCGTCTTTGTTTCGTCCAGCCGGTTAGAGAGTCTGTGGTTGGTCGAAGACTTTGAGATGCTTGATTCACAAATCTACACAAATGACGGTGGTGGTAAATCAAAGAGGTGTAACATATTTATTTACCATCTATTTTTCTTGGTGCTAAAATTACAAAGTAATAATTTCGCATCAGAAATAATGACTCTGAAGTTCCTATCTCTTTATTACAATAAAATTGATACCACGAAGGACAAAATCGCCCCAAAAATTAGGGAGTTCATTCATAATATTTTTTAAAGTTTACAATAATTGTCATCAAAGTCATTTTTTATCACCAAAGTTGTAATTTTTTCCCGATTTTTATCAAACAAAGTGCAATGTTAATGATTTTCACCCTCAAATAAAATAAGACCCAAATCGCAATTTCTAAAACAAATTTTATTTTCTGTCGACAAATTTATAAAAATCAAAGCTGAAAACATCCTGCGACAGTGACAGGCTTGTCATTTCCTTCACAACGATTGGATTTTACTGACTGAGGCCAGTCTTGACTACCCAACCCATGAATATTTGGCCGATGTCGGTTGTTGTCGGGTTGAATCTTAAAGAGCTAAATCAAATAAGAATCCTGAACATGCTAATCTGACCTTTCAAAAAATCAAGAAAAAAATCTTGTTTGATTATAATTTACAATAGAAAATACTTACAGCGATTTATAGTTCAATATTTTCAAAAGTGACTTCATTAAAAATTAATTTACAATAGAAAACACTTACAACAACCCAGTCTTCTATATTTTCAAACGTGACTTCATCAAAAATGAGATCAGCCAACTGCTTGAAGGGACCCTCAGCATCATAGTTTCGGCATTTAGAGAAAACATCACAGTAACCTTTGCCATAGTTACATGCTGAACCTAGAGGGGAAAACATAAAATATGATGAAAAGCATTCTTGCTTTGATCAGTGTGTTTAAAAGATTCACCATTCTTCAATAACTTAACTCTTTATTGCTGGAATGTGCTTCTTTCAATCATCAGTCTCTTTCTAAAAAATTTATCCATTTATTTTTATATTGTTGCATATTTCTATAAATTAAATATGCAAAGTAAAATACACAATTTTATTCTGGTTGATAAGCCTGTTATAGATTATAATAGAATTAGACCCTACCATTTATGGATTAATTCATATTATCTGGACTACAGAATAACTTTTCAAAACAGTCAACACCCTCCCCCACGCTATTCTTTGCTGCTATTGGAAATAATCATTACACATATCTACATATTTAATAAAACTTTGGATTCTCCTCTGATGCCTCCTCCTCCTTCTTCTTCTTCCTTTAGCATCGTCATTATCATCATCA
Source organism: Berghia stephanieae (assembly GCF_034508935.2). NCBI lineage: Eukaryota > Metazoa > Mollusca > Gastropoda > Nudibranchia > Aeolidiidae > Berghia > Berghia stephanieae. The sequence goes on from NC_088362.1 coordinate 72,664,215, forward strand.
TCATCATTATCATCATTATTATCATATCGTATCATATCGTATAATTTAAGAGCTAATAGGTTCTAAAAACCTTTTAATGCTCTGTGTAAGTTTTATGCATAGATACAACTTATCAATTATAGAATTGGTATACAATGTCAGTCAATTGATAATATTGAGAATTAAATTTCTAATACATAAAAAAGTGTTATAGTCAATATTCGTAGTATAATTTACTCTCTTTACATTCATTTGGCACGTCCGACTTGTACATTCGAGAGTTTCAAATAATTGTTATACAAAAGACAATAATATCAAATGTCATGTTACATTATTCGTCAAAATCAAATATAATGTTGGTACGATCTTTGTCAATGGCATTCTTACAATTATTAATTGAATTAGAATTATTTGTCTCAAACTTTAGATTATTCCAAATTGTCACAGTCCTTTGAATTAGATTATTTTTCCTTATAAACGAATTTGTTTTCAACAAATATCTTAAACTTATCTACCCTGGTGTTTGTAGTATGCGAATAATTTAAAAAAATCATTATAATCTATATTACAAGAACCATGCACGTGCCTATATATATATATGAATAAGATCACCTCTTATTCTACGATAATTTAGTGAAGGCAAATACCGATATTTTAATCTGTCTAAATAGGATAGATGTCAAATGTCAGGTAAAAGTCACGAAGCACATCTTTATTTATTATTATTATCATTATCATCTTATTATTATTATTATTATTATTATTATTATTATTATTATTATTATTATTATTATTACTATTATTATTATTATTATTATTATTATTATTATTATTATTATTATTATTATTATTATTATTATTATTATATTATGATGATTATTATCATCATTATTATTATATATATCATGATGATTATTATCATCATTATTATTATATATATCATTATTATTATTTTTATCATTATTATTATTATTATTATTATTATTATTATTATTATTATTATTATTATTATTATTATTATCATCATTATTATTGTTATTATTATTATCATTATTATTATTATTATTATTATTATTATTATTATTATTATTATTATTATTATTATTATTATTATTATTATTATTATTATTATTATTATTATTATTATTAGGGTATTAATATTATTACCATGTTGCTCGAAAAAAAATAATCTTATTATTATATCATCTTTCATCACCTGCAGGTCTTTTTACACCCAAATTTCCACTATCCTCATTTTTTCCATTCTGGATGTCGGTCAGCAACTTCTTGAAATCAGCAAATTCCGCTTTATTAACCTTGTCAGTATCGTAGGAAGACACACACTCAGAGTTGGCATCTTTTTCTGTACATGATTTAAATATGGATAAAATGTCAGATGATGTAAAAAAAAAAAAAGAATATAAATAAATATATAAATGAATCAATAAATAAAATAAAGGAGTTATAACGCCTAACTAATTTTGTTTTAAAATACTTCAAAATTAAACTCAGTCCAAATTAATCGAAAAAAAATCCATTTCGAATCCATACATTTTTTTTTTAAATGACTAATACAGATAAATGACGACACATGAAACAAATACAAAGGATCGAAAAATGGGAAATGGTGTCTCAGAAAAATGAATATTGATAATCAGAGACAGCTTTGGAGAGCTGATACTGACAACAGTGGTACAAATCGCCGTCATTCTCCAAAAAGTAATAAACAAAAATGAATATTGATAATCAGAGACAGCTTTGGAGAGCTGATACTGACAACAGTGGTACAAATCGCCGTCATTCTCCAAAAAGTAATAAACAAAAATGAATATTGATAATCAGAGACAGCTTTGGAGAGCTGATACTGACAACAGTGGTACAAATCGCCGTCATTCTCCAAAAAGTAATAAACAAAAATGATTATATCAGTAACTGCTTCAAAAAAGTGAATAAAAGACCAAAATTATTCTTTGAAGTTGTTATATTCATTTTTGTTTCTTACTTTTTACAGTCCACAGCTTCTAGCAGCCTAGTATCAGCGTCATGCTCCAAAACTTTTAGGTCAATGGACCCCTTGTTTACCCAATATATGTGGCATAAATTGTCATGTTTTTAAAATTGAGTCAGTCTATATTTTCATCATAAAGTTCTTTACAAGATCCATCAAACTCAGCTATCCGATCCTTGTCAGAAGAGGTAAGAACTCTGCCCCCGAAACCCAACATTTGGCTTTATCCTCAATTGAATTCAGTCCCTTTAAGGTATAAGTTAAAGCTCTATCAAATGAGCTACCAGAAACCATGTGATAATAACAGGCACTTGTATTTGTTAAGGCAGGTTGAATTGCAATTATCAAAAGTATGCAGTGAATCACATATCAAACATTCATATTATCAATTTAAAATGCAAGTCAAGTGGGGGCAAAAAAAAAAAAGAGTTATAAGTATTTTAAAATAAATAAATAAATATAATAAATTCCCTCGAACTCTTTTTGGGTACAACGCTGAGACCATAGCACTGAGATACACTGCCGCTGCTTTTGAACTCATATTTACCTCTAACTTCCAACAACAAAGTAATAAACATTAAATTAAAAATAATCCATTGCAGTGATTAACCCTCTCCTTACAACCTGCAGCAAAATCGTCACATTTGTAACGACATAATCTACATTTTTCTTATTCAGATTTATTTTATACATCGCAAACATTGAAGAATGGTCTTTGTTTAATTAATAAGAACATAAAGTTGTTTTGTAGAGAGCTTGTTTGAATTTTAAAAAATCAATTTTTCTGCTTGGTAAGCCTGCCATTTTGGGAAAACACTGAAGAGTATCGGTAAGGAATGAGTTTTTAAGAATTCAAAATAATTAGTATCCATTATCAATGGTTCAACTTTTGAAATATAAAAAAAAATGTTTGGTAACAATATTGCCCTGTCGGGGGCCCAAAAGTATGGAACATTGTTTTTGTTTGTGTTTAAGGGTGTTACAGCGCTTACAACACATTTAGGTCATATCAGCGCCAGTAAAAAGGAAGAACATTGGATAGTAAAAATATTCTAGATGTACAATTAAAATGACTAGAGGAAAAAAGTAAGACGAGAGGAAATGGATCAAATAGGGAACAGATGTAGATTCCAAGAGCACACTATCAGTGTACTTAGTTTCATCATCATTGCCTTTTTCACCCTGGGTCAGGGTATAGGCCACAGACAAACAGTTTCCATCCTTCTCTATCCTGAGCCAACTTTTTTATCTCATTCCAGGTCTTACCACTTCTCTGTATATCAGCTTCTTTAATTCTTCTCCATGTTCCTCGTGGCCTTCCCCTTGATCTTCTGCCCTGAGGGTTCCAGTCCAATACTTTCTTTGTTATAGTTGAGTCATTCTTTCTAAGCGTGTGTCCAATCCACCTCCATCGTCTTCTTCCTATATCCTCTCCTACTGGTTTCTGCTGTGTTCTTTTCCATACTTCTTCATTTTTTATTCTATCCATCCATTTTATTCTGAGTAGCTTACGCATGCACCTGTTTACAAAAATCTGTACCCTCCTTATACATGCCTGTGATGCGTTCCAAGTTTCACATCCATACAGTAGGACAGACTTCACGTTTGAGTTGAAAAGTCTTAGCTTTAGTTGAAGGGAGATATCTTTAGTTCTCCAAACTCTGTTCAAAGATGTGAATGCAGCCTGTGCCTTTCCTATTCGTGCTTTCACCTCTGCTTCCGTGCCTCCATCCTTGTCAATTATACTTCCGAGATAGCAGAAAGTGTCTATATCTTCGAGTTCCTGATCTTTTACTTTGATCTGCTCCCTTTGACGCGTACCTATCCTCAAGACCTTTGACTTTGCAGGGTGTATTCTTAGACCAATTGATTCCGAGAGGCTGTTTATAATTGTGGTTTTTGCTTGCATCTGGTCCTGGGTGTGGGACAAAAGAGCCAGATCATCTGCAAAATCCAGATCATCCAACTGTGTCCAGGGGGTCCACTGTATCCCATTTCTTCTCCCTTTGGAGGTTTCCTTCATTAGCCAATCAATGGCAAGGATGAACAGGAATGGAGAGAGCAAGCATCCCTGCTTGACACCAGTCTTAATTTCAAAGCTGTCAGTCAGCTGATCTTCATGTACAACTCTGCAACTTGATCCTTCATACATTTCCTTAATGAGGTTTACTATCTTTTCAGGGAGTCCATAATGTGCCAGAATTTTCCACAATGTTGCTCTGTCAATACTGTCGAAAGCCTTCTCGTAATCCAGAAAGTTGACAATAAGAGGAGAGTTCCATTCTATAGACTGTTCCACTATGACTCGCAGAGAGGCAATCTGGTCGGTGGTTGAACGGTTTTTCCGAAAACCTGCCTGTTCGTCCCGCAGTTTAGCATCTGTTGCATTCTTAATTCTCTCTAAATATAATACGGTTGAAAACCTTTCCTGGGATAGAAAGAAGAGTGATGCCTCGATAATTATTACAATTACTGAGGTCCCCTTTCTTTGGAAGCTTGATAAGATGTCCTTCCTTCCAATCCTTTGGGAATATCCCGTCATTCCATATTCTCTCAAATAGTGGGTGCAGGGCCTCAGCATTTCTTTCCGCATCAACTTTTAGAGCCTCCGGTGGAATCTGGTCTGGTCCAGCAACTTTCCCCCTTTTCATCTTGTTAATGGCACCCACAATCTCTGCTATCGATGGTGGATCACAGCTAATTGGTAGCTCATTCCTTGCAGGCAAAATTTCTGGCTGGTTGTCTGGTGGTGGTCTGTTCAGAAGGCAGTTGAAATGTTCCCTCCATCGTTCAGATTGAGCCTCTTTTCCAAAAATAGTTTTCCCATCTTTGTCTTTGACTGGTACCTCTGGTTTCCCATATTTTCCAGCAAGTGTCTTGGTAGTTTGATAAAGGATCCTCATGTGTCCTCCAGTCGCTGCTGCTTCTGCTTTCTCTGCAAGTCTGTTCATGAATGCTTCCTTGTCTTTCTTCACAGATCTTTTGACTTCTTTAGCTATGGCTCGATACTGCTCTTGTGTATCCAGTCTTGAAGCCCTTGTTCGGCTTGCATTCACTTGTTCCTTCCTTGTTCTCCTCTTTTCAATAAGGTCCAAGGTGGTTGGACTTATCCATTCTTTATGTTCCGATTTCTTTACCCCCAATACCTCGTGGCAAGTTGTTATGTAAACTTCCTTGATCTTTGCCCAATGTGACTCTACATCTATGTCCTCCTCGAGCTCAGTAAGAGGTTGGAATCTATTACTCAATTGTAGTTTGAATTCCTCATTCTTTTCCCCATCAAGTGCATTCACCTCGAATTTTCTTCTTGTATGTGATCTGGCCCCGTGTTTTCTGAGTCGGAGCTTAAGCTTTGCCAATAGCAGGTGGTGGTCTGATCCAACATCTGCCCCTCTCCGTACTGTCACATCTTCCAATGAACGTCTGAATCTACGAGAGATACAAAAATGATCAATCTGATTCTCTGTCACACCATCTGGTGAGACCCAAGTTGCTTTGTGGATCCTCTTATGGGGGAACACTGATCCTCCAATCACCAAACTGTTGAATGCACAGAAATTTGCAAATCTCTCACCATTATCATTCATTTCTCCCATGCCATGACGTCCCATGATACCTTCATAGCCTACGTTATCCTGTCCCACTTTTGCATTAGCATCTCCCATCAATATGTTGATGTCTTTCCTTGGCAACTTGTCAATGACTTGTTGTAGCAGACCATAAAATGTATCTTTGTCCTCATCTGTTGCATCATTTGTTGGGGCATAGATCTGTACAATGTTCATGCTGATCTTCTTACTCCGTGTTGTAAAGGACGCCATGATGATCCTTTCTCCGCATTGTTCCCATCCTCTCAGTGACTTCTGGGCAAACTTGCTTAGAATTATTCCTACTCCCTGTGTATGAATCCCGTCCCCTCTCCCTGAATATAAAATCTTCTCCCCAGACTTGAGGTGTTTCTGTCCGGATTGTATCCAGTGGGTTTCGCTTACTCCAAGTATATGCAGCCTGTATCTTCTCATCTCAGTCCCAACTTGAGAGCTTTTTCCTGCTTCATACATGGTGCGAACGTTCCACGACGCAATTCGAAGCTGCTTGTTTGGCGAAGACGTCATCGGGTCAGCAGAGTCCTTTCGGCTTTGTCTGTTGTCCTTCATAAATTCTGTAATTCCAGAAACTCTTCGGTCGCCCAAGCTAAAAAAAGGATTTGGTTTGTCTGTCTGTGTTTCTGTAACGGTTTGAGTTTAACGGAAAGGGGTGTTAACCCTTTGCCAACCCCCAACCTGGAGGACCAGGTGACTCAAAGATGGGGGAATCACACACCATTAGTCGCCTTTTACGACACGCTGGCTTGGCGTTGGGCTATTCTTGACCCTCTCAGTTGAGGGACCCCGGACACCACACGGGGAGTACTTAGTTTGAGATCACCTAAAAGTCTCAACCAGACACCAGCACAAGTCCCCATTAAGAGGAATACACTAAAACGTTTACAAATCATATGTTAAGAATTAAAAAAAAAAACAGTACAAAAGAGAGATGAATACAAGGAAAAAAATATCATCTCCAAACACTCTAACTATATGTTCGACTGTTTCCCTCCCAGCCAAGGACTCCGGCCAGGGTCAGGACAAAACTAAGTAATATCATTCCAAGACAAAGACAGAAAGCAATTGGATACAGGGGGATAAAAGACCTAGCAAGTACCTCTCTGCCCACAATGGGAGGTCGGAAACCCCACCCAGAAAGTATGGAACAAATTAGGTAAAGAATTAAAGAGCTAAGTTATTTTAGAAAACTTTTGAATAGTTATAGTATTTGTAGTTTGTGTTACCTATTGTCTAAGAGCACTTTGTGGATTCTGAGGGCTATATTAATCAATTATTACATAACATTACATGACAACAATTGATAAAACATATTTTCTTACGACATGACACATAGCACATCTCCTCTTTCACGGAGACAGCTGATTCCTTCATGAAGCACTCCGTCCAGTTAATATTTTGACACACTGATCCAATACACTCCTGTCAAATTGAAAACCGAAGAAGGAATAATTAGAACATTTGAGGAACTACTCGTTGCCATTCTAAAAATTATCAACTCGTCGTTGTTATGAATAACTCACCCAGGCCCTACAGACAATGAAAAAAAATATCACGGAGATATGATAATTTATAGAACATTTTATGTTGGTAGATAAATCATTAATTATTATTATTATTATTATTATTATTATTATTATTATTATTATTATTACTATTATTATTATTATTAATATTATCATCATTATTATTATTAGCATCATTATTATTATTATGCCATTCCAAGACATACAAGATTATATAAATGAGCCACAGTTTTTACTTTTAAAGAACGTCGAATTTTCGGGGGGGGGGGGGGGGGGGGGGGGGGGGGGGGGGGGGGGGGTTGGGATAATTAATCTATTACTCCAGTGTTCAACTTTTTAAGAGTCTAAGTCATTTTTTCATTTTTAAAAATATTTGATATCGTCAATGCTCATCTAAAGAAATATTCCTGAGGAAAGACGAATGTTTAAAACTTTTTTCACTACTCAGTAAAAAATCAGAGATTCACAACTGAAGGTTCATATTAATTGCCTTAATCTGCAAAAGGCACATTGCCCGTTGATGCAGATGTTCATATATATAATGTATAATGATTAAACATTTTCATTGTCGGTAAGCTGTGAAGTTATATTTTAGATGTCTCTGATCCAGAGATGGTCATGCTATGATCCTAAATCTCAGCTCGTTTCAATTTTTTCTTTCATTTTCATATAGGATTATTGTTATCACTATCATCTATATAATTATTTTTTGTCCATATTTCAAATATATAAACATATATTCAAATTTTTAATTGTATTTTCCAATTTAGAAGATTATATATTGGCTAAATACATAAGACCCAGTGTTTTTCGTCTCAGACCTTCCAATATTTAATTATAAAATACTAGTGAAGAACTAACAAAATTTGTGGAAACTTAACCCTCTCTTTTACCATCAATAGGAAAATCTTCACAAATTTTATCCTAGGCATTTTCTTATTGATGAGTAAATTATACGTTTTATTTTTTGATTCCGTTTTGTTGAATATCAATTTCATTTAGTAAAACGTGCATAGTTAATGTGTGCGACTGTTGTGTGTGTCTGTTAGGCTCTGTACGAGTGTATTTAAGGTTTGACAAGTATATTGTAAAGCGCTTTGAGGCTTCGGCATTTAGCGCTATAAAAGTACACTATTATTATTATTGTTATGAAACAGCCTGAATTGTTCTCTCATTCTGATTTATTTTTGATTACAAAATTTTTTTAAAATGTTATCATAGTTATAAAAACTCGAAACTGTGCTATACGGCTCGTTTTGCTGAATAAAATTATGAACCTATGACTTAGACTTCCTGTTTTTGTGTTTGAATTGTGTGGGTGTTAAGTTTTTTGGGAAATTCAGAAAATGGCAAGTAAGGAGAGAGGCTTATTATGCACGGGCATTTGTTTATTCTAATTTTTATACTATCCTAGAATATAAGATTGTGACAAATCTTTTTTTTTTTTTTGAGCCATCAACAATCAAATTCGGTCCAGTATTAAATTCTGTAGGTGTGCATAAAAATAGGCCAATTTTTCATGTAATGGATAAACAAAATTGAAAGGAGTCTATAATAAATAATAATGTAGACACAATTGTAAGAAAAAAAATTATACATAAATTCTTATTCTAAAAACATAATCGAAAAATGTCATTCGCACTATTACTAGTAAAAAAAATTTTTTATTACAGATTAAATAAATGCACCATTAACAACAACAACAACAACAACAACAACAACAAAAAAACAAATGCATATATAACAGCGGACAAAGTAGATAACATTTCACACGGAATAAACACGTTCACCACAAAATACATACCCCACTAATGCAGACTTTGTCATAGTTATTACAAAAAGTAGCGATATCTGCTTTTGCTGTTGGCTTGGGGCATGTTGCATTGAGCGTAAAATACTGAGTTAAGGAAAAATAGTTCAATCAGATTAAGAGTTTTGTATTCATCCTTTAAAAGCCATGGTTATTGAGATCTTTTAATAGCAATAATAAAATAATTTTCTTAAAAAGCACCAAGCTTGCTTTACCGCAAATTGGCAAGAGAAGAAACTAAATCATGATATACAATATGATCACATAAACATAAGTTTATGGTATGCCGTTTAACAGATCTATTCAGAAAACTATTAGGATAAAGAAGAATTCATGAGTTGTGATTAAATGAAATTTTTAAATGTCATCTTTGACAAAAACACCTTATTTCTGATATCTAATGGGAGTGACCACCGACATTTAACATTAGAAAATGGTGAAGGGCAAAATAAATCTTTCACCTTCTTTATCATAAGTTATACTAATTATAATGAACTGTAAAAATAATACAAACCCCAAAATATCTCTTTCAGTCTTTGCTGTATCTTCACTTGGACTAAATGCCACAATTGCTGTATCTTCATTTGGACTAAATGCCGCAATTATTTCAATTCTCTTTCTTTTAAGCTCTGACCTAGTTTTTGTTATTATTTTGATTCACTCGAACCCTTGAGTGCAGCCATTTAAAAAAAAATAAAAAATCATGTGATCACTGGGCAATGATTGGGAGGCTGTGTCTGTTAAATCTTTCAATCATTTCTTTGCAATTGGGTAGCACCAAATCAAAAGGGAAACAGGCAACTGTTTATTTAAATTGATGGAACTTTGGATTTTTATTCCATCAACATAACTAAATAAGCTAATTACAGTATGAATAAAAGCTTTATTTTCAAGAGAATTACACTTAGTTATAATCAAGTTGGCACGTATGTACATTATGATTAAAAGCCGACTTGTGACAAGGCATTAGAATACAGGCAGTCAATCTCAATCATTTGTTGTTGTGCTGTTCAATGCAGGAAGGAATAAGGTTGAAATGTACAAAATGGGACTTTTAATTCCAATTGCCAATAAAAACCACAATAACAATTTGAATTTTGATAAATATCTTTCAATCCTTTCTAGATCTTTTTTTTTTTTTTTAGTTGAAAGGTATTGCGCTTAAATTAAAATTCAACGTTGCATATCAAAGGATATTTAATACATGAAGATGCTTCAAGACAATCTGTCGCTGCGGAGCATTCACCAGTTTCTACAAATTTGCATTCACTATCACAGCAAGGACCTTCAGATGGACTGGAAAGGAGAAAATAGTTTTAAAAGTTAAATTTAAGAAAATAGTCAATTTTATAAAAAGTAAAGTATATTATAATAATAACTATTATCACTCTTTTTAACACCTTCAAGATTTGATACCAGTTTCCGCTAATAAGGAAAAAGCAAACACATTTAATTTCTCAATGATAATTTGTGATCCCCGATGCCAATCTGTTATCATAACCGAGATAACAAGATCTATAGATTATTTCAAGGACTTAGTAGACAGGGAATTGTATGAAAGGAGATGATGAAAAAGTCGTGTTTGACTGCTGTTGACCTGGCTATCAATATTGTATGAAAATATCATGCATTGTCTTATATTGGTTATTATCTGTAAGTATGGATGCAAGTGTGTGTGTGTGTGTGTGTGTGTGTGTGTGTGTGTGTGTAAGTGAGTGTGTGTGTGGTGTATACATGTTACTGCTAAAGATATAATATGTTTGTACATCACACTTATATGAATCATATTTAAGTTGATTATTTATCTTCACAATGTTTATCAGTATTATCTTTCCATCATTAGATTTTTTAGCATTATTATTAAGGGCATTGAAGGGATTTCATCCTTTTTAGCCCCATACCATATGTTATGTTATGTTATGTTATGTTATGTCAAGAAGTCGAAATTTTAATTCGAAGTAAACATAAACAGCTATAAATTATCATTGATTGACATTATAATTTAATTACATTAATTCTCTATGAGAAAATCATGTGATCATTACTTAACTCTAATTAATTTAAATGTTCATTCATTTGAACCTGAGAGAGTTAAATCTGCTGCACAATTTTAAAACTCTGCATCATGGTGTTCAATTGCCTAAATGATATAGCGCCATCTTATCTCTCTTAGCTTCTTGAATTTTAAACACCCGCTAAGTCGGCTCACTGTTCGCTTTACTTCACACGCAAAGCGACTGAGAATGATCCCGGGTGCAGTTGAGATTTTTTCTGACCCCCCTGTCCATCTAGCAGTGATTGAATAGCTGGATCTGTTAGATATTGTGGAAAATACTTTGCGATAGACTAGTATCCTATCCAAAGGGTAGCAAGCAATTGCTATTGTCCGTTTCATGCTTTAGAAACCGGGATAAACTCCAGCTCCATGGACCGAACGGCTCTGATGGACTACTTTATTTATTTATTTTTTTAAATTTTGGGATAGAATAAATGCCTTGAGGCATATTGATTTTGTTTCTTAACCTTCCAAAAAAAATTAAAAATTTAGATCAAATTTGGTAACTCTTATCCATTCTAACTTTAAACTAAATTTTCTTCATTTGGTTCATTCAGACATAATGCCAGATTCCAGATTGAGGCAGAGCCTTTTAAATTAGCTTTTCCAATTGCACAATGATTGGCCCATACCTGCACTGAACGCCGACTTTACGTTTGCACATGTCTGAGGAGCTCTCCCCACTAGTAGGTCTGCCGATACAGCAATTATCATTACATTCATCTGCATAGCCACAGTCGCATTCTTCATCTCCTTCCACAACGTTATTCCCACAAAAAGCAACATCAGAAGCTGTATAAAATAAAAGGAGACATTTAGAAAGATATTTATTAAACAAACAAAAAAAGCAAATAAAAACAAAATAAAACAACAAAAAATACTTAGCGATAAAACCAAGAGGATTCTAATTCTAAATTTTCTTTTATAAACATCATGTAACTAATTGTTTTAAAAATGTCTCCCGGCACTAGAATCTCAATTTAATGTATATGAGACTTTATTTCAAAATAAATGCCAGAATTGTGACCTTTGGCTAGAACAATACAGGACAGCTGATATTATACTTGTTTGGTTTTTCTTTTTTTTTTTTTTTTTTTTGGGGGGGGGGGGGGGTTATAAAAATAAAGCACATTTAACTCAATACTGAAAAATTAAAGCTGTGGTGAAAAAAATAAGAATATAAGGTGGGATGAATTAGTAAGAACAAATATTGACTGTTTATTTCAACTATTTGCAAATTAATCAAAGATAGCAGTAGGCGCAGGCAGTTTAATCTGATTTTACAATTATTGTAATAAAAGATATTTAATACTTTGAAATAGTGATTATATACTCAACATTATCAAATTAGCAATGAAAGTTGTTTATATAACTTTGAAAAATTGTATACTTGCATGAAAGCTTCACATAGCATTTAAATGTTTTTAAAGCCTATTAGCTTTTAGTTGATACGACACGATACAAAGTAATGCAATTCCTATTGGCATTGAAAAATAAGACTTGTATGAACTAGATTTACTACACCGTGACTTGACTTGCCACGTGTCATTTTCTCACTATCATTATCATCGTTATTATTATTATTTATTATTATTATTATTATTATTATTATTATTATTATTATTATTATTATTATTATTATTATTATTATTATTATTATTATTATTATTATTATATTATTATTATTAATAACATCATTATTATTACTATCATTATCATCATCATTATTGTTATTATTATTATTATTATTATTATTATTATTATTATTATTATTATTATTATTATTATTATTATTATTATTAATTATTTGTTTTTTTTTGTTTTTTTTTAAATTATTATTATTATTATTAGTACAGTCCAATCCGAATAATTGCAACTCGGTTTATCGCAACTTTCAGTTAATCACAACATTTCCCAAGAAATGGAATTAATTCTATATATATATAAGTCACTGGTTAATTGCAACAAACCTTGGTTAATGAAATCAATCAAACAAAATCTCATGATTAAATTTCATCATGGGTAAAATCATGACAGGTTGAAGAAAAAAGAGTGGGCGGGGTTTAATGCTGCAGCAGTGTGTCACCACTCTAATAGAGACAGAAGAGGCCAGGGCTTTGCAATACAGGTTCGTGTGGTCATCTATGACTCTTAGATATGAGGCGCGATTGGGCAGGGTATAGTCTACACAACAGGTAGAAAATGCCTTTCGTAAGGAGAGACTGAGCGATGATATTCTTTGTTTTGGAATTGACAACTGTGCATTCTGACCAACAAGTTTAGTGAGAGCTTATTGTCTCTCATCAAGGCTAATCTCTTTGACTCTTACAATTGTTAAGAACAAAAGAGTGAATCTACTCTGAATAAGATGTCAGGTTGCCTCAAAGCTGCTTTTGTTTGTCAAAATCTATACAAGGCTGCCATATCAATCAAATTTCTCAGTTTGTGGTGGACTAAGAAAAATGTTTACAACTACTGGTTTGAGTTTACCATATTTGTGTAAAATGTTGCAATAGTGGGCAGGAAACTCAACTTCTGTTAATTGCATTTTCGATTAATCGCAGGGTGTTGCTATTATTCTTATTATCATTATTATTATAATTATTATTATTATTATTATTATTATTATTATTATTATTATTATTATTATTATTATTATTATTATTATTATTATTATCAGCATTATTATTATATTATTATTATTATTATTATTATTATTATTATTATTATTATTATTATTATTATCATTATTATCATTATTGTTCTTCCCTTATTATTATATTATTATTTATTATTATTATTATTATTATTATTATTATTATTATTATTATTATTATTATTATTATATATTATATTATTATTATTATTATTTATTATTATTATTATTATTATTTATTATTATTATTATTATTATTATTATTATTATATTATTATTATTATTATTACTAATATTATTTTATTATTATCACTTATTATCATTATTATTATTTCATAAAAATTTTTTTTTTTTGTTTTTTTGTTTTAAAGGTTTGCAATGACCAACTATTTTTCTTAGTCCCTTTGACAGTTTTGTCTATGCAACAATTAAGTTTCATACATTTGAAACAGTAGTTTCTTCCTCCTGGCGTTCCCATGGCATTGAGAACCTTGGCAATGTATTCTCTTGAACAAACGCTGAATTCATCATTATGAGGTAGATTGCCGCTGTTTGCACTTGGGTACATGATGTAGTTCCCATCTGATGCATCAGATCGACTTGATCCATAAGGAGCGCATTCTGTAGTTGCGTCATGCTGAACATATTTGACGAGTAACAGAAAAGAGAGAAAAATAAAATGTAATATTTTATTTAGACGATAACAACAAAAACAAAGAAATAAAAAGAGTGAAAAAGAAATAAATAAAATAAACCTTGCTTTGTTATGTTCAATTCAACTAGTGATGTAATTTATTTGGAGATTTTTCTTTTTAAAAATGTCTTAACATACCTATGAATTTTTACGAATCATAGGTCTTGTATTATTGTATTCTTTAAACATAACCATATGTTCAAAATTGTCTCATGGATCATTTAAATACATACTGAGAGAAATGGGTGGGAAGACGTGGGAAGCAAAGAGAAATGTACCTTTGAGCCAAAATTATGACCAACTTCATGAGCAAAAGTAAGCTGGGAAACTCTGGATGCGACCTCTTGGTTAAAGTTTATGAGTGTTGTAATGCCAGTATTCAAACTCTTGGTGGTGATTTTGCCATTGTCAGACACTCTACCGTAAATGCCACACACACCAGAAGCTTTTGCTGGAAGTAAGAAATGTTAAAAGACAACGGTATAATAACAATAATTCGCATTTATATAGAACATTTTCGAAATTAGGTATATCAATAGAGTGTCCAATGTGTGTCAAGGTCATGTGAAATAACCAAATATCACGACAAGGAAAGATGCAGAAAAATAGGAGTAAGAAGAGTGAAAAAGGGCAAGATGTAGAGTATGGGTAAGGAGAAGAGGAGGACGAGGTGAGTAGAAGAAAAGAGGGAGAAGACTGATGACCATGGTGGTCATTATGATGATGATGATGATGATGATGATGATGATGATGATGATGATGATGATGATGCTGACGCTAATGAGGTGGAGGAGGAGGAGGAGGAGGAGGAGGATGAATAGTAGGAGGAGGAAGCGGAAGATGAAGTAGACTAAGTTAATGAATTTAAAATAAATAAATAAATAAATAAAAATAAACAACTTACATTCAGGCGTGGCTACCCAAGCCAATCCTAATGTTCCTCCAACAAAATCTCTGTAAGTGAAAGTGTGAACAAGGCAGAAATCATCGTGGTTTTCAAGAGAAGTTAAATCCAAGAAGTTACTGACATCAAGATTATCCGTACAGTATCCACTGTTCCAGGTTGAGCCGCATTCTTTTATAATCTGGTAGGAAAACCCATAGTGGATGGTTACAGTATTTACAATCTGTCTTCAACTCGAGCATTTATATAAAGCACCATCTACTAAGCGTGGTCAAGCACTTTAAATGGGGCCCCTAACCAATAGTAACACTTAACATGTAACATGAGACATGACACTTGTAAAGCAATATATCACAATTTTATTTTTTGACAGACACAACGATTTTAACAACCAGGTACGCATTCTACACCTAAGGTCACTAAGATAATGGGAGTAAAGACCCTAATCCAAGTATTAATTTTGTGCCGCTCAGTGCATGACTAGAACATGGGACCAACTGATCTGAAGACGAGTGTCATACCACAAGACCAATAAATCATACAAGTCTTCAGAATGACCAAATTAGACATCAAATTTTTGTTAAGTTGCAATTTGGGCCTGAAAAAAAAAAGAATATAATTCATCCTATACTTATACATTCCATCTATAAGGAAAGAGAACAAAGGGATGGCCAAGAACCAGCTGCAGAATATTCAACACTGGAGGAAATTGAAGGACATGAAACCACATGCGGAGAACTGGAGAGGATGCAAGTTGTGGATGGCCTATTCTCTATGTGACCTCAAGGGCATAAGTAAGTATACTTACACATGTCTTTTAAAAATCCAACACTATTCCATAATCCTTCCAATTTTTTATTAACATCAAACTCTTAAACCATTATTATAATTAAAGAAAAGTTGTGAAAAGGCTAGTGAGTGAAAAATCTGGGGCGAAAGCATTATAAGGTCTTTTGTCTCATTTGTCCATTAATCATGAAAAAAAATTAATTTTAATATATATATATATAAACACCACACGAGTCACAGACATCTGATAATGACCCTAGCATAATTGCATATTGGGGGTTCCGATAGCTCCTTCGTAGAGCATTCGTTTCACACGCAAAGGGGCTGAGATCGATCCCGGGTGCAGTCGAGATTTTTTCCAACCACCTGTCCATCATGCAGTGATTGGGTAGCTGAGTCTTTTAGATCTGGCGGAAAGTACTTTGCGATAGACTAGCATCCTATCCAAAGGGTAGCAAGCAATTGCTATTGTCCGTTTGATGTAATAGAAATGGGGATAAACTTCTATGGGCCTCTAGGCTCTGAAGGACTTATAATTGCTTATTAATTCCAAGATCAGTGAGATTTATAAGGTTGGTTCACTGTGATATCACATACACTCCATATGACCATGAGAAGTTGTGTGTGCTATTGTGTATCATCATGCGTGGTAAATTGAAGAAATAAAGTAGAAAACACAAAGGCTTAAGCCTACAGTTTTGATAAGAATTAAAATTAAAATTAAAATTAAAAAGTCCTTTATATTCTTTCATACAAATACACTTCATAGAATGATTTGCAACCATCTTGTCTTTGATTTGTTTAATAAAAATTAATTAATTAATGAATTACATCAAATTCACTTTTAAAACAAAACTTACAGTTGATCGTTGTAACTGGAAGCGAACACCACGGAAAATAGGCAGAGCGCTGTCTTTTAATTTAAATGTAGTAGTCTCATAAATAGCATTTATCGCTGATATATGAATGGAAAACATAGATAATAAGGCCTCTCTTGTTTTCTGTGAAAATAAAATGAAAATAAGAAAAACATTTGGTAATATTTAAATCATTATCAATATTGTTATATTACTGTAATCTTCCATTCTAACAATTGTCAGAAAAAAGTAAGCGAGCAAAGTGGTAAAGCCATTTCAATAGCTTATCAACAGCTGGCATCAAGGGTTTGAGTCATAAATAGACCTGAAAATGACAGACAACGAAATTGTCTGAATTTTTTTTAATGGAATGTACGTCACCTATGTTAAAGTCAAAATGCTTACATAAAATGAAAAATGATGATGAAAAGAGTACAAAAAGTCTGTAGTGATATAATTAGAAAGCCTAAGATTATCAGACATTTTACAGTTATGCACAAGTCCATTGCTAAATTAATTTGTCTGTCACAAGAAAATAAAATGGATCTACTTATATCATAAATTTTTCTTATCATAAGAACTACTTATTCTGAATTTAAAATGATAAAAATCTGAAGAGATATGAATAATACAATGTTAAACATAGAAAAAAAAGAGAAAAGGTCCTGAAAGACCAACCTCCATAATAATAATAATAATAATAATAATAATAATAATAATAATAATAATAATAATAATAATAATAAATATATATATAATAATAATAAATAATAATAATAATAATAATAATAATAATAATAATAATAATAATAATAATATTATTATTATTATATATATATTATTATATATAAATATTATTATTATTATTATTATTATTATTATTATTATTATATATTATTTATTATTATATATTATAATAATATATTTTATATTATACAACATTTCACACCCCCAACACTCCATACAATTTCTTTATCATTTTTCCAATCAATACTAACCGCTTCTGTTTTTTGTTTCTTAAAGATATGATCATACAAAAGCTTGTCAGCACGTAAACTCATAAAGCACGTCTTTTCTCCATCTTTCAGGGCCCTCTTGTGTCGGTGGAATGGGAAATTTTCATTCAAATCGGCCGTGTACTTGGCAAAGGGATTTTGGGTCTCAAATGGACTTATCTTTAGGATATAAGTAAAAAGGAAATTGTTGGGTTTATTTCATGATGAAGATGATGATTATTATTATTATTCTAAGATGAAGTAATGATTTATAGTAAAATAGGATTAAAATTAAAATTAAGTGTAAGATGTTGAAAACAGCAAAGAATCTCTCTCTCTCTCTCTCTCTCTCTCTCTCTCTCTCTCTCTCTCTCTCTCTCTCTCTCTCTCTCTCTCTCTCTCTCTCTCTTATCTTTTTCTATTCTTCTATAAAGTTAAAAATGAGTTCTTTACACAAACTGGTGAACATCTATAAATATTATATGAATTAACAGGTAAAACTTGTCCCACTTGAAATAAATGGAAAAAAGGTGAAGTATTGACATGAACTCAAATCCATCACCATCACAACCAGTATCATCATTATTATCATTACAATAACAACAACAAAAAAGTCCCATTATGGAGAGAGAGAGAGAGAGAGAGAGAGAGAGAGAGAGAGAGAGAGAGAGAGAGAGAGAGAGAGAGAGAGAGAGAGAGAGAGAGAGAGAGAGAGGGAGAGAGAGAGAGGGAGAGAGAGAGAGAGAGAGAGAGTGAGAGAGAGAGAGAGAGAGGGAAAGATAGGGGAAGGGACAGGAAGAAGGAGGAGGGAGGGGAGATAGTAACAACACCATTGCAGCTATGACTGCCACAATCAAAAGATTCATTGAGACAAACAACATCGAACATAGAAAAGCTATCATTTCTATGACATCAACAACAACATAAGCATCATTAGCACAACTTGTTCTGTCTGAAACTAAAAATTTGATTCCACATGGGCCAAAAATGGGAATATTAAAGACATATCAAGCGCCTTGAACATGGTGAACCCTTGGCACATTTTTTTCATTTATTTATAGCAACAAACAACACTTGACAGGAGTAACAAAATCAAAAGTAACATGATGAAACATCTCTTACACCGACGTGTAGCAATTTTCAGGTCTGATAACCCAAATTGCTATGGACTCGTTGTAATGAAAATACTCTCAAACCAACGGAAACTATTCTCCATTACAACAATGCTAAACAAGCCTATAACTGTGTTTGATTATAAGACCTGCTAATTTGTGCACGTTGTCATCAACCATAACACAAAACTAAATTTTGTTTGATTATAAACTGTAATTGCACGTGTCATCACATAAACAACTAATTTTAAATATTATAAACATGATTTCATGATTGAAGATAACCATTCTTTATAAACGATAACAAAACAAGGTTCATCAAAATAAACCTTACATCTCTTTTCTTGCGGCGTGAGGATTTTCCATCCACAGGCTGTGACATCGAAAGCATTTTCTCATAGAGATTATCAGAGAAACAGGACTCTGAATGAGAGGCGTGAGCCGCTCTCTTGTGCCTGGGGATTAGAATGTTTTTCAACAATTAAATTATATATATATATATATATATATAATATATATATATATATATATATATATATATATATATGCATGCAGTGTACCATGTGTGTAACATGCATGGATGTTTCTAGACCGCACACCAGCTCGTCTTCTGGCTACCACCGTTGACTATTGGCAGCAGCTTCTAATGGTGCTCACACTTACGTTATGGCGATCGACCCAATCAGCAAAGTCCCTAGCACACTCGTGCACCGTCGCGAACCCACCCGCAAGCTTCGTCACAACACACCGTTCAACCAGATGCTCTGCAGTTTCGGGTTCTAACCCACATCGAGTACATGTTAGACAGGTGGAAAGTCCCCAATAATGAAGCGACTTTGCCGTGAGGCAGGTCCTCGACCGAAGCCGACTCGCTACCACCCAATGTCTCCTCTTACTGGTGGAGAATATTGGAAAATTTAATTTCCCAACTTCTTATGAACTGTGATGGTCAAAATTATGGAAATAAATAATAAATAATCCTGATATTATCCGTTTTGATACAGTAGGTCAATTATGAGAATCCTTGCCTCAAAACGGTCTTATTTTGGGACGGATTACTTGAATTTAAAACCAGAAATATGAGACATGTGCAAATATTTTTTTTTGTTTTATCAAGAAGAAATAGTATGAATTTTTAAGGAGATATAAAGTAAATATGCCACATCTCTAGTTAACTTATAATATAAGGAAGGCACTTAGCTGTGGGACCCTCAATATAATATGTAAAAAAAAACAAAAAAACAAGCGAGCATTTAGAAAGCACAATATCCACTAAACATGCAAAAAGTGCTTTAAAAGGAGTCCCTAGCCAAGAGCAACACATGGCATGTAGGACAAGGCATGACGCCGCCTGTTAGGGGATATTATAATTGTACTGTGTTGATGTGACTGTTCATATTTGCGTTATCCGTATGGATCCATATTCACTCATTCAGGCCCATGTCTCGAAGAGAGGGGAAAAGAACGGTTCTGCAATGTGAGAGAGAGAGAGAGAGAGAGAGAGAGAGAGAGAGAGAGAGAGAGAGAGAGAGAGAGAGAGAGAGAGAGAGAGAGAGAGAGAGAGAGAGAGAGAGAGAGAGAGAGAGAGAGAGAGAGAGAGAGAGAGAGAGAGACCAAAAAAAAAACAAAAAACAATATGACGCATGGTGGTGGAAAAGGAGAGGAATGAAATTGAATGGACTCATGGCAGAGGGCGGGACTGTAGCCAAGAACATGGTGAAATGGAAGGAAAATGTCCAGGATTTATGCACCTCCTGGCGTTGAGAGATATTATAAAATTAAGGTTAGGATAGTCACATGGCCACATTTGGGTTACCTGTATGGATCCATATTCATTCTAGACTCTGGGTAAATGATGGACGGGAATTGAGGGTCCTTGAAGTACTTGTCTGCCGGCTCCATGTGGTAAATTGTGTGTCCTGGGATATGGATGAAACCCAGAACACTGCCATTGTGTATAGACATGTGGACGTGGCTGGATGGGTCTCCTGTGAAGAATATGAAGATAAGAAGAACAAGAACATGGTGTTTAGAAGTGCTAAATGAAGCGGGTATCTCATGAACAAAATATATCGAAAGGGAGCATAACTTAAGTCTCTTGACATTTAATCCCCATATAACCTGGGACAAACCGATCCCCTAAAAAAAAATAAAACTCTTCTACAACTCCCCCCCCCCCCCCGCCTCCTCCTCCTCTCCTCCTCCTCCTCCTCCTCCTCCTCCTCCTCCTCCTCCTACTACTACTACTACTACTACTACTACTACTACTACTACTACTACTACTACTACTACTACTACTACTACTACTACTACTACTACTACTACTACTACTACTACTACTACTACCACTATTACTACTACTACTACTACTACTACTACTACTACTACTACTACTACTACTACGTCTACTACTACTACTACTACTACTGATACTACTACTGGTATTAATCCTCCTTCTCCTTCTCCTCCTCCTCCTCGCCTACTCTACCTCCTTCTTCTCCTTCTTCTTCTTCCAGATTCCTATGATCCAGTGTCCAAACCATGGGGTTCATGTTCACGTTTACCTGCCAATTTCCCCTCGTAAATGTGACTGGTATCTACATAATCATCTCTGGTGTCACCCATCACGAGATGGTGGCCAGGAGCAAATATGGACACAGCTGGTTCCAGTTGCAGGTTGAATGTCCTGGAATAATAAATTTTGTACGTGGTAATTAAAAAAAAAATATAAAAACGAAAGCTTTTATATACAGCAATATCTACTTTATGTGCTCAAAGTGTGTTTTACACCGGACCCTATACCAACAAACAACTTTTGATGTAGGACGAGACATGACGCTTGTCGGGCATTGTTATAATGTGTGTGTGTGTGTGTGTGTCTGTGTGTGATAGAGAGAGAGAAGGAGAGAGAGAGAGAGAGAGAGAGAGAGAGAGAGAGCGGGGGGGGGGGGGGCGTCGACAAAGACAATGCTGTTACCGGCCAGGTACTCATTCATTTTAACCACGAGTACAGTTAGAGAATGTGAGTAGAGCCCTTTTCAAGGACTCAACTTTGAAGGACTCAACTTTGCCCCGCCCCAAAATTGAACCCGAACCCAGCAGGTTAACTTACATGTCAGAAGTCGAGTTTTATAATATAATGCATGACTGCTACCGAATAGATGTCCAATTTGATTTTTATTCAACGATATGAATTCAAACATATTCGTCATTGTATATAATATTAAGAGGAGGGAGGGGGGGGGGGTATAACACATAGAAATTAAAGAATTGCAGGTTTGCATTTCCTGAAAAACAAATATAGTTTAATTCTTATGCTATCCATATTATCAATTTCCAAAGGCCTCTATGCCTTTATGCATTTGTAGGGCGAGTTGAATGTAAGCAGATAAATATATGTGCATACTTCATAACACTACGCTAATCTCTCTGGCACCTATCAAGGCAAATTGCAAATTACATCGCTGGTTAATATTATTCTGACCATAGCTGTCCCCCCCCCCCCCTCCTCCTACTCCTCTTCTTCTTCTTCTACAACTACTTCTTCTTCTTCTTCTTCTTCTTCTTCTTCTTCTTCTTCTTCTTCTTCTTCTTCTTCTTCTTCTTCTTCTTCTTCTTCTTCTTCTTCCTCCTCCTCCTCCTCCTCCAACTATACTCCTCACTCTTGGTGATGATGACGATGATGATGATGATCATCATCATCATCATCATCGCCATCATCATCATGACTACTCTGCCACAATAACATGCTTATTTTGCATGCTTTATTTCTCGCGCCCCTTCCAAGTTTAAGTCCCTTCTTCCCATCCCCCCCCCCCCCCCCCCCCCAAAAAAAAAAAGTAAGACCACAGCGATGTGTTGAAGTGTAACCATACTCAATGTCAACATTTTACGACCCCAAAATAGCAATGGTAGCTCGCCTCTCTCTTTAACCTTTTTTTTTAAAGTCATCCATAAAATCTTCTATATTATATCAAGCATTCCTTTACTAAATTATAACAGGTGTTCTTTACATCAACCTTTTAGAAGCAGGATTCTATTTACCCGGACCCGCACATCAGATAGTTTCATTAGAAAAGAGAGCATGACAGAGAAGAGCCGCAGTCTTTGAATAAACCCTAGGTTGCAGCATTGTCATTGTTGCTGCTTTGAAAATTAATCCACTTCTTACCAACTGTAACTATAAATAATGTGCCCTTAGGTAAGAAGCTCACAACATTGCCACCCGGAAGAACAACGGACCTACACACAAACTCTGTGTAACCATGAACTCTTATAGTCTGGATAATACAGTTAAGTGAGAATTACTCATAAGCATGGATGGCAAAAACAATAACAAAGACCCGAGTGACGTCAACTTCATTCTATCTATAGGAATCGTCACATTCGTTACGACACAATGAACGTTATTTGTTATTCAGATTTGTCTTGTACATCACAGAATTTAAAGAGAAATCTTGGTTATATTATATCAATGAGCATCTAATTATGTTTTGTAAAGCTCGTTTTCTTAAACAAAATTATGTGAAAATAAATAAAATAAATAAATTAAAATCCATTTAGTCATTTCATAGGATAAATTTGTCTCTATGGTCTATTCCAGAGGAAGTCTGGAATAACCCAGGCGTCAGCCGCAGTGCAGTGCCGCAAAATAAGCTAAGGCCACACAGAGCATCGCAGCGGCGGGTGATCGAACTCGGCACCTTTCGAACTGCTGAGCCACGCTGCCCCCACCCCTCCCCTGCTGAGTAGTATGAACTCAATGCATTTGAGTTTGAGTTGTTAAAAAAAAAAACCATTTTTTATTTTGCTTTTTGAGAAAAGGTATGAAATTAAGAAATTAAGGAGCAGGCGCCGGTGTAAGATAAAGATCTGATCAGGTGTGTATGAAAGGTGCCAGACAAAACAAGAAAAAACCCATCCCATGTTAAATACTGCTTTTTTCTTGGGACCCTTGTAAATCGTTTGAACTACGAGTGGGCATGGTTTTAAACATAAGTGGAGAAATCATGATTCTAATTTGATTCAGAATCGCCGTGATAGGGTTAAGCATTCCTAAACTGACTTTCTAAAACCACATTGCCCACCCAACCATGTGCAACTACACACGCATTAACTTTTGGAAGTGTCAATTGCCAAGGAGTGAGTCCTTGGTAGTTGACGGTTCATCAACTGCCAGGGAGTCAAATTGGAACTCTTCAGTTGCTTGTGGTGATTTCAGTCGAGCCTCCATTTGCGCGCATACGAATCTCGAATCACGTCACTTTCTACTTTCTTCCATTCACTCATTCCTTGTCAATCGTTGTGGAAAGGATCGAGTCAACACTTGTTGGCATTTGTTTTTCATTTTTATGTCTTTTCATGAATTCCAAGACAAGTTAAAATAATATCAAAACAAAAATTACTGTTGATTTCGAATTCAGCAAAAAAAAAAAA
Source organism: Berghia stephanieae (assembly GCF_034508935.2). Taxonomy (NCBI): domain Eukaryota; kingdom Metazoa; phylum Mollusca; class Gastropoda; order Nudibranchia; family Aeolidiidae; genus Berghia; species Berghia stephanieae. The sequence continues at coordinate 72,688,642 of NC_088362.1, forward strand.
AAAACAACAACAGAATGACGAACCAGTAAATCCCTGCCAAGTCCTAGATTAAAAACGAAAACTAAGATTTACTTTATTTTAAAGGAAATATACTGCACATCGTCTTAATAAGGAACAATTAACGTAAAACATTTGTGCAACAAGGTCAATCCATGGCATTAATAGTAAATAGTTGAATCAACTGGCAAAGGTCCGTGACAAAAAGAGGAAATATGAGAGAGAGAGAGAGAGAGAGAGAGAGAGAGAGAAGAGGAGAGAGAGAGAGAGAGAGAGAGAGAGAGAGAGAGAGAGAGAGAAAGAGAAAATGACAGGGAGAGAGAAAGAAGAGTAAAAGAGAGTATTAATTAATATTAATAACATCACTCTGTGGCAATACATCATTTCATGACACTAAAGGTACTCCAAGGCAGTTAAAAGTAAAAGTACACATGCGTAGTTGATGAAAGGACACGGTCCTTGGCAATTGACGATTTGACAATTGTCAAGGTCCTTGGCAATTGACGCTACATTAACTTTTACCACTGTTTCCGTCCCCCCGTTTCTCGTTACCCTCCGTTAACCACATTGTCTGACCGTGGATCTAACTAACATCACGAATTCTGCCAAGATCCTTGCCATTTTTATTTTTCAAAAAGAAAAACCGGATAGTCAAGCTAGTTGACTCACTGATTAAGCATTGACGATTCTTTTTTTTTTTTTATCAAGGGAAACACGACATCTAAAAATAGAAATTCACTGGTAAAGAAATCACGAAATTGTTTAAAAGTAGAAAATGCGTGGGACGGTGAAGCTGACCATTCACTTGAATCTGAAGAGAAAGACCATGGGTTCGAACTTCGACGGAGATTATTTTGTGTTTTGTTTGTTTGTTGCTTCTTTTTATTCCTTGATTTGGGAGAGAGAGAGAGAGAGAGAGAGAGAGAGAGAGAGAGAGAGAGAGAGAGAGAGAGAGAGAGAGAGAGAGAGAGAGAGAGAGAGAGAGAGAGAGTGCATACTTGCCAAGAGCTTCATCTCGGTTACGTTGGCATGATTGTTTTCCGACTTCACAACTTACCATTAACATTAACATTGTCAATTAAATACAACTGTGAAAGAAAAACATAAGAAAAAAACCCTTTCTTATTTATTCCTATTAAAATACGGTTCAGATCAATAGATCTAGTGGAGGCTCGCCGATTCATGCTGCAGTGTGTTTTTTGGTTTTATATTCCATAAAATGTTATCATTTCGTATTCTAAAATTGTCTTAGATATGAGAACAAAGCGTTAACATAAGACGTTTGGCCTATTAGAAAACCTCGTATATCACGAGACTGACAGGCTCAAAACGATATTAGATGCTGAAAAATAAATTGCATTTATAGCCGAAAACATCAACTGAAAGTTGTGTTTATAACTGTCATTGAATAATACAGTAATCATTAGAAATACCGAAAAACCAATATGTCATATTTTTGTTCATTCTAAGTTTAAACCAATTTTTCAGCATCTGGTCCACCCCGATAATACAGCCGAAAACATCAACTGAAAGTTGTGTTTATAACTGTCATTGAATAATACAGTAATCATTAGAAATACAGAAAAACCAATATGTCATATTTTTGTTCATTCTAAGTTTAAACCAATTTTTCAGCATCTGGTCCACCCCGATAATACCGGATCTAGGCGATGAGTCACATAGGGCCGGTGGCCCACCGCCTGAAAACGGTAACATGTAGGGGGTTGCTTAAGAGGCAAAACATTTAAAATTATTATTGAAAAGACGAAACCAAAGTTAATTCTATGGGGCTTTATTGAGGAAGAGTGATATAATAATTTCTTTAGGGGATAAAACTAAAATATCTCGTATCTGGTCTTCTTAACTATGATGTCACTTTTGGCATCTGGTTGATTCCGATATAATACCTATTAAAGGCGATGAGTCACATATTTTACTTATTAAAATCTGGGTACTTTTACTCAATAATGTATTGAGTATATTAGATAAACAAATAATTCGAAAAATAAATAAATAAATAAATAATATTTTTAAAAAATTAATGTTTTAAAATCTTTATGAATATTCTTGATCCGACTTGGCTTGTGATCAGGACGTTCAACTGCTTGAAATACATTACGATTCTATTCTTTATTCATTATGATTCTATTCTTTATTCATTATGATTCTATTGATTTTTTAACCCTTGAAATACCGACCTGCCATAGGCTCGGAAATTCCATCTGAGGTAGGGGTCGGCGTTCCGTTTAACCCGCTCGTGTTTCTCTGTCAGATGGTAGGGGTTAAAGGTCAAGTATTGGTAATCCAGAATGTAGTCATTAAGTACTTCTGCATCTATAGAGAGGGGAGAAGAAAAAAAAATCAACATTGGTTAATGTGAATGAAAAGAGAGCTTGATACAGCGCAATGTCAACTAAATTATGTGTTCAAATGGCTTTACAATTGGTTCTGAGCTATCAGCAACAATTTAACCGCACTATGAGATATGGCGCCAATGAGACGCTTACACCTTTAGAAGGAACGAAATTGGCGTCACTCAGCTCTTTGTTATTGCTTTTAGTTTAGACAGCCATTTTGGTGATTAGTTCTCAAAAGATTGTATCAATCAGACTACAAAGTTACACATAGGTTTGTGTATTGCTACCTTAATTTCCGACTGGCGGATGTTGTGAGTATTTTACCTAGGCGCATAGCATCACTTTTTTCGACAGTGATCTAACGTTATCTTGGGTGCTCTTTTTGAATAAATAAATAAATAAATAGATAAATAAATAAAATGTCCTTTATTCATCCCAAATGGGAATTTTGTCTATGTCATAACTCTTTTTTATAGTGAGAAAATGTGAGTAAAGAGCCTTGTCCAAGGACTCAAACTTAACTTTTCGCCGCTCACAACTGAATTCGAACCCGCTGATCCATAGAGCCGTAACAAATGAAACAGTAAAATGTGACTCATAATCTCTCTGTGAACAAGATGCCCCCCCCCCCCCCCCCCGCCACCCCTGATAAAAGTGATTTAAAATCCACAAAAAATATGAAAGTTTAGTATTTGTTTACTTAAAAAGAAAAAAAAAAACAACTATATCCATTGCCCTCAATAAAATATACAAACTTAACCTAGGTTTTTATAATTTCTTTAAAACTATGCACTAAATTTCTAGCAATGAAATCAACCTGACATATCACCGTTTTGGGGCAGTGGGTCATAAGTGTTGACTAAGTCGTTTGCTTGCTTTTATTTTTAAGAATTTTACGGCGCTTGCGATACTTTTAGGTCATTTCAGCGCCAATAAAAAGGAAGAAAACGGGAGAGTAAAAAAAAAAATTCAAGATTTACAATTAAAAGCGAAGAGAAAAAGTAAGGCAAAGGGGAATGTTTCAAATGGGGAACAGATGTAGACTCCAAGAGCACACTATCAGTATCAATGTGCTCATTTTGATATCACTAAAAGTCTCATCCAGATATTCAAGCACACATGATCCAACTTACACACTCAAATGATTACAAATACAGATCATTAACATGTGAAGTGAAAAAAACAGCACATCACAGAGAGATGATTTAAGAGGAAACAAAATAGTCTCTCAAAACTGTAAATACATTTGGTTGTTTCCCTCTCAGCTAAGGCACAGGACAAGACCAAGTAACCTCATTCCAAACAAAGACAAGTTGGAAAACAGATAAAGGGGGGGATAGATGACACAGTAAAATAAATGCGCCAACAAGCCGGACAGGTTCTCCTTTTATACACGAGTACGATGAGAAAATGTGAGTAAATAGCATTTCCTGGGGAGTCGATTTAACTTTTCGCCGCTCACAACAGGACTCGAACCCGGGGATCTACAGATCCGTAATAATAAAACAATAAAAAGTTGGCTAAATTTCTGACGTGGGGACATACACATGCCACAATGATAACACAGTACATATTATCATTATCATTTGATAACAATATGATTTATGAATCATTTGATCGTGTCTGTCTCCAAAAACTTGATAAGAACATCACGATTTAGTGGTGCACCAATCCATGCCATAAATGTACGTAACTAACCGCATCAAAACCGCAGTGTGTCGTTTTGGTGTATAGCGACGTACACTTATTTGCAGATCTGATTGGGATCATTGTTGGAATTGAAATACTCTCAAAACAACTTCAAATATTGTGTATTAAACCAACGATAAATCAAGCCCATAATTGTGTTCGGTTATGAGGCCTACAAATATGTGCACGTTAGCTTTAGTAGTTTATGTCAACAGTAATTATTCACTTGATCTCCTAAATGATTCCACAAGTGTATTGAGTCATCCTCATCATCAAGTGCCAGGCCTGTTGCAGACATCGGCGATCATGTCCCTCCAACCATATCTGTCCTGTCCTACTCTGTATTGAGTAGGCCTGTTTAAAAAGTTTGCCGACAAATTGTTATTTGATTATGAACCATATGAACACGTCCATACATACAATCTAAGACAACTATTAACTACAATGATTTCAAAGAGGCCTCTTTCTCCTACTTTGCATCGAAATTGAGGAAATCTAATCCTCCTTATCCTTTGCCCATTTTTAAGGCATTGAATTTGCAGAGGTGAATAAAGCCCAACTGCTCGTTCACTCCAGTGACTTTCTTTTCTTTGTCAGATTTTTTTGTCACTTTCCTTCCTTAATTAGGCAGTATTTTCCAATAACTCAAATTTTCTATTCTCTAGGACCAAAACATCCTCTTTCTTTTAAAAGTGTTACAGATGTCAGCCAAATGCAAAAATCATGAGACAATAGGTTTGTCATGTCATCAACTAAAAAAAGAAAACAAACGAAAAAGGGGGGAAAATAATGTTATTTTTTGTTTGCTCGCTATTTAATTTATTAATTCTTTTTTCGGACTTTATTTCCCTTTGATACGTTCAAAAACCACCAAGGGTGATTGATCTTTTTGAAGTAAAAAAATTATATATATATATATATATATATATATATATATATATATATATATATATATATATATATAATATATATAATATAATTTTAACCTCAGAATGGAGACACCAAAGTTTGTCGTTGCTTTGCCAATTTAGAATTTCTCCGTCTTTTAAATACGACAATAAACAGTATAGTATACTGACCTTAGAAAAAAAAATTTGATATCGATCATAATATAATAATAATAATAATAATAATAATAATATAATAATAATAATAATATAATAATAATAATAATAATAATAATAATAATAATATAGTAATAATAGTAATAATAAAAGAAATAATAATGATAATATATAATAATAATAATAATATATATATATATATATATATATATATATATATACATATATATATTATACTTATATATACATATATATATACATACATAAATGATGTCATTTCTGATTGAGATAAGGACAAGGCCTGATAACCTAATTTTGAGGGGCATGCACTGGTAGACAGTGATTAGATATGCTGTATTATACAGTTATATATACACAAATGATTTGTTTTGAATGATGCGACATAAATAAAAATTACTAATCTGATAACTGATTTCATACTGTACACGCCAATACATGCGGACACCTTTATTGGTGTTGATTGAATGCAACTGAGGCCCAGCCAATCCTCCCAATGTATTAGCTCTCCCCATCTCACTCCCCCCCCCTCTCTCTCTCTCTATCTATCTATCTCTCTCTATCTCTCTCTCTCTCTCTCTCTCTCTCTCTCTCTCTCTCTCTCTCTCTCTCTCTCTCTCTCTCTTTCTCTGTCCCAGTGTGTGGCATATCATGTCTGGGACTAGTCTAACAGTGTGTTCCTGTAAATTGGATCATGTGTTCTTGAGTATCTGCAGGAGACAAAAAATACAGCCGCCCAAAAAGGATTAAGAGAGCCCATGTCTTTTTTCAACTATTATTTTATAAGTATCACTGTTTTAAAAAACATCATAAAAACTGTTTGAACCCTTAAACAATAGTTGTTGTACTCATGTATTTAAATCTTTTTATCACATTTAAGGAATTTGAGTTGAGGGTGTTTAAATAGTGCCAACGTCATATCATGATACTACAGGGGTAGGTAACTCTTTGGGCATATACACTGGTGTCAAGGTGCTCTAGCTCAAGATATTTATATTTTCTGAAAGCGCTTAAAATTCTCTTTCAAAAACCAAATATAATATTCATCAATTTTGAAATTTAGCCAAATTTGGTCTGAAAAAGTAAATCCTGAAAAGTGATTTGTAGAATCCGCCCTAGCATAAACACACACACACACACACACATATACAAACACTCACAAACACAGACACACACGCACACACACAGAGACACACGCACACAAACACACAAGAATACACACACACAAACACGCGCGCACACGTACACAAACACACACATACACACACAGACACACGCACACAAATATTATGCATTTACCCGCAACTTACTCAATACCTAATTTATTATTGGGTTGTGTCGCATTATTGGAGACTACCAATTTTCACAAGGACTTTTAAATGAAAGTGAATTCAATTTTTTGTAGACACAGACAATGTGCTAAATCTCTGCTTTTTAAAGAAAATGAAAATATAATATTAAAATATGTTTTGGCATTCTAACTAAATTTTGTACTGAAGGATTGCAATACATGAGTGATTGCATTGTGAATCCTCAAAGACGTGTAATGTTGTCTAATCATCATCATCATCATCATTAAGTGCCAGGTCTGTTGCAGACGTCGGCGATCATGTCCCTCCAACCATATATAGTCCTCAGATCTTCTCAGTTGCTAGATTCCTGTTCCTCTTCCACCAATCCATCTGTTCAGATTGTCAATGTAATCTATCCTCTGTCCTCTTCTTTTATTCCCAGCAACTTTACCCGTAAGTACAATCTTTTCAATTCCGTTTTTTCTGTAAATATGTCCGAGAAATTTTAACTGTTTTTTTCTGATGGTGTTTACCAAAGTTGGTCGTACTCCAATTTCTTTTAATACCTCTTCGTTTTTTATTTTATCCGTAATGTTGTCTATGTGATGGTTAACAAATAACAGAAGATAGTTAAGAGTTCATTATGTATTTTGAGTGAAAAATTACGAAAATACTTTGAAAGTTAAGGCTTCATGGGAAAATAAATGTACATCTTACTATTGATAAAAATATATCAGAGCATCTCCTTTTGCTAAGTTATCATTTTGTATTTATAAATACAACTATAAAAAATAGTTAAATACATATTTAAAATCCATAACAAAGATTTACAAATTCAATAGCCACAAAAGGCTCTGACTGATCGGTGAAGCGTGACAGTATGCACTGTGGAGTGCACGGGTAAAGAGGGATAAAAGATCTATTTTGGAAAACTGTGAACGATAGAATCTGACTGGTAAAAAAAAATCGATTATTTGACAACTGATACACAAATCGATACTGATGATAATTTATTAATAAATATCGACTGACCCAATTGCCTCCATTGTTCAAGATGTGATTGTTGTGTTGGGTAATAATCAATAAATGACATAAGTTAAAAGAAGCGTAAAATGCCAATGTCTTGCTTAGTTGTAAAGCATCTAATGTTTGCTGATTTGAACATTGCTGAAATAAAGAAACAACACTAAGCCAAAGATGTTTTTTTAATAATGACGCGTCGAAGATGAAAAGGAAGAATACGATAATGATTATCGTGATCATAATGGCCACTACCAACATCATCATCATCATCATCATCATCATCATCATCATCATCATTCCAATATTACTAATATTATACCGGAAATGTCCAAAACACGGATGTCTTCAATTTTAAATAAACTTTAATTTCGATTTTTCTAATCAAAAATAAATAAATATATACATTTTTTTTAAAGAAAAGAAAAAAAAAACCCAGAAATGATGACATGAACATTGTAATTTGTCGTTTCTTCCTTCTTACATTTTGTGAGATTATTTCTAGTTTCTGTTGTCGAAACGTTCGTGTGTGCCTGATTGTGTTACCTCCATGCACGCGTATGGCTATAATGTGGTCTAATGGTATGACATCGCTTTCGGATCGGAAGGTCCTGGGTTCGAGCCTCGCTCGGCGCATAGTTGAGTCCTTGGAAAAAGCTCTTTAGTCACATTCTCTCACCGTTCTCAGGTGTAAAACGAGTAGGTACCTGGCCGTTAACAGCGTTGTCTGTGTCGGAAAAAAATTGTAATATTGCCTACCATGTTACGTGTTGCTGTTGGTCAGGGACCCCTTGTAAAGCGCTTTGAGCCTTTTTTTTTGTTGTTGTTTTTTGTATGTGTGTCTGTTGTGTCTCGTGTGTGTGTGTGTGTACGTGTGTGTGTGTTTGTGTATGCGCGTTAATATGCGTGTTTTGTATGTTTAATGAAATGTTCTATTAATCAAACAAAGACGCCGCATTGTAGGTTGGAATCGAATTAATTTTACATTGGAAATTCGGTCGATTGATTGATGAAATGTATAAATAACACGAGGAATGACGTAATAATAAATCTGCAAGAGCTATGTGTTTTCAAGGGGAGATTGCTTACTTAAACATGCAGTTTAATTTATGTATATTTTTAAAATCCTAAAATGTTTGCTTACACTGAAAGGATTAAATTGTAACATGATACCAGTAAAAGTAAATCCCCCCCCCACCCCCGCCACAAAAAAAAATCGATCACGATTAAACACATCACCCTCAGTGGTAAACATCGGTTGTATGTGATTTAAGCGGATGGATAAATAGACGAATGAATAAATAGATATGCAGATAGGCATATATAATATATATATATATATATATATATATATATATATATATATATATGTATATATATATAATTGTATATATATATATATATAAATGTATGTATATATATATATATATATATATATATATATATATATATATATATATGTGTGTGTGTGTGTGTGTGTGTGTGAGTGTGTGAGGGGAATTAGCTTGAATCACATAAGTGTATTCGACTTTGTTTTTTTTTTTTTTTTTTTGAGCGCGAGTTATTTATAATACTCACTTCGTTTGTTTGTGTGTTTTTTCTACGTTCAACGTTGTTACCCCCATCCGCCCGAAGACATATAGGATCATCAGGGAGGAATGAAGTGAAGTTATGTCCAGTTGATGTTGAATACTGTTTGACGTGTTTCGGATATGTTTGAACATCAACAGGACACGACTTCACTTCATTCCTCCCTGATGAACCCATCAATCTACTAGCGGATTGGAGTAACAGCGTTGTAGGAAAAAACCCCCAAACAAACGAGGTTAGAATATGAAATAATAAATAGATAGATAGATAGATAGATAGATAGACAGATAGTTAGATAGTAGATAGATAGATAGATAGATAGATAGATAGATAGATAGATAGATAGATAAATAGAAAACAACCACGAAATAAAAGTGCTCGACTTTAATGTTAAAGGAGCGGTAAATATATATAGATACAATATTTGAATTACTATTGACCCCTACAGATTTGTTTCATGCCTTTTACTTCGGGCAAACTATGGGGAGTGAAATCGTTACTGTTGTTACTTTTATTCCATAACACACAATTATAATTGGAGTCATAGGAGTCAATAGTAATTCTAATATTATATATATATATATATATATATATATATATATATATATATATATATATATATATATATATAAATAGATAGATAGATAGATAGATAGATAGATAGATAGATAGATAGATAGATAGATAGATAGATAGATAGATAGATAGATAGATAGATAGATAGATAGATATATAGATAAACAGATAGTTAGATAGTAGATAGATAGACAGATAGATAGATGTAGTTAGATGGATAAATAGACAGAAAATCAGAGAGGGCGGCCAGAAAAATAGACAGACGGAGTGACAAACGGACGGATGGATGGAAGGTTATAAGAATGGATGTATGGATCACCGGGTGGATGGGATGGTATCAGTGTGTGTTAGCCCTGGATGGTATCCACACAGTCAGCCAGTCAGACAAAGAGACATACTTGCTAATAGGTCAATTGACACACATAGAAGATTGCTTGACAGAGATAGCTACGATTTCTATAACACATCTACCATTTTAAGAAGGCATGCTGACACACGTAGAATGTGCGTAGTATGCGTGTAAGTGTGAGTAACCACACATAAGCAGAAAAGTGAGAACGTAAGTAATATAACCGGGAAGACGAATCGATCAGCTTAATCAACGACGGCAAAATACTGAAAAACACAGTGAGTGTGTGTGTGTCAACTTTGGAAGTAAATCAGCCCTTTTTCTGTTGTATGTTGACTAAACTCTGACAGCGTTAGCAAAAAAAAATAAATAAATAAATAAACAAATAAATAAATAAATAAATAAATAAATAAATAAATAAAAATAAATAATAAATAAATAAATAAATTAATTAATTTTTTTTTAAAATAATAAAAATAATAATTAAAAAAAAAAAAATTAACTTTTCCTTCAAACATAAACCTCAACTCGTCAAAATGTCTCAAACCTGAAACTTCAAAAAGGTCTCAAGTTTTTAGACTATTATTTCAAAATGACATCACTCGGCTTTCTGTTATCATTTTTAGACGGCCGAGAGGTGATCCGTTCTCATTTAATACTCTTTAAAATATTATAAACGTTTAAGTTAGGTCATGGTGCAGCGCGGCTCGGCGGTACGGTCTTCTTACCCGAAAGGACCAAGTTCAAAAACCCGCTGCCCTGTGTGGCCTAGAGCAAGTCACCTCGCCTTAGCTCAGTTGCGGCGCTGCACTGCGGCTGACGCCTGGGTTATTCCAGTCTTCCCTTGGAATAGACCCTGAACACAAATTTCCCCTGTGGGAATTCATAAAGAGAATAGTATCTTTTTTAAATCAGATTCTTCACCAAGAAAAAAAGAATGTTTTGCTTCTTCATGTTTAATTCCATGGAAGACATTCAAGACTATTTGACAAGGTAAGGTGAGTATTTTGCTTGCAGAAAAAAAAAAAGTTTGCACACATAATATTGTTATGGTTCATCTGGTGGGCATAACATTTGAATATTTAACTTAAACGCATACAACGAATACACTCTTTGGCGAGGCGAAAGTTGTTCTCAAAAAGGGCGTGGACTGGAGCTTTGCAAAGAGCAACGTCATGTTTTATTGTCTATGTTGTATTTTAGGCCCGAGTCCACACTAAATAAATACTGGGAACAAAGGAGACAACACTCCTGGCACTAAAAATTGTGTTTTCTCTTGAACACACGATTACTATATTTGCGTTCACCAAAGAGCCCCACAGTGCAATAAATTCCACGAAGCCAGAATATCATGCCCATGTCTGAGTCACTAAACAGACAGAAAAATTTACATGCATTATTTTGAATATATTATATAAAAAGAAATCTCAACTCGGGTTCAAAGGCAGTCTCTTACTTGTGAATCAAGTTTTCTACCGATTGAGCTACCGTGACCATCTTTTCTAAAGGACAGTCTTGAGCTCGATATATATATATATATATATATATATATATATATATAATATATGTATATATATATATACACACACACACACACACACATATATATATATATATATATATATATATATATATATATATATATATATAGTCTATATTTAATGTATTGCTCAACATCCATTTCAGCATTTCACAAAAGACCCAAAGCCAAACAACAACACTCAACATGTAGTTTGCCTGTAATGCGCGTATATAAAATTACTTTCGACAGAGCCAACGCTATTTCCGACCAGGTACTCATTTTACACTTGAGCACGGTGAGAGAATGATAGTAACAAGTCTTTTCCAAGGACTCAACTTCGCGCCGTCCATTGCCGGACTCAAACCAGGGACCTCCAAGTGCGAAGACGAATTGTCATAGCATTAGACCACAAAGCGTCCAGACACTTTCATTCGTTCGCCCGCGTCTATTTTGACTACCACAAGCACCATTCAATTTTGTAATTATAAAATACAAAATTAATGGGGATATGGTTGGTTTTCTCATCCATTACTTTCAACCTTTGAATCTGTTGTCCAATTACTTCATAATTTTTACTGAGCGTCAAAGAATTAATAATAGACGTCTACATTGTGTATTAACAAAACATATCAACCATACTTAAAGATTTCACATCTAATTCTGTCGTACTCTGAAAACGCACTTTAAAAAAAAATTAGTAAAAAAACTCGTCCTTCAAATATTGATCAATTAAAATGACTCTAATCTTGTCAAAAAATCTTAAACCTGGGACTTCCGCGAGGTCTCACTGAAATCTCAGATTTGACAAGTTTTCGGCAGCATGAGGGTTATTTTAATCGATTGAAATTTGACGGACGACTTTTCTGGCCAAAATTTTTAAAACGTGTTTCTTTGTTTGTTTTGTAAAATGTTTATTTTCAGAGTAGGGTAATAATTCCGTGTATGTGTAAAAGCCACGAATCTTATGAGTTCCCTCTACGCGTCTTGCACGGACCATTGATTTCTGCGATAAAACCAGAGCAGTAATAAGTAATTAAAGTAGGTGTGTTATTATTTGACATGGGTGACACAACGCCTCAGAATGTTATTTGTATTACCTCGGAAATAACTAGATATCAAAACAACATCTTTACTTTTTCTTTTTAAGAAATTGTAGTATTTCTCCTAAATATATTAAATAAACTTAACCCAAGACTCGTAATTCTGTCAGATACATTTTCAGTCACTAATTAAACCAACTAATTTTGGTTCAACCCAACACTATACCATATCGAGGCCATGAGATATATTTGTAAGCCACCGCGTCAAACTGGTGCTACGTTAGTGTGAAGCAGATATCACAAAGTGAATCTAAAGTTAAAATCATATGAAACATAAAATGTTGGGTTGAAACACTCTTTGAAACTGTATGAATTCACTTCAATGAAAGACGTTAACGAAAACCAGGCTTCTTTTTAACTTACTATAAATCCAATTTTAGCATAGATATATCGTCCAGATATAATACTGATTTGGGACGATACGTCACATCTGCCATTAAAAAATAAAAGGTGTGTATGAAACAATGCATGACAAAACAGGGAAAAATACAAGAAAAAAAAAAAAACCATCCCAACAACAATTTTATATTCTGATAGAGACAACGCTGGTACCAGTCGGGTACTTATTTTACTCATTACTTCGTGGGTGAAGATATTTGAGTACAGAGATTTTCCCAAGGACTTAAATTTAACCCGCCGACAGTGGGACTCGAAGCAGGATCCTACCGATTCGAAGGCAAATGTCATTACACAAGACCATCAGCCGCAAAAAGAAAGAGAACTTGATACATATAACAACAACACAGCAATACATGAGGTGTAAAATCAAAAGCAGAGACACTTTTAAATAAGAACAAGATCAAAGTATAATAATGGCCTCTATTGTGTAATTGACTCTTACCTGAAGTAGTTGACCAAAAGGCAAGCAACAAAGTCAACAGCTGGGGGAAGTGCCGAACAGACAGCGGCAGTCTTGTCAAGTCAACCATGACAGTGTTCGATATCTTGTGTCCCTTGAGAACCTACAATCAATACACCAACTAAAACACAACCCAGGTATACAACACAGCACACAGCCAGCTCACACGAGCTTGGCCAGTCCAGACTTTGGGCTATCCAGGCTCTCCAAATCCGTACGCGGTGGACACTGACCTCAACGTGTCCCCTGGGGTCTGCGCAGTTAATTAATTAGATGAGATAATCCTTAGTGGTACGATAATGACGAAGATGAGGATGATGACGTAGTGACAAAAGGAAAGCTTTAACGAATCCTTGACGTGCGATGGAGTGAAAAACAAATTCGTTGTTGAAATAATAAAGACGATTCAAATTTGTCACAGAATTTAAAGATTTGTTGCCGGGTGAATTTCAAAGGACTTAAAACTGAATCCTATCCATATTTGTTAATCCATATAAGTGTTGCAGTCCTCTCAGAAATCCTCTTGAATTCGTTGGTTTTATGCAGAGGTTGATTATGAAGTTCTTAGAATTGCCTGTTCAAATTTTTTAAAAAGAGAAAAGCAAGAATTAAAATAAATCTGACTATGCAAATAACAATATATGAAGATGAAGATACCTCTATAAAACCGACGTGTATTTATCTGCAGGTCTGATAACCCAATTCCTTATGGGCTCATTGTTGTAATGGGAATCTTTAAAAAATGACACGAAATATTGTCCATTACAACAATGTTAAACTAGGCCCATAAGTGGTTTCGGATGTCAGACCTGCATATATGTACACATCGTCTATGACAAATAAAAGTTAAAAAAAAAAACAACATAAGAAAATAGAGAAAAAAAAATAAGTGTAAAACATCACAGCGCAATATCCACTCAGAGGTAAGGACACAGAGGATCCGATAGCTCATTGTAAGAGCATACATCTCACATGCAAAGGGACTGGTATTGATGCCTACTGCTGTGGAGTTTTGGAGGTTTTATGAACCCTCCCCATGTCCAACACGCATTGATTAGTTAGAAATGGCTTTGCGATCTGATGGAAAGTACTTTGCAATAGATTAGCACCCTATCAAAAGCAATTTTGATCCTCTCCAAATAACGTCACAAGACAAGAGTGAGCTCATGAGCCTTATGGCTCTAAGGAACCACTTTTATTTTATGGGCTTATAACACAGAAATACATTCAAACGGGTTTTCAGTATTTTAAACAACATAAAATCTGTTGAATTAAACATTAAAATATAACTTTGATATCTAAATATTCAGTACAAACATTGAACGAAGTTGTACAAAGGCTCCAATTGTCAACAGCACTCAGCATTTAGCACATGTGCGTATCTAAATCAAAAAAAAACAAAATTTATTATTGCCTCACATATGCATACAATCCCTTTGTCATCAGAAACGTATCCCTCCTATATTTTTTGTCAACAAAACAATATTTACATATTATGCAGCTGCAATCTTATTGCTGATATTTACATATCGATTACGAAAGAACGGGTGTAAGATGCAGCCCTGCTCTAACTAAACACTTTTTTTCAACTTGGTAAAAATTACGATCAGAATAAATATCGATCGATTAAGTGACCCCCAATACATATGTCAAAACAATTCCAAAACTGAAACATCCTGGAAATCTCAGGTTTGACCCTTTTATGTCTAAATTGAGGGTTATTTTAAACAATCGATATTTGAAGACGTATCAGTGCTGAAACTGAAAAAGGAGGAAAATTTTGAATGATTGCCTTTAAGCCCCATTATTTTATTTTTTACAGCATTCCACCCCCCCCCCCCCCCCCCCCCACACTACACACACACAAACATTTTTAGAGCAATTGAGATGATAAACTATCACTGATACTCGAGCTAACTTCTAGTGAGTGGGAAACTGCAACTATTTGTTCCACCACACATCAAATCTCTCACTGCCAGTACATTTGATTGAGGGAAATATAACTTCAAAAAAGAGGAAATTCCTCCTCTGACTCAAAAATCGCGGCATTGACGTATATTAACTAGTCAAATGGGTTTTTTTGAAAGCGTTTTGTCAGTATGGCATAATACCAGGTATAGTTTATAAGCACCAAGGTGTACACAATTTTTTAAAACGTATAATAACGCATCAAGGAAAATAAAGATAGTGTCATTCTCTCTTTTTTAAAAAAAAATACGATACAGCTTGGTGGTGAAAGAATAAAAAATGTACAAACAAATTATAATAACTAATAAAAGTAGCCTCTCGGTGTTATCAGCCTCATGGAGCCGGTGTTTGTCCCGGTTTCTAAAACGTGAAACCGACAATAGTAATTCCTTGCTACCATTTGGATAGGACACTAATCTATCGCCTATCAACAAAAAAATGGCACGTGACGAAGCAAAATATGATACATTTCAACCGCATATGTTTTACCTAAACTGTACAACCACCTGCATCCTCTGCCCATTAATTATTTGAATAAATACTGATCTAATGGTAATGCAAACTGCCCTTCAACATATTTTTATATCATGAATATCACAAAACACACATTCAAACACAAACAAAAACGTACATGCACACAAACGCACACAGACACACACACATGCATACATACACACACATTCATAAACACACATACACATTAATAAACGCGCACGAACACACACAAACACACACACACACACACACACACACACATTAAGCGACATGTTTACAAATAACAGCATCAAATTGCAGGGGCTTAGACACAACTGCTTTTCTCAAAATCTTCTTTCACGGTCCGTTAAATAAAGACTCGAAAGTGATCCAGATGGAAAAAGTAATTCCGAATGCACCACCCAATGATCAACTAAACATTTGATTGACGAAGGCGTTTCTCGATCTGCCATAAAGCACACAGTTTAATTCGATATTCGATACATAGTAATCGATATAGGTTGGACTGCTGCGCTATATATATATATATATATATATATATATATATATATATATATATATATATTATATATATATATATATATATATATGTATGCAGAGATGAGAAAAATGAAAGTGGGTTTACTTAATACTTAAGAGCTTGGAGTAGGTAAAACAATGAAAGAAAAAAAACACAATGGAAAAAAAAAAACAACAAACAAACAAAAACAATAGTCTAGAGGAAACCTTCATAACCCTTTCATAACGTCCGCCAAAAATGTTTTAACGGAATCGGAATGCGATATATATGGGGAGTGTTATCATGATTAGTGCCGGTCTGTAGACATTGAGCATTTTTAATAAAATGTGATTTTGTATGCGGTAATCATAGGATCCATAATTGGTTACAATGGTTTTCCATACGTGACTCGCGGTTTGGCCTTGACACAGCACAGACTGAATGTGTCAGTTCACGGCAGCAAACGTACACGCCGACTGCTCCGTCTGTTTTGTTTTATCAGAACACTGATGTCTATAAACCATAATAGGTACCCTTTTATGCCCCCATCACAGTTAAATAAAAGGTAAATGCCGTTTTAAAAATAGGTTTTCAGTTAAAGTGACCAACTTTCATTCTTTCAATCATTCATTCATGTTTTCTTTCTTTCCGGTAGGTAGTAAAAGTATGGTGCTCCGTTTGAGCACAATATATGTTACTGGGTACATGTATGTGTATAGTGCACTGTCCACTAAAGCGCTTTACAAGGGATCCCTCTCTAGCCAACAGAAACACTTAACAATTTGAACTGATGTAATAGCAATATATATATATATATATATATATATATATATATATATATATATTATATATATATATATATATATATGCTCCTGGCAACCTTTTTTCCATTGATTCCAACTCTGAAAAAAAAGAGAAATTTGTCCTATTTACTATTAACTCATCACTATTATACTCCTTTTAAAAAAATGACATTTTGAGCCATGTGGCCCCTGGTGCCTGAATTTATCCCGGTTTCTGTAACGTTAATCGCCCTCATAGCGATTGTCTGTTTAACACTCAAACACTCTACCATTCAGCGATGGGCCCTTAGCCTTCACACCAGCAGTCGTCTTCTGAAATAATTGTCTGAATTGACTGAGAGTTCCAAAAAGGACTTTCTGGAAATGCAAAAGAGGAAACGAATGCGCGTATCGCTAGTGATGCGCTGGACAGGGAAAAAATTCGGACAAAATTAGATAGATGCATCAACCCCCTAAGTGCAACTGCGCATCCTGATTGCCTTGAGAACATCTCTGATGGAAAAGTAAGCCCTCAATCTGTCAATGTAGACGATTCTATCAGCATCGGTACCACGGACATGAAAGAATTTGAGAAAACATGGCCCAATAAATTCTATAAAGCACTTTCTACCAAAGTGACAACAATGGCAGCCGGGAAAAAATCTATTCAAAGTGACCGTGGTCCAATATACGACACAAGTTTGATTTATTCTCGCGCTATGGGATTAATGGCTTGTCGAGATTTTGACATGGAATCTCTCTTTAAATATGAACTGGCACCATAGCTGACATCTTTATTCAGTGACAATGGAGACATGCGTACTGCTACTACAAAAGCTGCTCTGAAGAGAAATCTGCAAGAAACTGTCTCTGCTTGTGGGGGACAACATCCTGAGATCGTGATCTTAGATGGATGCGCACTTCTTTATTGTGTAAACTGGCCATCCAAAGGAACCATCCAAGACTATGTCAATAGTTTTTGGACACTCTTATTGCCGAAAATGGACAGAAGTGACGTGCACCTTGTCTTTGACAGATATCATGATTTCAGCATCAAAAGTGCTACTCGACAAAGTCGCAGTATAAAAGTTCGAACGGTACACACTCCTCTGCCTGCTCAAGGCATCAATTTTTGCCTGCACTTAGAACAAAAAGCAATTGATTAGCATACTCTGTACGGAATTAATGTCCAGGGCTGTAGCTCAACCACGTGAAAGGTGTCTCGTTATCACATGACACGAAAATGCTCCTCTCCAAATTAAAAAAATGGAAAGTCTCCACAAGGACAGACTTGGAGACGACACACGACGAAGCGGATTGTCCTTATGGTGAAACAAGCAATACATGCTGCTTCATTGACCAATGTTAAGGTGGTTAGTGACGATACGGATGTCTTTGTACTGTGAGTTCATTTCTACCACAAGCTTGACTTGGACTCAGCCACTGCTCGATGATGATGGAAGCTACAAGTAGGGACCGTGGACTTGTTGACATTGGGGAAAACGGTCTCGAGAAATCAAGAAATTGCGCCTTATCTTCTTGCAGCACATGCGCTATCTGGCGGTGATACTGTGGCTAAACCGTATGGTATAGGGAAAAACACAGTCATCAAAGTTCTTCAAAAGGGACACAGACTGGACAACCTTGGAAACACCAGTGCCAGTTTTGAAGATGTATCAAGAAGCCACCTTCTTCATAACTGCATGCTACCGGCGTTTCACGATGAAGCAACTATGCCTGGCGCCAGGTACAAAGTTTGGCTGAAGAAAACGGGGAAAAATCATTAAAAAAGGTCCCTGACTTGAAAACCATACCCCTACCTCAGAAGCATTCTGTGAGAAACACCAAAAGAGCGCACATTCAGACAGCAATTTGGTATCATCGTCTTCGAAAAACTCCCCTAGATTTACAACCAACAGATTTTGGATGGATGAAGTTGCCAGCAACCAAATCACTTGTTCCAACCAGAGTGCCAAGCAACACACCGAGTGTAACCGCCCGAGTTCTTAGAGACTATTCAATCCGGATGTTCTTCTGAACAACCTTGTGGATCATCAAAAATGTGGCTGTGTTGCCGCGCAGCTTCCATGCACAATATTTTGTAAATGCCATGATCGTGAGTGCTGTCAAAATCGCCTTTATCAAGCTGCTTCCGTGTCAAGCGATGAGTCAGGACAAAGACATTGATGATGAGTGATTTAGTTTACCAGAGATACATGTCAGATATGCCGAAAATTGTCATTCTATTTTTTTGTCCTTCAGTAAATATCAATGTAAAAAATCAAAGGCGAAGAAAACTAAAGACTCAAAACAAGGCACGGTCTTTCTAATATGGAGACTCTCTCCGTGTTTTTGTGTGATCTGACACCTTTTCCACACAAAATGTCAATTTTGATTATCCCTAATTATACTTTCACCGCTGTCAGGAAATTTAATACCAACAAATAGCATAAATAACATAAATTCTGTATTGGTCTTGTCAAGGCCTTCAATTTGATACCAAAACGGCTATATTTTGGGTCATTTTACGAGACCATCTTGGCAGTGACCTTGACCTTTTGGATAGTTAAATTGCTAATAACTTGTCAACTATTCGGCCAATTTTTTAACAGAAGTATTTTTGTAATTGATTTGACTAAATCTTTCATTCTGTATAATATAAAATGATTTTTTGAGGATTTTTAAAAATGACCTTTTCGAGACCTTTGTGACGTAATTTCTCAAATGCTCAATGTGCTCAGGGCAGCACTATTCAGACATTTAATCTTGAGATGTTCAACTTTGATAAAATGCACAAAAAAATTTGGCGGACGCTTTTTTTGGGTTATGGTTAAAATCATGATTTGGCAACCAGACTACAAACAGAAAGACAGGCGATCCACGAGCCTTAGATCATAATATCAAAGATATGATCATCAAAAATCGTTTTATTTATTTTTATGTTGGTGAAATTGTATTCTTTCAAAATAGGATATTATCATTATCTGAATAGCTTTGAATTTCTATGAAAACCTAATTCCACTCAAAGATTAAACAGATATTAAATAGAAATATGATAACACAACAATGGTTTATACGTCAAGCAATAACCATGTCACATCAAAGCATGTATCCAAGCATTGCTGTCTTCTGACACAACACTTTTCATCATTTTGGTCAGACAACGTTCGCTTCCTTAATCGATCCATTAAAAAGACCTGTCAAAACGTTTTAAACCGGTGAATTCTTTCTTTAGATAAGTCTCAGGTTCGAAACTTATGAGAATTGGAGGTCAACCTCATTAATTTATATTTGATGCAATTTTCATTCTGGTCAAAACGATTTTTTAAAAAAGAAAAAGAGAAGAGCGTATTTTATGGGATTACGTAATGGACTTCAGGAAAATACAAAAATAAATGTTCATTATTTAAACAATATTTTACTCTTAGTTTTTTTGTTTTGTTTTGTCTTTGTTTTTTGTTTTTTTTTTTAGGGAGAAGGGGGATTAAGGAGTATTATATAGCTATTTGTTTGGTGCTTTTTTTTTTTTAATTGTTGTTGTCGTTTGTTGTTTAGTCTCTCTTCTCTCTTCTCTCTCTCTCTCTCTCCTTTTCTTTTTTCTTTTCTTTCTCCTTTTCCATTATTTAAAAGGAGTCATATTATTTTTGTGAAACACATGTTTCTGTGGTTCCCCCCCGTCGTCGTGGATTTAGTGTATATTTATGCCAACCCCGAGTGGAGGGCCAGAAAATGTGTTTCGGCCATAAAAAAGTGAGGATCCCTTTATATTTTAATTTGCTTAATCAAAAATTTTCGAGATTGTACCCCACAAGTATAAACTATTTTTATTTATTTTTAAATATTAAAATTATAATATTTTATAATATATTAATTATTATATTTTCTGTATGTGTTGGTGTGTGTGTGTGTGGGGGGGGAGAAGGAGAAAAAGAGAGAGAGAGAGAGGGAATTGACTGAGAGTTCCAAAAAGGACTTTCTGGAAATGCAAAAGAGGAAACGAATGCGCGTATCGCTAGTGATGCGCTGGACAGGGAAAAAATTCGGACAAAATTAGATAGATGCATCAACCCCTAAGTGCAACTGCGCATCCTGATTGCCTTGAGAACATCTCTGATGGAAAAGTAAGCCCTCAATCTGTCAATGTAGACGATTCTATCAGCATCGGTACCACGGACATGAAAGAATTTGAGAAAACATGGCCCAATAAATTCTATAAAGCACTTTCTACCAAAGTGACAACAATGGCAGCCGGGAAAAAATCTATTCAAAGTGACCGTGGTCCAATATACGACACAAGTTTGATTTATTCTCGCGCTATGGGATTAATGGCTTGTCGAGATTTTGACATGGAATCTCTCTTTAAATATGAACTGGCACCATAGCTGACATCTTTATTCAGTGACAATGGAGACATGCGTACTGCTACTACAAAAGCTGCTCTGAAGAGAAATCTGCAAGAAACTGTCTCTGCTTGTGGGGGACAACATCCTGAGATCGTGATCTTAGATGGATGCGCACTTCTTTATTGTGTAAACTGGCCATCCAAAGGAACCATCCAAGACTATGTCAATAGTTTTTGGACACTCTTATTGCCGAAAATGGACAGAAGTGACGTGCACCTTGTCTTTGACAGATATCATGATTTCAGCATCAAAAGTGCTACTCGACAAAGTCGCAGTATAAAAGTTCGAACGGTACACACTCCTCTGCCTGCTCAAGGCTCAATTTTTGCCTGCACTTAGAACAAAAAGCAATTGATTAGCATACTCTGTACGGAATTAATGTCCAGGGCTGTAGCTCAACCACGTGAAAGGTGTCTCGTTATCACATGACACGAAAATGCTCCTCTCCAAATTAAAAATGGAAAAGTCTCCACAAGGACAGACTTGGAGACGACACACGACGAAGCGGATGTCCTTATGGTGAAACAAGCAATACATGCTGCTTCATTGACCAATGTTAAGGTGGTTAGTGACGATACGGATGTCTTTGTACTGTGAGTTCATTTCTACCACAAGCTTGACTTGGACTCCAGCCACTGCTCGATGATGATGGAAGCTACAAGTAGGGACCGTGGACTTGTTGACATTGGGAAAACGGTCTCGAGAAATCAAGAAATTGCGCCTTATCTTCTTGCAGCACATGCGCTATCTGGCGGTGATACTGTGGCTAAACCGTATGGTATAGGGAAAAACACAGTCATCAAAGTTCTTCAAAAGGGACACAGACTGGACAACCTTGGAAACACCAGTGCCAGTTTTGAAGATGTTATCAAGAAGCCACCTTCTTCATAACTGCATGCTACGGCGTTCACGATGAAGCAACTATGCCTGGCGCCAGGTACAAAGTTTGGCTGAAGAAAACGGGGAAAAATCATTAAAAAGGTCCCTGACTTGAAAACCATACCCTACCTCAGAAGCATTCTGTGAGAACACCAAAAGAGCGCACATTCAGACAGCAATTTGGTATCATCGTCTTCGAAAAACTCCCCTAGATTTACAACCAACAGATTTTGGATGGATGAAGTTGCCAGCAACCAAATCACTTGTTCCAACCAG
>NC_088362.1:72716376-72829711 GCF_034508935.2 Berghia stephanieae
GGAGTTTTTTTTTTAAGTCATCTAATTAATTAAAATGTTTACCCAAGTGAATCGAATGTTATAATTGTCCGGCGAAAATATAAGGAAAAGTTAGAAAGAAAAGAAGGGAGATTGGGCTGTTTGTGAAACGCTGTTTGGTGAAGATAAATGTGAGAAAAGACAGGAAATAAAACAAGAAGAAAAGAAAAGAAAAAGGAAGGAAAAGGAAGGAAGGAAGGAAGGAGGAAGAAAGGGCAAAAGAAAAGAAAAAGAGGGTGAGGAGGAGGATGATGCGAAGGAAAAGGATTAGGAAGAGGATATGGGAGTGGCGGAGGAGATGAAGAAGCTTAAGCAAGAGAAATGGAAATTTAGTAGGATAAAGAGGAGGAAGAAAATAAAGAAAAGAAGAGGCGGAGGTGGCTGAGAGAATAAAAGAAGCAAGAGTTGCAAACGTTGCATCACGCACGAGCTGGTGACCGTGTAGACAATACCACTTGAGATGGGCACACTTGAACCAAGTGGTTTTTAACCGCCGTACATCGCAAAAAACTCGTTAAAAAAAATTTAGCCAGAAAACCCGTCCTTCAAATATCGATCGATTTAAATGACCCTCATCTTGGCAAAAACTGTCAAACCTGGTACTTCGCAAAGTGCCAAGTTTGAGAGTTTTTGCCAAGATTGATATTTGAAGGACCAGTTTTCTGGCCAGATTTTAAAATTTGAGTTTTACTAGAGTACGACGATTAACTGGTTAAAGTGTTGTGAAGTGTTATCGCCTGTAATTACTAGACTCACGGCTAACCACAACTTTCCTCTATTCAGAAAAAAAAACATTTTCTGTTTCCATTTTTGCCAGAAAACAACATTTCAACTATCGATCGCTTAAAATTATCTTCAAAAAGTCTCAAACCTGTTGCTTTTAATGGTCTTGGGTTCGATACTTGTTTTGTTTTTTTTGTTTTTAAGGGTTTTACGGCGCTTGCAACACATTTAGGTTATATCAGCGCCAGTAAAAAGGAAGAAAATGGGATAGTAAAAAGTTATAGAATTACAATTAAAGCATCCAAGAAAAAGTAAGACAAAGGGGAATTGAGAACAAATAGGGATCAGATGTAGATTCCAAGAGCATACCACCAATGTAATTAGTTTGAAATCACCTACAAGTCTCATCCAGACACATGCACAAAATCCAACAAAGAGGAACACACTCAAATGCTTACATTATACATTCAAAATAAAAATAATAATACATAACAGAGAGATGATTTACAAGGAAAAAAATATCATCTCCCAAAACAATAACTATGCATTTGACTGTTTCCCTCCCAGTTAAGATTCCGGCCAGTGCCAGGACAAAACCAAGTAATCTCATTCCAAGACAAAGACAGAAAGCATGTTGGATAACAGATATAAGGGGATAGAAGACACAGTAAGTACCTCCCTGCCCGCTATGGGAGGTCAGGATCGGGTTCGAGACAAATTATCGCGTGCCATTTTTGTAGATCGATATTTAGCTGAATTTTAAAAAAATGTTTAACTGAGAGTAAAAAGCAGAAAAATAAAGTCAAAGGCATGACGGTTGTTGTCGATCTACTTGCCACCGCCTACTTATTTGTACACACCTACTAGAATATGGATATCTTGAAAGTTGGATTAAAAAAAAAAAACAACCGAACACAAGTGCGAGCACAAACAAACAAATCAACACATACACACACGCGCGCGCACACACGCACACACACACTCAGCACGCTTATATAATAAACAATAATCACACAACAAGATAGAGAGATAGAGGGGAAGAGAGACAGAGAGAGAGAGAGAGAGAGAGAGAGAGAGAGAGAGAGAGAGGGTAGAGAGAGAGAGATGTGATTTGCAAATAACAACTTAGAATACTAGAGTTTTTGTTTTTGTTTTTAAGGGTTTTACGGCACTTGCAACACATTAAGGTCATATAAGCGCCAGTAAAAAGGAAGAAAATGGGATAGTAAAAAGTTCTTGAATTACAATTAAAGCACAAAAGAAAAGGTGAGACAAAGGGGAATTGGTTCAAATAGGGAACAGGTGTAGATTCCAAGAGCACACCGTCAAAGTACTTAGTTTGAGATCACCCAAAAGTCTCATCCAGACACAAGCACAGGCCCGAACTAAGAGGAACACACTCAAATGCTTACAAATCATATAATATAATATGTAAACTAAACATAATACAATGCATAACCGAGAGATGATTTACAAGGAAAAAACTTCACCTCCCAAAACAATAACTATGCATTTGACTGTTTCCCTCCCAGCCAGGACTCTGACCAGGGCCAGGAAAAAAACCAAGCAATCTCATTCCAAGACAAAGACAGAAAGCATGTTGGAAAATAGATATATGGGGATAGAAGACACAGTATGTACCTCCCTGCCCGCTATGGGAGGTCAGGATCCCCACCCAGAGAATACTAGAGTATACCAATGATAATATTATGTTCTGTTATTTACCCTCATAAAACACGTTTTATTATCGCCGTTTATTATAGGCTAATTGGCCTGTATTCACAAATAATTATATAGAGTGGATCTCTGAATAGAGCGGACCTCAAAGTTCAATCGTTATGACACGTAAACACGGGAGTGGCTCAAAACTTGATGTCAGAATTCTCCAAGCCTTTCCGACCATGCAGAGACACACGGGCATTAAATTTAATATTTAAACAATATCAATGCTCAGCAAGCATTACAATACATCTTCTATTTTATAAGCCCACAAGGAACCAAATTTAATAAAACGGGGATGTCCTTTGCCAAAACTTTTTGTAAAAGTCTGAAATGTTTTGGAGTTTTTTTATAGTACAGACCATACATTTAAAAAAGTTCATGCAAGCTTCTTTTCATCAGATTGTATCACTTTTTATTTGAATAGACCCATATCCAACTAGCTTCCCCTTAACAGTGACCTTAACGGACCAATCAACAAATCAACTCACCAATACCGACCAAGGTCAACCGGAACAAGTCAAACAGTCGGTTTTCCGGCGTCGTTAACCGGAAAAAAAGGACATCCCTGATAAATTAGTGTTAGGCGCCAGTCATATTATATCATAATTCAAAGAAAACGGAAAGTACGGGACGCAGTGTTAAAAATAAAGCTTATCGTTTTACTGAAGGAGTGCGAGCAACAATAATACATTACTATTTATGTCACCTCATGTTCACTTTCGTTTATCTTTTCAAATCTCTTTGGATTTTCAGTTTAATCCGACTGACCTTTCCTTTATATCGTATTTAAATCAGTACCAATAAGCTCATAAAACAGATACTTTGCTTTTAATAACATTGCATTAATTTTTATTAATCACTAAAACATTCAATGGTTTCGGAACTCACGGCAGGAATCCGTAAGAACTAAAACTAGAGGTGCCTAAACGAGACAAAAGCTAGAGGTGCCTAAATGAGCCAATAAAGTGGAGATAAAAAAATATAAAGTGAGTAGATGTGACTCATATATAAGGGAACAACACAAAACAAACGACGTTTCGGCCCTTGGCCTTCGTCAGGAGAAAGTAAACACAAACACAAATATGTAAATTTACAAAATATCACATTTTGTCAAATGTGGTAATAAAGTTAATGTGAGGAAAGGGCGTCGAGTGAGTGTGGATGCAATGAGACAGTAACATGGAGAGAAAAATACAGTGAGTAGTATTGTAAATTTACAAAAATGTGAACGTCTCCTGACGAAGGCCAAGGGCCAAAACGTTGTTTGTTTTCTGTTGTTCCCTTATATATGGGTCACATCTAATCACTTTATTTTTCTCTCCGTGATAACTACAGCTTCAAAAGCCTTGGTTGAGGTTCAACAGCTATGATATTTTAACTTATAGCTCTTAGTAGGTACATAAGTGAGTCCTAGAGGACTGAGTCTCATACCCAAAACAAACACAACAGTCATGACATATGAAGCTAGTGATTGTTATAATACGATATGGTGGGCTCTGAAGCAAGACATTTTAAGGAGACTCCAACGCCTAATATTACTATATTTATATTACGTGGTATTACTACCCTACTTACCTAGAGAGTATAAAAATATTTACACCTGTGAAACTATGTATTGTGCTACAATGCAAATATATTTTATTAGTATTAGTCTGCCTACATGAAATGAAACCTTCAGAGCACGTCATTTGTAGGGGAAAAGGGGGGGGGGTGCTTGATACTTTCATCAAGTATAGAAGGAACGGAATTGACGCCACTCAGTTCTTTTTTTGTTTTTAGACAACCATTTCAATGATAAGTTCTCAGTAGTAAAATTATACCAATCCGTTATACCCGCTGGCGGATGCTGTGAGTGGATTACCTAAACAAACATCATCAATAAAACAAGGAAAATGAGACCAAAATGAGCTTTAAGTAAAATTGTTTTGAGTAGGGACTGATTAATAAGGGTCATGAAGGCGTAATTTATACTATAGGCTTTAAGGGACTAAAGGAATTACTTGAGGAGAGGACGCGAATATATAAAGCAAAAGACGTCTAAGGCAGATTTACCAAAACCAAAGTATTCAATCATTGCTGTGTGGAGACAGGGGGGTGGGTCTGAAAAAAGCCCTCCTCGACTAAACCCAGGATCGATACCTTTGCTTATGAGTTGATTGCCTTACCAATAGAGCTTTTGGGACTCCAACGACTCGTAAAGCAAAACAATAACAACAACATTAAAAACAAACAAGAACACCAATAATAATAAAAACAAAAAAGAACACCAATAATAATAAAAACAAAAAAAAAACAATAATAGTAAAAGCAACAATATAATAATAATAATAATAATAATAATAATAATAATAATAATAATAATAATAATAATAATAATAATAATAATAATAATAATGATAATGACGATGATAACAACAACTAATAATAATAATAATAATAATATAACAATAACAAAATAATAATAATAATAATAATAATAATAATAATAATAATAATAATAAATAATAATAATAATAATAATAATAATAATAATAATAATAATAATAATAATAATAATAATAATAATAATAATAATAATAATGGTAAAAAATACACCAACAACAAAAATGACCCCTTTTTTTCTTGGATTAGGAGGAGCCCGTCTAAAAGTCGTTTCATCAAGACCATGACATGATATTGGTTGAATATCAATGGGGGGGGGGGGGGGGGGGGGGTTTAACCAGCTAACTGGCGTACTTTGGAAAAACATGAGGGTCATTTAAATCGATCGATATTTGAAGGAGTTTTCTGACCTAATCTTAAATACATATTTTTCCAGAGTACGGCAGTTAACTTGTTAAAAAAAAATGAATGAGACAACATGTCGCAATGGCAAAGAT
Source organism: Berghia stephanieae (assembly GCF_034508935.2). NCBI lineage: Eukaryota > Metazoa > Mollusca > Gastropoda > Nudibranchia > Aeolidiidae > Berghia > Berghia stephanieae. The sequence continues at coordinate 72,721,719 of NC_088362.1, forward strand.
TATTTTTCAAAATAAAAAAAATAAAATGTTTCACCATATAATTAACACAAGCAAATACTAAAGTTAAAAAAAAAAACAGTCAGTTTTCAATATGATTTTCAATACGAAAGGAAAACTTATTTTATAAAGGCTTCCTAAAACCTTTACGACGCCTGATAGTAGAGGGGGGAATAATGAAGGGGGGGGGGGGGGGGGGGGGGGTAGGGGATAAGAAGGGAGAACTTGAATATCTATAAATAGAATAGAATGACACGAACATAGTAGAGTCCACCACGGGCACGAATGACTGGCGTCGATGAAGGTCCTTAGGAGAGTGACCCTTAGAACAGGTATGTTATAATAAGTCTGGAATACCAGGATACAACTGGAATACCAGGATACAACTTTCCTGGAAAAGTATAATAAATTATATTTAACACAAGTTTGTTCTAACCAGAGGGCACAACCATGGGTGGTATTGAATGACATTTACGACGTTCAATTCACGATATCTGGCCTAAATAAAACTAAAATAAATAAATTAAAGAACAAAAAATAACGGATTATTATTAGATCAATGAAATCGATAATGTATGATCGATTTAGCCTTTGAAGTAATGGACGAAAACATAAAATCAATCATTCTATTTTGCAACGCAATTAGCGAGACAAACGGGAGAGAAATAAAACATCCCTTAATAAAGGCATTTATGTGGTTCATTCATTGTTTATAATGGCACTTTTTATGTTTAAATTCAACTAAAAACACCCTTATGGGATTGATTTAAAAGCCCAAGTGTACTAAAAATCAGACATAATACGAACAAAATTAACAGAGAAAAGACTTTCACTTACTATTACCGCTTGGTTATAATCATGAATCTTCTTCATCATCATCATCATCATCATCATCATCATCATCATCAATCATCATCATTATCATCTTCGTCATCATTATCATCGTCGTCGTCCTCGTATCATCATCATTATCATCATCATCACCACCTCCACCACAATCATCATCATCATCATTATCAGGCATCCAGAGCGAATCGCTGAACTGTAAGGTTTCTATGGCGTGAATTAAAGAGCAGTACAAAATGCGTGTTGCTAAACGATGAAATACAGGAGGTAAACAGCTCAACACACCAATGTGGATACAAGAAACACGCTATCTATGACCAATCGATAATGTGTGAACAATGAATGGGCGGGGCAGATTATTGATAGATAAAATTAGATCCTTCAGACAGTCCCACTTATAGATAGTATGCGCTTGGCTAAGAAGCTCATAACATTGCCATCCGGAAGTATAATGGACAAACACACAAAACTATGTGTATCCATGAACGTTTATAGTCGGTTATACAGTTCAGTGAGCATTACTCATAAACGCGGATGGCAAAAAACATCAACAAAGACCTGTATGACGTCATCTTCGAACTATCTATTGAGACATCGTGAGCACATCCTCCAATGTTGAGATAATAAATAAATAAATAAATATGCGTTCAATGAGTTATGAGGACCATTTACATGACCACAAAGCCACATAACATCATGCAGAGTAACACAAATAACACCTATTATCCATTTAGTTATGTTTTCGGATCAGAAGATTCTGGGTTCGAGCCTCGCTCGGGCGCTTAGTTGAGTTCTTAGAAAAGACACTTTACTCACATTCTCTCACCGTACTCAGGTGTAAAACGAGAACCTGGCCGTCAACAGGGTTGTCTCTGTCGGAAAAAATATAATATCGCCTAACAGGCATCTCGTTCTACAAGTTACGTATTGCTGTTGGACTCTTTGTAAAGCGCTTTGAGCACGTTTAGTGGATATTGCGCTATATAAAAGCTATCGTTTTTGTTTTTTTGTTTTGTTTTGTTGTTGTTTTGTTTTCTCATCCGGGGTATACAAACAGAAAATTTTCCGGTTGTATGCTAGGGAAGAAGGACCTAACAAGTGCTGTTGCACGGCTTTGTGGTTATGTCTCGTCCTCCATGCAGCTGGTGGCTTGGGACCCCTTGTGAAGCGATTTGAACAAGTTTATAGGGTATTGCGACATATAAAAGCTCATTGGGGGGGGGGGGGGCATTTAAAAAATATTCATTATGGATCTCTATTCGAATCAAGTTCAAGAGAATTAATAATTCTGAAGCAATTTTAAAAATATTTTTAGAAAAAAAAACAAACAAACACACACACACACACACACACACACACACAAACACACACACACACAAAGCCCCTATATCTTATTATTTTAATTCTCACTTTACTTTTAGGGGCATGATTCATCTTGACAAACATCGTTTCGAGACTGTGGGTCGTATATAAGTTTTTAACATCTAAGCTAATCAGACGTTTTGAGACTGCGTGTCACAATGACGTTTTTAACGTTTAAATAAGCCCGACGTAAGATAGCAGTTAGATAACACATCAATCTATAAGAGTATTGTAGATGGATATAATTGTTTGAGGTGGCGGATCACAACTAACTGGTGCATTCAATCGATTTTCATTTGTTTATCTTTGTGACCTTGGCCTGGTTATTCTGATGTGCTCTTAGATGTGTATGTGTATGTAGATGTGTATACACTATGTTATCAAAATTTCATTTTACTTTTTAACCACAATTATTAGTATTATCATCTTGTTTTGCTAGTTTCGATAACTATTTTTTCTCTTTCACGGATGTATGGTGCCATCACATTTTGCGTTTTATTGACGAAAGCCTAAAATAAATTTGACACGTCAAACATTAAAAACAAAGTAAAACGTAAAATTATAATTATCTGTGTCAACTCGAGGTCAAATATATTATGAAAAACAAGCTGTAGATTTGTGCAAAGGAACCTGGAAGAAAAACAATACGAATTTTACCATCTTTTCTCTGAATATAATCAGGTCTAATCAGGAGGTTTCCTTTCCTAAACACACACACACACACACACACACACATATATAAACACACATACAAACACACACACGCAAAAAAAATACGCACACACACACAAAGACAAACAGCCACTTAGCTGTTGATATAGAAGACCACTAATACTAATAATAGTATGCTGTCAGGCCACAATAGAGTCGAGTGACGTATTCAATAACCCCCCCCCCCCCCCCACCCCCTAGTCACGGGTTTGTGCTATTGTTCCGTGTCTAATGACACTCTGACATTCTCGTCACGACTCTATCAACTCTGATCACTATCTCAGTACCGAGTTTTAACACGGTTATTAATTATATTATGTGCTTGGGTAAAATACTCACAAAATCCGCCAGTCGAATATAACGTACCGACACACAATACTGTAGGCAACCTTGAATGTGTAATGATGCTTGCTATACGTTTAGTTAAAACACTCATAATCTCTGCCTTCAACACACAAAACTATGTGCTATATTAAAAACTTATTATCCGTTTAATACAATTTAGTGATAACTACTCATAAAAACGGCTGGCTAAAAACATAAGCAAAGAGCTGAGTGACGTCAATTTCATTCCTTCTATTTCCACTTCTACTTAACATATTTAATTGTAAAAATAAGTAAGCATGTAAGACCAGTATCTTCTAATATATTATTAGAAGATACTGCGTAAGACAAATAAATCGACATTGATAATGCGCAACACCATGGCTTGAACTAGGAAAAAAAAGCATTGATATTTTTTACAGCTCAATATCTATTAAAATGTGCTCAAACCAAATATTCAATAGTAATACAATAACTTGCCCACCTTCTCATTGGAAGTATTATATATGGAGTGGTAATGATTCTGAAAATGAACAATTTTAGGTGGAAACTATGATATTGTTTAAGTTTATTTTACTCAAGAGAATGAAAATATCGTTTCACGAAGTGCATAAAACCCAACATTTCATGCTTCTGATCATTGCAACGTAATATCAAGGATATCATTTGCTGTTTCTTTTTTTTAAAGCATCAATTTTTTTTCTGGAAAGAACAAAAATATATGAATATATGAAAATATTTCTTACAAAGCTTCTTTTCATCAAATGGTATTCACCATTCAAGCTTCCCCTTAACCGTTGTTTTAAAAAAAAAAACAATACTTTCATCTTTAAAAAGAAACAAAAATTAAATTAAAAAACGAAAAATATATATATATTTTTGAAAAAAACAAAAACTAACCAATACTGAACAAGATCAGCCGGAAGATATCCAAAAAAGGCGTTCTTCGGATTTGGCCGGAAAAAAGGCATCCCTGTTAAAATTCATATTTTGTTATCCGCTTCATTCTGACACAATCCAAGTTTGATTGGATGGATCGCATATTATTATATGTAAAATCTGAAAAGACAAGAGATGTCTTTTTTGGGACGTGACTTCGGATCAAGATAATAATAATAATATGACTCTAAATCACTAACAGGAAACAAGCGGAGACTCCCACCTGTTATAAAATTACACATAATATTATAATCTCAAGAGGTGAGATGGATTAGATCCGTGTACAAAAGGAGGCGGAGTCTCGTCATTGTCATTGTCAGCATCTGACACACACTGAGAGATGCGGGCAGAGCGTAGACATGAATCATACACATCTCGAAAATAAATGTCATGTTTTCCCAAGCGTTGATGTTCTCTGGTGTGTACTACGTCACCTCTCTATGTTTGTCTATCTATAGAATTACTTAACCCATATCTATTTATTTATCTATCTATCTACAAATCTATTTTCTCAATCTATCCATATTGGTTATCATTTTTTAAAATCTGTACTTATTTATGTCTTTCAATAAGTCGATTTGTTACTTTCTATCATATACCAACACACACACACACACACACACACACATACACACACACACACATGGTCGCTGATTTCATTTACTACGGTAAGATACTTTGGGCACATTATGACATATAAAATATATTATATTATGTTATATCATAGGTATGTATTTGATAAACGAACTAGAAATGACTAGTGGATTTTTTATTATAGCACATAACACTACGATAGTTTGTAAAATCATTAATATCCACCCCGTCATTACTTTTTTGCTGGTAATATAGGATGTGGAACTTATCGCTTACGATATTACATGAAATCAACAATATATTGTTTTTACAATCCTCTGCGCATTTTCATATGAAAATAAGCATGCCATATTACACATACTTCATCCAGACACCAAGCTTCCGATAATGAGACAACACAAGATCGATAGATCAATAGATAATGAGCATCACTTGGCAACAAGAAATTTTATAATATCTTCTATCTAGTCTAGACTGTAATTCATTTTCTATGTGTAAGATCGTGTGTTTAGGAAATCGCACAATGAAGACAAGATAAACGGATGCTCAGATCGGAATAGTGCACCCATTACTTTCCTTCAATTTTAACTCAAATTACTCAGCTGGTAGGTCGTTGAGTTGATATTGATACGTGTACGTACGATTAAAAGTCAGACAAATTTTTAAAAAAACTCCAGCCCTTGCCCCATTCTGAACGAACAGCCAAAATGTATCTGGGAACATTTTAGATCAACATTTAACTATTTTGCGACTACTGTATTTCCTAGTTCTATCCCAAGAGTAACAAACAAACGACAATCCAATGGGCCCTTGGAACTAAAGGGTTACTGGAATTAAAACGTTTATTGCAGCACAACTCGGACTTATTAATTAGACAAAGTCCCTATTTACCTACCGCATCGTTTTCCAATGCAAATAATCGTTCAATCACTCGGATGCAATACATAAAACGTTATGTATTCTGTTCACGAGGTGAGTGGGGTGTAATTTTATATTTCCGATATCCCACCTTGCCCATATGATTGTAGTTATTGTTAATGTACAGAAGAAAAGAGCTTTAATGAGGCATTTTTATGATGTGTTTATAGCAGGTATAAACTTACAAATCAACAGCAACAAATGGCAAAATAATAATAATAATAATAATAATAATAATAATAATAATAATAATAATAGGTAATAATAATAATAAGAAGAAGAAGAAGAAGAAGAAGAAGAAGAAGAAGAAGAAGAAGAAGAACTCTCAAAGCATATAGAAACACAAGTTAATAAGGCAAACAGAATCCTTGGACTCATCAATAGATCTTTTACCTATTTAGATGCAGCAACTATGAAAATACTATTTACTGCATTAGTCAGACCCCATCTCGAGTTCAGCAACTCAGTATGGTCACCACAATTTGAGAAAGATAAGAAACTTATTGAAGGCGTGCTTCGCAGAGCAACAAAAGTAATTCCTGGGTTGAAAGATAAGCAATATGAGGATAGACTGAAACGTATTGAAATTCCAAGCATGACATACAGACGAGTACGAGGTGATATGATTGAAACATACAAGTTTACACACAGTTTGTATCCAGTCGAGAGTAAACTTTTCGTGTTTGCAAACAATGGAACCAGAGGTCATAATTACAAGCTGCATAAACCAAGGTGTAACACATCGCTTAGGCAACACTACTTTAATCAACGTGTGATCGACCGCTGGAACAGTCTCCCTGAAACGGTGACCAATGCTCCAAGTGTCAACGCCTTCAAAAATAGCTTAGATAGCCACTTAGCAGATTACATGTTTAGCATAGTTGAACCGCCCATTAAGATCCCATCAAAGGGTTAGACGTATATACAGGTCAAAAGATCTGTTAGGGTTAGGGCCTTCAATTTATCAAAAAGTTTATATATTATAGATACAGGTCAAAAGATCTGTTAGGGCTTTTTATTGACTTTTATCTCGATGAACTGAATGCCAAGATCAGCAAAGGCACAAAACGCCTAATACGCTGGAAAACTATACTATACTATACTATACTAAGAAGAAGAAGAAGAAGAAGAAGAAGAAGAAGAAGAAATTATGAAACAACATACCTGAATACAGTCACTGATATAAACACCGAGAGAATAACCAATACTAGAACAGTCGATTGGAATTAAATGTGTAATCCGACGTGAATATTAACTGATAACCTACGCTTGTCTGACTAAGTCAATAAATAATATCCAGCTGATAACTAACACGCAGCGAAATATAAATCTCACATCACTTCATCAAACGAATCGCGAGAGTTAATGATTGGATAAGGGCAGACGAATAAATGTAGGACACAGCAGTTGACTCTAACATGACAATGCAACTAACTCTCTCCTTCTCCCTTGAGAGTGTGTGTCAAGTGTTGCACTCGCTTGCCGTCTCGTAGAATGTCAAAACACGGGAAAGATACAGACGAAAGACGATGTATAAATAGAGCTTCTGTTAATGTTGCCCTTCGTTCAAAGTAACTTATGGCCGGTATGTTCATTGAACCGGACACACACAAGAAAATAGGGGCCGGTCGGACGAAAACATACACAGGTGTGTCATGACTTAGTGACTGAAGAACGACCTCGCACCTGTGTCACGTTGTGATCATGTGACTAAGTTCATCTAAGAGGGTGTGTCCGTTCCTGTGAATTCTTGTTTTTATTCATTAGCTTATGAAAGGATAGCAGTTAAAATTTACCTTATCAAAATGGAAACAATGCTTCACAACTTGGAAGGAGATGTCTTTAAAAGATATCAATAATGACTGCAAAATAAAATTTAACGATATTGATAATATTATATAATTTTAGTGGGAAATAAAGGTGTGTAAGAATTAGGAAGGGAAACAACTACTCATTTATTTTACATGTAATATATTTAAATGGGTTACCTTTCGTGAGATTTCACTCGGACGAGTGTAAACAACGTATACTTTGTTTCTGTTTTTTTGTTGTTTTTTTCCGGGGGTTTTTTCGTTTTTTGTATTTTCTTTTGTTTGTTTGTTTTGTTTTGTTTTGTTTTGTTTTTGTTTTTTTTTGTTTTGTTTTTATTTATTTTTTTTTTGGGTTTTTTTTTTTTTTTTTTTTTTTGTTTTTTTTTTGTTTTTTTTTTTTTTTTTTTTTTTTGTATGACGAGCGTAAATAATTCACATGCCAAAAATAAGGAAGGAAATAGATAAATGACTAGATAAATAAACAGATTTCTTCCATTTGGGGAATACGGTATTGTTCAAGTGGATAAAAAAATTAAGTATTTATAAAGCGCAATATCCACTAAAATAAACCTGCTCAAAGAACTTTACAAGCCAAGAGCAACACTTACAATGTCGGACGAGACAGGGCACCTGTAAAACGATATGAAAATGATTTTAATTTAATAGTGGGCCAGATACTCATTTTACACCCATTTACGGTCGGAGAATGGTGAGAGAAAAGGACTCAACCTTGTGCCGCATATAGCGGGGCTCAGAACACGAGCCCGAGAGTTACTGATCCGAGTCGAGTGTCATACCACAAGACCACAAAACCAGACGAAATCATAATAATGTCATAAAATGTTTTAACTCGAAACGTCATGATAAAGAACGAATGTAACATGGATGATCATTTATCGTATTTATTCTTAGATAGGCAATACTTATTCGTCAACAACCGCTCTGTGTGTTTGAGCATGAGTATGACAAAGTAATGTTTTACTCTTATCTCCACTAATATTTGTTTTAGTATCCCTACTCCAATTCTCCACGCCGTTTAGCGAGTGTGTGTGTGTGTGGGGGGGGGGGGGGGGGGGGGGCTGACTCTTGTTTAGTTTTTAAAATCAGGTTGAGATCAAACGAGCTGCGGGTCAATCCAAAACATGCCTTCCATCCTCTTTAGATCATTTGTAATGCTGGAGTCCGTAACTTTCTTTATTTTATAATTGAATATCAATGTCCAGCCATGTAGACCGGTAGGTTTCGAATTCGAGTATCGCTCTGAGCGGCGTATTGTCGACTTGTTGGAAAATGTTCTTTACTCACATTCTCTCACTGCACTCAGGTGTATAATTAATACCTGAACGTTAACAACGCGTCTCTGTTTTGTGTTTAAATTGTGATATGGTATCACCTAACAGGAGTCATGTCTCGCCCTACATGTTAAGTGTTGCTGTTGGTTAGGAATCCCTCTAAAGCGCATTGAGAACGTTTAATGGATATTGCGTCATCTTGGAAAAGAGAAGTTTAAAAAAGAGTTAGCTTAAAATAGAAATGATAATAAGAATTGGGATATTTCAAAATGTTTGTTTTTCATGACATTTATTATCTAAAAATTATTATTATTATTATTATTATTATTATTATTATTATTATTATTATTATTATTATTATTATTATTATTATTATTATTATTATTATTATTATCATTATTATTATTATTATCATTATTATTACCATTATTAGTGTTATTATTATTATTATTATTATTATTATTTTTATTATTATTATTATTATCATATTATTATTATTATTATTATTATTATTATTATTATTATTATTATTATTATTATTATTATGATCATTATCATTATTATAAACTGTCACAAAAAGATAAAACCTAACGACAAGTCAACCGAACACCTTTGTCTCTGTTTCCAACTTGTGCCGTAGCCAGTAAATAGTTGACCGATATGTAATGCAAGAGGCAAATGAGATGCCGATCCATAATCAAGCACGAATCCATAAAATCATTGAAAGAAAAGAGGTGAAGGTGGCCGATGGTGGCAATGTTTGTGCTTCCATGTGGTCAAGTGGTATGACACTCGCTTTCGGATCTCATAGTTTGAGTCCTTGGAAAAGGCTCTTTACTCACATTATCTCACCATACTCGGGAGTAAAATGAGTACCTGGCCGTTAACAGCGTTGTCTCTGTCCAGAAAAAAAAATGTCATATCGCCTGACAGGAATCATGTCTCGTTCTACATGTTACGTGTTGCTGTTGGTCATGGATCCATTGTAAAGCGCTTTGAGCACATTTAGTGGATATTGCGCTATATAAAAGCTTTAAAAATACATTTGTCTTGCGGGCAGCAGCCTCTTATGGTTCTCACACTACCATGTTATGGCGATCGACCCAATCAGCAAAGTCCGGTCCGCATTCGTGCACCGTCGCGAACCCGCCTGGTAGCATCGTCACAACACACCTTTCGACTAGATGCTCTGCCGTTTCGGGTTCTTGTCCACATCGGGTACATGTGGGACAGGTGGAAAGTCCCACTGATGAAGCGCACTTGCCGCAGCTCCTCGACCGAAGCCGATTCGCAGCCACCCAGTGTCTCCTCTTACTGCTATCAAAGCCTGGCAACTTCTCACCAAGCTTAGAGGAGTATACGTCCCCGCCCCCACGAGGGATTGAATTCGTCCAAACCGACTTCCATCTCGTATGTGCAGCTCTGTCCGTAGTCAGGGAATCGTCTCCCTCCGAACATCGGCGGGGGGGGGGGGGGGGGGGGGGCTGGATCGCTGCCATTATCGGTCCCCATTCTCTAGGAGTTGTTGCTAGCGTTCCTGACACTATGTGCATCGACTTGCGAAGTTTTACATCCACCTTCTCAACGTTTCTGCTACTACCCCAAACTGGAGCGCAGTACTCCGCCGTGGAATAGCATAGTGCCAGGCCAAGTCGATCCCGCCAGCTTCCTCAGAAGACTGTTGCGTTTCTCTATCTTTGGGCAACTCCTTCGAGATGCACCCGATAGGTAAAGCTGCGATCCAATGTCACCCCTAAATATTTTGGATGCGGCTCACATGGGATTGGCTGGTCCCCGACAAGGACGTTCAGTTTACGGGGAAAAGGTGATGTTGAGCATACTCAATAACGGAATGGGTGACAAATATATATTGCAGATCTCGGGTTCAGGTGTTTGTGTCATTTTGAAGTTGGCGTCACACAGGTCTTTGTTATTGCTTTTTACCATCCGCGTTTATGAGTAATTCTCACTAAACTGTATGAACCAGACTATAAACGTTCAAAATTACACATAGTTTTGTGTGTTGGTCCGTGATACTTCCGGATGGTAATGTTGTGAGCTTCTTAGCCAAGTGCATACTATCTATATCTATAGCATTTTACATAATTTTCTTCATTCAGCTGAGTTATGAATGAACATCTTTGGGGGGGGGGGGGGGGGGTTGTTTGTGTTTGGTTGTTACGGTATAATGGCGCTTGCGACACATTTAAGCCATTTCAACGCCAGTCAAAAGGAAGAAAATGGGATTGTCAAATATTCTAGATTTAGAATCAGATGCACAAACAAAAGGATTTTGTGGTTCCCAACATTCTTTATTTAATCATTCTTATTGTTAGAGATCAGTAGCAAAATATTTACAATTAATTTCAAACCGCTTGCTGGTGTGGTTTCGGACAGCTCTCTCTCTCTCTCTCTCTCTCTCTCTCTCTCTCTCTCTCTCTCTCTCTCTCTCTCTCTCTCTCTCTCCCTCTCTCTCCCCATCTCTTCTCACTCTCTTTTTCCTGCCCTATTTCCATTTATTTTTTATCATCTGTCTGCAAAACAAGTCAAATATAATAATAACAACAACAACAACAACAACAACAACAACAACAACAACAACAACAACAACAACAACAATAATAATAATAATAATGATCATGATAATTATGATGATGTTTTGTTTTTAAGGGTTTTACGGCGCTTGCAACACATACAGGTTATATCAGCGCCAGTAAAAAGGAAGAAAATGGGAAAGTAAAAAGTTCTAGAATTAAAATCAAAGCACCAAAGAAAAAGTAAGATATAGGGGAACTAGGAACAAATAGAGATCAAATGTAGATTCCAAGAGCATACCACCAATGTAATTAGTTGGAGATTATCGATACGTCTCATCCGGACACAAGCACAAAATCCAACAAAGAGGAGGAATACACTCAAATGCTTATATGATACATTGAAAATAAATATAATACACAACAAAGAGATGATTTACAAGGAAAAAAATATCATCTCCCAAGACAATAACTATGCATTTGACTGTTTCCCTCCCAGCTAGGACTCCGGCCAGGGCCAGGCCAAACCAAGCAATCTCATTCCAAGACAAAGACAGAAAGCATGTTGGAAAACAGTTATAAGGGGATAGAAGACACAGTATGTACCCCCCTGCCCATTATGGGAGGTCAGGAACCCCACCCAGATGATGATAATGATGATGATGATGATGATGATGATGATGATGAAGATGAAGATGATGATGATGATGAAGATGACAATGACAATAATAATAATAATAATAATAATAATAATAATAATAATAATAATAATAATAATAATAATAATAATAATAACAACAACATGATGATGATAATACTACAGTGGACTCCGGATAAGACGATGCCCAGGGGAACGAGAAAAAAATCGACTTATCCGAAAATCAACTTAACCGGAGGGTAACCAAATGAGCAAAAACTCATTTGAACAAAGCAAACCAATCTAGAATAAGTATGTCCCTTCATATCGCACGGTCTCTGTAGTGGTCGTCAGAGGTTACCCCCAATAGCCCCATAGAGGAATCAGAATACATAACAATCGGAATTTGAGATTTTAAAAAAGCGGAATCAACTTATTGTTATTGACTATGACATGCTTTGCAACAGAAAATGTAATAGACAATCCAAAGTACTCAAATGATTAAAAATAAAAAAATGTGTAAAAATGTACAGATTGTGTAAAGACTAAGAATGGGGTCAAATAATAATAGAGAACACACAGGTCCTGGCCGTCTGAGAGCAAAGCATTGAATGGATGGATTTAACCTTGTCAGGACCCTCCTCCCCCACCCCCTCCCACATACACACACCTAATCAAGCAAACGCGCGTGCCGGTACACATACACACACATACATACACACACACACACCACACACACACACACACACGGACACAGGGCTAAAATTAAATAGGGAAAGAAGCTGACCGTACTCAAATAGTATTATTACCGATTGAAGCCAACATATAATATTACCAAGGTCATTGACCTCACGAATCGGAGTCACAATAATAATAATAATAATAATAATAATAATAATAATAATAATAATAATAATAATAATAATAATAATAATAATAATAATAATAATAATAATATACTTCGGTCAACCCCCTCCCAAACATAAAATATTATCCGACATCAGCAGCACACACTTTGAAGAGACTAATCATACATACAAAATGTGTGTTGATTGACCATAGGAGATGACGAAATAAGCCATAGCTCACTTTTTTTTCGCTAGAGATTTTTTTTTTTTTAATTTTCCTTGATGGGAAAGGTGAAAAGCGGAATTTTTGCCTTGAATGTGAAATGTATACCAATTAAGTGAAATTATTCCGCGAAAAGCTGAAGGGTAGGAGCCTCTAGGTCAAGGTCATGCTTCTTGTAAATCGTCGAGACAGAAATAGCTGGTATGCCAATTTCCTATGCGATGATTTTCTGTCGCATGCCAAACTTTCCAAATGCATCGAATCTTGAATCTTCCTTTTCCGCGATAGGTTTGCCATTGTAGTTGTAGACTTGACTTGAATTATTCTTGATAAAATTGATACTAATTAAGAGGGCCATTACATTGGATGGCCTGGGATTAGAACCAAAAAAAAAACTTGAACTTGAAGTTGCGAGAATGTAAAATTTGAGATGGAGAAATTAAAGTTATTCAATACTACTCATGTACATTGAACACGGACGTCAGGCAAAGCACCTACCAGGGGCGGTTGGTCACATTGTATTTAAGGCGGCACAAATCCGAAATACAGAATCAAATTTTATTGGTCTAGTTAATTTAACTTAATTTGACCTACTTTGTATGTGTGTGTGTGTGTGTGTATGTGTGTGTGTGTGTGTGGAGGGCGGTATTGCAATTGTTTGCATATGTGCGTGTATTTGTGTGTGTGTGTGTGTGTGTGTGTGTGTTAGAATATTAACGAGACATACTCACAAAAGAGCATCAATTATCTTGGACAAAACTTGTCTGTTAACTTTCACCTGTTCATTATAACGACTCACAGACGCAGCATGTCCTGTTTCCAACTGATTTCTTATATCTACAACGTTGAAAAGTTTATATTTAACAGCATCTGTGACATGGCTATTTGATTCAGAATGTTTCTTCAGTGCCTGAGAGATGTGCGCAATATCACTGAATCCTCCTGTTGTCCGTTATAGCATACATCACCAAAAATCAAGCAATAAAAACAATGAAGCGTTTTACGGCTTTCACTGGCAGTAAGCCATTCAACATTTTAAAAATAATCATTATTAAAATCGGCGCTGTCTCCTCGGAGTGTTAGAAACTAAGTTAAAAATCACTGGTTTGTGTGGACCTAAATCTTTCACCACTATTTTCTCTTGAGGGGATAAGTGTTGGAATTGATTATCAATTAAAAAATCAACATGATTCATGATTGGTTACAAATTACAGAAATAACTTTTTAAAATAAAATGATTCAAGATAAAAACAGGTATGTTTCATAAACAATGACAACAGCGATAATACATTTTCTCTGAATACGAACGGTATGACACACAACTTTAGAATAATAGAATTCAAAAATCCACATTTAATTCCAAACGCAAAGCACTTGTTAACTTCACACACAATCAGCGACATCTTTATAATTATACTATTATTAGTATTAGACAATGCACACAATACAAGTTGAGTAGGGATCGTTGGGAGTGTGCGGGGATGAAGGACTCCGTGGGGTCAGGGATTTTTATTTATAGTACCATGAGGCTCTTCTCGGTGCATATTTAAGCAAAACAAACAATGATGAAATATATATTTATTGCCACTCTCTTCATCCGTATATCTAAGTGAAGCAAAGCCTCTTCTTTCAGTGATAAAACTGATATGGTTTTAATTTATCCCAAGTAGGACCTCAGGGCGTGCATCGCTAGATTGGCCGTCTTGGCCTAATTATTTAGCAGTGAAAGACAATAGTTAGTTGGGGAGGGAGGGTGGAGGGAGATTGGGGAGTGATAACTAACTTTCTTCAAGGTACAACGGAGTATAGGATAAGGACAGGACGGCCAAACGAAGACTGGCTCATATAAACAAAAAAAAAAACGTCCCCACCACACCACACCCTCCGCTCATTGTCACCCCGCGCAGGCAACGGGGGAAAGATGAAACGTGCCGATTTGACGCTACCTTCGCGGAGCGACGCACGAGTCATCAAATATTAAATTCAAAACAAAAAGCAGTATGTGCTAAATTTTTAATTTTATCAAAATTTTAAAATTGAAGTTTTTTGTTTGGCTGACATGTTAATCTACGGAAAATATAGGGCGGCACAAAACAACTTCGCTCTATTGACCGACCGCCAGTGGCACCTACATTACATCGATGTGCGCCAATCGTTCGCGGATATTCTTAACCACTTAAAATTCTTACTGGTAGCTTTTTTAACCAATGGAAATACTTGTTTATTTGTGATTTTTTTGTAGTCATGAGTGATAAGAACATCGAATTAAGCGACATCGACTTATGTGGAGTTTTTTTTTTTTTACTAATGTTGTATAGGAAGAAGGGGGAGGGACCAAGAAAAAAAATCGACTTAGGTAAAAATCGACTTAGGCAACGTCGACGTATCCAGAGTGCACTGTATACATTAACCATTCATGTATGTTGAACAATTAGAGAAGCGGTGTTTTATGGTCATTTTTAATTTGCCTCCCTGTCAAATCTTATTCTAACACCTATATCTCCGAACACATGCAATAAAAATGTAGTATTAGCTTAAGATAAATAAATTATCACATGAATAATTTGAGGTCACAATTAAATATTAATATCGTACAGTTTCTTGATGGAATGCGAATGTTTCTCATGACGTCGGTCCTCCGATTCTGGTATGAATTATAATCACAATGACCTATGTAGTTAATATGATTAGTTAACACCTACCACAGGTTTGCCATATCCAGAGCAGCTGCCTTGTGCTTCGAAACATTCATAGAAATGCTCATTTTGGCTCCAGCCATAGAACTGCTTACGTGTCTTTGACTCAATAAATCTAGTTGAAAATGAAAAGGTTAGTTCCTTAGATCCTATATTCAGGACTCTGGAGCATTTTTGGATCATGATGTGATTCAATCAATCTTGTAGAAAATGAACAGTTAGTTCCTTAGATCCCATATTCAGGACTCCGGAGCATTTTTGGATCATGATGAGGGCAAATTATCAATCTGTAAAGCCATCTATAGTGCTGACTTTCTTTTTTTTCCCCTGGAAACTACGAATTTTAAAAATTTTAAATGTGAAGCTCTGCATTTTAAACAAACTTTTCCTTCAAAAATACTTACTTTATTCTAGATATGAGTGATGTTTAAAGCGAGATAAGGCAGACAGAAAAATGTGACGCATAACGTCATTCTGGTGTTATATTCTTATCTTATCCTATCTTATATAAGTCTAATCTAGGATATATTATCATCCTTTTAATGCCTTATACTAGACATGATATTGAAACAATCTTAAATCACATTCGTTTTTTATTAAGCCAAACAATCATATTCGATTCGTATCATTCAATTCTTTGGCAATCATATTCTTAAATTAGTCAACAGAGCAAGTGTTTGATTTTTTGTTTCAAATTTCATGAGACAAGAGTGATTTTTAATGGTAATTTTCAATTGGCCTCCTTTTCACAGTTTTAATAAGATAATATATTTCAAATACATTAGGAATGAACCAGATGAAGAAATCTGAGTTTTATGTCACAGTATAATATATAATTAAGAACGTGTTTTTTTTTGAAGTTTAAGGAATGAATCTCACTATCCTCGATAATAATATTGCTTTTTTTTTCCAAGTTTTAAAAATTAAGCTTCACATTCCATTTCAAACACAACGTTCATGACAAATACCGTATTGAGACGATATGTCAGAAATCGGGGCAGTGGAGTATTACCAAAAAATCCCCAACAAAATCTCGTTTTTGACAACAATTTCAATGTTTAGCATCGAAATAAATCCGAAACAATACAGTTTTTGAGTCAGTAGGTCAGCACTCCTCATGGAGACCACACCACGTCAATCAGCCTCTCTCATGCACTGTCTTTTCCAGTTCTTCCCAAGCGTTTTCCATCTTCTTTCTGCTGTCTATGTCAAGTTAATGTCTCCACAAGTTTCTTGTTCTTCCATTCTTATGTATCTTTTAACGATTTCATTTTTAGTGGATCTCTAGTTGAGTTTTTGTTGGGTTTTTTTTTTTGGTGGTCGATATCCTCATTGTGTGATCAACGTTATGCATCTTTAAAAATCATGACAGCCATGTCATCAGAGGTATAGTTGTTTCCCCTACCCCTCAAAATAGCTTGCTGGAGAGAAGTGGGTATGTAGATAAAATTCGTTTACGCCGCTCATGTGTCAGTTTTAGACAGCCAGAGAGAGAAAAAAGGTGATCAGTTCTCACCAACTTATTTCTGACAGTCTATAAGCGGTTAAAAATAGCATGTTTGCGAGCTAGTCATAACACTGAATGACTCACCATCTCAATGGCTACTATGTTGTAGTGAACCAGGCAGATTCTAACAATTTGTTTGTTTTTAAGGGTTTTACGGCGCTTGCAACACATTTAGGTTATATCAGCGCCAGTAAAAAGGAAGAAATGGGATAGTAAAATGTTCTAGAATTACAATTAAAGCACTCAAGAAAAAGTAAGACATAGGGGAACTGGGAACAAATATGGATCAAATGTAGATTCCAAGAGCATACCACCAATTTACTTACTTTGAGATCACCTATAAGTCTCATCTGGACACAAGCACAAATTCCAACAAAGAGGAATACATTCAAATGCTTACATTATACATTCAAAATAACAAATATAATAACACATAACAGAGAGATGATTTGCAAGGAAAAAAATATAATCTCCCAAAACAATAACTATGCATTTGACTGTTTCCCTCCCAGCTAGGACTCCAGCCAGGGACAGGACAAAACCAAGTAATCTCATTCCAAGACAAAGACAGAAAGCGTGTTGGAAAACAGATACAAGGGGATAGAAGACACAGTAAGTACCTCCCTGTCCACTATGGGAAGTAAGGGACACCACCCAGTTATTTCATTGTACGATGTCTTTGTTGATTGATACGTTACTGTAATCTGCTTTGAGCTGCTTTGCTGACAAGTAACGGTCGCGTACAGGCTCTTGTCTCTTGTAATAATATATATATATATATATTATATATATATATATTATATATATATATATATATATATATATATATATATACTGCCAATTTATTGTTATCAGGACACAACGCTATGTCTTCGTCCATTGTCATGTAAATGTTCCATCACAGTTTTAAGCTTGACACCCCCTTCATTATTCAGGTTTTGAACAGCTGAAGACTTTTTCGGGAGACCTTGAGATGAAGTGGGTCGTGCAGTGTTGTCGAGCATGGAAGATTTAGACTTATCGGGAGTACCTGCAAAAATAAAGACACAAATGGATTTTTTAAAAGACAATTTTAAAAACACACACAATTCTTCAAGTATGACAAGTGTATAAGATGAATAATTTTCTACCTTTATCTTGTAAACTTCCAGTTTTTCACTCAATTTTATAGTGCTTCAATTATACCATCTCCAAAGATGTTATATGGAAATAAATTTCCGAATTACGTAATACAAGTCAATTAAGCCCCTCTTTTCAGCTAGAACTCTCACAATATCTAGATAGGTGGCACCTCACATGTGCATTGAATAGAAAACGGAATCCGTTGTTATTCCAAAAATTATTATAAATAAAATCTCGCCTAGAACAATATAAAATCGATAATGTGTTCCGTCTTTTCATTAGCCTTTTATTTTGGTGACATGTAACCCACATAAAATAGTAACGACTAAAACTAAAAACACTGATAAAGCTGTCAATACAATTAATGCAATCTAAAGATATCTTGGCTAACTTTGATATATTCAGTGCATTATACGTGACATGACATTGAAACAATTTTAATATATTACATTTGTTTTTGACCTCGCGAGATCCTAGGTTTGAGAATTTTCGGTTAAAAGAACACTAAATTTGTATCGAACACATCGCGTACTGACCTGAATGGCGCGACTATCCGCAAGGAAATATGGTATAAACCACATACGCATTATAAGCTCACTTGTTTGTCAGATGGTGTGTGTGTGGGGGGGGGGGGGTCTCGATAGTGCAGATGGTAGAGCACTCGCTTCACAATCAGAGGAACCGAGTGCAGACGAGATTTTTTTTCCTCCTCTCCCCTACCCCCCTTCCACACAGTAGTGAATGGGTAGCTGGGTGTGTTAGTCTGGCGAAAGCACTTGGCGATAGACTAGCGTCCTATCCAAAAGGGTAGCGAATAATTGCTATTGTTCGTTTCACGCTATAGAAACCGGGATAAACTCCGGCTCCATGGGCCTAATTAATGGCTCTGAAAAAAAGGTATGTGAGAGACGTGGAAAGCAAATGAGAAGAAGTAGTACCGAACTCACTAGCAGATTCTGCAGGAATATTGAGCGGGAGGGGCTTCAACTTGACTTTGATGACTGGCTCAGGACCTCCTTCATACACGCCCCTTTGTCCCATGTATGGACATACGACTCGAGCCACCAGCTTTTCTAAAAGGAACTGGTTCTCCGACAAAAACACATTGTCTGTAATGCCCTGGAGTAAAATTATAAATAAATAATAAATAAATATAATAAAATAATAAAATTCCCTTTATTCATCCCATAAGGAAAATTTGTCTCTAGGGTCTATTCCAAGGGAAGACTGGAATAACCCAGGCGTCAGCCGCAGTGCAGCGCCGTAAATTGAGCGAGGGCGAAGCAGCGGCGGGTGATCGAACTCGGTACCTTTCGGGTACGAAGCAAAGCCCGGACCGCGGGGCCACGCTGCCCCATATGAACAAGAGATAAAATGACGTTTGGTTAATAGATAATTTGAGATGGATCAGATGAAAGAAAATAATATTAGTTTACAACAGAATGATCAACAGTGCGAAAATTATGTTTTTTGCTTTATGAATCTATATAATTACTTACCCAGGTAAAAAGGCTTGTTATAATTCAAAGAAGTTGTGGTCGGTTATGATTTATGGGTTTTAATATGACTGTTATCTTTTTAAAAAAATATATATATGTACATTCTAAACTTGCATTTTATTCTAACTTCCTACTCACCTGTAAAATGAGGAGCATTTGTTGGATGGACGGAGGGTAGGAATGTTTGTCGACAGAGTCTAAGGCCTCTGAAATAGACAATGGGATGCTTTAAGAATGACGATGATGATGATGATAATGATGATAATGATGATGATGATGATGATGATGATAGAGATGATAAAGGTGGTGATGGCAATTAAAATAAAACGCATAATAACATACATACACACACACTACTATATATATATATATATATATATATATATATATATATATATATATATATATATATATATATATATATATAATATATATTATATATATATTATATATGTATATATTATATATATAATATATATATATATATATATATATATATATATATATATATATATTTGGTGTCAGTGGTCTAGCGGCTTGGTGACTAGTCTTGTAACTGAGCTAAGCCACATATCTTGTGCTCAGAAATTGGATAGCTGATGACAATTAAGTAGTCTTTGATCCCAGCATTATATATTTTTTGTTTTTGTTTGTTTGTTGCTTTAGGTCTCTTCCAACACAATTGAGGTTATATGAGAGACCGCTGAAACAAAAAACAAGCAATCTAACAAAAATAGTACAAATGTAAATCAAAATCATAACCTAAAGATATAAGCTAAATTATAAATAACCAAGAACAACCAGGCAGAAGATTTACAGAAAAAAAATATCCCTTGTCAAAAATACAATCACAAACCAAAGAAGCAGGATAGGCTAGTAAAGAGAAGAAGAAACGACATCACTATCGGATCGTACACCCATGCGAACATCATAGGTATATGATTCAAGGTGATGCTCCCATCCAACCACCCGCATTATATATTTTACAAAAGCATTTAAATACTAGCCATAGAATGTATACTAGTGCCTGGTCAGAGGCAGTAACGAGTTCTTGAACTTTTATAAAGTGAAATATCAATTAAATGTGCTAAACACACTTTGTAACGAGGTCCTAAAGCAAAAAAAAAAATAAAATAAAAACCACAACAAAAAAACAAAAAAAAACAAACAAAAACATTAAAAATGCAGGGCAAGATATGACGCATGTAAAGCGCTATTAGACGTCTATATATATATTTATTATTTTTTTTTTTTCATCAGTGACAAACTGTTAGTGGTCAGGAACTCAATTTACATCTGAGCACGGTGAGGAAATGTGTTCAGTGCCTTTTTCAATAAGTGGACCTTAGTCTCCGTTCTCAAACATCTAAAAATGTACGAGTATAGGTTTAAACAGAAATATCGTACCTTATAGTCTTTTTGGAAATAATTGCTGCATTGTTATAAGCAGTGAGCATGTCGAAACCGGATAAATGTATATATATGGTTTTATTGGTTTATTCAATCAGTAGGTCATGAGCATTTAATGTCATGTTGATAAGAAGAAAAACTATTTTCATTTCTTAAACCAAGAACCATCACTCAACGCGGTTTGTACGGATACCCTTATTGCTGATGATCGCCCTTATCATTAGTATTAAAAGTACTTTAAATAGAATAGGCCGACTTCCATTCTAAACCCATTTAGTAGGACAATACCAAACCTGAGAATTCATAAAGGTGTCCTAAGTTTTAAAATATTTCAAGAGTTGAGGATCATCTCAACTTATCGATATCTGAATTAAAAGAATTATGGTCGAAAGGAGGGGTTTTTTTTTCACTGTAAAACTAATTTTTCCACAGCGCCATATCCGCTTAATGTGCTCAAAGTGTTTATGTAGGGGCCCAAATCAACAGTGGTAGTACGTGACAACACTAAAGAGAACCTTGCGGTTCTAAGCGGTTATGTGTGTTGATTTTTTAAAAAATTGATTTTTTATTAACGGTAATGGCATTGCAATATTTTTGTTTTGTTTTGCTTTTTGGATGTTTTTTTTTTTCGATAGAGTTAATGCCATAATGCATTTTTTTAAATATTCATAATTTTAACGTCCGATAATAATGATGATAATGACAAATTCTTGTTTGGTATTTATGATATTTATAGTATGGTGTGTTCTGCGCCGACAGGCTGCATTTACTCCTGCTCTGTAAAATGGTTCTTTTTGTGTTGTTTATAATGTGACTTCAGTTCTATAAATTAGTGTACAGTTATGTGATATGTTGCTGCATTGATTGAAAATATTTCTACGAAATTTTGGACTTGATTTTGGAAGTTATAATAATATAAATTCTTTTTCATTGTGGATAACATCGTGTTAGCTATTTAAACGTATCCAGGTTTATTGTGATAACCAAACTTGCACCCCCCCCCCCCCCCTCCCCGAACCACCTCATCATACGAGTATTCATAACAATGACGCCGCGTGATATCATTCAAACTGACAGCAACTCACCAACCCTCGCAAGGAAAAACCACATCCGCTACACGGTTCGCTATTTCTCCAACACCCTATGAATACAAACTGTTTTATAAAATACACCAAAGCTCAGTTACTGTGCATTGATACAATATCGCACCATAAGACCATTATTATTTCTAATGCACTAATCACACACATTTCAAAGCTAGGTATAAGAAACCCAAAATGTGCTTGTGATAATTTTGTGAAGAAATACAAGAGGGGAACCAGGGGAGGTAAGAAGAAGAAGAAATCCCATTCACCAAGTCAACCACTCCCGTCGTCACTACCATCACCAACGCTATCCACACCATGTATCGACGCACACACCACCACCACCACTACCATCCACACCATCACCGCCAACAGTACCAACAGGACCAACTCAACAACAAGCCGCCCTCTTACCACTATTCCCTCACCTATGTCGCTACCATTATCATCATCACCATCACCACCACTAACCGAAATCACTAAAAAAGAACTCAGCCCGTCTTAGCTATAACATTCCTGTTTACTCAAACGCACGTAGACATACAGCGAAATTTAAAAAAGCGTCAAAAAGACCGCGCAATCTTTTAACCATCATCAACAACAGGCCACCCCTCTGTCTCGTCCACATAAACGCAAGATCCATTAAAAACAAATGTCACGAGATCCATGACCTAATTATAGATCGTCATATTGATATATTGTGCATTACGGAAACCTGGCTTCAGGATAAACAGGATGACCACTACATTACCACCGCCTGTCCCAATACGCATACCTGGAAATCGCTACCACGACCTGGGAGAAAAGGGGTGGTATTGCCTTTATTTATAGTCTTGCTATCACCAACACCACTTTCACTCCTCTTACAAGAGAAAACTACGAATCTGCATGCCTTTCCTTCCAATCCGACTCTGCCACTTTCTCCATCATTACTATCTATCGACCGCCGAATACATCCAATACTAAGTTTGTAGCGGAATTTCAAAATGATATCTTAGACTTCAACCTTAAAAGTTCACCATATATTTTTATTGGAGATTTCAACATACATTTTAATTCCACTTCTCCGACAGTCACCAAAATCAAGAAAATCCTACACGACAACGATTTACACCAGCACATCACCGAGACAACACACCAGGCCGGCAACATCATTGATTGGGTCATCTCCCCTGCGTCAAGTAATAGAATAAGAAAGACCGAAGTTGTTGACCTAGCGATATCCGATCACAAAGTTTTATTTGTGGATATCGCATTAAAGAAAGTTGATCTCCCGAAACGAAACATAACAACAAGGAATTATAGACAAATTGATATCAGTGGTTTACAAGATAGCATTCGTGACGTCATAAATGAGGTTAAAAATATAAACGACTACAACAAAGTATTGCGATCTATTATTGACCGTGAGGCACCGCCACAACGTCGGGTCGTATCGAATCGACCACACTCGCGATGGTTCAATTCCGAGATAAAGGAATTAAAGAGAAAAAAGAGACAGGCTGAAAGGAAATGGCGAAAGAGTGGCCTAACGGTATTTAAAGATATCTACAAAGCAGCTAAGTCGGCTCTTTATAACGCCATCACATGCGCAAAAAAGGCCCACTACAACGAAAAAATTCAAAGCATTACATCTTGCAAAGAACTGTTTTCCACCGCAAACGACCTTCTTGGCAGTAAGAAATCCACACCCCTTCCAGCGTCTAGAAATAACACCGAACTAGCTCAAAATTTTGCCAACTATTTCCACGACAAGATAAAATCCATTAGGGAAAACTTAGACAATACATCATCATCATCGTCACCGAGCTTTGGACCATTCCATGGAACGCCACTACATGTTTTCGATCCAGCCACTGAAGATGAAGTGAAGTCAGCCATTTTAGATAGCCCATCAAAATATTGTGACTTATTAGACCCCATCCCAACTAGTATTCTTAAGACTTGTATTGAAGAACTGTTACCAACAATAACTGAACTTATAAATAATTCGTTTGTCTCAGGTAGTGTCCCCGACTCGTTTAAACGTGCCATTGTTAAACCACTATTAAAGAAGTCCGATCTAAATGTAAACGAACTGAAAAATTACAGACCTGTCTCCAACCTTCCATATCTATCCAAAGTGCTTGAACGCATTGTGTTAAAAAGACTTTTGTATCATATCCATCTAAATAATTTAAGTGAAATTTTCCAATCTGCCTATAAATCACATCATAGCACTGAAACTGCCCTTTTAAAAGTATGCACTGATATTCTTAATAGTATTGACAAAAATCATGTCTGTTTATTGACTATGTTGGACCTTTCGGCTGCATTTGACACCATTGATCACGAGATACTTATTAAACGATTAGAAATTACTTTTGGAATTAGAGACACTGCGCTTAGTTGGTTTAAATCATACCTAACATCAAGATCTCAGTCGGTTCTGATCGATGGCGCAGTATCAGAAACATTTCCTCTAAATTACGGCGTTCCGCAGGGGTCTGTCCTTGGTCCTGTTATTTTTACTCTTTATACTCAACCTCTTTCGGATATTTTTGTTAAAAATAAATTAATGTATCATTTCTATGCTGATGACACTCAGATCTATGTAAGCGATATCCCTAGTAATATCCCATCATTAATTACCAGTGTTGAAGACTGTATTAGAGATGTTAAATGCTGGATGGAAATTAACAAGTTAAAGCTGAATAATGAAAAGACAGAGGTGATGGTGTGTGGTAGAAAAAGTGTTTTGAAAGATGATTTTCTGAAGTTTACTCTAAATATAAATGGGTGCACAATTAACCTCTCAACGTGTGTGAAAAACCTCGGGGTAATGCTAGATCAACATATGACTATGCAGGCACAGTTTGATTCTCTATGTAGAAGTTTGACAATAGGCTTAAAAAGAATTGCTTCAGTTAGACCTTTCCTAACAAGAGAAGTAACATGCAAACTAATAACATCTTTCATACTATCTAAAATAGATTACTGTAATTCGTTAATCTCGAATGTAAGCAACGATAAAATATCACGCCTTCAAAGTATCCAGAATGCGGCTGCTAAATTGATTTTAAGAAAGAAGATAACATCCTACTCGTTGCCACTTTTGTATGAGCTGCATTGGTTACCAGTTAATGTGAGAATCGAATTCAAACTAGCAGTATTGTGCTATAAGTGCCTTAATGATCAAGCACCATTGTATATTACTGAATTTTTAGAAACTTATAAGCCAAAGAGGAGTCTACGTTCTGCACTAGATTCTACAAAATTAATTGTTACAAATAAATATAAATATAAATTTTACGGCGGCAGATCGTTCAGTCACGTCGGACCTTCCATCTGGAACTCTCTTCCTAAAAGAATAAGAGAAGCGCAGTCCTTATCAATATTTAAATCAAAGTTAAAACACCATCTCTTAGTTAAAACACATCTTGATTAATGCATCTTTGTAATTTGACCCCAATATGAATGTTAATTTAGTTTATGTTATTATATCATTATTTTATATTATTTCCGTATTTGACATAGCATGCGGATGTATTATAACATATCTTGTATTAATGACTTTATGTTTAGTTATTACATTGTTGTATAATGATAATATTATGTTGATGTAGTTTGTATAATGTTTCATTTGTATAATAATGTCACTGTATTATTGTTTCGCGCATTGAGCATCACCCAGTGATGAAAATGCGCGTTATAAATGTCATGTATTATTATAAAAGGAATTGCCCTTAAATGGTTTACATCATATTTACAGGATCGATGGCAGACTGTCGTGGTGAATGGTGTTCAGTCAGAACAAGTTTTTACTAAATTTTGGAGTGCCACAAGGCTCTGTTCTTGGCCCTGTCCTTTTTACTGTATATATGCAGCCCCTTTCTAGTGTGATATCCAGATTCAATCTGAGTTATCATTTTTATGCAGATGATACGCAAATATATGATTCAGCACCCCTTAGTAATTTACAGTTCTTAATACAACGAATTACGAGCTGTTTTAATGAGATTAAATCTTGGATGTACCACAATAAGTTAAAATTAAATGATAGTAAAACTGAGATTTTAATGTGTGGAAGACCGAGTATCCTTAAACAGGCAAATAAATCACTAATTACTCTCGGAAATAGCACAATAGAATTTTCAAATAAAGCAAAAAACCTTGGCGTCATCATTGATAAAGATCTTTCCATGACAAGCCACGTGAATAACACCATACAATCTATGTACATAGAAATGAAAAAAATAAGCAAAATTCGTAATTTAATACCGAAGCATATAACAGAACTTTTAATTAATTCCTTGGTTTTATCTAAATTGGACTATTGTAACTCCCTTTGGGCGAATTTAACTAAAGACAAAATTAGCAAACTTCAGGTTGCTCAAAATAACGCAGCCAGGCTCATTGTACGCAATAACAAAAAATACCCGTCAGCAACTCTTCTTCTCCGTGAGTTACATTGGCTTCCTGTTGAAAAAAGAGTTGCCTATAAGATTTGTACTGTTGTCTACAAATCCCTAAGCACGAACAGTCCCTCCTATATTAAAGACCTTCTAAACATATATGTCCCCAATAGAAACTTGAGGTCAAGCAATGACCAATCAATCCTTGTCAAACCTAAGCCATTGCGTAAAATAGGTGAACAGTCTTTTCAATTTTCGGCCCCCCATTTTTGGAACTCTCTCCCGTCACACGTGAGATGCTCGGATTCGTTGACAACGTTCAAATCTCGCTTAAAGTTTTATCTTTTTACGTCATAATGTTGCAATATTATTTTCATATTTTGTTGTTGTTAAATTGAATTCGTATCACGTTTCCTTCACACTTGTCTCACTGTAATATGTTTTGTTTTATATCACTGTAAAGCGCTTAGAGCCTGTGACAACGGGGTAAAGCGCTATATAAATGCCATTTATTATTATTATTATGATGATAATGATGATGATGATAACTACAATAATGAGATAATGACAACATCCATAATGATGATGACGATGATGATGGGATGGTGATAATGATGATAGTGATGATGATGATGATGATGATGATGATGATGATGATGATGATGATGATGATGATGATGATAGTTATGGTGATGACGACGACAACGACGACACTGATGGTGATATGAATGCAGTTAATGAGAATGTCTTAACCCTTAGGTAGCAATGATTTTCTTAAAGCGTAGATATCATGGTTGTAAAACGTGATCGTAATAATATTATGACGTATTACTTTTGCTGTCCTTATCCAGTATCTCCAGCGCTATCATCCATCTTTTCCAAAGAAAAAGGCTTAAAGAGAATGAGTTGGGCTTATTACAAGAACACGTAAGGTAAGACCACTTGATGAGCTTTATGAGAATCCGCTTTTGCTGCCATTCATGAAGAGCATAGGGCATAGAGTGGGTCTTTTTCGATGAACCGAATTTATGTGACATATCGCTTTAACCCTCTCCTTACCAGCCATTTTCAGGATTTTCCCCAAAACTTCACACCCAACTAACACAAAATAGATTTTTTTTATCTATCAGACATAATAGCAGTAAAGTTTTGCGATACATAATTTCTTTAGCAAAACATTCTCTACAACACATTGTTCATTTTCTTTAAATTTTTTGATGTACAAGAGAAATTTTAATAAGAAAAATGTTGGTTGTATCGTAACGAATGTGACGATTTTCCTATAGTTGGTAAGGAGAGGGTTAAAAGATGGTATTGTTTCGGGGGGTTGTCATTCAAAAAATTGAGTTTAATGTAAAATAAATATGACACGCGGGCCATGTCTTATTAGCATCTGGTATACCTCGACAAAATATCATTTTGATACGAAAAGCCACATATTACCTGTCGTGAATGATAAAAAGAAAATAGCTTATAATATTATTTTCACACTACCCCATCCAAAATCTAAAAATGACCCCCCCCCCTTCCCATAACCCCCTCCCCCCCCCCCCCCCTATCAGATAATCAACAATTTCTAACTACATCTGCAAGGGCTCATCCAGCTACTGAACCGTGTTCGCTCGTTGAATAAAACATACTGTGGCCTACCCCTTACGAAAGAGTGAAAATGGAGAGGCTTCTTATAGGAACGATACAGACAATGGACGCTTCGGGTACAAACCCTTCGTCAGCACAACAACACACAAATTAACGTGTAAAAAAGTGAAATAAATGCAAAATAACTTCTATCGTCTGTGATGGTTGTTGCAGTATGAATGAAACGTTAGCGTGGCGTCGGTAGTGGGTAGGGTGTCCAAGGGGAGTGATCGGGACCCCGTTTTCTACTGTAGCTTACCTATAATGCTGACCTTGAGAACCACGATGTTTCTAAATGCCAAGAGGGATAATGATCGGATAGATTCATCATTTGACTGAAAGAGATAAACAAAATGTGATGCCAGTCAACTCAACATAATATTTTGTCGAGGTGGTTCAAGGGCTGAACATATAAGTAACAGTAAATGATATGAATTTATATGTCTTATTGGGAACAATAAATAGTTTCGTATTTTTCTTCTTACTTGCATTTTCAATAATTGTTTTTTCACGAAAATCCATACCCATTCAAGACAAACATCTTTTTCTTTAACCAAACGGATAAACGCAACGCTATGTATGCGTTTGTTCAGAGAAGTAGCCTCTTACATTATATACTTAACGTCAAGAGGCGATAGCAAAGATTTGTCTTTTAAATTGACTGTAAAATATGCTGGTGGGACGGGTTTCCTCCTTTTGGCAAGGAAAGGGTTAAAGTGAAAAAAGAAACTTCAGAAGATCCGATCATTTTAAATTTAAATAAATTTTTTGGCATCTGATTCACTCCAACAAATTACTGTTTTGAGACGACACGTCACATATTATTGCCGTGTACGATTTCACAAAGGTCTGTGGATTTTTAAGGCACACTCATAATTAACTTCAAAAAGAATTCTAAAGAAAGACTTGCTATGACAGTTTATCAAATAAAACAATTTGTGTTTCCCCAACAGTCCAAAGCTGCTATCAGATAATATAGGCCTACACAGATTTCTCAAAAGATGAATTCATAAATGTAATATTTTTGAAAAGTTTCCAAAGAAGTTTGAGACTTTATGTAAGAAGTTTCAGGTTTGCAAAAGTTTGGCAAGTTGATGGTTGAGAGTACGGCGTGACTTACCATGACCGGTGCGAGAGGATACAGGATGGCTTGAAGGTTTGGGAGAATCTCTCTGAAGAAATAGTCCCAGGTTTCTCCTAACATATTCAGCAACTCTAGACCTGTTGGAGAACAAGACGAGTGGAACAGAATTAGTGATGAATTTTAAACCAGTTAGTTATTGTACTCTGAAATAACTTGTGTTAAAACATTTGGCCAGAAAACTCGCCATTCAAATATCGATCGATTTAAATGACACTCCTCATTGTAAAAACTCTCAAAACTGGGATTGGCGAGGGTTCGAGAGTTTTTGCCAGAATACGAGTCATTTAAATCGATCGATGTTTGAAAGACTAATTTTCTGGCCAAATTTTTAAATACGAGTTTTACGACATGGCGACAATCAGCTGGTTAAACACTATCATTCTTAAAGGGAAAGAAACCAAACATTTACAAGTGTGGTATCTAGTTAAAATTCTTCAAATTTCAATACTGTTAAAAATAGAAATAATATCACTTCTCATGAGGACATAATACATAATGTAACTAATCACGTTATAGCGACACTGTGTCAAAATTTAGCTGTTGCATTAAATTGAATTATAACTCCCTCCTCACAGACTATTTTCAAGATTTTTCTCGAAATGACTTACCACATAGATTATTGATTTTTAAAAAAACTCAAACTCAAATGCAATAACTATAGACTATAATATATAATTTGTTCAGCAAGACAAGCTTTGCAATACGGAGTTAAGTTCTATCGCGATATCAAAGTTGTTCTTCAAATTATATAATGTACAAAACAATTCTTAATTTAAAAAAATGCTCATTGAATTGAAATGAATGTGACGATTGTCCTAGAGTAGCTAACGAAAATGTGGCTGCTTGAAGCTCGAAGGAAAAAAAAAATTACGATAAGTATTAAATTGTAAGCTTCAATTTATTAGACGAAGACAGATTTTGTGGATATTTCGGGTTTCCCGAACAACGCCACAATCACATTATCTCATTCGTCTGTAGTGTTTCATTCATCCTGTTTTGTTGATAAAGGGTAAACTCGAATCGTCAATAGTAGTTGTCTTCGTCAAATAAATTGAAGCTTACAATTGGATTCAATAGTCTGATGTCACGTCGCCCAGCAACGGCGACGATCGTGGTTCTAAAGAAAGAAAATCGATACTTTTTATTCTTCATGCTGGGTAGAACTTTTCATATGTCTTGTGATCAGAATGTGTAAAAGTCAAAACATGATCAGATTTATAATGGTTTTTTTCCCCTGGGTACGCTTTTATGCTCGTCGGAGAAATATTTCATAAGGGCGTCCGCCATTGTTCCAATAGTTTAGAGCCAGTTACCAAATTACCGTGCGTCATTAAAAGGGAAGTGAAGTTACGACTGTTGAAACGTCGTTGTTTTTTTCTAAAGTAGTTAAGGAAAGGGTTAAGCCTAACTTAAACAATTTGGCTGAAATCAATTGCCATCATTAAGGAAAGAAAGATTTGCTTCTTAATCCCCCCCACAAAAAAATTTTTTAAAATTACATATTCCTATTAGGAAACAGAATATTTAAACTCTCAAGTCATATTCTTACCTTGTTCATTTTTAATTTTCTCTCTCAGGATCACCATGCCTTTTCTTAACAGTTGGTCCTAAAGAAAAAAGAAAACAAATTATAATAAATAAGATAATTAATTGCTTCAATTAAAATTGACACTAATTATTTGTGTAAATAAACACACGTTAAATCGAAGGGTTGAAAAAAATGCCTTCTCCGAGTGGGCATGGGCACTTCTTTGTTTTTTTCCTTATAAGCCACTATTTTTATACGACTGTGTAAAGTAAACAATATTGAAAGAGTTTTTGTGCCATGATTT
Source organism: Berghia stephanieae (assembly GCF_034508935.2). Lineage (NCBI taxonomy): Eukaryota > Metazoa > Mollusca > Gastropoda > Nudibranchia > Aeolidiidae > Berghia > Berghia stephanieae. Next base: position 72,753,082 of record NC_088362.1, read on the forward strand.
CTTTTCTTTCTTTCTTTCTTTTTCTTTTTTTTTTTTTTAACGTTATCTGCCGAACATTTAAATAGCTACCAGAAGACAAGGACTGTAGAAAGTATTGAACAAAACTGACTACATTTTTCCCCTAAAAAAGTCACAGGAAATAGCGACTGAGTAAAGTAAACACAACTGAAAGAGTTTTTGAGTCATGGCTTCTTTTCATTCTCTCTTTTTCTGTATTCGTTTTTTAACCCTCTCCTTACCAGCCATTTTCAGAATTTTCCCCAAAACTTCACACCCACCCAACACAAAAACAGACATTTCTTACTCAAACAGAAAAGCAACAAGCACATTCTATACATAACATTGTTCGCCAATATGAACTCTATTACAGAATGTCATGTTTTTATAGCTATGGCAAAAAGAAATAAAATCTGGATGAGAAAGGTGACGGTTCCATCGTAACAAATGTGACGATTTTCCAATAGGTGGTAAGGAGAGGGTTAAAACAGTTTTAAGGTTGTCTGTCGAACATTTGAATAGCTGCTAGACGCCGTGGATTGGAAAAAATATTGAACAAAAATTGTATATGCCCGTTCTAAAAATAGTAATAAAAAGTTAAAAAGCACAAAATCCTTAAAACAAAACATTTCGGGATTAAATCCCTTCTTCAGACAACAACTAATCATAACGTAAAATCTATAAAGACGGGTGATCAAGCCAATGCAATTTGTGGGGATAAACCATGGTGAAACGCACAGTTTCTATTTTTTAAAATTTATTTATTTATTTATTTATTTATTTATTTATTTATTTATTCATTTATTTATTTATTCATCTATTTCTTTGTCTATATGGGAGCTGTTAACCTCGTTTTGTTCAATGTTTTTGAATAACCGCATTTTATTGTGTGAAATATGATTTGATTGCATGCATCCTCTGGACAATCTATCGGAACCGATTCGTTCTTTAATAGAGGACGCTTTTTTCCGGGTTTTTTTTTTTTTTTTTTTGTTTTTTGGTGTTGTCTTTTTTTTTTTCTTTTTTTTTTGGTAAAAAAAGCAGAATCCAAATTGAGTATGCCCGACGTATACTTATTTTCAGGTCTGATAATCCGATTGTTATCGTCTCATTGTTGTAATGTAAATACTCTCAAACCAACGCAAAATATTCTTCGTCACAACAATATCAAAACGAGCCCATAGTTGCGACCGCTTATCAGAACTGCAGACATGTTCACGTCGAGTATGCCAAATCAAAACCAATCATTTTGTTTATTTGTTTGTTTTAAGATTTTAACGACGCTAATGATATTTTTAACCCCATATAATATATGCGCCCATGAGAATCGATATGCTGGAACTGTCAATAAACAGTGGATTAATTAAAAATCGCGATTTTCGTCCCATAATGATCAGAAGCATTGTCACAGACAGAAACGTCTAAATGGCTTGAGGAAATAGGACATACACCCACGCGCGAATTCAAAATAATGATATGGAGTGGCAGTCGGCATGTTACTTGGTCCATGTGAGGAAAAAAAGGATATCTTCCATAATTTTGTCAATGATTAAAAATAATGAATAACATGATCTATTGAGTGAATGCGTTATCTACCAATTGATGGACAAAGAATAATTACAAAGTCATTTCTACACTGGACTGTGTAGTTCTTTTAATGAGTTGTTAGATTTTGTGATTGTTGTTCGCTCGTAGTATTCATCGAGCGCCTCAAAAATAGTGTTAACAAATTATGTACTGCCTTCTTCATGTTTACTGTGTTAGACCGTAGCCATCGTTAAGTTATAGCCTGATACTGAAATCCAAAAAGACTGGCATTTTGACGTCATTATTTGGTTTTTGCACGGCCTAGTGACTTGTCCTTAGTAGAGCTCATGGAAACAAGTGGTCCCATTGGTTGAACTATTGAATACAACTCACGATTTGTTTTCTTTTGTGGCAAAAGACTGGCATTTTAACGTCATTTTTTGGTCAGTGTCAGGCCATAACTTTACGAAGGCCACGGTTCGACCCTCAAAAAGACTGGCATTTTTGACGTCATTATTTGGGTTTTACACCGTCCAGTGAGTGAGAGTAAGTTAACGATGGCTACGTTTAGACACAACTGGAGGGCAGACCGTGGCCTTCGTAAACCAAAGGCCTGTACTGACCAAAACCTTACGACACAAAAGAAGACGATGATCACCAAACGAAACTCATAATTAACGTTTTCCCTTGATCTTCGTCTTCTTTTATGACGATTATTTTTGGTTAGAATCGGGTTTCAAGTTAATGTAAAGGCTATGGGCAGGCTCTGTGATGATCGCTTCACCTATTTAATGCTATGCGTTTAAGTAAAACATTCACAATATTTGCCAGCCAGCTATAACGTACAAACACACAAAATTGATAGACTGTAGTGAAAACTAATCTTTTAAATGTCTCTCTAAAAAGAACAACAAAGAGCTGAGTGACGTCAATTTCGTTCTATCTATAGAGTGAGAACTTTACAATATAGCTAGATGGTAACACTATCAAAATAAATCAAAGAGGAGGAAAGTATTCCTCTCCTCCTCAATTTATAGCGGATCAAGAAACCATGAACAATAAGATACTGACCTTGTAGTATTCGTAGATCAATCCACCAGCTTCAGTCTCTATCAAGAACCTGAGAGAAGAAAGCAGCATAAAATTAAGGATATAAGAATAAGATGAGAACGAGTTTATTTATAGCCTCGCCATTTTGATATTGAATGTAGCAGAGGCTTGCTAACATCAAATACATCATTCTCCATTTTGATATTATCATTTTCTTAACTTTCTTTTCTTCTCCTCCTATCATCATCATCATCATCATCATCATCATCATCATCATCATCATCATCATCATCATCATCATCATCATCATCATCATCATCCTTTCATCCTCATCATAATCATAATCATCATCATCACCGTTATCATCATCGTCATATTCATCATCTACAACAACACCACCACCATCACGACAACTATTATAACCATCATCATAACCATCATTACCATCATCAATTTATCAATTTTTGCATTCGATCTCAGACATATGCCCCCTGCCCCCCCCCCCCACACACACACACAAACACACAAACACACAAAAACACTTACACCTAAGGCAATACCAAACCCAAATGCGTTATAAATTGAAATTGTATCGACACGAATACAGGCATTATAGAGACAATGTTTTAAAAACGTAAATAAAATAAAACAATGAATCTCGTTTATTCTTCTTGAAAGGAGATTTTATTTAATCCTGAGATTTTATTGAATCCTATCTAGAAAAATTTTGTTGTTTGTTGCTTTAGGTCTCTTCCAACACAATTGAGGTTATATGAGAGACCGCTGAAACAAAGAAACAAGCAATCTAACAAAAATACTACAAATGTAAATCAAAATCATAACCTAAAGATATCATAAGCTAAATTATAAATAACCAAGAACAAACAGGCAGAAGATTTACAGAAAAAAAAATATCCCCTGTCAAAAAAACAATCACAAACCAAAGAAGCAGGATAGGCTAGTAAAGAGAAGAAGAAACGACATCACTATCGGATCGTACACCCATGCGAACATCATAGGTATATGATTCAAGGGTGATGCTCCCATCCAACCACCCGCCTATCGAGAAAAGGACAAGATATAACTCAACACTGAGCATCAATTGCTAGGTTTCTTATTGAAGGTTAAAATAAATAAATAATACATGAATAAATAAATGAATAAATGAATGAATAAATAAATAAATAAATAAATAAATAAATAAATAAATAAATAAATAAATGCTGAAAAAGGGCTCGAACACGGATCTTCGCTTTGGCATCTCACCCACACGCTACCGAAAATGAATTTGTATGAAATCTAAAAAATCGTTAAGAGGAAAAGATGAGGCAAAACAGGAAGCACAAAAGTATCCACTAATTATTAAGATAAAAATAACCTCACTGTGTTCAGCATCATCGTGAATCGGCCTACGTAGAGAATCAAAAGAAATTGACGCAAAAGGAAATAGAAATACGAAAATAGCCATCACAATAATACGATTGTTACGTCAGAGTAGAGGCTGTTTTACATCCCATTCCTCGGTCTCTATCTCTTCATCCATGATCATTATTAGCACGCGCAACTAATTTAGGCCCCCATCCTAAGGCCTGTCCATCGTGATTATAGATAGTATGCAGATGACGTCACTCAGGCCTTTGTTATTGTTTTTGCCATCCGCGTTTGTGAGTTGTTCTCACTAAACTGTATTAACCAGACTATAAATGTTCATGGTTACACAGAGTTTGTGTGTTGGTCCGTTATACTTCCGGATGGCAATGTTGTGAACTCCTTGGCCAACCGCATTCTATCTATAGAGTATTTTGTGTTCTGTACTGTGGGTTTCAAGAAGGTTCTTGACTGGAATTAGCCGAATAGCATAATGGGGGGGGGGGGGGGGGGGGAGGGGGTTATGGGAGGGGGGGGGGGGGGTCATTTTTAGATTTTGGATGGGGTAGTGTGAAAATAATATTATAAGCTATTTTCTTTTTATCATTCACGACAGGTAATATGTGGCTTTTCGTATCAAAATGATATTTTGTCGAGGTATACCAGATGCTAATAAGACATGGCCCGCGTGTCATATTTATTTTACATTGAACTCAATTTTTTGAATGACAATCCCCGAAACAATACCATCTTTTAACCCTCTCCTTACCAACTATAGGAAAATCGTCACATTCGTTACGATACAACCAACATTTTTCTTATTAAAATTTCTCTTGTACATCAAAAAATTTAAAGAAAATGAACAATGTGTTGTAGAGAATGTTTTGCTAAAGAAATGATGTATCGCAAAACTTTACTGCTATTATGTCTGATAGATAAAAAAAAATCTATTTTGTGTTAGTTGGGTGTGAAGTTTTGGGGAAAATCCTGAAAATGGCTGGTAAGGAGAGGGTTAAAGCGATATGTCACATAAATTCGGTTCATCGAAAAAGACCCACTCTATGCCCTATGCTCTTCATGAATGGCAGCAAAAGCGGATTCTCATAAAGCTCATCAAGTGGTCTTACCTTACGTGTTCTTGTAATAAGCCCAACTCATTCTCTTTAAGCCTTTTTCTTTGGAAAAGATGGATGATAGCGCTGGAGATACTGGATAAGGACAGCAAAAGTAATACGTCATAATATTATTACGATCACGTTTTACAACCATGATATCTACGCTTTAAGAAAATCATTGCTACCTAAGGGTTAAGACATTCTCATTAACTGCATTCATATCACCATCAGTGTCGTCGTTGTCGTCGTCATCACCATAACTATCATCATCATCATCATCATCATCATCATCATCATCATCATCATCATCATCATCATCACTATCATCATTATCACCATCCCATCATCATCGTCATCATCATTATGGATGTTGTCATTATCATCATCATTATGGATGTTGTCATTATCATCATCATCATCATCATCATTATCATCATAAATACCAAACAAGAATTTGTCATTATCATCATTATAATCGGACGTTAAAATTATGAATATCCAAAAAAAAAAATGCATTATGGTATTAACTCTATCGAAAAAAAAAAAAAAAAAAAAAAAAAGCAAAACAAAACAAAAATATTGCAATGCCATCACCGTTAATAAAAAATCAATTTTTTTAAAAATCAACACACATAACCGCTTAGAACCGCAAGGTTCTCTTTAGTGTTGTCACGTACTACCAACGGTTCAGGAAAAGAAGAGTGGAAGTTAGAAGAAAAGAACAAAGTGAAATAGCACTCACGTCTGTAGAATCTCTGCCCTGCTCGTGACTCCAAGTGGGTTCAAGGACGAGCTGAAGGAGGCGAGGGTACCGCTTCGGCGTGTGGATCCCCTGGAGGCCCACGTGCTCAATTCAACGCTTGCAAGACTGTGTCTGAAAAACAAAGAATAAAAAGTATATATAGAATGCGCTTGGCTAAGAAGCTCATAACATTGCCATCCGGAAGTATAACGGACCAACACATAAAACTGTGTGTATCCATGAACGTTTATAGTCAGGTTAATACAGTTCAGTGACCATTACTCATAACGCAGATGGCAAAAAACAATAACAAAGACCTGTGTGACGTCATCTTCGAACTATCTATATATAGATAGAATGCGCTTGGCCAAGGAGTTCACAACATTGCCATCCGGAAGTATAACGGACCAACACACAAACTCTGTGTAACCATGAACTTTTATAGTCCGGTTAATACAGTTTAGTGAGAACAACTCACAAACGCGGATGGCAAAAACAATAACAAAGGCCTGAGTGACGTCATCTGCATACTATCTATAGGTATAGATAGTTCGAAGATGACGTCACTCAGGTCTTTGTTATTGTTTTTTGCCATCCACGTTTATGAGTAATGCTCACTGAACTGTATTAACCCGAATATAAACCTTCATGGATACACGCAGTATTGTGTGTTGGTCCGTTATACTTCCGGATGGCAATGTTATGAGCTTCTTAGCCAAGCGCATACTATCTATAGATAGAATGCGCTTGGCCAAGGAGTTCACAACATTGCCATCCGGAAGTATAACGGACCGACACACAAACTCTGTGTAACCATGAACTTTTATAGTCTTGTTAATACAGTTTAGTGAGAACAACTCACAAACGCGGATGGCAAAAACAGTAACAAAGGCCTGAGTGACGTCATCTGCATATTATCTATACAATATGTGCGGCTATGTCGTGATCTTGTGGTATGACACTCGCTTTCGGATCAGAAGGTCCTGGATTCGAGCCTCTCTCGACGGATAGTTGAGTCCTTGGAAAAAGACTCTTTACTCACATTCTCTCACTGTATTCAGGTGTAAAATGAGTACCTGGCCGTAAACAGCGTTGTCTCCGTCCGAAAAATTGTAATATCGCCTAACAGGCGTCATGTCTCGTTCTACAAGTTACGTGTTGCTTTTAGTCAGGGACCCTTTGTAAAGCGCTTTGAGCACATTTATTGGATATTGCTCTATATAAAAGCTCGTTTAATATTCGTGAAAGGAAAAGAAAAAAAAAAAAAAAAAACAAGGGCTAGATGCTTTGTTTGTTTGTTTGTTTATTTATTTATTTATTTTTGGTTTTCATTGAGGGATCCCGATAATTCCATGATAGAACTTTTGCCTCACATGCAAAGGTACTGGTTTTGATCTAGATTTCAGTCGAAATATTCACGATCCGTTTCTTCTCAGTATTGAGTGGGTAACTGAGTCTGTTGGATCTGAATGAAACTATTTTCCGATAGACAAAGGGTGGCCAGTAATATTTGTTACTGTATGTCTGGTCGACCGAATAATAACCGTGAAAAACGCCAGCTCAATGGGCCACCTTTAGTTTTTGTTTTTATTTTTTTTAAAAGAGGGATGTGCGATGCTTGCAAAACATTTTGCCTCATTTCAAAGGCAGCCAAAATAAACTGATGGAATAGACAAATTTGTATTTGGAAGCAGGAAAAAGATGCGATGACTTTAAAGAAAAGCGAAATAGACACTAAGAATAATCTATCCATGTCTAGGTTTAGAGGTGCAGAGCCCAACATAGGAGAATGGAGAGTAAGTGCTTGTGCAATTTAAAAAAGTGGTAAAATGTTTTACATTGTTATGCAATCCGGACAAAATTCGATCCGAATTCAAGATTTTTGGGATAAGCTGCTTCTGCTTTGAGTGGTGTCGAATCATGCCGGGCAGTTAAGGGCAAAGAATAATTGTTAAAAAAAGGGAAATAACAATTTACTTATGAGAGATAAATTAAGGTATCTTTATCGATATTTTATTTATTTCATCTTTTTCTAAAATCGGGGCAAATCTGCCTTGTAACGTCAACGCCCTCAGATTAATGATAAATTCCAATTTTACAGGACAACCCAAAAATCATAAATTATTAGCGAAAGTACAGAGACAAAAAATAGATTAAACACATATATAAAAAATAAATAAATAATAAATAGATAAATAAAACTAGAACAAAAGCCAAACAGTGATTTTGTGTTTTCTATATTTTTAAATATCAGGAACTGACTTTTAAGTCTCTTGCAGCTCTGGTAACCCAAATTGTTATGGGCTTATTATTGTAATGAAAATTATTCTCAAATCAACGCAAAACATTATCTATACAACGATATTAAAAACAAGTCTATAATTGCAAATGTGAGCAAGTCAGGTACAGACGATCAGAATAAAGATTGATCAAGTTTTGACTATAATATACGGAGTTTTGTCATTGCACGGCTTACATCACCACAACTACTATTACAACTAGTTTTATCAATAATTTTACATTCTTTTCCATACACGTCATTTTAATTATTGTCGTTGATTTTGTTGTTGCTGAAGTAGTTGTCGTCGTTGTTGTTGTTGTTGTTGTTGTTGTTGTGATAAAGATGATAGCGGTATAGGAAGCAGAAAAAGGAGAGGTATTTGTGTGTGTGTGTGGGGGGGGGGGGGGGGGGGGGGGGGTCGGGGGTAGCTTCGTCAGGTGTCATTTTAGTATAGTATAGTTTTCCAGCGTATTAGGCGTTTTGTGCCTTTGCTGATCTTGGCATTCAGTTCATCGAGATAAAAGTCAATAAAAAGCCCTAACAGATCTTTTGACCTGTATCTATAATATATAAACTTTTTGATAAATTGAAGGCCCTAACCCTAACAGATCTTTTGACCTGTATATACGTCTAACCCTTTGATGGGATCTTAATGGGCGGTTCAACTATGCTAAACATGTAATCTGCTAAGTGGCTATCTAAGCTATTTTTGAAGGCGTTGACACTTGGAGCATTGGTCACCGTTTCAGGGAGACTGTTCCAGCGGTCGATCACACGTTGATTAAAGTAGTGTTGCCTAAGCGATGTGTTACACCTTGGTTTATGCAGCTTGTAATTATGACCTCTGGTTCCATTGTTTGCAAACACGAAAAGTTTACTCTCGACTTGATACAAACTGTGTGTAAACTTGTATGTTTCAATCATATCACCTCGTACTCGTCTGTATGTCATGCTTGGAATTTCAATACGTTTCAGTCTATCCTCATATTGCTTATCTTTCAACCCAGGAATTACTTTTGTTGCTCTGCGAAGCACGCCTTCAATAAGTTTCTTATCTTTCTCAAATTGTGGTGACCATACTGAGTTGCTGAACTCGAGATGGGGTCTGACTAATGCAGTAAATAGTATTTTCATAGTTGCTGCATCTAAATAGGTAAAAGATCTATTGATGAGTCCAAGGATTCTGTTTGCCTTATTAACTTGTGTTTCTATATGCTTTGAGAATTTTAATTTAGTATCAACATGTACTCCCAAATCTTTCTCAAGTTTTGACTTATTCAGAGCTGTTCTGTCGCTACAGTGATGCTGTCTCATATCGTAGTGAAAGATTTTGTTTTTCGTTCCAAGATGTAGCACTGTGCATTTTCCAGCGTTGAACTTCAGTTGCCAATCGTCTGCCCAGTTGACTAGATTGTCAATATCTAACTGAAGACTGTCTCTATTTTCTAGATTGTTTACCTTTCTGTATACTTTAGTATCATCGGCATACATTGAACATGAGCTAGACAAAATACTTGGTAAATCATTAATGAAGATTACGAAAAGAGTTGGACCTAAGACGCTGCCTTGTGGCACTCCACTAAGAACTTCTGTCCAATTTGACACTGTGCCTTGCACGCTAACTCTCTGTTTCCTGCCTACTAGAAAATGCTTAATCCAGCTTAGAGTATTTCCTTGTACACCATGAGCTTCCAGTTTGTTTAAGAGTCTTTGATGGGGAACAGAATCAAAAGCTTTAGCAAAATCTAAGTAGATTGCGTCAACCGAAGATCCTTGGTCGAGAAACTCTGTCCAATCATTTAAAGTCTTTAGGAGGTTAGTTGAACATGACCTGCCAGAAACAAAGCCATGTTGGCATTCAGACAGTAACTTGTTGTTCTTTAGGTGAGTTATGACATAGTCTCTAATAATGCTCTCCATTATTTTGCAAACCACTGAGGTGAGGCTAACTGGTCGATAATTGCCCGGATTACTCTTGTCTCCTTTCTTGAATAACGGTGTAACTTGTGCTTCTTTCCAATCGGGTGGAAGAGTTCCTGAGTCAAGTGATTTTTGGAACAGTAACGCTAATGGTTCGGAGAGTTCTTCTGACAACTGACATAATACGCGGGGGTGGAACATGTCAGGTCCTGGGGACTTGTTCATATTGAGTTTGTCTAGTTTCTTCTTTACAGTGTCTTTGTCGAATTCTATATCTGATAGTATGTTGTTTACACTTTTTCTTTCACATGTAGGTATATTAGTAAGATCCTCGTTGGTGAATACACTGCTAAAGAACTTGTTAAGAATATTGGCTTTGTCAATGTTAGATGAGGCTGTCTTATGATCATCATACAAATCCGCAATACCGTCTTTAGTCTTCGTTTTTGTTCTAGCATATGCAAAAAACTTTTTCGGGTTCACTTTAGCCATACGAGAAATAGATCTCTCATAGTCCTTTACAGCAATTCTGCATGAGCTTTTGGCTTGATTTCTGGCCCTCGTGTAATTAATATAGTCTGCACCCTCTCTAGTTTCTAAGTACTTTTTGTAAGCTTGCTTCTTTTTCTTGAGTTTTGCCAAGACTGTAGGATTGATCCACCGAGGTGAAGTTCTGTCTGAACTACTTTTAACTTTTGGTACGCTGATGTCCACTGCAGACATAACTTCAGATTTGATAATAGTCCATGCATCGAGTACAGACAGGTTTATTATTTTTTGTGTGTTTTTGCGGCTTCCTGGTCTAGGCTGGTGTGGTGAATGTATCTAAGCTTGAGAACTGTAGGTCCCGGATATGGGTTCCGCAATGGGCCGGACAATATTGAGTCTTTCAGCCAATTTTCTGAACATACTCGGGTGTAAAATGAGTACCTGGCCGGTGATAGCGTTGATATCGTTAAAAGAATAAACAAAAAAAACCCCAAAAACCAAAGAAAAAACAAACAAACAACAACAAAAACAAAACAAACCAACACATCATTGCAATTGTGCCCTCGAGGCGTAACATTTCGTTCTACAAGTTCAGTTTGGTTTAATTAGGATACCGTGTAATCCGTTTTGAACACATAAAGTGCATAATGCACTTGGGTGTATTTGGTGTATTTAAAACTAACGTTTTCGTGTAGGTTTTACTTTGTTACTCTCAAAGAAATAAACAAACAAAACCATAAAACAAAGAAAAACCAATAAACACGACATCATACCAATGATTTGCTTTGCTCATTGAGATAATGTAAAATGAACCCGTTTGCATTTTATTCTGACAAAATGCGTTTTTGTTTGATTTGTCCAGTACATACTTTTACTATATATATATATATATATATATATATATATATATATATATATATATATATACATACATATATATATATACATACATATATATATATATACATACATATATATATATATATATATATATATATATATATATATATATATATATATAATTATATATATAATTGTGGATTAAGAGCTTCCTTTATAAAGTAGGTATCGATTAAATTTATCGATATTTGAAGTGCTAAATGTCTGGCTAAAAGTAAAGTGTTCAGCAAGTATAAAGAAATTGTGTTTACCCAATGTGAGCGATTTGATTGATTGGCGAACAATGTTTTACTTCAAATACATTAATGAAGGTTATTCTCAGCTTATAAAAGTTCTTAAAGTTAAAGGTATTTTTTTGAAAAGTTGGGTATCAATATTCGAAATGTCAAATGTTCTGCGAAAACAAAAAATGTGTTCTTTCATTGTATGGTGATATTGTCTACCCAATGCAAGTCATCGAATTGTGAACACTTTTTCACTTTAAATACGTATCGATAAATTAGTGTTATTCTCAACTTGTTAAAATTATAAAAAATATTAGTTTTCGTTTGTTTGTTTGTTTGGTTGTTTGTTTGTCCTGTTGATTTGTTGTTAGTTTTTATGGGTTTTATTTTTGTTGGTTTGTTGGGTTATTTTTTTTGTGGGGGAGGGAGGGGAGGGGGGGGGTTGTTGGTTTTTTTTGTGTGTAAAAAGTTGAGTATCGCCCCCAAAAGTAAAATTCCCTACTGAAACAAAAAAGTGTTCTTTCAGTGTCATCACACTGTGGCTTATCGGAATGGAGAAGAGACAGACCTGTCTGATATCACGTAGCAGTCGTATCGATTTTATATCATTTTGATGGTGATCAATGCACTTGTCTTGTCAAAATAACTGCCACTGCAGTTGCATCCTATAATATAAGTGAATACCTTCAATCATTGCTTTGATAATATCAGTCTTCATCATCGCCATCGACATCGTCGTTATCACTATCATTATTTTTACAAGGTTCATCATGACACCAACACCCACATCCACCTACACTGTCACCATCACTACCACCATCATCGTCATCATTATCATCTTCACCATCAGTGCCACAATTACCATCGTATCTATCACCACCACCACATTTTCATCATCATTTTCATCATCATCATCATCATCATCATCATCATCATCATCATCATCATCATCATCATCATCATCATTATAATCACCATCCTCACCATTATAATCACCATCGTCTCATTATCATCTTCGGCATTATTACACTGGCCACAATAAAAACAAGTAAAGAAACGGGAAAAATCGAGAAAGTGACGTCAATGCTTAACTATAAGTAACTGACAATACAAGCCAGCATCTGAAGTAGGTCATCTTCTTTTCATACTAAACTACCATGACTCATTATCTCATCTCATATCCTTTATGTAAACTCAATACATTAGCAAAACACTTTTTAACAATTTTGGCCATACAAAATTACTTCATATTTGAATCGACTAAAACAACCTCCAACTTGTAAAAATAAATAAATCCTTAAACACGAAACTCTAGAAGACAAGGGTTTACAAGTTTTCTTACAAGTTGGGTGTGGTTTCCCCATTCGAATTGATCGACATTTGAAGTAAAAAGAATTTCTGGCCAAATTGTAAAAAAAAAAAAAAAAATAGTTTTTTTTTCTTGTCAGCACACGCCAGTATAGCTGTAGGCATAGGTCATCCAATCCACCCTAGCCACACCTTTGGCATTTACCATACACAGAAACAAAAAAACACATTCAACACGACCAGATTGTAGATAAACATTGGTAAGTCGATACATGTCATGAATGGGTAAGAAAAAAAATTGAAATTTTGGCATGAAAACATGTCTATTCATTAAGATCATCCCTTAACTTGGCAGAAACTCAATAATGTAGTGGTGCTCGAGGCCCGATTAAGGTTTTGTTACGAACCTCATTTTCTTGTAAAGTGTTTTAGTGGAATTTTGAGATTTAATTTACTCTGGTCTGACACGTATTAAAAAAAATAATAATTGGCCAGAAAACTTGTCCTTCAAATAATATATCGATCGATTTAAATCAACCTCATCTTGACAAAAGCTCTTAAACCCGAGACTTCGCATCTCGAGCACCCATTTACATGTCTGCTATTAGAGCGCAAATTATATGGACTTGTTAAAACGGACTAAGTTTGGGTTGGTTTGAGATTCTCAACAATAATGAGACCATAATAATTTGGGATGTCACACTTGTTAATATGTACACGTTGAGGTATCGGAAGGGGTGGGTGTGTGTGTGGGTGTGGGGGGGGGGGGAGGTCATTTTAATCGATATAAATTTGAAATTGAATTTGAATTTGAAATTTGAAATATGACCAAAATGACCACAAATAATGGTTGTGTTTTGGGTTTATTTTTTTGAAAGAGTAGGCCCCTAACGCCAACAATGTATACAATCACCTACCTCCATAAACTGGACACCCGTCGTAATCTCGCCTCGAGCCAAAACTCCGTTTTGCTATTACTCAAAACCATGGTGCTGACGTCACAAGGTATATCGAAACATAACAAAGGTCCCATGTCGCTGTGCTCTCATAATGAAATAACCAAGGCAGTAGGTCAATAAAATCAATGGTTCTTTACCTGTCCTGTTATGATACCCACGGGAGCAGTTACTTTAAAATCCGAAAACTGTGTTAGGCTGTGCTGTTGTTGTGAGTTAAAACGATACTTGTAAATTGTGACTCATCGGTATTATGTCGGAGTGGTTTAGATGCTAAATTATATTGAATTTATAGATAGTATGAAGTTAACGTGACTCAGGTCTTTGTTATTGTTTTTTGCCATCCGCGTTTATGAGTAATTCTCACTAAATTGTATTAACCGGAATATAAAACTTCATGGTCACACATAATTTTGTGTGTTGATCCGTCATTCTTCCGGATGGCAATGTTGTGAGCTTCTTAGCCAAGCGCATACTATCTTTTGTCCATATATTATGATATTTCGGTTAAGTTTTTATGTCTTATTGACAAGAATTAAAAGTAAAGTAGTCCCTCAGAGCATTTATATAGAGTCGGTTTCTATAGCTTGAAACGGACGATAGAAATTGCTTGCTACCCTGTAGATAGTACGCTGTATATTGCAAAGTACTTCCCGTCAGATCTAACAGACCCAGCTACCCAATCCTTGCTGGGTGGACAGGGGATAAGGGAAAAAAAAATCTCAACCGGGATCGATTTCAGACCCATTACATGTGAAGCGAGTGCTCTGCCAACTCAGCTTTAGGGACTATTCCTATTGAAAACAAATAACACGTGATTCCCTTAACTGACATTAAGTAAAATTTCACATCTCTGGTCTTTGTAACTTTAAAATCCTTTTTTATTCATCTGGTTCACCCTGACCAAAAACCGAATGGATCGATAGGTTACACTTAAATATCTTTATACGTGTCACACACCGTGCACCTGACACATCAAGAAGTTATTATATGACGATACCACTGCTACTAGCGATACTACCATTACTACTAGCGATACTACCACTGCTACTAGCGATACCACTACTACTACTACTACTACTACTACTACTACTACTACTATTACTACTACAACTACTACTACTAATACTACCACTAGTACGACTATTACATCCACAAACACTACTTATATCAATACTTCCATCACACAACAACAACTACTACTACTACTACTACTACTACTACTACTACTACTACTACTACTACTACTACTATTACTACTATTATTATTATTATTATTATCATTATTATTATTATTATTATTATTATTATTATTATTATTATTATTATTATTATTATTATTATTATTATTATTAATAATAATACCACAACTACTACTACAACTACTTTTATATTATCTCCCACTACTAACACCACCAACACTATTTGAACACGATTACTTCTTTATTTAACAACTACCACAACCATCGTTACTGTTTCCGATCAGTCTACTAAAGTTACAACCTCGTTCACAATCCATCAACTCCTCACTCAACCGCTTCCCCCTTCCTTCCCACCCCCCCCCCCCCCCCCCGCCCTCCCCTCCCACCTCCCCAAACCCAACTCCAACAGCCCTAACATATTGGCATCACAAGCAAACCTACATCCATACATAATAACAAACAGCCAAACATCCTAGACTACTGTCGCAGTTTTCACATGAATACCACACGAGACAAGACAGAAATCCCTCAGGATTTTATTGTCCTTCAAGAATAGTTAAACCGCGACTAGTATGTTCAGACAATCTTTACAGGCATCATTTCCGCTCTAGTTTCTTGTATAGAATGAACGAAATTGACGTCACTCAGCTCTTTGTAATTGTTTTAGCCAGCCATTTTATGAGTGTTTCTCACTAAATTCTATTCTACCAATCAGACTATAAACGTTAAGGAGGGGGGGGGGGGGGGGGGGGACGCTCGGGTGAATATATTTGAACTAAACATACAAAATGTATATTAATATATTAATGTGAGGTACTAGACTTTCTCCTAAATAAACTGGCCATCGATCTTCTAAATTCCTATCTGCAATGGTGGATAATGTAAAGCGGATTGCCTTATAACACAAAAGAGGCCCATCATGGTTATAATATCTCCCCTCTGCATTTGAACATATTATGGAATCCCCAAGCCAACTGTTAGATAATAATGCTCTGGGATTTTTCCCTTGCCGAGCGAAGTAGGATCAATGAATCTCGTGGGCTTAACCTGGATGCAGGGCAGGGCAGGCAATTGTGAGCAATCGTCTAAAAAAAGGTATTATGTTGCGTTGAGCCCGACGTGTACATATATGCAGGTCTGCCAGCCGAAGGCAATTATGGGCCTAGTTTAAAATTGTTGTAGTGGACAATATTTTGCGTCATTTTTTGAGGTTTCCATTATAACAATGAGCCCATAATAAATTGGGTTATGAGGCCTGCAAAAAAAAAAAAAACAACAAAAAAAGAAAGAGCATGTCGGATAAAACCCATTCTTACAATCGAATTCTGTGCTTTTCCAAAACCATTTGTGTTAAAATAACTGTCTTTATTGATGAGAGTGAGTTTTGTTTCTTACAGCTCAAAACCTCATTCCTCTTTCCTCATTCTGATTGTTTTGACAAAACACTCGATTGCCTTAATCTTGTACATTTCGACATAATACCGTTTTGTGACGGTGGGTCACCAAAGATATTTATTAGGGGATAGAGAGCTCTCTGGTTGGAATCCCAGTGAAGGCATTGTGATTCTCCAACTATTGATATAAAGTGCAAGATGCACATTGAATATTATTTTCATTGAGTATTATTTTCTTCACTGAACACTGTCTTTTGGTGGATAAATATAGATGGAACGACATTGAAGCCCCGCAGCCTTTTTAAAAATTGTTTTTAGACAGACATTTTAATGACTAGTTCTAACTAAATTATATCAATCAGACTATAAACGTTTAAAGTTACATAATATAGTTTTGTGTGTTGGTACGTTATGCCCGATAGGTGGATGTTGTGAGTAGTTTACTTAAACGCATAGCATCACGGAAGAGCACGGGTATTATAAGAAAGGGAAGAAGCAATTTATTGCACTGATAAAACTTTAACACCCCAATTATCTTGGCTTGGAGTAGAATTTATAATCTTCAATTCTGTACGCAAAAAGACAATCGTTGAATATCTCCTTGTATAAATCAAGAATTCTAGCCTACACACTAACAAAACACTTTTTTGCATTCACTCTTGACAGAAAACTGTTTCCATCAAATACATTTCGAATAAAATGACCCTCAATTTATCAAAAAGTCTCAAACTAAAAACCCGAGAACTGTTTGTAGTTAAAGATTGGATACATTTATAATAAGTTGTGGACAGTTTCAATCCATTGCCATTTGAAGGATCGCAGATCAGTTTTCTAAGCAATAATAACAAACAAAGGAAACCCCAAAAAAGACAAAATAAAAAAAAAACAACTGTAATTTGGCAAAGTACAGTAAGACAGTCATAATAATATTATAATATAATAGGATGTTAGGCAGATTTTCGAATGAATGTCATGACAAAGGTATGAACGCGTGCAAGGTTATTGGAAGTGAAGGATTTTACAGTGTTCGTACAAAGAGGTCAACGTGCACCGTATGAAATGGAAACTTGACATACTTTGACTAAGACCAAAAAAAAAAATAATGGAACTATGAAGTCCTTTGAAGCGACATGGACACATTGAAACCGTGGAAATGGAATTTTTTAAACAAGAGACAGGATTTTCAAAAAAAACAACAGCAACAAGATAAGAGCAACTTTTAAAAAGTTGAAATAAAAAAGGTAACAGTAATTTAACCAGTTAACTTCTGTACTCTGGAAAAAAAACTCATTTTAAAATGTGACCAGAAAACTCGTCCTTCAAACATCAAATCGATTTATATGACACCCATCTTGGCAAAAACTCTCAAACCTGGGCTTCGCGAAGATTTCTGGTCAAATTTCGAATACCAGACGGTTAAACCACCAACGTTTCGTATAAATAAATAAATTTAAAAAAAATCCCTTTATTCATCCCATAGGGGAAATTTGTCTCTAGGGTCAGCCACAGAACAGCGGCGAAAATTAAGCTAGGGCGAGGTGACTTGCTCAAGGCCACATGGCGCAGTGGCGGTTGATCGAACTCAGTACCTTTTATGGTACCAAGCAAAGCCCGTACCGCTGAGCCACGCTGATTTGTATGAAATCAATGAGATACGTTCAGATCTGCTTACTTGAAATTTATTTTTAAATCGTAACTCTCAGGAGATAAATAGATTGCAGTTATAGTTGACTATAAAAATAAACAATTTACTCACACAAGGATTAAATAACTCTTCAGAATCCTTAAACTATGTAATATAGTATCCATTATCATTTTCAATAAGTTTTGAATGCTTAGAGATGCTCGTGAATTCTGAAATTGGAGCCAAAATTTCGTAAGTCTACGAATTTTTCGTACCAGTAGGCAGGTCTCGATGCATTGCCCCTTATTCCTTATAAATGATATTTTCACTGTAGAAGCTTTATCGACCACTTGACCTATTTCTTTTATTTGCCACCGAAATTTGAATAGCCTCCCTATCCCATCTTCATATAGTTTATTGAGTATGCCCATTTATTTATTTACCGCCAACTTCCCTCTCCCTCCAATTTCCGTCTTTTCCCTGAAAGCATCTAACTTCGTGTAGAAAAAAAATGAATTCTCCGCCTCCCAGACTCTACCTCAATCACACAATATAATTGCTCTCTCTCTCTCTCTCTCTCTCTCTCTCTCTCTCTCTCTCTCCCTCCCTCTCTCTCTCTCTCTCTCTCTCTCTCTCTCTCTCTCTCTCTCTCTTTCTCTCTCTTCCTCTCCCCCCTCTCTCTCCCTCTCTCTCTCTCTCTCTCACAGCCTTCACTTCCATTCTTACGATTCTCTCTTTCCCTCTTACACACACACATACACATACACACACACACACACACACACACACATACTCTCTCTCTTTCATTCTTTCCCCTCTCTTTCTCTTCCACTCTTTCTCTACCTAATCTTACACTTACATCCCCCATTATATCCCTCTCTCTCTCTCTCTCCCCCCCCCCCTCTCTCTCTCTCTCTCTCTCTCTCTCTCTCTCTCTCTCTCTCATTGCCTTTACATCCTCCACTAGATTATTTGAAGTGATTATTCATCTTTATTTCTCAATCGGCAAAAACTACATGCATGTGTATTGATCCCTCTCTCCATAATTTTCTCAAAACCTTTTATATTATTTACTTGGGATTATCTTTGAAAATGGGGTGGGCGCTGTGAGCGGGGGGTGTCATTCATAACGATTCAGATAAAAAAGATGGAGTCTTTTTACCTCATCATCATCATCAACAACATCATCATCATCATCATCATCATCATCATTATCAACATCATCATCATCATCATCATCATCATCATCATTATCATTATCCTCATCATCCTCCTCCTCATCACCATCATCTGCATCGCATCATAAAGCAGGCTTTGCAGGCTATGTGCTATATTGGCACAGTTTTGTGAACGTTAAGCACTATTGTCAATAGACAAATGGATTTTGGAATATTTTTGGTCATCCAATCAAGTGAGTGAGTAACCTTAATAGATCTTATCCCCTCCTCCCATTAATCACCCTCTACCCTCTCTCTCTCTCTCTCTCTCTCTCTCTCTCTCTCTCTCTCTCTCTCTCTCTCTTTCTTTCTTTCTTTCTCTCTCATTTCATTAAAACTGACCGAGACAACTCCCTCCAATTTTAGTAATCTTGAAGTCAATAGAAAAGACGGATGGAGAGAATTAATCCAAGAATTAAAATTGTGCGTCCGAGCAAAACAAGTTAGACTCAAAGAATTAATATTGGAAATAGAAGACAATAACATGTTATTCCAACATCTTCCGTAACTACATAATATGCAAAAGCGTTCTCGGCCACAACACAATATAATTGGGTGCAATGTAATTGGATGTATTCAAACTACCAGAGATACCCGAAGGCTTTCTATCCACAAGTGAAAACTAAATGTCAAACGTGACAAATTGTTCTATTGCCTGTTGAGAACATTGTTCAAATAAACGCCTTTGGTGATGCTTAAAAATATAAAAACTTGAGCTTTAATATGCAGCAATATCTACTGAACGTTCAAAGCGCTTTGCTGGGAGTCCCAAGCCAACAGCTACATTTAATATGGAGGATCGATGAGACATGATGACGTCTGTTAGGCGATTCTACAAATTTTTGGACAGAGACAACACTGTTAACGGCCAGGTACTCATTTTACACCCGAGTACAATGAGAGAATGTGAATAAAGAACCTTTTCCAAGGATTCGAATTATGTGCCGCCCAGAGCGTTTCCTACTCGTTTCGATCCGAAGATGAGTGTGATACCACGAGACTACATAGCCGCACAAATATTATAAAAAGCCTTATTTAATCTCATTGCATTTTCTAATGTTGTCTAATATTTATGTATTTAAAAAACCCAATTGTTTAAACAAATAATAACTATTAAAAAAATGACTAGAAACTTCCATTTAATCAACAAAGACAAATTAATTAATTTCGGGCTTCTGTTCAAATATTTTCTTTGTTACATATTAAAGCTTCCAGTTAGTCCTTCAGAGTTATTAGGCGCACAGAGTCAGATTTTACCCCTGTTTCTATAGTGTGAAACGGAAAACAATTGCTTGCTATCATTTATTTACCGCCAATTTACCCTTGACGATTCTAAAGTACCTTCCGACAGATCTAACAGACCCAGCTACCCAATCACTGCTGGGTGGACCGGGGAGTTGGGGGGGGGGGGTCAGAAAAAAACCTCGACTTCATCCGGGATCGATCTCGGTCCCTTTGCGCATGAAGCGAGCGTGCTACCAATTACCAATCGATAATCGGGACCCCGTATTCAAGCTTCAGGCAGGCAGCAACATTTTCGTTGTATAAACAGAAAAGTTGGTGCCCCAAACGTAAACAATAACAAGTTGCTAGTGATTTCCGTTAGGGACCGGAATAATTTACGCACAATATAGGTCTCCCAATTTTGTAGTTTGAGTTGTAGGCAATACACTTTCAGTATTGAAAATATGTTTACATAAAATCTAACAGTTGCAGAAATAATAATATAAGACTAAATTATTATGAAAATCAGGCTCCGAATAATTCTCGTTTTGTTCATACCAGCGCAATAATTTGCTCTGGTCTAAAAATAGATAGACGTAACTTTTGATAAATTTTACCTTTTGTTCCATAAAATATCCATATCTAGACATTATTTGATGCATGATCGAGTATTTATGAATATGTGTTTCTTTTGCCACCTAACAGCCAAATTTTAAAGGTTATTTTCTTTCTATTATTTACATTGGAACGTGAGCTGTCAAGACAGGAACATGTGGTTTGCCATGTGCTTCTCGACCTTTGTTTACGTTTGGGGCACCAACTTTACTGTTCTATAAACAGAAAAGAGCAAAACATTGACATTGGTTCGATATCGGTTATATCGCGCTTTTAAGTTGACATTCTAAAGGGTTTGTTTTCACGATAATTGAACTGAATATTTAGATATTTTCATTCTAATTTAATTACTTTACTACCTTGTTTTTGATAACCACAAAAGCACCCTCTTTTGAATGACTAGGACTCAGTAGAATGATAGCAAAATTGCGTCTCAAAGTGAAGATGAATAAGGACATAATTGATGCGTTGGGACTCCAGCAAAGGAAAAGATCAAACTTTACCCAAATTCTTTGGGTTAAGCGATAAACAAACAAAACGAATTTGAGACACTGGTTTGAAAATACCAGCAGGAGTCGCTTCTCAAAGAAATGATACGAAAGGAGGATAAAGTTGATGATTTTGGGCTTGAATGGAAAGTTACCGATATTAATTCAATGGATTCAAGAAATGATCAAACTTTTAACATTTTTGCATTAAAAATGGCAAAAGAAATAAATAAATGAGAGGCTAGTATATATAAACAAAAACAATAGATCAATATGGAATAGTAGTTCTACGGTGCCATAACGTCCGAGTAGCTCGAGTTCATCCCAATTTACAAAATATAGCGTTTACCTTATCATTGATAGTTTGCGCTTACCTAAGAAGCTCACGACATTGCCATCCGGAAGTATAACGGACCAACACACAAAACTGTGTGTATTCATGAACGTTTATAGTCGGGTTAATGCAGTTTAATGAGAATTACTCATAAACGCGGATGGCAAAAAACAATAACAAAGACCTGAGTGACGTCATCTTCGAACTATCTATAGCGTTTACCTTATTATTGATAGTTTGCGCTTACCTAAGAAGCTCACACCATTGCCATCCGGAAGTATAACGGACCAACACACAAAACTATGTGTTACATGAACTTTTATAGTCTGGATAATGCAGTTTAATGAGAATTATTCATACACGCGGATGGCAAAAAAAAAATAAAAATAATAATAACAAAGACCTGAGTGATGTCATCTTCGTTCTATCTTAAGGGATCTGATAGCTCAGTTAGTAGAGCGGGGGCTTTGGCTTCACAGCTGCTATGTGGTCTTGTGGTATGACACTCGCATTCGGATCGCAAGGTCCTGGGTTCGAGAGTTGTTATATTACGAAGATATTGAATAGTAAAACTATTGTACGATTGTGGCCTTGTAGTATGACACTCGCCTTCTGACAGATAGGTCCCTTGTTCCATGCCCAGCTCTGAGCGACGCAAAGTTGAGTCAATAGAAAAGGCTCTATACTCATATTTTCGCATTGTACTTAGATGTAAAACGAGTAACTCGTCGGTATTGGTCGGTATTGGCGTCTTCGCTATCGAAAACAAAGGCTTAATTTCGTCATGTCTCGTCCTAGATTTTATGTGTTGCTGTCGGCTAAGGATCCCTTTGAGCAAGCTTTAATGGTTGTTGCACTATATAAATGCTAAAATTTGAATGTGATATCTAAGCGCTTTGACAAACTTTAACACGCGTCTACATAGAATTGTAAACTCTCACGTGCCATCTAACCAGTTTGATTTCAATACACCCAAACATGTCTAGACAATCGCTGAATCGATATTTAAAAAAATTAAGGACAAGCAATTTTCTACGCTGTTATTAATGTGATAGTATCGCGTGACAAACACCAAACTCAGTGGGAGACCTTATGATATGGTGTATTGAGTACGGAATGATGATGATGGTGTTATGGTGATGATGATGCTGATGAGGATGATGATGATAATGATGATAATGATGATGATAATGATGATGAGGATGATGATGATGATGATGATGATGATGATGATGATGATGATGACGATAACGATGATGATAACAATACTATTATTATTATTATTATTATTATTATTATTATTATTATTATTATTATTATTATTATTATTATTATTATTATTATTATTATTATTATTATTATTATTGTCACAATAATATCTACAATAATGGTATATTTCTTTTTATCTAAAAAAATATTATTGGCATTTACGAGGAAAATGGTTTATCCCAGTCTTTGTAGAGTCCAAAACAAACAATAATATTGCTAGCCGATACCCCGAAAAGGACAATAACTTATCGTAAAATACAATTCGCCAAGTCAAACAAACCCAGCTACCCATTCACATTCATTGTAGCTTTCTCTGTATTCTTCGTGTAACGCGGCAT
This sequence comes from Berghia stephanieae, assembly GCF_034508935.2. Classification (NCBI taxonomy): domain Eukaryota; kingdom Metazoa; phylum Mollusca; class Gastropoda; order Nudibranchia; family Aeolidiidae; genus Berghia; species Berghia stephanieae. Next base: position 72,776,664 of record NC_088362.1, read on the forward strand.
AAAGAATGAGTGCTGAGCTCAAAATGCATTCCCTCAAAGGCAAAAGAAGATTAACAAAGATCCCTACCGGCGTTTAATCTCGAGGCATATCGATCATCTTTCCTGTCAATTCCGACCTCAACAGTGTCGATATTAAAACGCTTATTGAATTCTATACACAAAAAAAAAAAAAAAAAAAAAAAAAAAAAAAAAAAAAACAAGAAAAGAAAAACGAAATGGAAAGAAAAGAAAAAGAGAAAAAAAGAAATAAATGAAGAAGAGACAAAAAAAATAAATGATTTGTAGAAAGCCGTAAAAAAAAAAGCCAAAAAAAAAAACTTCATTTGTATCGATATTAAACGGTTTATAAAATTTAACCACTATTTTCAAAAACGAAGGGAAAAAAAGATAAAATAAAGAAAATGAAGAATAGAATAATTAGAACAAAAACAAAAAAAAAAACAAACAAACAAACAAAAACGAATTAGATTAGGTGCGATGTTTTGAATTTTTGATTAGGAACAATAATTAGACTTAAAGTTTAATGCACATAGGTAAAGAATTTTGTATATAATTTTCAACTACTATCTACAATTTAGTGATAAAACAGCTGGGTGCGGTATAATACGCAGAAGATACTTTGCGATATTATAATAACGTCCTTTCTAACGGGAAGTAAAGAATTTGTTAAATTTACAGTCAGTTTAAGGCTACAGAAAACAAAGAAAAATAATCCTGTTTTCATGCGTCTTGTGGATCTAAGGAGCGACAGACGTATCCACGAAGGCCTGCTTTTCTATTGATCTTGGTTTTAATTTATTCTCGAATGCTATTGATGAAGATGATGATGATGATGATGATGATGATGATGATGATGATGATGATGATGATGATGATGGTGGTGGTGGTGGTGGTGATGATAAGGATTAGGAGGAGGGGGAGGAGAAGGAGGAAGAGGAAGAGGAGGAGGAGGATATAAGTGATGATGATGATGATGATGATGATGATGATGATGACGATGACGATGACGATGACGATGACGATGATGATGATGATGATGATGATGATGATGATGATGATGGATGATGATGATGATGAATTTAAACAAAATCTTATTATGGTCATTATCTATGCAATGACAAAATTGACAAAAACGATAGATAATGATATTCCAGGAAAGGTATCGGGTTTTCTGATATGGCGAAAGCAGTGATTGGATTTTTTAAAAAAAAACATTCTTCATGCCCATTAACCCCGATCGTTGTGAATATCTCCATAGAATAATGTTATTCATGTGGGCGATGCATGTAGTAGGCTAATGGCACACGCTGTTTATTGTGAAAGGAAATGGAATGGCATGAATTCCGCGAGTGCTTCAGAATCATGCGGCTCATTGAGCTGGACTTTATACCGGTTTCTATAGCGTGAAACGGACAATGGCAAGTGATTGATATCCTTCGGATATCGCTACTTTCCGCGAGATCTAACAGACCCAGCTACCCAATCACTGCTGGGTGGACAGGGGGGTCAGAAAAAAAATCTCGACTGCACCGGGGATCGATCTCGGTCCCTTTGAGTTTGAAGGGAGTGCACTCCCAACTGATCTATCAGGACCTCCATACATTTCTCAATGCCATTGGACAAATCCAATCAAATGACAAGCTTGTTAAAAATCTCTCTCTCTCGCGCTCTCTCTCTCTCTCTCTCTCTCTCTCTCTCTCTCTCTCTCTCTCTCTCTCTCTCTCTCTCTCTCTCTCTCTCTCTCTCTCTCCCTCCCTCTCTTCTTCCACTCTTCTTTTCCCTTTCTGTCTCTCGTACTATTGCTCTCTCTCGCTATCTCTCTCTCTCTCTCTCTCTCTCTCTCTCTCTCTCTCTCTCTCTCTCTCTCTCTCTCTCTCTCTCTCTCCCCACGTGTTTTGATCTCTTTTACCTTCTATCTCACCCCCTACTCTATGAATCTAAATGATTATGCTGTATTCATAATCTATTCTTTCGTATCAACGCCCCTATCGCAATTTAATGTGTCTCGTGACATTTAGAAGTATGCAGCCTATTGTTACACTTTAACGTCATTAGCTATTGTAATTGTAATATTTTGTATTGTGTTGTATCTTTAGCTTCTCACCCGCATGATTTTTGGATGCACATTATTACAATAGCTCATCAAAAAAAAAAAAGATAGCACCAGCATTGCTATTTCACAATATCAACCATAAATGAAACCAAGAGTATCATCCATGACATAAGAGTTTTAACAACAGTCGCTCCTATTCCGCAACAGCTGCTGTTGTTACAACAACAACAACAACAACAACAACAGCAATAGCTACTACTACTACTACTACTACTACTACTATTACTACTTGCTACTACTACCACTACCACCACAACCACTACCACGACTGTTACTACGACTACACCCACGACCATGGCTATGACTGGTACTATAACTGCTACTACTACAACAACAACAACAACAACAACTACTACTACTACCACCACCACTATCACCTACTACCTACTCCCACTACTCTAAAACTACTACTACTAGTACTACTACTACTACTACTACTACTACTACTACTATATACTACTACTACTACTACTACTACTACTACTACTACTACTACCACCACTACTACCACTACTACTACCACCACTACTACTACGACGACGACGACGACTACTACTACAACTACAACTCTCACCATTACTACTACTATTACCACTACTACTACTAACCACAACTACTACGATTCTAAGACTGTCACAACTATAACCACAACCACAACCACTATTATCAACATCACTAACGCAATCACTAATATACTCCTCACTATTACAATAACCACAAAATCAAATAAATCAGCCGCCATCAATGAATTAAAAACTACTACACTCTTTTTAAATGTTCAACACATGTTCAGCACATCCATCACAAAAAAAAAGAATATAAATTTTGTATTCACTATTTACACACATACACACAAACGCTTTCAATATAAACTCGAATTTCGAATGACACGAACCAACACAAGACACTTAGTTGTAGTCGGAGAGAGGATGCTACTTTGTTTCCTTCCGATCCCGGAATCCGGAAACTGTCTGATTCACACTTCAAAATCATAACAGTAAACAATAACACAAGATCTCTCTCCAAACTAGTCATAACAATGAACTTGACGCGAGCTCAACTTCGTCCGCCCCGCCGCTCACTCCTCACCTCACAGCCGCTTTAAATCTCGAGTTTCGCAACTGCCACTCCTCACCCTCTTGTTCACCGAATTCCTGAAATAGCCATGTTACACGCCAATCACCTTTCGCTGTCCAGCATGATCGATCTATAGCAGATATTATTAGTGGATGGAGAGAGACACGAAAGACGATCTGGTCTTAAGTGAAGGGACATGTTATAGAAGGAAAGAAATAGGATTCAATAGTCTGATGCCACGTCCGCCCAGCAACCAGCAGCTTAGTTCTAAACAAAGAAAATCGGTACTGTTTATTCTTCATGCTGGCTAGAACTTTTTCACATGTCATGTGATCAGAATGTATAAAAGTCAAAATATGATCAGATTTATAATGTTTTTTTCTCCTCTGGACACTTTTGTGCTCTTCGGAGAAGTATTTCATAAGGGCGTCCGCCATTGTTCCGATAGTTTAGAACCAGTTACTAAGTTACTATGCGTCATTACGAGAGAACTGACGTCACGAATGTTGATGCCTATTGACGTCACTCAGTTCTTTGTTACTGTTTTTCGCCAGCCATTTTATGAGTAGTTCTCACTAAATTATATAGATCATAATGCACGCGTTTAAGCTTACACATGGTTTTGTGTGATGGTATGTTATATCCGACTGGCGGATGTTGTGAGCTTTTTGGCTAAACGCACAGTATCAATATTTATGTTTTCGTCCAACTGAATCATCATCACATCGTTTGTTGCTGTATTGCGATTCCATAATATTTATACATTTAAACACGCTGCTATCTTTATGAAACTTGTAAACAAATACATGGAACAACCTAAAAAAGATGACCTTTTGTGTTCTTGGATATTTCGTAAACCCAACACTTTTTATTGTTAAATTGAGCACATTTAGGAATGCGACCACTGACTCGACTTCATGGAAAAATTATTTAGATGTGTCCTTTTTGGGCCCTCCGGTTTCAAAACACTTTTTTTAAAAAAAAACAAATTTGACACACACACACACACACACACACACACACACACACATACAAAAACGAATTTAAATGTACATGATATTAGACGATGTTATTATCTAATGGTTAGTTATACATGGCTAATTAACCATTAGATTTTTTGACCAATCAAAACATAGAATTTGTGACACACTTTCACACGTGCTCGGACAAACATAGTTGTTTGTTTATAAATAATAACGTGAATGAAATCGGCCTCTCTCTGATCGTTGTTATTATTTTTATATTGCCAAATGGGTGATTAGTTATAATACGATTTTCTCGATCATATTATAAACATGATCCAGACACATGATAGTTTTCTGTGTTGGTTCTATAGATAGTATGCGCTTGGCTGAGAAGACCACAACATTGCCATCCGGAAGTATAACGGACCAACACAAGTGTAATCATGAACTTTTATAGTCTGGTAAATATAGTTTAGTGGGAAGAACTCATAAATGTGAATGGCAAAAAAAAAAAAAACAATAACAAAGACCCAAGTGACGTCAACTTCATTCTATCTATTGGTCAAGCGATAGAACAGTGGGTATTTTTCTTGGATACATCCCATCGATATTAAGACCTGTGGAGTTCGTAATGTTTACCGATCACTGTCATTGTTTACATTATGATTGTCCGAGAGGCGTTGGTAATCGTGGTCATCTAAACTGTCTATTGCATTCAACGTAGTCTGATGTCACGCCGCCCGGCAACGGCGGCCATCTTGGTTTCTAAACAAAGAAAATCATTACTTTTTATTCTTCATGATGGCTAGAACTTTTCATATGCCTTGTTATCAGAATGTGTAAAAGTCAAAAGATGATCAAATTTATGTGTCTTTTTTTCTTGGATACGCTTTTATCGCCGGGGAAATATTTCATACGGGCGTCCGCCATTGTTCTGATAGTTTAGAGCCAGTGTTACTAAGTTACCATGCGTCATTAGGAAGAAAGTGACGTTATGACTGTTGAAGAGTATTATGAGTCTAAACGTTGTCATAAGTGCTCACAAACTGAAACGCCACGCTGTCCGGCTGGTGGAGGTGGTTAAAGATAGAACGAAGTTGACGTCACTCAACCTTTTGTTATTGTTTTTCGCCAGCCTCTTATGAGTAGTCCTCACTAAATTGTATCAATCAGACGACAGATAGTTCGAAGATGACGTCACTCAGGTCTTTGTTATTGTTTTTTGCCATCCGCGTTTATGAGTAATGCTCACTGAACTGTATTAAGCTAAGAAGCTCATAACATTGCCATCCGGATGTATAACGGACCAACACACAAACCTGTGTGTATCCATGAACGTTTATAGTAGGTTCAATACAGTTCAGTGAGCATTACTCATAAACGCGGATGGCAAAATATAATAACAAAGACCTGAGTGACGTCATCTTCGAACTGTCTATAGATAGAATGAAGTTGACGTCAATAAGTTGTTATTGCTTTTTTCCATCGCGTTAGAGTCTTCACTAACTGTATTAGATATAGTGAATCGTTGGCCAAGGAGTTCACAACATTGCATCGGAGTAAGGACACACACATTTGTGTAACCATGACTTTTATGTCTGGTTAAACAGTTAGTGAGTACAATACAAGCGGATGCAAACATAACAGGCTGAGTGACGTCTTTCGATATCTTAAAATTAGGTTCACGAGTGTGTTGTCCGTTACTTATACTTCCGGAAGGCAATGTTGTGAACTTCTTACCCAAGCGCTTACTATCTTTAAACGTTATGCACCAATAAGGATGGAAAATTAAGGATGTCAAAAAGGCGGTTTAAAGTGTGTCATTTAGGAAAGAAAATAATATCATTTTTTTTCTTAATGGGCTTTGGCATCGACCTGGATGGACGATATTTCCTGGGCGGATCACTTAACAGGATTGTGTTACCGGGATTAACTCTTTTCGTCTGAAAAGCAATCAAACGATATTTCCTTTTCATATATTTTTCCTCGTTTCGATTCAAAAATAATTTATACAATTATTAAAACATTCTTACAGTTATAGACCTGTTAATAAAAATATACACACATATAATACTAAAATAGTGCTTGTCAGTTGCTTTTTCAAATGTAAGAGAGTAAGCTTATGCACGAAGATTACGCAAGAATTTTGATAAAAACATGACAATAAAACACGGTAAATATTAGAAAGAACCATGGGGGTAGCCGCAGGAGATTGCAATTATTCTCGGTTGTGTCCACAAAACACTGTCGTTGCAACTCAGGGGATAACTATAAAACTCAGGGGATATCAGCTACAGATTGATGCTATTTTTGGTTGTTGTGCATAAAATGCGGTCATTTATCAAATTATTTTTATGTCATAAGAGGCGGGGTTTGATAGTAATATTCGAGAAAATTCTTGTTCTTTTGAATAAACAAGTTGTGTATGATTCGCTCTTACTTAAAGAGGCAGGTTTTGAATATTAATGTGGGAGGTCAAAATCAGTAGGAGGAATGGTTAAAATAGGAATTGTGGGAATGGTTTACGATAGGGGATAAAATAGAGTGATTCTATTCTATTCTATACTATTCTACTTGATGCACACTTTAAGGCTTTTGTGCTCACCATCATTGATTGCATTTTACGAACTTAGAAATATTCCACGTATATTGAAAATGGTTATATAGGTAAAAATGACTTTACATTTGGACTGATTTAACGGATTTTGAATTTATGAAACTGATTGAACTATGACCATGCTATTTGATTTGGATTTGGAATTTATCTCAACAAATTAAACAGTAACACCTTGAACTGTGTTCAAATCTTAAGGTGTCAGTAGTTAACGAAGGATGGGATTCATCGAGACAAAATATCAATTGAGAAAATATATATTATTTCTCGAGATTGTATTGTCATGGGATAGCAAATGGCAAAGGTCTTTAGGATATGGGCAAGTCAAGGGGAAGGCCGGGTTAACTCGAGTCTACTCACGGTAGATGGCGTTGAAGTGTGACATGCTGATCTATAATTAGATGGCTGGTAACCCCATTGCGTCTCTCCGCTATGCTTTCTGGAATTTTCTGGGTATTCTTCACTCTCAGAGACATTCTGATCACAGACCAGATATGTCACGTCTCTGGAGCGAACACCAATAAACAAATCATAAAATAATATTTTAATAATTGAAATTGATTCATTTTGGGATATAAGCTAAAAATGCAGGTTCCCCCATATGATTGAAACAACTTGAAATTGCTTTCATGGGCGAAAGGATCGTTTTAAAAATTTCATTTTCACAATAATTTTCGCGTTTGTATCTAGAACTCAAATATAGAGGAAAGAAAACCGACAATTTTGAAACACATTTGAGAAGGACCAATTAGCTAAGCTTAATATCTAAGGTGGATTCACTGGCAAAAAGGCAAATCAGACATTGATAGTATAATTAAACTGGGATTCCTCAGATCAAAAATTACATACAGAAACAAATAAAAAAAAGGACAAAAATATATCAAAATGAATCAATGATAGAGATGAGATAAATGTATAAAATTAAGAGTATTTAAAGGACTTTTTACCTAAGCATCTCTTACCGTGTTACGTTATGTTATGTCGTGTCATGTTATACCATATTATAATGAAAGAATAAACCTTTAGGATGCTAAACAACTTGACAAATATACAAGTAGCAGAGAATTGACAATATTGGGATAAATAAAGAACAGTCTTCATCCTGGAAAATTGGAACAAATAAAATATTTGGATATTAGATATAGTGAGACAATTTTTCTTTCCTCTGTCTTTATAAATTATATTAGTAGCACCACAAAGATTAGACCAAGATTTTTTGTCAAGGAATAAACGAGTTAAATCAGGGTTCCTGCTAGTAAAAGTGTAATGCCATATGATATACAATGTTACCTGGTACCCAAGCCTCCAAAATAATAATTTTTCTTAAAAAATCAAAGAAACCAACCAAATTAAAAATTAAACAAAAACAAAAGAACATAAACATACCATAAACAAAAACAAACAAACAAACAAAAAAAAACACAACAAAACAATAACAAAAAAAGAACCAAAAGATAAATAAATAAATAAAATCGTAAATCACAATATATCAAATTAACTGAAATTATTAAACATGTTAAAAGTTTAAGTTTATGAAAATGACTAATCTAAGTTTCATAACTGATATAATTCAATATTAACATTATAAAAACGCCAACATAAATACAGTTTTGAGAAGGTGGGTCACATATTGTTTAGGCAATGTTGAGCACGCTGAGAGCGGCAGATATTTTCTTTTTCTCTCTCTCTCTCTCTCTCTCTCTTCTCTCTCTCTCTCTCTCTCTCTCTCTCTCTTTTCTCTCTCTCTCTCTCTCTCTTTCTTTATTAATGCTAGGATTTGAAAATACATTTGTGTCTTTATTCAATCACATCTGAATAAAAATATATAATTTGCTTTAGAGAACAAAAAAAAATTGTGTGCGGGTCAAGCGAAGAATGGGAATGGTGTCACAGTGTGTGGTTTTGCTGAATTGTCATTCAAGTGGCAGCGCAGCGAGCGATTTGGCTGTAAGCAAAAGTTATTTACGACGACAAATATACGATTATGCGAAATGCAAACATTTGAATCAAAACAAACGATTTTTCAAAGGCCTAATAGTAAATATAAAGAAAGTCTCACAAACAAACTCACAAACACACAGACACACAAACGTGAATGCTTACATACATGCATTATATATATATATATATATATATATATATATATATATATATATATATTGTGTGTGTGTGTGTGTGTGTGTGTTGGGGTGTGTGTGTGGGCGCGTGTGTGTTGTCGAAGGGGACAAAACATCAGTTTATATCAGTTGAATAATGTAATATAAACCAAAAACTGGCGATCTAGCTCAAACAAAATAGAAGTAATAATTTCACAAAGGTTTAAAAAAGTGGGAAGAGAGTAGCAACTTATTCCACACTTTTTTGACAATTTAAAAAGCTATTACTACAATAATTTTGACTCTTTTCGTACATTTTTAATTATTTAATACAAAGAAACTGATAAAAAGAATCGTTTTCTTAGTTTTCCCAAATATCCCATAATTTGAGCATCTTTTGTGACGATAATTACAAACACGATATTTTGGCACAGCCTCGTATAATATATATATATATATATATATATATATATATATATATATATATATATTATATATATATATATATATTATACATACATACATACAAGCATAGCTGTCCGTTCAATGAATGGTACCCATTCAATACAAGTACCCCCACATAATTGTCATACTCGCTAACCAGAGGGTTGACACACAGCCAGTGATAAAATGATGGCGTCTGTTTCCGATATATTTGACGAAACAAATTTGATTTTTCGATAAAATCACCACAATGTCTGATCAATCTCACAATACCCGCAAACTATTTTCATGTCCATTGTAAACATGCAAAATTTGGTGACGATTGGTCCAGTGTTTTCGGAGCCTAAGTGTTACTAAAATCAAATTTGTCAAATGTTTAATAAGATGTGCAATAAGATGATAAGAATTCCAACACACATACAGACCAGTCTTAAACACACAAACATCATACAGTCGCGACATGAACGCGAGCTGGTGTTGAATGATGGAAGTGATCATTTCAACAGATAAATTCTCCTTCAACTTGGTGCTCCCCCCCCCTCTCTCTCTCTCTCTCTCTCTCTCTCTCTCTGTCTCTCTCTCTCTTTCTTTCTTTACTTCTCTCTATATCTATCTATATATCTATCTATCTATATATCTATCTACCTCTATCCATCTCTCTCTATATATATCTCTCTCTCTCTCTCTCTCTCTCTCTCTCTCTCTCTCTCTCTCTCTCTCTCTCTCTCTCTCTATATATATATATATATATAATATATTATATATTATATATATATATATATATATATATATATATATCCTTCCATCCATCCATCCATCCATCCACCCATTCATCCACTCATCATCATTTTACCATCTATCTATCCATCCATCCATCTTTCTATCCATTTTATCTATCCATCAATGTATCTGACTCAGACCCAGATTGGAGAATTGTTTTACTGGGGGGATGAGGGTCATTTTCATCAATCGATATTTGAAGGACGAATTTTCTGGGCAAAATGGGGTTAAAAATGTTTTGTTTTTTTTTTTTAAATCTTTTAAAGAACACGACAGAATAGTAGCTACCTAAATAAAGATAGAAAAATTTTGGAAAAAAAAAATAAATAAATCATAATCAACGACCAAAACCAACCAAACAAACAAAAAACAAAATAACAGTCCTGTCATTAATGTTTTAATGCTGAGTTTTTGTTTTGTTTTAAAAAATATATTGATCTTTTGTTTTTTATTTGCTTGCTTCCTTCGTGTTTTTTTTTTAATTTTTTTTTTTAGAGTTTAAACATATTTTTGTTGTTTGTTTTTGTTTTGTTTGTGTGTTGTTTGTTGTTGTTTGTTGTTTTTTTTTTTTTTTTTTTTTTTTGTTTTTGTTTTTTTTTTTTTTTTTTAAATATCTGCAAGAGTTTTACAGCAGCGGTGACCCTTTAAAGTTATTCAGCCTCTTAAAGGAAGGTGGCGGGTTAGTCTAAATTGTAGACTTGCAGTTAAACGTATAAGTAAGACAAAGGGCGGGACAGAAGTTGATTCCAAGAACTATGTGTATTGTTGAGCCCAGTAAAAGTCCCACCAGGCATAAAAAGAGCGTACTTTTGAGGAATGCACGCAAAAGTTTCTCGTTACTAAGTATATCACAAATTAATAATTATAACGTTACATAATAGAAAGATGATATAGATACAGGAAAATATAATTTCCCTAAAAATGATCTATAAATTTGGCTGCTTCGCCAATCAGTGCTCGGGGGAAAAAAACAAGTAAAGTCTTTCAGAAAAAGGACAGACATCTATATGAAACGGAGGGAAGGAGGAGGTGTCCGGTTTATTATTTAAGTGAATACATTTGCTGTCTAATTCAGTCCCTTGATTGGTGACAATAATAATAACACAAAGACGGAAACACACGGGACTGTCATCAAAGCTTTGTGGCTTGTTCCCATTTTTGTAAAAATAATAAAAATATAAAATAAAAAGACACAATGTCTTAAATATGACGGCCCAAGCCCATAGAAACCTCAGAGGGGAAGGTCCTACATGAATGGTATATGAAAACTGGTGCTTAGATGCTAGTTGTAGCTTCTCCGCTTAATCGGCACACTAACCTGAACTCCCGAGGGTGTGCGATTAAGCGGGGTCGACTGAAATATGTAATTATTGTTCACTTGAAGAAACCAAATAGCCTTTCCTTTTATAAATGTTTACGTCTTAATTGTCCTATAGATAGTATGCGCTTGGCCGAGAAGTTCACAACATTGCCATCCGGAAGTATAGCGGACCAACACACAAAACTATTGGTAACCATGAACTTTTATAGTCTGGTTAATACAGTTTAGTGAGAATCACTCACAAACGCGGATGGCAAAATACAATAACAAAGGCTTGAGTGACGTCATCTTCGTTCTATCTATAATAACATTATTCGCTGTGTTGATACACCAAGAGAACTGAATCCGCCACAAGCGCATTCCACTAATTGATGCTATGCGGTTAGGTAAAATACCCACACATACCCGCCATTTGATATAAAGTACCAACACACACACACACAAACACACACACACAAACACACACACACACACACACACACACACACACACACTACATGTAACCTTGAACGTATATAGACTGATTGATAAATTTAGTGAGAACTAATCCTAAAAATCACTGTCTATAAACAATAACAGTAGAAGGAACGAAGATGACGTCACAAAGGTCTTTGTTATTATTTGTATACAGCCCGTTAGTGATTGTTTTTCACTAAAAAAAAAAGGTTACACACTGTTTTGTGTATGGATATGTTAAGTTTGGCTGGCGGATATTGTGAGTATTTTACCTGATGCATAGCATCAATAGGAGGATAAAAAGAAATGGGAAGAGTTAACTCGCGGCCCACAATGAACCCCACCCGACGTGTACTATTTACAAGTTTGATAATCCTAATTCCATAAACCCTCCACACTCGATTTCGGATCGGAAGGTCCTGGGTTCGAGTCTCGCTCAGTGCATAGTTGAGTCCTTGGAAAAGGCTCTTTACTCACATTCTCTCACCGTACTCGAGAGTAAAATTAGCATATGGCCATTTACAGCGTTGTCTCTGTCGTAAAATTTGCAATATCGCCTAACAGGCGTCAGTCATGTCCCGTTCTACATGTTACCTGTTGCTGTGGGTCAGGGAATGTTGTAAAGCGTTTTGAGCACTTTTGGTGGATATTGCTCTATATAATAACTCAAGCTCAAGGTTTTTGGTTAAATTTCCGTGAGTATGGAAACACGCATGAGTGACGTCACTGAAAAGTAGTGTCCATAAAACGAATAAATCAATACCGTAATAGGATTCAATAGTCGTAACGTCACTTCCTTCTTAATGACGCATGGTAACTTAGCAACACTGGCTCTAAACTATCGGAACAATGGCGGACGCCCGTATGAAATATTTCTCCATCGAGCATAAAAGCGTGTCCAGAGGAAACAAAACCATAAATTTGATCATGTTTTGACTTTTACACAATCTGGTCACAAGACATATGAAAAGTTCTAGCCAGCTTGAAGAATAAAAAGTAATGATTTTCTTTGTTTAGAACCAAGATGGCCGCGGTTGCCGGGCGGCGTGACATCAGACTACTGAATCCAATTGGAGCGATCTATATTCAGGTTTTTGTCCAATCAAGTCATCAATCACATGATTTGTTGATGTCCAACGATAGGATATTTCTTACCAAATGTAATCATGCTGCTTTGTTTACAAAAGTTGTAAACATACCCATGTGTCATGCTGAATAAAATGACAATCGTGATGTTAGATATTTAAAAAGCTGTGAACACTTTTCACTTAGTGGGTCACTTGGAACACACTTTGCGATGTGACCAATGACCTCGAGGACATGGAAATGTAATATAGATCATGCCCATTGAGTTGGGTTATCAGACCAGTAAATATATTTGTGCACGTCCAGCCCATCCCCATGTACAATTTATCAGACAAAGACATTCACCTGAACTTGTTAAGGCCGTCAACAAACGCTCCAGATAAACGCCGAGATGGTGATGATGACGTCATCGTTCTTTGTGAAATCATGTGTGTGATATCACTGTGAAGCTAACTTCCTTCCATATTGAGCGCACAGAAACATGAATGTTATATAAATTATAACTGCTTTCCAAATTAATCATTTTTAATACTGTTCTCATACACAGTCATTTCAGCATCGAAATCTAAGCAGCCGATATTGTAGCTCCTGTCTGAGAGAACTTGTGAAAATCCAAACGAATATATGATATATTTCCAGCATCACAATGTTCATTCCTCAAGCGATTTTATGTCATGATGCCATAAGTACTGAAAATTTATATGTAGTTTAAGTAAAAGTTATAAGCTTTAATTTGGAGAGTGAAAATAGCTTCTTAAACTGCAGACCTCACCCCTCCAAATTGGGTGTTTCTGAATTTTAAAAAAAATGTTATGTTCACTTTTCAGCAAGTGTTGCACCCCTACATAAACCGGATTTAGCGGTAGGACACTTATAGATAGAATGCGCTTGGCCAAGGAGTTCACAACATTGCCATCCGGAAGTATAACGGACCAACACACAAACTCTGTGTAACCATGAACTTTTATAGTCTGGTTAATACAGTTTAGTGAGAACAACTCACAAACGCGGATGGCAAAAACAATAACAAAGGCCTGAGTGACGTCATCTGCATACTATCTATATTAATAACTTCACATAGGCCTACCGTCGATGAGTTCACGTATAATCGTAAACGACACGTTTCACACGCTATCATTATTGTTTACAAAGTATCGACACAGTGCATAGTAATGAAAGATGTTAAACCTCCAGTTATATCAAGTTGAGTTATAAAATACATACAAAATATATAATGTAACATCTTATATATCATGAAAGTGACCAGTTGTCACTTATGGCAATAAGTGTGAAATCAACGACGATAATATATAGAAAATTGTGTATAATTTTAATACCTAAATTATAGCAAAATAACCACATAATTTATAACACATGTGCTCATAAGCATTATATTAAGCCTAGGCGGGCTGAGACAGGCCAGCCGAAGAGAAAAACCGCAAGGTGTGTTTAGGGCTCAACGTATAGTGTGTTCACACTTGTGGAGTGTGTAACCGAAATTCCAACAAAGTTGCCATATTGGTTTTTATTAGACAAAGCAAATTAAGTTTGGTTACTGATTCTTTGTCAAAATATGATTCTAGGTTGAAATTCAGTTTAAGAGACACATCTTTTAATATTTAGTGTCTAAAAATTCAAAGATATTTTAGATAACAATGTATATTCAACAAACCCAGCAAATCGCACACAAAGACTTGATTCTTAATTGGCAAATATTTTTTGCTAATAAAACATCTCCTCTCTGACTATATACCGGTTTGGACCAGATTTACTGAAGCTCTAACTTTTAATTCCTTTTCAAATATTTATGCATTTAAACTGTGTTGTTGGAGTTTTAAATTCTTTATTCATATTGTTCCATACAGTTATTGTTTTGTAAAATGGGTAGAAAGTGCTCTGTCTTCAATTGTAGAACTGGCTACAGAGATCAACCTGCTGATCTGAAAATAACTGTGTACAAATTTCCGAAGGAAATTCAGAAACGTAAACAGTGGATTTCATGCTTACCAAATAAGCTTAACTTTGAAGATGTCACGGAACATATGGGAGTTTGTGCTCTACATTGGCCTGATAATCCAAAAATGGTTCGTGTAGGACGATATTTTGTTCCAGTTGACCCACCTTCTGTTTTTCATAATGTACCCCAATCATGTGTAACCAAGCTCGTCACAAACTCAACATCGGATTACTACAAAAGCCACTGCTGCCTCTCGAGCTGTTGATTTGGATGAGATGTCAGATTTCATGGAGTCTGATTTATTTCAATATGATTCTTTTCATGACAAATTTTGTTGTGAAGTTGGAAATTGTGGTGCCATTTTCACTCTTCCGTCAGGATCAGATGATTCATATATTTTATTGAGTAGTGAGAGGAAAGGTCAAATTCACAAGTTTGCAGTATATTTTAAATACAACACTGGAACTAAAAATCCCAGGGTGACGTATGAGATGTATCATTTGGGGAAACGTATTCGTCACCCATTCATCAGTGAGATTAAATGTTGGAGTCAGCTTGAAGAGTTTCTTCGATTTGTCAGAGCAGAAACACCATTTGAAGTTACTGATAAGAAAGTCAACTTTTGTATCAGAAATCTTCAGCTGATGAATTCGTCGAAAAACTCAAGGCTTTACTCTGCAGAGGACCTGTTTTTAGCGTTTTCATGGTATGAAAAATCCCGTGCTATGTATCTTGAACTTCGTAATCATTTACAATTACCATCTATTTCTACCATGAAAAGAATTACAAGTGTGGCAAATAACACCTCTGATGAAAATCTCTTTACGAATGTTTTTATCATCTTGAAGAAAGATCCAGAAATTGTATTTTGATTATTGATGAAGTTTATGTCAAGGCATCAGTTTCATACAGAGGAGGAACCATTTATGGATGTTGGCTACTACATTTTTATGTTTTATGGTAAAGTGCTTTTTTGGATCAAGAACATTTCTTGTCAAACTGTTACCCTGTCATGCCTTAACATCTGATTTTCAGTACAGTAACACTATAAATGTCATTTCTACAATTGAAAGATGTGGAGGAAAAGTAATTGCAATAATAAATGATAACAACAGATTGAATCAAGCTTTTTTCAAAAAATTTCCTAAAATAAATGAATCATCTCCTTGGATTACCATGTCCCCAGTTGATCCTACAAGATCCTTATTTTTACTGTATGATACTGTTCACCTGTTGAAAAATATCCGAAACAACTGGATCACTGAGAAAACAAAATGTCTGAATTTCTACCCTTGTCATTCATCTGAACCAGTAACTGCCCAGTGGTCTGATTTGGAAGAACTTCATAATTACGAGACAGGATTTCTTGTAAAACTTTTCAACTCTTTCCAAAACAGCATTAAACCCCACAAGTATTGAAAAACAGAAAGTTTCCCTTGTATTTGAAGTATTTTCAGAGAAGACAAGCTCTGCATTGAAATCGTCATCAAAGTCTGTCAGTTCTTGGATCAACACTGCCTTATTTATAGATGAAGTTTTGAAGCTTTGGAAGGTTTTTAACACGAAGTCTCCCTTTCAAAGCACTCGTTTTCGTGACCCAGATCGATTATGTATTGAACTTTCAGAAGCTGGTAGTCATCAATTGAATATCCTGGATCAATGGGCACTGCTTGCTGACCGGATGACTGCATCAAGTCCTGTTCTAAGGGAAAATCCTTCACAAGAGACACAGCAAATGCTTTAGCTTGGACCTGCAGATGCCTTATTGACTTATCAAAGTACCTCTTGACACAAAACAACTCTGTCCATCATCAATATGTTGCCATTGGTTTCTTCCAACAAGATATCATAGAGAAGCATTTGCTCATTTTAGGATGTCAGCTGGTTGTAATTTTTATATAACAGCTCAAGATCTTTTGAACTGTCATCATATAGACAGGGCCAAACTTTTTATTGAATTTGAGAAGGATATTGATTTTAACTCCTCTGGACATTCCTGTGATCTCTGTGGGAAAGAACTGACAGACTCGGAACTTCTCATCATTGACGACCTTCCTCTCACTACTAACACACTATCATCTGATGAGAAAATGATTCTTTATTATATCGGAGGCTATGTGACCCTAAAGGATGAAAAGTTGCGAGGAGCAGATGGAGACGTGTTCCCTGAAGATGTCAAAGTCTACACTGAGGAAATGGACAGAGGTGGTCTAAATTACCCTTCGACCGCAACTTTTCATCTTATTCTATACTGCTACACTTTTTTTAAAATGTCTGGAGAAATGCATTGTCGTTCAAGACTCGTAATAATTTTTCAAGATTTTCCAGCACTGTTTCATTTGGATGTTGTTCTCATCAAAATTTCTACACGCAGAATTGTAAATATTTTATTGAAACGTTTCTGCACTCAAGCTGACAGTGACAATAAAATCCAACAACAGAGAAGGAAAATAGCCAAACTGTCATCTTTGTAGTTATAATGAATTATTTATACTCATTTTCCCACCCTTACAAGTCCTATTTCATGCATCATTATACTGTTGAATCTTTTAATGGGCCATTGGCGGTCCCAAGCCCGCAGCTGAATGCATACCTTTTTATATGCGTTCAGTAACTCAGAGGGAAAGATTCTGTGTTTATTCTAATGGATATATATTAAATTGTGCAATTATCAAGGTAAGGCATGTTTTATATTTTAATACTTATTTTTCTTCTTTCATTCAATTTTTTTCTCTTTTTCTTTTATAAATTTTTGTGTTTGTTTTACTAATGTGATTTATCAAAAACAGAGCTTAAACTACAAAAATATATTTACTATTTGAAAAATTTAAAAAAAAACATTTATTTTTTCTCTATTATTATATAAAAAATCGGTCTCAAAAATATTATGAAAAGAAAACAAATTCCGACCAAGATAGCGCGAGTGCACTAACACTAACACAGCGACTCGCTCGTACCTTACGCTGAGCCCTAAACGAAATCGCTACACGGTGTGCTGAGCTGGCCTGGGTCGGGTCGCTTAGTATTAAGCACATCGTCATACTATTCGATCTATCAATATTATAGTAAACATTCTACATCTAGGACGAACTATTATTATTTGATGATGATATTATAATATTAAGGGCTCGTACTCGAAAGTACACAACTATGCGTGTCGCAGTGAAGGATACGGTCGGTAAACAAATTAGCAATTTGGGTTAAAGCAACCTTAAGTAAACAAACATCTTGAGGTAACACGCTGATGTATATATATGTTAAAACCGTTTGAAAATGATCTATGTAATGTGGAAGAAGAAGAGTAGGAGGAGGAGGAGGAGGAGGAGGAGGAGGAGGAGGAGGAGGAGGAGGAGGAAGAAGAAGATAAAGATGATGATGATGATGATGATGATGATGATGATGATGATGATGATGATGAAGATGGTGATTAAGATGCTGCTGCTGCTGCTGCTGCTGATGATGATGATGATGATGAAGATGATGATGATGGTGGTGATGACGGCGGTGATGATGATGATGATGATGATGATGATAATGATGAATTATAAGTAAATACATGTAACATTTCAGTTAGAATAAATGCATTAACTTTATACTCCGGAATACTTAGAACTCCAAATTCTTATTTCGACTTTTAACAGTTTTATTCTTCTAGTTCATCCCGTCATAACACCAGACGGAGTCAGTCGGTTACAACTTTATGTATTCTAAACCGATTGTTTAAAGTTGGATCCAAACTGACTTCGGATATCTAAAACAATGACGAAATTAGGATTATCACGAGAATTTTCAATTGAAAAGAATGCACAACCGCTGTCATCCACCAGTTAACTGCCTGACTCAGAAAACAATCGCATAAAAAAAATTTGACCAGAAATCTTGGACTTCAAATATCGATCTATTTAATTGACCCTTTCTCGGTTAAAAAAAAAGCCTCAAACCTGGGGCTTCGCGAGATCACAAGTTTGAGTGAGAGTGATTTTTTTTATCAAGATGAGGGTCATTTAAATCGATCGATATTTGAAGGAAAAAAAACTCTAGCCAAATTTTTAAGTAAATAAATAAAAATAAAATTCCCTTTATTCATCCCCAAGTGGAAATTAGTCATTTGGGTCTATTCTACGGGAAGACTGGAATAACCCAGGCATCAACCGCAGTGCAGCGCGGCAAAGTGAGTTAGGGCGAGGTGACTTGCTCAAGGAGGCTGGTAGTCGTACTCGGTACCTTTTGGGTACGAAGCAAAGACCGTACCCCTGAGTCACGCTGCCACCAAATACGAGTCTTTCCAGAGTACGGCAGTTAACTGGTTAAATCAGCTCGAATAGATTAATCCTCCTATAGATAGTATGAAGTTGACGTCACTCTGGTCTTTGTTATTGCTTTTTGCCATCCGCGTTTATGAGTAATGTTCACTAAACTGCATTAACCAAACTATAAACGTTCAAGGTGATACAAAGTTTTGTGTTTTGGTCCGTATACTTCCGGATGGCCATATTGTGAGCTTCTTAGCCAAGCGCAAATATATATACAGGTAGAATGAAGTTAACATCACGCGGGTCTTTGTTATTGTTTTTTTATTTATTTTTTTTTTTTGCCATCCACGTCTATGATTAATTCTCACTTAACTGTATTATCCAGACTATAAAAGTTCATGTGTACACATAGTTTTGTGTGTTGGTCCGTTATTCTTCCGGATGACAATGCTGTGAGCTTCTTAGTCAAGCGTATACTATCTATATGTATTTAATCGTAAAAAAGGTGTTCTCACATTATGATTATCTAATTCCTTTTTACATCTTTAAAACATATAAATCTCCTCACGTGACGGCAGTCTTTGTTTTCGTTGTATGTGTGAAAACCTATTTGTAGTAGACCGCAAAATAGGAGATTTCTATTACTTTACTATTCGAGGAAGCTTGTCAGATTTCAGATCAGCTGCTGTTTGTTTTCACTGCCTCCAGTGGTCAAGTAACTTACAGACAATTTAATTAAAAACTTCTGCAGTGTTGTAATGTCGTAAACCGACAATTACCTTTTTAAACGTTTTTGGCCACAAAACTTTTCCTTTAAATTATTATCGATCGATTAAAATTATTGCCACCTTTTAAAAAAAATATACCCCCCCCCCCAAAAAAAAAAACAAAAAACAAAACAACAAAACAATAACAAACAAACATAAAACCAAAAAAAAAAAAACAAATAAAAACATTACACCATAGTATTAGATATTTAATACTCAAAATAATAATAATATAAAAAAAATGAATGCTGATCATATAACTTTGATATAATATTGTAGCTATGCTTGAAAGTTTCACAGATCAATTATAATTTTTTAAAACATTAGATCTTAAATGATACTTTACGATATGGTTCAACACTTTAAAAATAAGTTAAAGAGTCGTCTTAAAGTAGAGGTCTTGGGTTTAAAACTTTTTGGCAAGTTGTTGGCATTCTAATTGATCGATATACGAGGTAAAAGTTTTCTGGCCACAATTTCAAACGTCGTTGTGTAATCGCATGGGTGTGGAGTTACGGCAAAGATTGCTAATTTAAGGGTTTGGCCTTCTTCTGTATATTATCACTACCTACTGAAGTACTAATTGAAATGGCTTCCCTGAATCTGGCAAGGTAATTACGTTAACAGACCTGTCTACAGCTACGAAAAATTCGTAAAAATACGAATTTTTTGTTTCAACATTAGAAATAGACATCTTTCGATTCAATACAAAGTGTTAAAAAGAAAACACTGGTGCCAGAAAACATCCATTCAGAGATTTGAAGGCATATTTAATACTGCAAAGGGTAAAATATTAATTTGTAAAGTTAATTCTTTCTCCCTTTGAAAACTACAAATTTTTAACATTTAAAGTAGGCAGGCAGCGTGGAGCCTTTCCAGTCAATGGGTCGATTTTACCAACAGCAGACTGAACGATTTTGGCCAAAAGTACAGACCGCGATGCAACTTT
This sequence comes from Berghia stephanieae, assembly GCF_034508935.2. Classification (NCBI taxonomy): domain Eukaryota; kingdom Metazoa; phylum Mollusca; class Gastropoda; order Nudibranchia; family Aeolidiidae; genus Berghia; species Berghia stephanieae. The sequence goes on from NC_088362.1 coordinate 72,797,542, forward strand.
AGACTTTGATTATAAAAGCAGCTCTACAATTTATTATAATCGAAAACAAAACAACAAAACAACATCATTAAGTCTGGCCTGTACATGTTTTTTAAAAATAAAACATCATTTCAATTTCAAAAATCTATCGTGACCCCTTTCATCTGTTTAAAATAGACGAATATAAAAAAATTGTTTAATGGAAAACCGCACTAGATAAATTGTAAACAAATGTGTGATTTCAAAAGGGGAAAATATTATAAAATAATAAATTCCATATTCACGTCTCCTTTTATCTTAATTTAAAAGATAAATCAAATTCCATTTAGTTAACATCAATCAAAAAGTAAAAAGCTTCTTAAATAATCACTGAGTTCTCTCCATTATTGTGAACATTAAAGAAGCAGTCGGTGTTACAAACCGCACACACGAAGAATTAATCACATCGAATTAGAATAGAGGTTAAATCCAGAAAACATAGGAATAATATATTTCAATGCCTGAACTCCATCCTATCGTATAGACTAGTATAGGTAACTGGAAGTAGGGTTACTATGATGGACCTGGACATAGGCCTGCTGTGCTATGATAAAACACATTATTTTAATTTTGGCCAGAAAACTATTACTGAAAACATCGATCAAATAAGATCATCCTATAATAGTCAAAAATGTCTGTAACGAAACATTTCGAAGAAGTGTCAATGTTTACAAGTTGAAGATTTGTTTTGTTCCATCGATATTAGTGGTCAGAGGTTTCTGGCCAAAATGAATTTTAAAAAAGAAGATTTGTAGAGTGTAGTAAAGGTCTTTACAGCTGGGGATCCCTAATCAAACCACACACACACACACACACACACACGCACACCCACACACACGCACACCCACACACACACTTTGTAGACTGATGGGTACGTTGACACGTCATTGTAGGTATGTTACAATACACACATACACGTCTGGTGTCGTTAGTGTAATCTAATTAGAGCGCAATCCCCATTATCATTATCAGCCATCATTAGTTGCCGTATGCAGTCAAAACGCGTTTTTTCATCACTTTTGGACAGAATTTGTTCTTTTATTATCGATGAATTAAGAGGGTCATTAACTTGCCAAACATTATTTAACCTTAGTTTTCTATAAAGTCTCGAATTTCACTAGACTAGACGTCTAGTTGAGGTTAATCTAAAATTTATGGCAAAAAAAAAGTCGTTTTGTTGATATGCGGCGAAATTTTGCAATCATTTTCTCTCCTTTTCTACGTCACCACTTTCGTTTTCAGTATGCAGGCAATCGCGGGTTCTGTTAGAAACGTTGATTTTTTTTACAGCCAATCAAAATGAGTTAGATACCAAAACATTTCTTAATTCGCATTCTGATTGGTTTATGAAACGAACCTAGAATAAGAACGTCGGCCGACTGACGGCTGCTTGCGGAACGTGCTAGAGAGACCTAAAGTCAATAAATCACATCGATGGTATAAAAATAACGAATATGGCGTTCGTCGCCGTTGTTGTTGTTATTGGACACTGCCCAGAGGTCAGTATCAACCACTTTTTGACACGTTAAATCAATAGCAGCTAGATATTGCTTCTGTGATTGATCTGACGGAAGGCTAAATTGATAGGAAAGTATTAATAATTCAAATAGTCTGGCACGGGCGTCCTACTGGGTGTCCTACGAGACAAAAAATATTTGTGACCCACCATCTTGATTATGTACTTGTGAAAAAGACGAAGATTGAACTTAAGATTAAAGTGATCTAAAACATTGAAATTTTAGCTACTGACACTTTTATGAACCTATAGTGCTCATCCTTCTCTTTATAAAAGAATATAAACATATTTATGCTATGCGTTTAGTTAAAACAAACATAATATCCGCCATCCGAATCTAACGTACCAACACTATGTGTAACCTCGAACGTTTATTGTCTGATGTAATTTAGTGAGAATTAATCATTAAAATGGCTGTCTAAAACCTAAAATCAATAACAGAGCTGAGTGACGTCAATTTCGTTCCTTCTATACTCTAGCTATTAATTCAGTTTTTAGGACCTAAATCGCCATGATTTACAATACAGTTTTGAGGAGGTAGGTCACATTTTTTCGTTTTAGGAAGTAAACGTTTACTTTAAAATATCTCTAGACATAATCTCAATTCGAGTGGTCGTGATGGTGGTTGAGTTGTTGACGACGGCAGCGACGACAACGACGACAACGACGACGACGACGACGATGATGATGATGATGATGATGATGATGATGATGATGATGATGACCACGACAGTGAAGGAGGAAGTGGTGGTGGTGTTGATGATCAATGGTGGTGGTGGTGGTTGAGTTGTTGACGACGGCGACGACGACGATAATGATGATGATGATGATGATGATGATGATGATGATGATGATAATGATGATGATGATGATGATGATGATGATGATGATGATGATGATGATGATGATGAGGACGAAGGTTAATTGTAAAAAGTGGTGGTAGTGGTGATGTAGTTTGTGTGGAGACGCTGATAGACATTGTTGTTGTTGAGAGGGTAGTGATAAGTGTGGTGTGAGGTTTGTGGAGATAATCATGATGGTGTGATTTTAGTGGTGTTATAATGACATGAACCCCGGTATTAGGGATAATAATATTATTGTTGTTGCTGATGACAAGACAATGGAATTGAATAAGATTACCATCCCGCATCTCGACGTCTCGTGCGTTCACGCCATTGCTTTGGTAACAGCTGTACCTTGTTTGTGTCGCAAGTTAAAGTACAAATAATTTTTTTTTTAAATTTTCATTGATCATCATCATCACCACCACCACCACTTACTCCACTGTTGTCGTCATCGTCGTCATCACAGACATTCATTTTCATCATACCCGTCATTATCATGCAGCTAATTACTCATGTGTTTTCATTATTTCGTATTACTAATATAGATTGATGAATTTTTAATTGTGTTTGTCAAAATATAACAATTGGATTAATGGAAATAAAACGGACCAACACACAAACCGATGTGTAATCTGAGCAATTCCGAATATTTACTGTTTGTAATGGAAATGGCGGAATATCCACTAAACGTGCTCAAAGCGCTTTACAAGTGGTCCCTGACCAACAGCAACACGTAACATGTAAAACGATACATGACGCCTGTTAGGCGATATTACAAGTTTTTCGGACAGAGACAACGCTGTTAACGGCCAGGTACTCATTTTACACCTGAGTACGGTGAGAGAATGTGAGTAAAGAACCTTTTCCAAAGTCTCAACTATGCGCCGAGCGAGGCTCGAACCCAGGACCTTCCGATCCGAAAGCGAGTGTCATACCACTAGATCACATAGCCGCACTGTAGGGATCTCTAGCCGTAAACAATCGTACGGCTAATGACTTTGGCAATGGTCATTCCTACTTCTGCTCTGCCTCGTCCCGAGCTGACCCGGCTCATATAAAGCCAAGGGGACCTCTCGAATCACTCTCTTTACACTTTTACACTTCTTGCTATCAACCTATCGCCTAGATTCAGGGTAAGCTATATTTTTATACTTAAGCTTTATCTATTTAATATCTAGTTTTAACTTAGTAATTCCGTGATCACCGGCCATCTGGACCCATCCTAGCCATGGAGTCCTACAGTCAGAATATGAGTTCTGGCAATCACAGCTGTTACTACAGCACTTAAAATTCATTGTCAAGCTCAGTCTGACAGAATACCATTTTGAGACGATGAGTCTCAATATATTTTCCATTTTGGCCATATCGAGTTTAAATAATATATCGTATGACACTCAACTTGTCAAAAAATTCAAATCTGAGACTTACTAAGATTTCGTAGAAGCCTAGAATCTAGATATTTGTCAAGTTGTGGGTCATCATAATGGGTCGATATTTGAAGTAAAATGTAAAATTTTAAAATGTGGTGCTTGAGAAGGATGCAGAGAATATCGTATACTGCACACAAAACGAACGAAGAAGTGCTAAAACAAACATACCAACAAAGGAAACTAATGCCCTTAATAGCGGATCGACAACTATCCTTTTTCGGACACATAGTAAGGAAAGATAAGAATGAATACCTGGCAAGTTCTGGAAAAATACCTGGTAAACGCGCCCGGGGAGACAAAGAAAAACACTCATAGACCAACTGAAGGGCTTCACCAACCTAACAATCCAAGAGCTGTTTGAAAAAGCAAGAGACAGGGAGGAATGGAGAGAGATAAATCATGCAGTATCCGAAGTCTGGACCAGGCATGGAACCTAGAAGAATATTTGAAGTAATCTTTTTTGGCTCCAAAAAAAAATATATATATAAAACGGTTTTTACCCCCCTTAACGCAGCATGCTGGGATGAATGGTATTCTATAAACAAAAGAATTAGTAGAATCGACATAATTTATGCAACCTGACAAATATTTTGGTGTATGCTTCAAGGTAATGACACTATAGATAGAATGCGGTTGGCCAAGGAGTTCACAACATTGCCATCCGGAAGTATAACGGACCAACACACAAACTCTGTGTAACCATGAACGTTTATAGTCTGGTTAATACAGTTTAGTGAGAACAACTCACAAACGCGGATGGCAAAAACAATAACAAAGGCCTGAGTGACGTCATCTGCATACTATCTATAAACTTGTTATGGTGACGTATCGAATAGTTTTAAAGCTAATAGGCTATTAAAAACTTAAAACCTATATTATCATTTTATGGTATTCAGTAAATTATTAAACACAATCTAATATTAAACGAAACACACTCGTGATTATGTATCAGTAAATAAATATTACCGTCAAACATAAAACACATCGTTGTCCTTCACTATATATCACTCGCGACACATTTCAATATAATAATTTGAGAAAAAATTATTAATTATAAGCACACATCAGGTAAAGGATATCAATTACTTAAAGGAAAAAAAAACCCATCACCATTGATGGACTCCCCCCCCCCCCCTTCTTTCTCTCTCTCTCTCTCTCTCTCTCTCTCTCTCTCTCTCTCTCTCTCTCTCTCTCTCTCTCACTCTTTTTTTTTCGTTTTTTTTTTTTAAATATTTTTATCTTCTCTGCCTGTCATTTTGCTGTCACTTTTCAATTTTTATCTTGTACCAGTTAAATCATCTACTTTATCGGATTCATTAAATTTTCAACACAGGTCCATCCACAATCGAACTCACAATTTACATCCTTTACTTCCAAGTCTAGATGCTAACATGTAAGCAATGCATTGTAAATCACTATCTATCGTACTGAACTGATGTGCTGCACACAAATGACCAGGACTGACTAAACTAAATACTGACAAAGTTTACAGGATATATTGTAACATAAACATTTAAACACACTGCTGAGTTCCCACAAAACACATTTATTTCATTTTCTCATGAAAATGTTTTACGTCAAATAGTGGTCAATTAAAATTATCCTCAACTTCTAAAAACGTCTCAAACCAACTTGAGCATCTTAGCATTGAGACGTATTGACAAATTATGGATCATTTTCATCTATCAATATTTATGGATGTCAATGTTACTTGGCGAATTAAAAAAAATATTTTTGTCGGAGTACGTCAACACAACAGTAACAGATAGCTTACGTACACTTTCGGACTATGAAGGAACGTAAGACGTCAGCAGGTTCATTCAAATTAAATGCTTATCAGGACAGATTAAGTTCGACCAATCACCTACCGTCGCCTCTGGGATGACATAACTGATTCAGGTCATTGGGTTGTTCTGTTGTAGTTTCTATTAAACTCAAGAATATATTTGCAACACAAACACGGTCAAACGTCTTTAATGTTTTACTTGCTGTTGTCAAGATAATTCAAATATAATCCACGAAAGAGACGATTTAAATGCTAGATTCATAATATGCAAATGCTCGTTAACAGAGTGGTACGGAAATATTTTTTGCAAAGTTTCAAGTTTACTATAGCTTATTTTTAGACTCAGTAACATTCTTTACAATAGATACGTGAGCTTATTTAAACACTGTCAATCAACAGTCAAAAGCAAGAGCATTGTTCATCTAATATTTGTGTATGTATTGTTTACCCGTACCAGTAAGTAAACTCAAAGCGATAAAATGAAGTGTAATCAATGGAATATTGTGTGAAATAGGTATGTGATTAAATTCTCAACGGGACAAAAGAATGTAACTATGGGCTTCAACACTTCCCTCGTAATGACGCATAGTAACTTAGTAACTGGTTCTAAACTATCGGTACAATGGCGGACGCTCTTACGAAATACTTCTCCGACGAGCATAAAAGTGTATCCAGAGGAGAAAAGCATTATAAATCTGATCATGTTTTGACTTTTATACATGTTGATCACATGACATGAAAAGTTCTAGCCGGCATGAAGAATAAAAAGTACCAATTTTCTTTGATTAGAACCACGTTGCTCGTCGTTGCTGGGCGACGTGACATCAGAATTATTGAATCCAAGTCCGCCGCGCTGTGACAAAACAATTGTTTTACTCACTTTGGTCAAGCATCGATTAGTTTAGATAACCCTCACCCTTCGAGATATCTTCAGTACTTGCCTCTCACCAAAAGCAATCAGCCCCACAGATCGATGGGGGCCGGTCCTAGACGCTGCCCTGCCACCTGAGCAGGCAGGCTTCAGGGAAGGGAGGTGCACCACGGAGCAGGTCATTGCCCTTACAGAGCATATTGAGCACGGGTTCGAGAGAAAACAGCAAACAGGTGCTGTGTTTATAGACCTATCAGCGGCGTACGATACGGTCTGGTGCGATGGGTTAATGCTCAAACTTGCAAAAATCATAAGGTGCAAAAAGAAATTGAAGTTGTTCTCTTCGATCTTAGGGGAAAGGCAATTCCACGTCGCGCTGGGAGACGTCACGAGCAAAGTTAGGAAACTGAAGAATGGGTCCCTCAGGGGTCGGTACTTGCGCCAATGTTGTTTAACGTTTACATTGGCGATATGCCGAACACTTCCTCCCTGAGGCTGGGATACGCAGACGACTGGGCACTCGTTACTCAGAGTAAAGTGTGGACCCGTCTCGAGAGCGTACTCAGCGAGGACGTCACCAGACTCAAATCCTACTTTGACAAGTGGTACCTGAAGATGAACACTTCAAAAACCGTGGCCACTGCATTTCACTTATGCAGTGGTTGGCAAACCCGTAAACTGAATGTCCTTGTCGGGGACCAGCCACTCCCATATGAGCCGCGTCCAAAATATTTAGGGGTGACGCTGGATCGCAGCCTTACCTATCGGGTTCATCTCGAAGGGGTTGCCCGGAAGATAGAGAAGCGGAATAGTCTTCTGAGGAAGCTGGCGGGATCGACTTGGGGCGCTAGCCAAGCGCTCCTGAGAACATCCGCCCTGGCACTATGCTATTCCACCGCGGAGTATTGCGCTCCAGTGTGGGGTAGAAGCAGAAACGTTGAGAAGGTGGATGTAAAACTTCGCAAGTCGATGCACATAGTGTCGGGAACGCTAGCAACAACCCCTAGAGAATGGGGCCCGGTAATGGCAGCGATCCAGCCCCCCGATGTCCGGAGGGAGACCATTACGGGAAACTGGCTGAGTAAGATCAAAGAGAGAGGGAATGGGGATACCCCTCTCATGCGCATAATGAACGGTGCCCCCGTTTCGAGCCGAAATAAGTCCCGGCAACCCTTGTACGCAGAATCCCTGACTACGGACAGAGCTGCACATACGAGATGGAAGTCGGTTTGGACGAATTCAATCCCTCGTGGGGGCGGGGACCTACACTCCTCTAAGCTTGGTGAGAAGTTGCCAGGCTTTGATACCAGTAAGAGGAGACACTGGGTAGCTGCGAATCGGCTTCGGTCGAGGAGCTGCCTAACGGCCGGTGCGTTACATCAGTGGGGTCTAACTTCCTGTCCTTTATGTCCACGCTGTGGGCAAGAACCCGAAACGGCAGAGCATCTAGTCGAAAGGTGTGTTGTGACGATGCTACCAGGCGGGTTCGCGACGGTGCACGAATGCGGACCGGACTTTGCTGATTGGGTCGATCGTCATAACATAATAGTGTGAACCATAAGAAGCTGCTGCTGCCCCACAGATCCTGAGCAACACTCACAATTTTAACACAGAAGATTGAAAATATAATGCATGGTGTCGACTGGTGTCGCGGTGCACCTCCATCATCAGCGTGTCAAAATATTTTGAAAATACATACTCACAAACTGTGGGGCTGACCGATAAAACTGCTTGGCAAGTACTTAAGGTCGATATAGATGCTGTGCGCTAAGCTAAGAAACACACAACATTGTCATTCGGAAATAAACGGACCTACACACATAACTGTGTGTAAGCGTGAACGTTTTTAGTATAGTGAGAATTGCTCATAAAAATGGATGGCAAAAAACCATAACAAAAACCCGAGTGACGTCAATTTCGATATATTTATATATATATATATATATATATATATATATATATATATAGAGAGAGAGAGAGAGAGAGAGAGAGAGAGAGAGAGAAAGAGAGAGAGAGAGAGTATGCGCTTGGCTTAGGAACTCACAACATTGCCATTCGGAAATATAACGGACTAACACACAAAACTATGTGTAACCATGAACTTTTATAGTCTGGTTAATTAAATTTTAGTGAGAATTACTCATAAACATGGATGGCAAAAAGCAATAAAACAAAGACCTGAGTGACGTCAACTTCACACCATCTATAGATAGAATGCGCTTGGCTAAGAAGCTCATAACATTGCCATCCGGAAGTATAACGGACCAACACACAAAACTGTGTGTATCCATGAACGTTTTAGTCAGGTTAATACAGTTCAGTAAGCATTACTCATAAACGCGGATGGCAAATTACAATAACAAGGACCTGAGTGACTTCATCTTCGAACTATCTATAGATAGAATGCGCTTGGCCAAGGAGTTCACAACATTGCCATCCGGAAGTATAACGGACCAACACATAAACTCTGTGTAACCATGAACTTTTATAGTCTGGTTAATACAGTTTAGTGAGAACAACTCACAAACGCGGATGGCAAAAACAATAACAAAGGCCTGAGTGACGTCATCTGCATACTATCTATAGAACCGTAGCCTTCGTTAACTTAAAGCCTGGCACTTAGACTTCTCTTTTTGACGTCATTTTTAGGTTAATGCACGACCTAGTCAGTTGTTGTTAGAAGTGCTCAAGGAAACAAGTGACTCCATTGATCGAATATTTGAATACAACTCACGATTTGTTTTCTTTTGTGACCAACGACTTGGCTTTTGACGTCATTTGTTTTGGTCAGTGTCGGGCTTCAAGTTTACGATGGCTACTTAGGTATTTGTTTTGCCATCCATTTTTATGAGTAATTCTCACAAAACTTTATTAACCAGACTATGAACGTTCAGGATTATAGATAGTTCGAAGATGACGTCACTCAGGTCTTTGTTATTGTTTTTTGCCACCCGCGTTTATGATTAATGCTCACTGAACTGTATTAACCGGACTATAAACGTTCATGGATACACACAGTTTTGTGTGTTGGTCCGTTATACTTCCGGATGGCAATGTTATGAGCTTCTTCGCCAGGCGCATACTATCTATACATTATTTTGTGTGTTGATCTGTTATATCTCCGGATGGCAATGTTGAGAATTTCTTCACCAAACAATCAAAGGATCTTCAGTCTAAGACTTTGAGACTTTTTAATAAGTCGAGCGCCAGATTAAAAATTGATCAATATTTAAAGTAAAATATTCCAAGCAATTTTTTAAAAAAGTTTGTCCCTTTTTTGTGTGTTCTGTTGGGGGTTTATTTATTTTTCATAGTACGGAAATTATTTTCCATAACAGCAATGTTACCCCCCCCCTCTCTCTCTCTCTCTCTCTCTCTCTCTCTCTCTCACACACACACACACACACCACACACACCTCTCTCTCTCTCTCTCTCTCTCGCTCGCTCTCTCTCTCTCTCTCTCTCTCTCTCTCTCTCTCTCTCTCTCTCTCTTTGCATTCGGTTATCTGAACTGCAAAAATGTGCACTATATGTGCAGTATGTGATCAGTTCGCCCTCTGCATGGACAGGTTAAAAGGAAAACCAGGATATTCGAAGTGTTGACAGTGATTTAGTGTCGAACATGCATGGCTGTCATTAATTACACATTTAACCAGCTGGTACAATCAGCTTAGTATGGATCTTATGAAAAGTTCGAGTTGATTGATTGCTGACATACGGGTCAATCTCTCTCTCTCTCTCTCTCTCTCTCTCTCTCTCTCTCTCTCTCTCTATATATATATATATATATATATATATATATATATATATATATCACACACACATGTACACACAACACATAACACACCTACACGCATACACACACATACACACACACTCATAATATAAACATGAGAGCACATCACAATACACATCAAAACAAATCACCACTACACAACGAAACAACTTTAGTTTGGAGTTTTCTACGGACATTACAATGTCGAATCATCATTGCAACGCCGACTGAAGAAGTGTAAAAAACACAGAAACGAGTCGTCTCGGCCAAAAAAAATGTGAGTGAAAATTTACATTATATATATATATATATATATATATATATATATATATATATATATATATATAATGTAAATTTTCACTCACATTTTTTGCCGAGACGACTCGTTTCTGTGTTTTTGTTGGGTTTTTTTGTGTTTTGGCAAAAAAAAAACAAAAAAAAAACCAACAAAAAAAAAACCACAGAAACGAGTCGTCTCGGCAAAAAATGTGAGTGAAAATTTACATTATATATTAGCTCTAACCACCATTATCGAGCACTTTCGTACCTACAAGTACCCACCAACACTCATAAATATATATATATATATATATATATATATATATATATATATATATATATATATATATATATCATACATACACATAGTCACACACACGCACTCTATCTATCAATCTATCTATCTATCTATCTATCTATCTATCTATCTATCTATCTATTTCTCTCTCTCATACACACGTACACACACACACACACACACTCTCTCTCTCTCTCTCTCTCTCTCTCTCTCTCTCTCTCTCTCTCTCTCTCTTGTAAGAGAGTAAGCTTATGTCAGGAGTTTACGAAAGAATTTGTAGAAAAACACGGCAATAAAACTTGACCAATATTAGAAAGAACAATGAGGGAAGCTGTAAGAGATTGCATTTATTTTCGGTTGTTGCTTCATTAAACATGATTAATATTCAAGCAAAGTGAACGACGCTAGGATTTCAAAGAAAATATGGTCAATACTAAATGGGTTGAGGACAGTTTTATGTTTCAAGTTAAGGACTGGTCGTTGTGTTAAGTAGTAGAAAATTACTTTCGTTGATTTGTCTCAATTGGTATTTGGGAATAAAAGCAACAGATTGTAGTTGATTTCTGTTATTTGGGCGTAAGCACCAAAATAATATTATATCATAAAAGGCGGGATAGGGATTTGACGTTTCAGGTTTGAATATATGATTTGATCTTACTTTTAGGGGGTGGAATTTAGACTGCCAAGGAAACTACAAGGAGGTATGTTTAATGGGGATTATGGGTAGACTTTACTATAGGGGATAAAAGGATGTTTCGGATTAAAACGACATTCGACTCTAGATTCTACTTCCGTGTGAGCAGAACGTTTTTGCTTTAAACCTATTGTGCTCACCATCATTGATTGCATTTTACGAACTTAGAAATATTCCACGTATATTGAAAATGGTTACATAGGTAAAAATGACATTACATTTGAATTGATTTTACGGATTTGGAATTTATGAAACTGATTGAATTATGACCATGCTATTTGATTTGGATTTGGAATTTATCGCAACAAATAAACTGTAAGAAATGAAACATGGAATCTGGACTTTTATTTGAATGTCTTGATGTTGTGCATTCAATTATCATCATTGGCCTATGAACTCTTTTATCATTATCAATATCTACAACACAATGCAAAGGAATATCATTACCATCTATTAAAAAGCCACTATACGATCATAAGCCATTACATATGTGTGCAACTACGCAACATCTCTCTCTCTCTCTCTCTCTCTCTCTCTCTCTCTCTCTCTCTCTCTCTCTCTCTGTGTGTGTGTGTGTCTCCCCCTCCCCCTTTCTTTCTTTCATTCTCTCTGCATATTTTCATTCATAATTCGCTTCTTCCCTCACTGTTACATTCACTAATTAATCTGCTCAATAAATCTCCTATCCTCCCCTTATTCCGTATCCACCCCTTACTATCTCCAACACACACCTTTTTTATATTTTACTCCACTCCCACTTGGACTATCTCAATTTCCCCTAATCACAACAATCCCATCTCTCTCTCTCTCTCTCTCTCTCTCTCTCTCTCTCTCTCTCTCTCTATCTCTCTCTCTCTCTCTTACACACACACACACACATACACACACAGACTCTCTCTCTCTTTCTCTCTCTTTCGCACACACACACACACTCTCTCTCCTTCTCTCACTCTCTCTCTCTCTCTCTCTCGTCAGCTCATCCTCCTACATTCCCATATTATTTTCAGGTGTCGTAACGTATTCAATCGCTGTTTGTCATGGTGATTGATATAAATTGCCGAGGTCTTTGATTTCTCAGGTTTCAGAATATCTGAAACGGTGAGGGTCATTTTAACTCACTCAACCCTAACACCGACTATATCCGGAGTTTACCCAGGTTACTTTTACCCCATGTCTATTTATTACATTTTTTCTGAAACAAATTATAGGCGTAGTATCAAAGCTAATGTTTTTTTAGTTTCTGCATGTCAATGATAGTTGAATAAAACTATCTATGTACATGCTCATTTTTAATACATTTTTCCAATGGAAAGTAGCAAAAATCTCTAGGATTGAGTGAGTTAAGTCATCAATATTTAAAGCAAAAGTTTGATGGCGCAGTATAAAACACAATCGTCTCCTATGGCATAACGGCGGATATTCGAGAAAGCCATAATTGAGCGTTTTGATTGTCCAACATGCATATAATAATAATGATGATGGTGATAATAATGATAATAATAATAAAAATAATAATAATAATAATAATAATAATAATAATAATAATAATAATAATAATAATAATAATAATAATAATAATAATAATAATAATAATAATAATAATAATAATAATCTCAACTCTTGCTGTTTAGCGATGCTCAAAAACTTGTCAATCAACAATTACATAATGTGACCAATCTTCTCAAAACGGTATAATGTCGCAGTAAATCAGATGCTAACATTGATTTTTTTCAAAGCTCAGCTTATTGAATTGAGAAATTAGAGAGAGGGCACTGGTATAATATAAAGATCTCAAAAACTGTGTATGAAATAGAGCCAGACAAAGCAACGAAACCCTATATTTTGGGATGTTTTTTTTTTCTTGTATTTTTCTTTCTTGCTTTGTCTGGCACTGTTTCATAAACACCTTTTCAGATAATATTATTATCTCGCTGATAGAGAATTATTTATTGGAATAGAAGTAGAGGAGGCAATGCGTCTTAGTTTCCATTACCAGTCATGACAGGCTGTTGAATGTTTGTTTTTTTTTGTTTGTTTTTGTTTTTGTTTTTATGACTTTAATCCTTTGAATATTCTCTCTGCTTCATTTGGAGACGTTTTTCATAGCTGTTATTAATTGCTACAGAAACCCTGATAAAACTCTAGCTCCTTAAGCCTTTAAAAAGTAATGTACAAAACTGAATATTACAGCTTCACATGTGAGAAAAAATATAACACGGATCGATTCGGCAACACAATACCTCGTCAGCCAATGACAAAAACAAAACAAACAAACACACACACAAAAAAAAACCAACTAGTTAATTCATCCCTTAAAATTTAAACAGTCTGGAGGTTTAGTGGTGTATTAACGTTTATTTTCCTGGGTTGTTTTAACTCACTGGCTAACGAAGGAGTTTGAGCCCGAAACGTTCTAAGTTTTTTTTTAGTATTTTGTACTTTTTTTCCTATTCTTTTTTGTTTTGTAGCTGTTATATTAATTTTGTAAATTACTTTTTACAGCCCACATATTCTATCAGCTTAGTATTTGCTACTTAGGTCTAGATAATAGATGTGTTGTGATTAATGTAGTGAGGTAAGTAAAGAAAAATGAAAAAATAAGAGAAATCCCTCTCTAGATATACAGACCTGCATACTTGAAAGTATGAAAATTCGTAATTTTTGGGAGATAAAAATTGTAGTCCCTATAGTTAACTTTAAAAATCAACAATTTACTTTCACAAGGATTAAATATCACTTCAAAATCCTTAAAATTACGTAGTCTGGCCTCGACTTTTATTTTCAATAATTTTGAATGACAGAGATGTTCATGGTACTCTGAAAGTGGAGGCAAATATTCGCAATTCTACGAATTAAAGTAAAATTAGGCAAATATTCTAAATTCTACGAATTAACGTAAAATTAGGCATATTTTCGCAATTCTACGAATTAACGTAAAATTAGGCAAATATTCGCAATTCTACGAATAATCGTAAAATTAGGCAAGTCTGGATATATGTTGTACCTGAAAAGATTTTTTTTAATGGACTAGATATCTATCCATGTTATATCTTCTATCTAGTACTAATGTCTGAATACGTTTAATTATATTTGAACAAGTAACAGTACTATGACTCTCTTTGAAAGGAGTTCTAAATTTAAACTAAAATTCATATAAGTAAAAAGCATAACTTTTATCTGATGTGACATCTTACCTGTTATGGGTATGTCAAGAAATTATATATAAATATAATCGAAAAAGATCCTTCCTTAGATTGAATGGAAACTTAAAAGATTTTAAATGTCGGGCTAAAACTTCATCAACCTCGATGTCAGTGATAATTAATTTCGCAGTTTGTTAGTAGGCCAAGACCTAAAGATGCCACGCCCCCTTCAATAAAACGATAACAAAGAACGGGCCATTAAGATGGCGTAGCCAGGGACCGTTCTAACCAGTTCTTCCGTTAGTTATTAGATAGGCAGTAGTAGTAGTCACTTTGGGGGGGGGGGGTCATTAAAAAATCTTGACTTCATCCGGAATCGAACTAGGTCCCTTCGCGAATGAAGCGAATGTTCTAGCAGCTGAGCTATTGGGACTCCCAGATAACCAGTACGTAATATAACAATATATGTGACCCACAGTCTCATAATGGTATTTTGTTGGAGTGATTCTGATGCCAAAAATTGAATTTATGGTTGAAAATTTGAACTTGGGTTAAGTTTATATTTCATTGAGTAGAATAATACTCTGGAATAACCCATATTTTAAAAATTTGGCCAGAAAACTCGTCCTTCAAATATCGATCGATTTAAATGACCCTCATCTTGGTAAAAACTCTCAAACCTGGGACCGCGCGAAGTCCAAGGTTTGAGTGTTTTTTCCAAAAGTAGGTTCATTTAAATCGATCGATATTTGAAAAACGAGTTTTCCGGCCAATTATTTTTTACGACAGAATAATTTAGTTCTAGTTTCATGAAGTGCATCAGCCTAACGTTAGATATTTCTAATCATTTTAACACAGTTAACTGCCATACTGCCAAAACTGCCAACAACAAAAATCGTCCTTCATAAATCGATTGATTTAAATAACCCTCATTTTGACAAAAGCTCTAATAATTAGAACATCGATTAATAAATACTTGTCTTTCCAGACAGAGTACGGCAGTTAACTGGTAAATTCACTTTCTGGTATCTGCCTCAAATAATGCCAACTTCATGCGATCGGTTTTTATTGGCCTTAATAAAGACAAAGGCAGGATAAACTGTTAGTCTCAGTATAGTCCAGTCCTCGAGACAATTGACATTTCGAATTCGTGTAAAAGTTTGATTTTTTTAACGATCCAAGTGAATAGACATTAAATAATACTAAGCTGCTAGAAGCTGTGGACTGTAAAAAGTAATAAACAAAATGAATATAACAGCTTTAAAATAGCTGGGTTTTTTTTTTTTTTTTAAAGTTGTTATATTCATTATTGTTTAAGACATAAAATATAAAGAGCATGTTTGCTCTATTGGAACCAAAACTGATTTCATCTAGAGGTCAAACAAGACGACAGTATTGTCTATTTATTGTCTGCATAGAGAACTCCCGAAGTATGAAGAATTTGATGACTTGCAAATAACAAAAAAGCTGGTGGGTGAAAACGAGCACACATTTATATCTTATTCGTAGTCAAGGGTTTTTGTGTTCATTGGAACAATTCTTTACAAGCATTATCTGGTGTCAATTCCGTTGTGATTTAGCAGACCTACCCTCTTGATTTAGTAAAATGTTGCAGTTTCATGGGTGGGAAGAATACTCGGAAATAAGACAAACTTTATAACATACCAATTAGTCCTTAGCCGGTTAGATAATTTTTCAAATTCCTTAATTTATTTGCTCTTGCATCTAATTTTTATTGTCAACAAGTTTTATTGAATTCAATGTCTTTATACTTCTTCTTCTTCTTCTTTCAGCTTATCCCGCATTTTGCAAGTTTGCTTTAATGAATGCCACATCTCCATGCATCTCAGGAATTAATGCCTTCATAAAACTCTGTGAAATTTTCTTCATTCTAGACAGGTCTGAATATAGTAACAGGTCGGGAAGTGTTAGAATGTTACTTGTTAAGAAAGGACGCTACAGTCCACTTGAACAGTATGAAGTGAAACAAAAAGACGATGGAGTTGAATGGAAGCTAAGCCATTAATAAATCATCAAAAATAAATTACGTGGACGTTTCGTATGTTCCCCTTTTAAGAATTATACAATAACTTATATCATCATCGTTTATTACTTAGCAGGCTAATGTAAGTAATGATTCACTTAGGACCGGGAGTGGTAATGATTTCAGGATATTTCTATATAACAACATAGCCTGTAGTTTTTGTTGACTTTTGTTTTGTTTGTTTATTTTTTAATCATTGTCTAAAATAGTATTATATTCATTTACTCATTTCTTTATAGACAAAAAAAATGCTGTCTTTCATCCAGGTAACTAAGACCTATGCGAGAAAATTCATTGTCACAACTAAGAAGCGTCACGATATGTGATATGATAACAACACTGTTTGGAATGGGCCATAGATAACACCAATCAACGCAATTGAACGTAACGTCGGAGGACATGTATGTTAATGTTATAGATAATATACGGACTTTTACTAAGAATAGAACATAGTAGATAACAACTTCAAATCAGCTGCTCCTAACTCTGCGTGGATTTGAGATAGCGTCGATAGTGTATTGTACGTGTTTTACTTTACATATAAACAATCAAACACAAAGTGCACAACAGTAGATAAAAAGTAGTCATTAAGAGCCATAAGGCTCATGGTCGGAGTTTATCTCGGATTCTATAGAGTTAAACGAACAATGCCAGTTGATTGGTACTCTTTGGATAGGACAATAATCTATCGCAAAGTACTTTCCTCCAGATCGAACCGACCCAGCTAACAAATCAGTACTAGGCAGGTGGTCAGAAAGATCTTGACTGCGACTGGTATCGATTCTTGTTGCAGACGGCGATAAGAATCGATACCAGCCCTTTGAAAAGCGAGTGATTTCCCAAGTGCACTACATTTGACTCATGCATATAAAATAATTATTTATCAAAGGTATTTAACAGTCGAGGAATCGGCTTGTCAAGAGTGCGTTGTATATAATCACAGATAAGGTATGCAATTAAAGAGGTTTCGCTTTTAAGAATCTTTTACAAGTCATGGGTCACTTCAATCAACCAATATATGATGTCAATAAGGGCGATTGGGTAAGGCATTCATTACATTGTGGCTGGGAGGTCCCCGGTTCTAGCCCCGTTTCATGCATTATCGTCTTTCTTTTTCCTAGGCAAAATTATCAACTTCCAATTTGCTCACGTTGGACAACATGGGTGATTCCTGTTGACAGCAGATGTCTGTTTGACTTGATGGGTTAACTATATTCTTTCATGGTACACCTTGGCTGCCACACCCAAAGATGTCCGCCGAGTATTTTAAAAATACAAAGTTAAAGTTGTTGGCCAAAATGTAAAATATAGGGCATTTTGTCAGATCCGGCGGCAGTTCCTACTGGGGCCATAAAAAAAAGACGGACTCTCTCGGACTTCGATTAAATATTTGGACGACCAGTGATTCGATTATGGTAGATTTTGAATTAACACAGGAATGAACAGATTTTAATTCGGCATCACATTGACAATTTGTAGGTCTGTCTGTCGATATACTAGTGAATAGTTTACTGGATCTAATTCTGATACGGTGAATTGGATTCGATAGTCTGATGTCACGTCCACCCAGTAACCAGCAGCTTGGTTCTTAAAAAAAGAAAATCGGTACTTTTTATTCTTCATGCTGGCTAGAACTTTTTCACATGTCATGTGATCAGAATGTATGAAAGTCAAAACATTATCAGATTTATAATGTTTTTCTCCTCTGGATACACTTTTATGATCATCGGAGAAGTATTTCATAAGGGCGGTGATGAAAATAATGGCGTCCGCCATTGTTCCGATAGTTTAGAACCAGTTACTATGCGTCATTACAAGGGAAGTGACGTCACGACTGTCGAACCATATTGTGGAAGAGTAAAGCACTATCCAAATCGTAGCAAGCCATTGCTTTCTTTTCACAATAAATGGAACGCCTTGAGGCCACTCAGCTCTTTGTTATTGTTTTTAGATAACCAATTTAATTAGTAGCCCTCTCTCTAAATTATATCAATCAGATTATAAACGCTTAAAGTTACACATAGTTTTGTGAGTTGGTACGCTGTACCCAACTGGAGGATGTCGTGAGCATTTTGCCTAACTCATGGTATTAATACAAACCAAAGTGATGTACGGCTTTATGAGAACCGATGTTCCAAAAGGAATAAGATATCTTTTTGTTATTGTTTATGTTATCGGAGTTTATTTTGGGGGTTTCTTTTTTTCTTATTTTTTTTTTCAATCAATCTGAGGAATAACATTTTAAACTACTATAAGAGAAAATGATCATGGTCGACAGCTTGTGATTAATATCATTTCCAATAAATAGCTAAGGAAAAACAGACAGACAGATAGATAGACAACAAAATAATAAAAACTCACTTGTTCACCGAGCCCGTTCGAGTAAATGGCGACGCCTTATCGTTACCATGGAGATTGACGAAAAAACTCATTAAATGCGTTTTTAGGGATTGGGAACGATGAAGTTGACGGGGAGGTTTCTGACGCTTATTGCCGCTCTTGCTCTGGTTATCTCTTTGGGGAGTGATGGTTGTATTGTTAGAGGTGATCGTTGAAGAAGAAACTGGGGAAGATGGCGAGGTACTACCACTATGACAATGACGTTTAAGAGAAAAAGCTCGTCTGTGAAATGTATGATGTCTCCGACCCGTGAAGCTGGATGCAGCCTCAATCGCTGCAGTGAATTGTACGGGATCCAGATGATCTATATCATCGTCGTCGTCACTGACTTTGTTATCACCCTTATCACCACTATCGCTTACGACATTCTCCAGTAAGGGTTTCATTCGAGTCCTTTGACTGAAAGCCCTCCGGAAACGGAAACTGTTTGGACGGATGCGCCCTCGACTGAATTTGAACGGATCGTCTGACAATGTTGCTGCGACTGTGTCAATTTCCTCTGATGAATTTTCTACTATTTCCGGTTTTTTCAATTCCTGAGATTCTTCTTTACTCTCTTTTGAATTGGTGTGACTTCCTTCAACACTTAAAGATTCATTGTTTGTGTCTGTACTATCCTCACCATCAATAGTGTTGTTATTGTCATTTTCATCATTGTCATCACTGTTTTTATTTTTATCGTTAGCAACTCGACTTGTCATGTTATTATCGATTGCGGTGCTTGTAAGCAAATTGGGTGTCGCCTCTTTGTTTGGTTCAATTGGTGAGTCCTTAACAGCGGCGGCCAGCACAACGTCCTCTTGAAAAACTTTAAACATTTTACAATCGTTATCATCTTGATTTGTTTTGGTCCCTTCATAATCATCCTCCATGTTCTCTTTATTTTCACTTTCATTTTCGTTATCTTCAATATCCACCTCAACCGAGTTATCATTATCGTCATCATTATCTTGAAGCGAAAGCTTCCGTTTCTTTTTTCGACCAAATCCTCCAATGCGACTAAAACACCCGCCCATTTTGGATGTTTTGCTTTTCAATCGGCTTTGATTGTGTTGTCCACGTTTAGGAATTGGTGATCTTTGTGACATGGAGGGTGTAGGTTTGTTGATTTCAACATCGTTCCCAACGACAACTGTTGTCGGTTCTGACTGCTGAACGTCCGTCCTCCCTTCTTCTGTAGGAAGGGGTGCTTGAAAGGATTGTGACAATTTACTTGGATTGCTGACTGTAGAAACCGCTGTATTTATTTTCAGGGCTGGTGCTGTACATAATGAGGTCTGTGGCTGTGATGGTGGATTTTGAGGGTGGCTTCCCATCTTTAGCGGACTGGAATGAGAAAGAAAGGCGTTTTATCCTAAGAGGATATATAAACTATTAAAATTATATTAAAACGATTTTTAAAATGATGATAAAGATATTTCCAATCCTTGCTAAATTTAATTCGCAGTAGTTTACCTTTTTGAAATTAATTGTCACTACTTATTTTTGAAAATTCATCCTGAATTTTTGTAATGCCATTTCTGATATTTGAATATTATTTCTTGTAAACATAAAATTACTTTACAACGTTTAGTGACCTCAAATTTGAACTTATGCTAGACTAAAGCCTGTCAAAACATTTCGCTCAAAAAAGCCATTTTCAGATCTAGAGAACTGACATTGGTTTCTGTATTATTGTACTTGAATGCAACTTCAATTATTGAATTTGTTAGAAACTAAACATTTGGTCTTAAACGCTTCTACCAGGCCTAAAGCCATTTTGACAATCAATCAAATTATTTTCTACATTATGTCGGGATCTTTTTCATTACTCCCAGAAAAAAAGCACTTGCCAACCAGTATCACGGAAAAAAATTTCCCTATCAAAATCATAAAACTTCGATCAAAAGTTCAATTTTCGTTTTGGAAAAAAAAACATTTTAACGAAAAAGAAAAAGAAAACAAAACAAACAACACTCCCAACCCAAACAAACCAATAAAAATCAACAACAAGCAGCAACAAAAACAACAAAACACACCATCTTAATTCTTGTATTAATTGATCAAGACCACTTCAACATTTAACAAAATAAAAATATGTCAGAGTGTCCAAAAACTTGAAACTTATGAAGTCTCGGCATTTACAAGTTTCTTACAAGTTGGGGTTTATTGTTGACATCTAAAACGACTTTTGACGAAAATTAAAACAAGGTATTTTGTCAATACGTGGTATATGCATGATCAAATCGAATGGTAACAAAATGATAGAGATTGGAATAGGAATAGCATCTAAATTCTACATGGTCATACATTAACTACACACGTTTTTTTTCCATTTTGGTCCGAGGACTTCGATTCAAATATCGACAGATGAAGATCATCTTAACACTGTAAATATTGTCAAACTATAATTACAAAACTGATATTTTATTGGTCAAAACAGAAAATATAGATTTAGTTATGGTACGTCGGTAAGATTTACAATTTATAAAAAAAATAAAGACAAAAATAAGTTTATTAATTTTATCTTCTAATATCTGTTACTGTATGATAGTGAAGGATGGACTTTAGATTTTTTTAAAAAGTAGATCTTCAGAGCTCTCCATGTCAGTTTCTGTATTATTAAAAGGAGTGGTAGCAATGGTTAGCTATTGTAGATAGGCCGATAGTCTATCGCAAACACTTTCCACCAGATCTAACAGACCCAGCTATACGATAGTCGCTAGTGGACAGAGAGGAGTGAATCATTAGGAAAAATATTATTATCAATATTATAGATCCATTTTGTTTATGAGGCGAGTAAGTGTTCTACCATGGAAATTTTGGGAGACTCATGGCCTTTAGATACTAGTGATAAAAGCAGGTTGCATGTGATAGAGTTCTTAATCTTAGACTCTAGACAAGGTTTAAACTTAAATTTGAGCTTCATGTAGCGCAATATTCACTGATAGTGCTCAAAGCGCTTTACAAGGGGTCCCTAGTCAACAGGAACCATTAACATGTAGAACAAGACATGACGCCTGTTAGGCGATATTACAATATTTTCCAGACACAGACACAGCTGTTAGCAGTCAAGTACTCATTTTACACCTGAATACGATGATAGAATGTGAGTTGAGAGCATTTTCCAAGGGCTCAACTACGTGCTGCTCAGAGCGGGACTCAAACTCCGATATAATAATAATAATAATAATAATAATAATAAAAATAATAATAATAATAATAATAATAAATAATAATATAATAATAATAATAAATAATAATAATAGTGATGATAAAATTAATGATATTATTATTATTGTTATTATTATTATTGTACGGGGTGTGGCGTTATATCAGTTATTATTTATTATTATTATTATTATTATTAATTATTTATTATTATTATTATTAATTATTATTATTATTATTATTTTATTTATTATTATTATTATTATTATTATTATTATTATTATTATTATTATATCATCATTATTATTATTATTATTATTATTATTATTATATTATTATTATTATTATTATTATTATTATTATTAATCATTTTTATAATAATAATAATATTAATAATAGTAATAATAATAATAATAATAATAATAATAATAATAATAATAATAATAGTAATAATAATAACAGTAAAAATAATAAATAATAATAAATAATAATAATAATAATAATAATAATAATAATAATAATAATAATAATAATAATATAATAATAATAATAATAATAATAATAATAATAATAATAATAATAATAATAATAATAATATAATAATAATAATATATAATAATAATAATAGTAATAATAATAATAATAAAAATAATATATAATAATAATAATAATAATAATAATAATAATAATAATAATAATAATAATAATAATAATAATAATAATAATAATAATAATAATAATAATAATAATAATAATAATAATAATAATAATAATAATATAATAATAATAATAATAATAATATAATAATAATAATAATAATAATATAATAATAATAATAATAATAATAATAATAATAATAATATAATAATATAACTGTTATAGCGGTCCTTTAAATGCGAGAGTAAGTCGTAATAATAATAACAATAACTACATCATATCTAATTACACCAATGTGTCTTTTTACAGTACTCAAGATACGTTTATCTAAACCTTACAACAAACAATAACTTAAAATTCAATTTTCTTTAGACGTCTATCTGGTTCAGTCCAACATAAAACCATGTTGACACTGTGAGTCACATATTAAAAAGGAATCCAATCTTGTCTAAAATTATTTGACCTCAGACATTCAAGAAAGTTGGGGTTTTAACAAAAATAAAATTCTGCCTAACAATTGAATGTGTGACCCATCGCCGCCAAACGGTATAATGTCGGAAAGATTAAAATGCTGGAGATTGAATTTATAACCAAATTTTTTTTTTAATAGGATGGATAAACCTAAATTTATTTATTGAGGGGAATGAATATAATATTTTATTAAAACATGAGCGATTATTAGAGCAATATCCACTAAATGTGCTCAAAGTGCTTTACAAGAGGTTCCTAGCCAACAGCAAATGGGGGACGAGACATGGCGCCTGATAGGCGACATTACATTTTTTTTCCGACAGAGACAACGCTGTCAACTGCCAGGTACTCATTTTACTTATTTCATCTAAGTACGTGAGAGAATGTGAGTAAAGAGCCCTTTCCAAGGACTCAAATATGCACCGCCGAGACGGGACTCGACTTTAGAGCGCCGTAAACCAAGATTTCATAATTTAAAAAAGTTTCATATTAATCTGAATTTGTAATATCTGGCTTATTCCGATATAATACCGTTTTCATACGATTGGTCACAACTTGTCTAGTGTCAGTGTATGGCAGAGTAACAGACAAGTCAGTTGAGAAAACAAAAGAATAACTGATTTTCAAAAATTATAATATGAGAATAGCAGGAAGTAAAATGTCTTACCTGTCAAATGACTCATTGGTCTGCTTGGTTGTTGTGGTGGAGCATGAATGATCTTCGCCACTTTGTTCCTTCTCGCTAAATCCAAGTGCTGATATTATGATATTTGTGGCTGAAGAATCGGCGATCGAGGTTGTTTTATTATCTGGTTGTATTTGATTAAGGCCACAACATGGTTGTTCAACGTTACCATTTCTAATAATTAAGTCGGGTTGACTCGGTTGATCCGAGTCTAATTCGTTAATCGTTTCATTGTCGTCGACAAAGTTCAATGGCTGTTGTTGTAGCTGTGATTGTGATAGTTTTTCGACTTTATCTGGGTCAGGCTGCAGTGATAACTCATTTCTACTAACTAGTACTATATTGGGTTCTTTGTTATCTGAACAAATTTCCGTTTTTATTTGTTTTTGGTTAGATTTAACACATGACGGTAATAATGTTGTCACTTTAGAGGTGTTGAGAGCGGAGTTATCTACGCTGATTTGGTCATAAAATGTATTAATAGAATACTCCTCGTTCTTTTCTAGCTTTTCACTACCAACTACTATAAGCCTAGCATCTGGAATGTTTTTGTTTGTTTCCATATCCAAACTGAATGAGTTGATGTCACCACTCTCAGCACCTTTGTTATCAACGTTAGCAACACAAATATTGTTCCTCACGCCATCAACATTTTCTAAAACATCAGCGCGTTTTGACTCAACCCTCAAACACTGAATATTTTGTTTATCTTGAGTGGCACAACTAGAAACTTTATCACCAAATCCAAATCCACAACCATCTACACTACTCCCGCTAACTAAAATAGTATTATCTTTCTCCTGATCTTCCACTGAAGAATTTGAAAAGGCCAAATCGGTAAAAGTCTGGGTATTGTAAGAACCGGAACCGTCATATGTACTCACACTGCTGTCAATACCCGTATCCGTGCTGGGGAATACGTCTCTCTTGATGGTGGTGAGAATATCATTATGGTCTGATGTTATACATTCATTATTCTCACCGGTATATCTGTCTTTACAAGAGACATGAACTGAAGCTTCGTTATCATATTTATCATTATCATTATCTTCACTATCATTCGCGATCTTGTCATTCTCATTTTCACAACACGTCGAGATAATGGTAGTAGTGGCACCAGAATCAATAATATTGTTGTTATCGAGAAATTCCGGGAGGTTTAGAGGTACGGCTCTTAATTCCTTATTCGATGGACAATTATTATCTCCTCCGTTTTCGCTTAACACTCCTGCCTTCTCCATTACGAACGTTTCAACGGCATAATCGTTCAAGTGTTAATTACCAGTATGTATTGTATAAGGAAATATGACTAATGCATATCATATACGTTGTCATGGTTACTGCATGTCTACTTGATAAATCGAAATGTATGTAGAATTTCCTTAAAATTATCTTTCGTTTTTTTCTTTTCTTTTTGATTAACGGGTAGATATTGTAATCAAAGCCATGACATTTCTTTAACAGGCTAATCAAGTTTATCCTTCTTTATTTTTTATCCTCAAACTCAGGACGGATTCCTACAGAATAAAACATTCGGAGAAAAAGCTACTATATGGCTTACTGTTATGATGGATAATGGCAAAGACAAAACTATTATCCGTTAAGCACTAAATAAATAAATAAATAAATGAATAAATAAATAAATAAATAAATAAATAAATAATAATAATAATAATAATATAAAATAATAATAAAAATAATAATAATAATAATAATAATAATAATAATAATAATAATAATAATAATAATAATAATAATAAAATATAATAATAATAAAATAATAATAATAATAAATAATAATAATAATAATAATAATAATAATAATAATAATAATAATAATAATAATAATAATAATAATAATAATAATAATAATAATAATAATAATAATAATAATAATAATAATAATAATAATAAATAATAATAATAATAATAATAATAATAATAATAATAATAATAATAATAATAATAATAATAATAATAATAATAATAATAATAATAATAATTAATAATAATAATAATAATATAATAATAATAATAATATATTATTATTATTATTATTATTATTATTTATTATTATTATTATTATTATTATTATTATTATTATGTGTGTGTGTGTGTGTGTGTGTGTGTGTGTGTGTGCGTGCAAGTATCTTGTATATGTTTATGTGTTTTTTTGTACGTGTTAATTATATGCGTGCATATGGTGAGCATGAAATATCAAAATTGATGGATATCCCGCACAAACCAGAACACTCTATAGGTTTTAGCCAGTAAACTCTGGAAAGACACGTATATTATATCAGTGATTTTATTTTTTTTTAAAACCTTATTATTATCTAAACTAAATTTCCGGAGTGTGTTGAAAGTACATATTTTTCTGTGATTCAATTACTTGATCTTCAATACTTTTATTATATAGTTTACGTAAGAATATGATGTAATTCAAAATTTAGCGTTTAGCAAGTTAATATGAACCTCAACAGTAAAACTGACAGGTCCGTTTTGAATCTCTCTTTCTCATTAATTTATATCCTTATTGAATCACAACCAAAGTTTCACTTCTGTATACATATCACTTTATATCCATGTCCACAAAACACAAGGAGTTTTTACACACCAAAACAATCTCAAAATCCTACTAGTCTAAGTGTATTACTGTAGTTATAACACGGTGTTTATACGATGCATACATACACGCTCCTCCTGTATGTCACTGTTTCAACTAATTGTTTACCATCTCGCTAAAGCAATACCAAGCCGCGATGAATGATGATCTAGGGGAAACAACCATGAAAAATGACATCGGTAATTTATTATATTTTGGTCAGTGGCAGACATAATGCGTGTAGTTTAGTGTCTCAAGTGGTTTCGTCTAGCCTTTGTCTGAATAGAGACCTGGTGTGTTTAAATGTTTGTGTCTTAAGTACATCCATTATCAACATCGTATTAAATGAGTTTGTGACTCGATTTGCAAACGTTAATTATATATATAGATATGGATATAAGGTGCGAAGAATACAAACTGGAAAACATAATATGACGTTTTAATGAGAAGCAGAAATAAGAATCATTAGAAAATTTACAAGCAACAAGAACAAAACCTTACATTAGTACTCACTAAGTTTAATAAAAAAAATCCTCTATTGAGTAAGAAATTATACCGGTTAAACCGAGTCGTATAAAAAGCACGATAGCAAAAGTTTCCAAACTTGCGTCCAGTTTTTAGCAGTGTGGCGTGACTAGTGTAGGATGGTGATGTTGCCCCGTATTGTTAAAAAATAAATGACCAATCGGGATAGAGTCTGGAATATTGCTTTTCTTCTAACAATGTTTCACAATTTTCAATATATATAAAGCAGAAATCACATTTGAGTTATTTCTCTCAAGCCTGGGACTTTGCGCGCGAAGTCTTCATTGAAGTCCCATGTTTGAGAGTTTTGTTTTTTTTGCCGAGATGAAGGTCATTTACATCGATCGATATTTGAAGGACGAGATTTCTGGCCACATTTTTAAGTACATGTTTTTCCAGAGTGCTCGGTTTATTGGTTAATAGTCAAAAACAATATTATTATCATTCAACAACTCGCAAAAACAATATAATCATTCAACAACTCGCAAAAACAATATAATCATTCAACAACTCGCAAAAACAATATAATCATTCAACAACTCGCAAAAACAATATAATCATTCAACAACTCGCAAAAACAATATAATCATTCAACAACTCGCAAAAACAATATAATCATTCAACAACTCGCAAAAACAATATAATCATTCAGCAACTCGCAAAAACAATATAATCATTCATCTCGCAAAAACAATATAACCATTCAACAACTCGCAAAAACAATATAATCATTCAACAACTCGCAAAAACAATATAATCATTCAACAACTCGCAAAAACAATATAATCATTCAACAACTCGCAAAAACAATATAATCATTCAACATTTCGCAAAAACAATATAATCATTCAACAACTCGCAAAAACAATATAATCATTCAACAACTCGCCTGACATGTCCTCAACAACACCATATACGCTTTGTCAGCCCGTCAATGCCAATTAATCAATCGATAACAAATCTACCTACCCAAGCACTTCTTTATTATTGGAGTTAAATCGAAGTGATATCGGGAAATTCCAGATAAGTCTTTGACCGGGTCATACGCTAACATTTGAGAGATTAAATCAACGAAGAAAGCGGTTGGTTATAGCATAAGTAAACGTATTTATAGGTCTGATAACCCGAATGCAATTCATTATAAATAATAAGAATTGAGGCGTTATATAGCGCAATATCCACTAAATGTGCTCAAAGCGCTTTACAAGGGGTCCTAGGTCAACAGCAACATTTAACATGTAGGACGGAACATAACGACTGTTAGGCGATATTACAATTTTTAGGACAAAGACAGCGCTGTTAACGGCCAGGTACTCATTTTACACCTGAGTACGGTGAGAGAAAGTGAGTAAAGAGCCTTTTGCGCCGAGCGCGAGGCTCGAAACCAAGACCTTCCGATCCGAAAGCGAGTGTACTAGACCACATAGCCACATAGCCGCATTATGGGCCTGATTTGATATTGTTGTAATGGACGATGTTTTGCGTAGGTTAGAGAGTATTTCCATTACAACGACGAGAACGTGATAATTTAGGTTATCAGACCTGTAAATAAGTACACGTTGATGATAGTAGACTCAGACTTTTTTTTATTGAGCATTTATATAGCGCAATATCCACTTAACGTGCTCAATGCGCTTTACAAGGGGTCCCTGGTCAACAGCAACATTTAACATGTAGGACGAGACATGACGCCTGTTAGGCGATATTACAATTTTTCGGACAAAGACAACGCTGTTAACGGCCAGGTACTCATTTTACACCTGAGTACGGTGAGAGAATGTGAGTAAAGAGTCTTTTCCAAGGACTCAACTATGCGCCGAGCGAGGCTCGAACCCAGGACCTTCCGATCCGAAAGCGAGTGTCATACCACTAGACCACATAGCCGCACGAGAGTATTTCCATTACAACGACGAGAACGTGATAATTTAGGTTATCAGACCTGTAAATAAGTACACGTTGATGATAGTAGATTCAGACTTACTACAATACTATACATGGACTATTGTTCTGTCATTTGAAATCTCTGGCGCGATAAAACTAATTTGTACAGTTTCGAGTTTTAATTCATTTTAACAAATCGGATTGGTGTGTGTGTGTGTGTGTGTGTGTGTGTGTATGTGTGTGTGTGTGTGTGTGTGATTTGTGTGTGTATGTGTGTGTGTGTGTGGGTGGGTGGGCAGCGGGGGTGGAGGTTATATAATCGATCAATAGATGGAGCAAATGTGACCAAATTGCCTCGAGACGGTTTTATCGCTGGGTGAACGTCATATTCAAACTCTAACTTTTAGCTTCACTTATGATATTAAAGTAAAACGAAAAGTTTTTATTATTGATAAGAGTGTTTTATTTCTTTAACGTTGAAAGACTTTAAACTTAATTTTATTCACCTGATCTTTTCGACATAATACATTATTGACACAATTGGATAACAATAAAGAATAATTAAAAAAAAAAAAAAAAAAGAAAGAAAGAAAACTGGTCAAGTCTACGTGCCCATATTTGCAGGTCTGATAACTAAACGCAATTCAGGGCTTAATTCAACATCATTCTAATGGAGAATAGTCTGCTTTGGATTTAGAGTATTTCCATTAAAACAATGAGTCCATCACAATTGGGTAATCAGACCTGCAAATGAGTACAAGTCGGGTCCAGTCTATTTTTTCCAAAATTCTAAGGTTATCACTCCATATATATATATATATATATAATATATATAATATATATATATATATATATATATAATATATATATATATATATATATATATATATATATATATATATATATATATATATATATTTTATATATATATATATATATATATAATACATGCATACTTTATTTTAAGCATCAATGGAAAAAAGAACTTCCTTAAATTGATATCATTCTATTGAGATTTAGTGGCAATTAATCAATAGTGTCAAAGAGAGATTCAGAGGGAAATGATCATAAATATTTTAAACGTAAAAGAACGTTGATAGATAACGGGTTTTGGAAAACAGTTTTTCAACTGTTTTCAAGCCAAACTGTGAAAAGAAAGACCTTTTATCAATATTTTACGTCATATTTATTTTTTAGATTTCCATTACAAGAATGAGCCCATAAGGTATTGGGTTATTAGACCTGCAAATAAGTGCACGCCGATGTCTCCCATCAAATCTCAATATTTAACTATGTTTTCAACACAATCCACGATGTTTAGCTGGGGTCTTAGAATAATCGTTGGAGGCGTTACTGTTTGTAATCAAAGTAATTGAATAACATTTTGAATGGTGCTCTTTAAGTCAGAGGCAAAAGAGAGAAGAAGAAGAAGAAGAAGAAGAAGAAGAAGAAGAAGAAGAAGAGGAGGAGGAGGAGGAGGAGGAGGAGGAGGAGGAGGAGGAGGAGGAGGAGAAGGAGAAGGAGGAGAAGGAGAGGAGGAGAAGGAGAAGGAGAAGAGAGAAGGAAGAAGGAGAAGGAGAAGAGAAGAAGGAGAAGAGAAGAAGAAGAAGAAGAGAAAGAAGAAGAAGGAGAAGAAAAAGGAAAGGAGAAGAGAAGGAAGGAGAAGGAAGAAGGAAGAAGGAGAAGAGAGAAGGAGAAGGAGAAGAGAAGAAGGAGAAGGAGAAGGAGAAGGAGAAGGAGAAGGAGAAGGAGAAGGAGAAGGAGAAGGAGAAGAAGGAGAAGGAGAAGGAGAAGGAGAAGGAGAAGGAGAAGGAGAAGGAGAAGGAGAAGGAGAAGGAGAAGGAGAAGGAGAAGGAAAGGAGAAGGAGAAGAAGAGAAGGAGAAGGAAGAAGGAGAAGGAGAAGAGAAGAAGAGAAGGAGAAGGAGAAGGAAGAAGGAGAAGGAGAAGGAGAAGGAGAAGGAGAAGGAGAAGGAGAAGGAGAAGAGAAGGAGAAGGAGAAGGAGAAGGAAGAAGGAGAAGGAGAAGGAAGAAGAGAAGGAGAAGGAGAAGGAGAAGGAGAAGGAGAAGGAGAAGAGAAGGAGAAGGAGAAGGAAAGGAAGGAGAAGGAAGGAGAAGGAGAAGAGAGAAGGAAGGAAAGGAGAAGGAGAAGGAGAAGGAGAAGGAGAAGGAGAAGAGAAGGAGAAGGAGAAGAGAGGAGAAGGAGAAGGAGAAGGAGAAGGAGAAGGAGAAGGAGAAGGAGAAGGAGAAGGAGAAGGAGAAGGAGAAGGAGAAGGAGAAGGAGAAGAAGGAGAAGGAGAAGGAGAAGGAGAAGGAGAAGGAGAAGGAGAAGGAGAAGGAGAAGGAGAAGGAGAAGGAGAAGGAAAGGAGAAGGAGAAGAGAAGAGAAGGAGAAAGAAGAGAAGGAGAAGGAGAAGGAGAAGGAGAAGGAGAAGGAGAAGGAGAAGGAAGAAAGGAGAAGGAGAAGGAGAAGGAGAAGGAGAAGAGAGGAGAAGGAAGAAGGAGAAGGAGAAGAGAAGAAGGAGAGAAGAGAGAAAGGAGAAGGAGAAGGAAGAGAAGGAGAAGAAGAGAAGGAGAAGGAGAAGGAGAAGGAGAAGGAGAAGGAGAAGAGAAGGAGAAGGAAAGGAAGGAGAAGGAGAAGGAGAAGAGAGAGAAGGAGAAGGAGAAGGAGAAGGAGAAGAGAGAAGGAAGAAGGAGAGAAGGAGAAGGAGAAGGAGAAAGAAGAGAAGGAGAAGGAGAAGGAGAAAGAAGAAGAAGGAGAAGGAGAAGAAAGGAGAAGGAAGAAGGAGAGAGAAGGAGAAGGAGAAGGAGAAGGAGAAGGAGAAGGAAAGGAGAAGGAGAAGGAGAAGGAGAAGGAGAAGGAGAAGGAGAAGGAGAAGGAGAAGGAGAAGGAGAAGGAGAAGGAGAAGAGAAGGAGAAGGAGAAGGGAAGGAGAAGGAAGAAGGAGAAGGAGAAGGAGAAGGAGAAGGAAGAAGGAGAAGGAGAAGGAGAAGGAGAAGGAGAAAGGGGAAGGAGAAGGAGAAGAGAAGAGAGAAGGAGAAGGAGAAGGAAAAAAGAGAAGAAGAAGAGAAGGAGAAGAAGGAGAAGGAGAAGAGAAGGA
>NC_088362.1:72829811-72832311 GCF_034508935.2 Berghia stephanieae
TTGCTAATTTGTTTACCGACCGTATCCTTCACTGCGACACGCATAGTTGTGTACTTTCGAGTACGAGCCCTTAATATTATAATATCATCATCAAATAATAATAGTTCGTCCTAGATGTAGAATGTTTACTATACTATTGATAGATCGAATAGTATGATGATGTGCTTAATATAGTGCTTATGAGCACATGTGTTATAAATTATGTGGTTATTTTGCTATAATTTAGGTATTAAAATTATACACAATTTACTATTTATTATCGTCGTTGATTTCACACGTATTGCCATAAGTGGCACCTGGTCACTTCCATGATATTATAAGATGTTACATTATATATTTTGTATGTATTTTATAACTCAACTTGATATAACTGGAGGTTTAACATCTTTCATTACTATGCACTGTGTCGATACTTTTTAAAAAATAATGATAGCGTGTGAAACGTGTCGTTTACGATAATAAGTGAATTCATCGACGATAGGCCAATGTGAAGTTATTGATATAAGTGTCCTACCGCTAAATCCGGTTTATGTAGGGGTGAAACACTTGCTGAAAAGTGAACATACCATTTTTTTAAAATTCAGAAACACCCAATTTGGAGGGGTGAGGTCTGCAGTTTAAGAAGCTATTTTCACTCTCCAAATTAAAGCTTATAACTTTTACTTAAACTACATATAAATTTTCAGTACTCATGGCATCATGACATAAAATCGCTTAACGCCTATGGGTGAGGAATGATCATTGTGATGCTGGAAATATATCATATATTCGTTTGGATTTTCACAAGTTCTCTCAGACAGGAGCTACAATATCGGCTGCTTAGATTTCGATGCTGAAATGACTGTGTATGAGAACAGTATTAAAACTGATTCATTTTGAAAGCAGTTATAATTTATATAACATTCATGTTTCTGTGCGCTCAATATGGAAGGAAGTTAGCTTCACAGTGACATCACACACATGATTTCACAAAGAACGATGACGTCATCATCACCATCTCGGCGTTTATCTGGAGCGTTTGTTGATGGCCTTAACAAGTTCAGGTGAATGTCTTTGTCTGATAAATTGTACATGGGGATGGGCTGGACGTGCACAAATATATTTACTGGTCTGATAACCCAACTCAATGGGCATGATCTATATTACATTTCCATGTCCTCGAGGTCATTGGTCACATCGCAAAGTGTGCTCCAAGTGACCCACTAAGTGAAAAGTGTTGACAGCTTTTTAAATATCTAACATCACGATTGTCATTTTATTCAGCATGACACATGGGTATATTTATAACTTTTGTAAACAAAGCAGCATGATTACATTTGTTAAGAAATATCCTATCGTTGGACATCAACAAATCATGTGATTGATGACTTGGTTGGACAAAAACCTGAATATAGATAGAATGCGCTTGGCTAAGAAGTTCACAACATTGCCATCCGGAAGTATAACGGACCAACACACAAACTCTATGTAACCATGAACTTTTATAGTCTGGTTAATACAGTTTAGTGAGAACAACTCACAAATGCGGATGGCAAAAACAATAACAAAGGCCTGAGTGACGTCAACTGCATACTATCTATAGATCGCTCCAATTGGATTCAGTAGTCTGATGTCACGCCGCCCGGCAACCGCGGCCATCTTGGTTCTAAACAAAGAAAATCATTACTTTTTATTCTTCAAGCTGGCTAGAACTTTTCATATGTCTTGTGACCAGATTGTGTAAAAGTCAAAACATGATCAAATTTATGGTTTTGTTTCCTCTGGATACGCTTTTATGCTCGATGGAGAAATATTTCATACGGGCGTCCGCCATTTTTCCGATAGTTTAGAGCCAGTGTTGCTAAGTTACCATGCGTCATTAGGAAGGAAGTGACGTTACGACTATTGAATCCTATTACGGTATTGATTTATTCGTTTTATGGACACTACTTTTCAGTGACGTCACTCATGCGTGTTTCCGTATCACGGAAATTCAACCAAAAACCTTGAGCTTGAGTTATTATATAGAGCAATATCCACCAAAAGTGCTCAAAACGCTTTACAACATTCCCTGACCCACAGCAACACGTAACATGTAGAACGGGACATGACTGACGCCTGTTAGGCGATATTGCAAATTTTACGACAGAGACAACGCTGTAAATGGCCATATGCTAATTTTACTCTCGAGTATGGTGAGAGAATGTGAGTAAAGAGCCTTTTCCAAGGACTCAACTATGCACTGAGCGAGACTCGAACCCAGGACCTTCCGATCCGAAATCGAGTGTGGAGGGTTTATGGAAATAGGATTATCAGACTTGTATAAAGTACACGTCGGGTGGGGTTCATTGTGGGCCGCGAGTTAACTCTTCCCATTTCTTTTTATCCTCCTATTGATGCTATGCGTCAGGTAAAATACTCACAATATCCGCCATCCAAATTTAACATATCCATACACAAAACAGTGTGTAACCTTTTTTTTTAGTGAAAAACAATCACTAACGGGCTGTATACAAATAAT
>NC_088362.1:72836509-72839009 GCF_034508935.2 Berghia stephanieae
AAAGGAGAAGGAAGGAAGAAGAAGAAGAGAAGAAAGAGAAGAGAAGAGAAGAGAGAAGGAAGAAGAGAAGAAGAAGAGAGAGGAGAGGAGAGGAGGAGGAGAAGGAGAAGGAGAAGGAGGAGGAAAGGAGAGGAGGAGGAGGAGAAGGAGAAGAGAAGAGGAGAAGGAGAAGAAGAAGAAGAAGAGAAGAAGAGAAGAAGAAGAAGAAGAGAAGGAGAAGAGAGAAGGAAGGAGAAGGAGAAGAAGAAGAGGAAGAGAAGGAGAAGGAGAAGAGAAGGAAGAAGGAAGAAGAAGAGAGAGAAGGAGAAAGAGAAAGAGAAGGAGAAGGAGAAGGAGAAGGAGAAGAGAGGAGAAGAAGAAGAGAAGGAGAAGAAGGAAAGAAGAAGAAGAAGAAGGAGAAGGAGAAGGAAGAAGAAGAAGAAGAAGGAAGAAGGAGAAGGAGAAGGAGAAGAGAAGAAGAAGAAAGGAAGAAGAGAAGAGAAGGAAGAAGAGAAAAGAGAAGGAGAAGAAGAAAGAAGGAGAAGGAAGAAGAAGAAGAAGAAGGAAGAGAAGAAGAAGAAGAAGAAGAGAAGAAGAAGAAGAAGGAAGAAAGAGAAGGAGAAGAAGAAGAGAAGAGAAGGAGAAGAAGAAGAAAGAAGAAGAAGAAGAGAAGAGAAGAAGAAGAAGAAGAAGAAGAAGAAAGAAGAAGAAGAGAAGGAAGAAGAAGAAGAAAGAAGAAAGAAGAAGAGAAGGAGAAGGAGAAGGAAGAAGAGAAGAAGAAGGAAGAGAAGAAGAAGAAAGGAGAAGGAGAAGAAGAAAGAGAGAAGGAGAAGGAAAGAGAAGGAGAAGAGAAAGAAGAAGAGAAGAAGAAGAAGAAGAGAAGGAAGAAGAAGAAGAAGGAAGAAGAAGAAGGAAGAAGAAGAAGAAGAAGAAGAAGAAGAAGAAGAAGAAGAAGAAGAAGAAGAAGAAGAAAGAAGAAGAAAAGAAGAGAGAAGAGAAGAAAGAAGAAGAAGAAGAAGGAGAAGAAGAAGAGAGAAGAAGGAGAAGGAGAAGAGAAAGAGAGAAGAGAAGGAGAAGGAGAAGAAGAAGAGAGAGAAGAAGAAGAGAAGAGAAGAAGGAGAAGAGAAGGAGAAGAAGAAGAGAAGGAGAAGGAGAAGAAGAGAAGGAGAAGGAAAGAGAAGGAGAAGGAAGGAGAAGAGAAGGAAAGAGAAGAGAAGGAGAAGAAGAAGAGAAGGAGAAGAAGGAAGAAGAAGGAAGAGAAGAAGGAAGAGAAGGAGAAGGAGAGGAGAAGAGAAAAGAGAAGAAGAGAAGAGAAGAGAAGAAGAAAGAGAAGAAGAGAAGGAGAAGAGAGAGAGAAGGAAAGAGAAGAGAAGGAAGAAGAGAAGAGAAGAAGGAGAAGAGAAGGAGAAGAGAAGGAGAAGAGAAGGAAAGAGAAGGAGAAGGAGAAGGAGAAGGAGAAGGAGAAGAGAAGAAGAAGAGAAGAAGAAGAAGAAGAGAAGAAGAAGGGAGAAAAAGGAAGGAAGGAAAGAAGAAGAAGGAAGAGAGGAGAAGAAGGAGAGAAAGAAGGAGAAAGAAGAAAAAAAGGAAGGAAAGAAGAGAAGGAGAGGAGAAGAGAGAGAGAGAAGAAGAGAGAAGGAGAAGAGAAGAAGAAGAAGAGAGGGAAGAAGAAGAAGAGAAGAAGAAGAAGGAAGAAAGAAGAGGGAAGAGAAGAAGAAGAAGAGAGAGAGAAAAGAAGAAGGAGAGAAAGAAGAAGAAGAGGAGAAGGAAGGAAGAGAAGAAGAAAAGGAGAAGAAGAAGAAGAAGAAGGAAGAGAAGAGGAGAGAAAAGAAGAGAAGAGAGAAGAAGAAGAAGAAGAAAGAAAGAGAAGAAGAAGAAGAAGAAGAAGAAGAAGAAGAAGAAGAAGAAGAAGAAGAAGAAGAAGAAGAAGAAGAAGAAGAAGAGAGAGAAGAGAGAAGAAGAGAAAAGAAGAGAAGGAAGAAGAAGAAGAAGAAGAAGAAGAGAAGAAGAAGAAGAAAGAAGAAGAAGAGAAGAGAAGAAGAAGAAGAAGAAGAAGAAGAAGAGAAGAAGAAGAAGAAGAAGAAGAAGAAGAAGGAAGAAGAAGAAGAAGAAGAAGAAGAAGAAGAAGAAGAAGAAGGAAGAAGAGAAGAAGAAAGAAAGAAGAAGAAGAAGAAGAGAGAAGAAGAAGAAGAAGAAGAGAAGAAGAAGAAGAAGAAGGAAGAAGAAGAAGAAGAAGAAGAAGAAGAAGAAGGAAGAGAAGAAAGAAGAAGAAGAAGGAAGAAGAAGAAGAAGAAGAAGAAGAGAAGAAGAAGAAGAGAAGAAGAAGAAGGAGAAGAAGAGAGAAGAGAAGAAAGAAGAAGAAGAGAAGAAGAAGAAGAAGAGAGAAGAAAGAGAAGAAGAAGAAGAAGAGAAGAAGAAGAGAAGAAGAAGAAGAAGAAGAAGAAGAAGAAGAAGAAGAGAAGAAGAAGAAGAGAAGAAGAAGAGAAGAAGAAGAAGAAGAAGAAGAAGAAGAAGAAGAAGAAGA
>NC_088362.1:72844009-72846509 GCF_034508935.2 Berghia stephanieae
AACACTTCTGTTAACTCCACATCGCATTGTAGAATATGTTTTTCACACCGCGAAACGTTATACCGCTGAATGACACAGTATAACGATAATATAAGGTAAATAAATCTGAAAGAAAGCATACGTTGGGATTGATAATAATGTTTGTTTATGTATTTATCCGTATCTACAGAAGAATGAAAACAAACAAAAAACACGATCACAAATTGAACAGATATTATATAATAAATTAAATCGTCCACACAAACTACCAGACATTAAACCTTCGTTGAACGACTCAAAGCACAGTATATTTGAATGCTCATAAAAAACAATCTTCTCAATAAATGCATATTGTATACCCGAATCTGGCGTAATTCCACCCGACAATCATTTTCTATTCAACCAGGATTGGCCCTCTAAGCGGTCCAACGTTACAGCCAGCCAAACAATTTATTAGAAAGGTTGGCGACTTCACCCCTGTCACAGTCATTGAGTCGACCGTGACCCTTCAAAGGGCAGAGGTTATGTTGAAGATCGACATCAACACAATCCACACGAATACAAAAGGTAAAAAGCAGGTTGAGAAAGTGGTAAGCGAAAAGTAAACACATGATATCAATCATTAAAATATGATGAAAATCACCAGATAAGAAAATGATTCCGTTCAGGAGCAAGAAGTTGAATTGAAACTTTACCTCGGAGAAGCGCATTGTACATATATATTATATATATATATATATATATATATATATATATATATATATATATATATATATAGATAGATAGATAGATAGATAATAGATAGATAGATAGATAGATAGATAGAGAGAAGATAATAATATAATAATAATAATAATAATAATAATAATAATAATAATAATAATAATAATAATAATAATAATAATATAATAATAATAATAATAATAATATATAGTAATAATAATAATAAACGGAAGTGCACATATATTCTGTTCTAATAGCCGAACGCAATTATGGGCTCGATTTAACATTGTAAGGGAGGGAGGGGGGGGGGGGGGGGGGGGGGGGGGGGGGGGGGGGGGGGGAGAGGGTCTTTCTTTAGTTCATGAAAAATTGATGGCAAAGTTGTAGCTTACGTATGAATAGTAAAATTCGGTTAGTAAAATTCGGTTATGAATTATGAGTATAACTACAAGCACTGTTAAATACTGTAATCTCTCTCTCTCTCTCTCTCTCTCTCTCTCTCTCTCTCTCTCTCTCTCTCTCTCTCTCTCTCCTTCCTTTCTTCTTCTCCTTTCTCTTTCTTTTTCTCCCTCTCTCTCTCTCTCTCTCTCTCTCTCTCCCCCCCCCCCCTCCCCCCTCTCTCTCTTCTCTCTCTCTCTCCTCTCTCTCTTTCTCCCCCTCTCTCTCTCTCTCCTCCCTCTCCCCTCTTCTCTCTCTCTTCTCTCTCCTCTCTCTCCTCTCTCTCTCTCTCTCTTTCTCTCTCCTTAGCTTGCGCTCTATCTTCCCCTCTTTTTATATAATTATATTTATCGTTCTATCTCTCACTCTATCTTTCTCTCTATTTGTGTATATCTACCCATTTATCTATCTGTCCTCTCTCCCTTCATATGTGTGCGGTGTATGTGTGTGTGTGTGTGTGTGTGTGTGTGTGTGTGTGTGTGTGTGTGTTTTCTCTGGTTAGGAGGTTGGATATGGGCGTATTTTATCTTATCCCCTCGTGGTACAAAATACATTCCAAAGCCTACCCTATTCTGTATTCGTTCAAAACAATGTAAACAAAACACAGCACTAAAAATCAACAAAATGATAGTGGTAGATAATAGAATTTCCCGTTAATGCAATTTCTTATAACTTTTTTATTTCAACCTTGGCAATTTAATTCTTTTATCTTACTATATATTGTCATGCGGGGTTATTTGTAATATTTTCAAGGGTAACCCCCCCCCCCCCCTCCGACTCACGAATAAGGGGTAAAGTCACAGCGTACGATTAAGGTAAAGTTCACAACGTTTTGTGACTAGATCACATTAAAAACAAAAAACCCACCCGTTTCTTTACTTGGTGGAATATTGTTTAATTGTCTCGTTTCCACCAATGGAATATGGAACAAAAACGTGATGTCAAATAACTGGTTCCAATCTCATTGAAAATGTAAATCCACACCTCCAGAGGACTGGATATATGCCTTGTGTAATAATAACTCACTTCAAAGCGAATAAACTCGTAGTGGAAGGGAATAGACAAGGGGGAATGGTTCATCATGGTAACAGATGTAGATTCCACGAGCACACTATCAAGTGTTTGAGATCACCTAAAAGTCTCATCCATACACCAGCACATAATCCCACTAAGAGGAATGCACTCAATTTTTTTTACAGAATATGTCAAAAACAGAAAACATTACAACCAATACATAACAGAAAGGTGATTTACAGGGGGAAAAATCATCTCCCAAAAGTAATACTAACACTTGACTGTTTCCCTCTAAGCTACGGACTCCAGCAAGGACATAGACAAAACCAAACAATCCTATCCAAAG
>NC_088362.1:72864009-72869009 GCF_034508935.2 Berghia stephanieae
TTGATATACAGCCCTTTTCAGCATTCATACACATATTATTTAAATGTCTTTTGACCTACTTAACCCTTACTATTACTAGGATGATATTATATTGTCTTATGTTACCACCACAAAGTCAATATACTCAGGTACGAGTATTTAATAAATGAATCTATTTATTTCGGCCAATCTAAAAAAGTTTAATCCAAGTATTGATCGCAAAAAAAAAAAAAGTCGCGTACGTGAGACTGAGACTTCATTTAATGACCCGGTCAAAAATAATCAAACCTTGGCCCATCTCGTTTGATGTTTCTGTGACTAATTTTATGATGTACAAAAGAAATTTGAATAAGAAAAATGTTGGTTGTATCGTAACGAATGTGACGATTTTCCTATAGTTGGTAAAGAGATGGTTAAGGTTCACTATAATCGATCGATATTTGAAGCAAATGTTTTCTGGCCAAATTAAATAAAATGTGTAATCTCAGAATATGTCTGTGATGTTATCATAATTGGAGCTTCTTTTGTTTATTTGCCAACTTTTCCTTCAGCTATTTAAGTACATTCTCCATATTCATTGCTCAGCGTTGAACTTGTCCAATATAACTCCTTCGCATTTTATCAACATTGTTGTCTTTTTTTTTCAGGATGCAGATGCCTGTACAGTTGACAAATTTCGTTTTAGTTGTTATTCGAGACCACGGTGGAATGATTGACATGATAAAATGTTTCAAAATGAACGTATCAGAAACTCATAAATGTGAATTCTATTGTTTTATATAAAACAGTTCCTATAAATTTGGCGTGTTTGTGTACATTGGAATACTGTAGTAAAAATATAATATTAAATATCTGATTTTTAATTCCACAAAAAAGTGTAATTTTGCAATTGGTCAAGACATCTGTCTTTCTTACACATTTTTTTTTACAGGAACCAAACACCAAAGACTCCCTCCCCCTCCCCCCCCCCCCCCCCCCCCCACTTTTCCCCACTCCTTCTAAGGTGTAAGATTATATATTACGAAACATCAGTACATATATATATATATATATATATATATATATATATATATATATATATATATATATATATATATATATATATATATATATATGAGACATACCGATCAGTTGAACAAATTGACCTCTTTCAATTTATGAAATTTTGTTAGTTTTCTTTATTTTTAACGTAATGGCGCAAAAATAACTACACTGTTAACATGCTACAGTGTACAACGACAGGCCTTTTTGGATCAACCTTGTAAAATAAAGCCATCAATGTTCAGATTCTGAAATGCCCACTACCCTATTTCGGCCCTAATTCAAGATAGCTATGGTTGTTGCCATGCCATTTTTTAAATTATTAATTATACCATTTTTGTTTCTTTCCACTAACTATTTAGGAAGAAGGAAATGACATGATCGTAGGTTAAACTGCCCATGTTGTGAGAAAGGTTTTTAAAAAATTTGAACAGAGTAGTTATTCAACCATGTCCAAGATTGTTGACAGCAGCGGTGGCAGTCAGCCATGGCACACTAGTCGTTATGAAAGTCTAGGAGATGCACTAGATGCAATTGGTAAGTGAATACGTTATGTGACCTGTGGAAAGGGTCAGGACGATGTGGTTGTTGTTGTTGTTGTTGTTGTTGTTGGTTTTTGATGATATGATGGTGGTGATTACGACGACGACGACGATGATGATAATATAAATGATGATAATGTTGTTGATGAAGACAATGATAATGATAATGATAATAATAATGAAAATACTAAAT
The DNA here is from genome assembly GCF_034508935.2 of Berghia stephanieae. NCBI lineage: Eukaryota > Metazoa > Mollusca > Gastropoda > Nudibranchia > Aeolidiidae > Berghia > Berghia stephanieae. The sequence continues at coordinate 72,865,765 of NC_088362.1, forward strand.
AATAATAATAATAATAATATATAATAATAATAATAATAATAATAATAATAATAATAATAATAATAATAATAATAATATAATAATAATAATAATAATAATAATAATAATAATAAATAATAATAATAATAATAATAATAATAATAATAATAATAATAATAATAATGATAAGACGAAAAAGGAGGAGAAGAAGAAGAAGAAGAAGAAGAAGAAGAAGAAGAAGAAGAAGAAGAAGAAGAAGAAGAAGAAGAAGAAGAAGAAGAAGAAGAAGAAGAAGAAGAAGAAGATGATGATGATGATGATGAACATCATGATGATGATGATGATGATGATGATGATGATGATGATGATAAAGAAAAAAAAACAATAATAATAATCGTAATAATAATGATAATAATAATAATAATTATAATAATAATAATAATAATAGTAATAATAATAATAATAATAATAATAATAAATAATAATAATAATAATGATGATGATGATGATGATGATGATGATGATGATGATTATGATGTTGATGATACTGGTGATGATGATGATGATGATGATGCTGATGATGATGATGATAATAATAATAATAGTAATAATAATAATAATAATAATAATAATAATAATAATAATAATAATAATAATAATAATAATAACAATAGCAATAACAATAACAATCTTTTCAGACATGGGTATCATAGTGGACGTCATCCACTTGAGAGAACTGGCAGCAAAAAGTATTGGTGAGTGAGAAAGCGACATACTTGAATGGCTTAAAGCAACAGTTTGTCTCATATAAAGGCTTTTCTTTTAGTTTCATTAAAAAATCTGTAAGCATTTTTGTTTAACATTAAATCCACGTAACTACAGTGGCTTTCATGATTGATCTGTCCTAATTTTAAAGCTCAACTTTTTGTCATGGAACTGGGCATATCAAGTGATTGCCTCCCTCTTAGCAATGCTGTGACGTACGTACCCTCCTGTAGCCACTGACGCTTCTCAAATTAATTGTTTCTAAATGTACGTCCCTGTATGTCTTTTTATGAAATTGAAATGTGACCCAATGTCTAAAAACGGGATTATGTCAGAATATTATCAATGCTAAAAATTGAATTTTTTAATGAAATAATTTGTAACTTGTATTATGAAGTGATATAACATGTAGAATAGAATAAACAAAGTTTTATAAAATGTATAAAACAAAATTTCATATTTCTGACCATTTCCTTTTTGGTAATTCGCTTTAAAACTGCATAATACCGTTCTGAGACGATTGATCTCCGGTGAGTCTTGCAAATTTAATTAGGAAAGCCATTGCAAATTACCAATAAGTAATTAATTTACTTTTCCCAATTATATTTCTAGGTCCATTTGAGACTGAACTGACATTTGAAACTGAAGATGGAAAACCATTGACGATCGACTTTCCATGCGAGAAAAATCCAGGACACAAGTCATTCATTCCAGTCTCTCAATTCAAGCCAGAGAATATCCCCGAGCAACATCGAACCAAAAGGTTTTACGAAACGATCCTGTCGTGGGCCAATTTGGTTGTGAGAGTGGTGGTAAAGAGAGTGAGCCGAAATAGACCGGAAGTTTATTCGGACACGAAGGTTACATTTCCTGACTCCGACAAAAAGTTGAAAGGATCTATTAGAAAGATACGGTATGGGAGTGGCTATGTCGTGTCAGGTTTTGGACCCAATCAGCCATATAGAGGGCAGTTTTGCCCCTGTCATTTGTGTCGGGACAGCGGGCAGAGACGTGAATTTTGGTCCTTGAACATCGCTACGGTCACTCACGTTATTTATGATTCATCCGAAGCAAGAGACTCAGTCTTCGAATTTTTCTATGACTCAGAGGATAAAAAAGGGGTTGATTTTATGTACGGAACAGATAGTTTTGAACAGGTTGGTAAAAATACTGAGAAAATATGCATCGTCAGATGCGTCACGCACGATAGAAACTTCGTCAAGCGGCTCTTGAATGTCTTAACCCATTGTCAATCGATGGCGATATCAAGAGACGAAGTTTATTTCGAAAATGACCCAGTACTTCTGATATCTCACCCCCATGGAAAATGTAAATGCATCACTATGGGTCACATCACGGATTTCACTGTACCTCTAAGCAATGATTTCCCCGCCAATCGACCAATTACTTTCACGCGAACGGCAGAATGCAGGTTACCTCTATTGCCGTGGCGCTCACACAAGCCAGACTTTAACGAAAACATGAGATCTGGCCAAGCAATTCAATCACCCGGTGGACCTGATGATACGACAGTGGAGGAAAAGTCAACTTCCTCAAATAAAAATGAAAAAGGTTGGTCTCCTTTGCCAACTCCAATAAAGTTTCCAACGGACACAGAGCTATATATGGAAGCAAATGGTTTCTTTGTCATCAACACGGGGAAGAATCAAAATGTTTTATCACCAGGAATGTATAAACGAGAGAGTGAAAATGCAAATAGCAGTTTGGTATTAGCAGAATCGGAGACAAGAGGCAACTGCGAGCGGGGTGTAGATGGTATTCTGGAATACTTTTACGAGGGTTGCAACTTTCGCTGTATTAATGTTGACAACGATGCTGTGTTCACTACAGAAGATATTCACTTTGGCAACCCGGCACCACCACGGAACATGTTTCTAGGTGGACTTCAAAAATCATCAAATGATTCCGAACAGAACCTTGCTGTTAAATTGGATGTTAATAACTCACTAATCATGTATGAAACTCTTTCCAAACATTCTAATCCGTCAAAAACACTTGAAGTCTCCGATGCTGTCTCTGAAGATGATTACCGACCCAAGAACAGTGCAACTGATAGAGGATTTGAGAGAAATAGATCAGGCGAACTCCAAAATGATGTTAGCGGTCACAGCAATCTCAGATGTACTGTCACGCACGATGCATACGCAGACAATCGTGATCAACGACTACCTGAGGAAGATGAGAAAAAATTGAGAAAGGATATACACCTCTTAGAAAAAATAGAAAATACACCAAGAGAAGAAACGAGCTTAAGTGAAGAAGGCAAAGCTGAAGATCATATGGAGTCCAAAGAAAATGATGCTGAAAAGAAGAACGAACTTTCAGTTGGTTGTAATCTTCCAGAAAGCAAACACTCAGAAGAGATTAACAAAAATTCTGAGACTGGCAAAAGCGAAATTGAGGATGAAGACAGAGGTAAACATCTATCAGACAATGATCATCTGGTAGATAAAGAAACGACACAGGCGGGAGTAAGTCTT
>NC_088362.1:72879009-72884009 GCF_034508935.2 Berghia stephanieae
GATTTTGAAAAAAAAAGTGACGAAAAATGTTCAATTCTTACCCTGATATATTTCTAGATAGTACTGTAAGATAAAATAACAAAATATCGAAAACCACGTGATATAGCCTCAAATATCGATCTCAATACATTTATCATTCCAAGGAATGTATTTGGCAGGCAGCATTAAGTTAAGGCTATGCTTGTAGTTGGTCGGATAAATAGGTTTAACTACGACATACAAAGCAAACACGTCAGTCAAGATTGTAAACGAGGAAGCAAAATATAGCGTTTTGACCAGTAGCGAACAATTTAATTGTAATGCCTTTGTTTTTGGTGCTGTTGCTACTAACTGTTGTCAAAAATAAAAGTTAAAAATTGAATTAACGCGGGGCCTACGACTATCAGTGTCTTCTCTGCACCAATAAGCCTTTCCATCCCGTTTTTGTTTTGTTTTCTACATACAAAACAACAGTACTGCCGCCCTCTGGAAAAATCAATATTTTAAAATTTGTCCAGAAAACTCGTCTTTCAAATATCGATCGATTTATGTGAACCTCGTCTTGGCAAAAAACTCTCAAATCTAGGACCTACCTGGTAAGTCCAAGATTTGAGATGTTTTTTTTTTTACCACGATGAGGGTCATTTAAATCGATGGATATTTGAAGGACAAGTTTTTTGGCCCAATTTTAAAATATGGATTTTTTCCAGAGTACGGGTATCCACATCAAGACGACCACAGCCTTTTTTTTCACAATTATACGCATCTCTTTTCCTTCCTTCCTTTGTAACTGACATACGAAAAACGGTAAACAGGACATACGGTAGCCTAGAATTACAAAACCTGTTTTGCTAACTTTAGCTACTTGGAATACAAACTACCATAATATGACAGCATAGACATCGAAGATTACACAGATCATTTCAACATTTTTTTCACATGCGCAAGAACACCAGGAGGAATGAATTGCTAGAGAGTTTGTGTCTAATTTGATTAATTTGTTCAAAGATTATCTAAATTTCAAGCCATATGTGACCAACCGTCTCAACGCGGTTATATGTCGGGGTACAGCAGGGAATGGACATTAAATTCACAGCAACAAATATGACACTAGGAGTTCATTTCTATTCGTTATAGAAGTGAATGAATACAATTCCTTACATTGAAAAAGCCTTAAAGTTGGTATTTCTTATAACATCAATTCTATAGTCACTTTTTAGGGTCCAATCCATCTCGACATAACAATAATAATAATATAATAATAATAATAATATATAATAATAATAATAATAATAATAATAATAATAATAATAATGGTATAGATTTATAGTGCGCCAAACATCCCTTCATCAGGAGGGCTCTGGGCGCATAACATAGATTAACTTAATCATTAAGCCCTAACACAGTACACGAACAACGCTAATTATACACATAATCAAAAGAAAGCCTGTCGGAATAAGAATGTCTTCAATCGACGCTTGAATTCCTCTAGTGAAGACGAAGAACGTATCTCTAGTGGTAGTAAATTCCACAACCTTGGACCAGAATGCTGAAAGGCGCGTTCACCAGCCTTCACTCGACATAATACCGTTATGAGACGATAGGTCACTTATAAAATCTTTTGTTGTCCAATTGTTCGATTCAGTTTATGATTTATACTTATAGTTCAAAGTAACAATGATTTAAATATTTTAGACTCTTTTTTTTTTAGAGTGACAACAAACTATTTCAATCACATAAATTAATTTATGATAAGGATGACAATACTGAATGTTAAAACCTCGTCCAGAGGACCCCGCATAAAGAAATAACGCTTGTTACAAGCACTTGAAATCCTGGGTCAGGAGCACCAGCTGGAGAAGAAAAAATAGAAGGTGAAATTACCTAGTTTGTTGCATCTGGTGCAAAAGATTAGCGTTCTGAAACGGATTGTTTGAAACAGTGTCAGACAAAGCAGAAAGAAATATACAAGAAAAACAATAATTAGCGGACTATCCAAAGGATAAGAGCAAACAATTGTTGGCACAATTGTCTGTCTGAAAAAAAAAACAACAAAAAAAAAATCTTCATCACCATCATCATTATTATTATTATTATTATTATTATTATTATTATTATTATTATTATTATTATTATTATTATTATTATTATTATATTATTATTATTATTATATTATATTTATTATTATTATTATTATTATTATTATTATTATTATTATTATTATTATTATTATTATTATTATTATTATTTTTTATTTATTATTATTATTATCATCATCATCATCATCATCATCATCATCATCATCATCATCAACATCATCACCCTCCCCCCCCCCCCCCCCCCCCCCTTCCACCTCCTCCAGTAATAAGTAATTTATTTGATTTTTGATAATTTACATGATTATCCAAGTATTGTTTTTTTTTAGTAATCATGTTTTGATTTGTGTTCTGAGTTGGCAAACTGCCTAAAATAGACTTTGAACTGAATTGTCTCTTTACCGCTACAGACACTGACATAAGCACTGGCGCTTTAGATCTTTGGAAATTTTAAAAATATATTATATAAGTAGGCTTAAGTAGGTATAGATCTATTATAGGCAATATGCTTATCTTAAAGATAATCGAGGCATCAGCTACAGTGCTTTATCGCAAAGAGGGGTTAATTGTCATAGCCAAGAAGACGAATACTCTACATAATAAGTTTTGATAATAGTGCTGCTACGATTACTTTCACTACTTCAATTTTTATATTACTACTACTACTACTACTACTACTACTACTACTACTACTACTACTACTACTACTACTACTACTACTACTACTACTACTGCTACTACTACTAATACTACTACTACTACTACTACTACTACTACTACTACTACTACTACTACTACTACTACTACTACTACTACTAATAATAATAATAATAATAATAATAATAATAATAATAATAATAATATTGTCACTACTACTAGTACTAGTGCTACTCCAACTACCATTATTACTACTAATACTACTATGCAACTATTACTACAACAACCACAACAACAACAATTACTACTACTACTACTACTACTACTACTACTACTACTACTACTACTACTACTACTACTACTACTACTACTACTACTACTACTACTACTACTACTACTACTACTACTACTACTACTACTACTGCTACTACTTACTACTACCAATATTAGGTGACTAAATTAAGCTGCACATGTGTTCTATTTGCCACAAACGGATGGCTGAAAACCATAACCTTGTGACTATTCTAATTTATTAGACTTTGTGACCCTCTGATATGCCACTCGTTTTTTGACCTGTAGCTATCTGGTTATAATCCTGCTCTGGTGTCCTTGGGAAAGGCTATATATATATATATATATATATATATATATATATATATATATATATATATATATATATATATATATATATATATATATTCATATTATCTCACCTTATTCATGTGCAAAATGATATCTGGTCTGTCACTGCGTTGTTCATGTCAACAACAAAAAATGTGATTTGGTCCGGCTTTGTGGTCTAGTGATATGGCACTCGCTTTCGGATCGGAAGGACCTGGGTTCGAGCCTCGCTCGGCGCATTGTTGAGTCCTTGGAAAAGGCACTTTGCTCACATTCTCTCATCGTACTCAGGTGTAAAATGAGTCCCTGGCCGTTAACAGCGTTGTATCTGTCCGAAATAATTTTTTGTAATATCGCCTAACAGGCGTCATGTCCTATATGTTAAGTGTTGCTGTTGGCCAGGGACCCCTTGTAAAGCGCGTTGAGCACGTTTAGTGGATATTGCTCTATATAAATGCTCAATTTATTTATTTGTTTATTTATTTTTTAGAGTTGTTGTTGGCGCTTAAAACACATTTCTGATATAAATCGCCAGTATTTGTATTTAAAACTAAAACTTATTTTAGGTCTTAAAAATAGGTGGGTCAAAAGAACATTTTAAGTGTCTTACATTTAAAACAGTTGTGTCTTTTTCCTTTTATGATGGCTTGAAGGACGCTGGCGATAGAGTCTTTGGAGCATTCACTGAATTTATAATTATTATGTAATCTGCCGAAGTTGTCGTTTGCAGCACCGTACATGAGGTAATTTCCGTCTTTGGTGTGAGGAGCACAAAAAGAGGTCTCGTCATGCTGGAGATATTTGAAAAGATATACACTTGTCATTTCGCGTGGTATATTAATGATGATGATGATTATGATGATGATAAGATGATGATAATTATAATAATAATGATGATGATGATGATGATGATGATGATGATGATGATGATGATGATGATGATGATGATGATGATGATGATGATGATGATAATTATAATAATAATAATGATGATGATGATGATGATAATATTGATGATGATTAATAATAAAATAAATTATAATAATAATAAAAAATATAATAAAAATAATAATATAATAATAATAATAATAATAATAATAATAATAATAATAATAATAATAATAATAATATAATAATATATAATAATAATAATAATAATAATAATATAATAATAATAATAATAATAATAATAATAATAATAATAATAATAATAATAATAATAATAATAATGATAATATAATATAATAATAATAATAATGATATAATGATAATGATATATGATGATGTGAATGATGATGATGATGATGATGATGATGATGATGATGATGATGATGATGATGATGATGATGATGATGATGACGATTAGGATGATAATAATAATAATAGCAATACTAATCAAGATAATTACGAATACCTTTTTTTTCTGAAATTAGAAATTAAGTAATTTTTTTTCGCAGAGAAATAGTTCATTTCATTGTGAAAACAGAAATATATATTTGAATTTGATATTTATAGTAATAATAAATATCAATTGACTGTTGAAGAGAGAGAGAGAGAGAGAGAGAGAGAGAGAGAGAGAGAGAGAGAGAGAGAGAGAGAGAGAGAGAGAGAGCTAGCGAGAAAGAGAGTGAGAGAAAAAGGGAGAAT
>NC_088362.1:72889009-72904009 GCF_034508935.2 Berghia stephanieae
TTATTTACTTTATAGCAATGGCGTCTCTCCAGTAAATAAATATGTGATTTTATTAACCTTCTATTATTCCTCTTTCAGTTGATTTATAACACTTGAGGAATTGTAGTGTATGTATTAAAGGTGACAGAAATAAAAAAAAGGTAACGTTTCTTTTGATCACAACTGTATATGGAAATATCCTGTTAATTGTATTATTGATTTTCCTCATCATTTTTTTTTTAGCATGTTTTGTCTTTTCCTAAAGAAGGCGAAGGGTAGAATCATCCTTTCCTTTTTTTTTTTTATTATTTCGATAATGATAATAATATGCGAAACATGCAACTTACGGTTGATTGTTGTAGTCGAAAGCGTATCCCACTAAAATAAGGTGTGTCCTGGTATCTAAACTTAAATTTAGTTGGTCCAAAGATACAATTCAAGGATGATATATGGTTGGCAAACATAGAAAGTAAAAACTTTTTGGCTTCCTGGAGACAGTTGGAGGAGGTTGGAGGGGGGAGGGGGAGGGGGCAATGAATTAAAAAGAAAATATGATGATAATATAAATTTAAATGTGACCACTATCTTAAAATTTGCATTATGTCGAGGTTATTTTGATGATATAAATTGAATTAATAGTATATGTTATATAATAGCATTGGTTTGATTTATTTCAGAAAAAATATTATACTTCCTTTAATTCGGAAAATTTTACTCATTTCTTGTTATTTTAGATTTATCTTCACTTCTCAGTATCTGATGTACCCAGACACGATACCAGATTGAGGCGGTGAGTCATATATATATATATATATATATATATATATATATATATATATATATATATATAATATATATATATATACAATGCAAAAATTCAGTCCTTTTTCTACGTACAATGAGGTTATAGAATTCCTCTCCAACAACTGACAGATATGAGAAATTTACTATTTTCATGAGAACATCATTATTGTGATACAAATCCATAACCTAACGCCATCCCATCAGTGGTGAAGCTGCCACAGAATGGATTGGATTGGATTGAATAATTGACATAAAAGAGTAGTGTCATAAAGCACCATCCATGGTCGACAGGTATGGGCAATGGGGGTGATCTATATTCATGTTTTCGTCCAACCCAGTCATCAATAACATGATTTGTTGCTGTACAACGATTGGACATTGCTCAATAAATGTAAACACGGTGCTTTATTTATGAGAGTTATTAGCATACCCAAGAGTCATGCTGAGCAAAAAATGACCAATTGTGACGGCGGATATTTCTCAAACGGTGAACACTTCTCACTATGTGAGTCATTTTGAGCAAACTTTGTAATGTGACCAATGCCTTCCATTATTTGCATTTCAATGTGCTCTTTGTCGTGTTATATTTTAAGTTTTCAATATCACTGTATTACAATTCCTATTTTCGTTATGCTCTTAAACATGTTTATGTTTAAGTTACAACACAGTAATCTTATTTTCGTCAAGCCCTTTGAAATATGTTTAACTTTCAATATCATTACATACCAAGTCCAATTTTTGTTTATTATTATGCCATTTTATACGTTTTACTTTGATTTTCAATATAAACGCATAATACCTTTGATTTTTATTGTGCCCTTTAACATGTTATGTTTTGAGTGTCAATATCATTTTTCTATCTCTTTTGTCTTTTGATTATTTAGTGCGCTATTTGACATGTTCTGTTTTGAGTTTTCATAGCATTACATACCTCTTCGGATTTTTGTTCAGAAATATGCTGGTATAAAAGCTTGTCAGCACGTAAACTCATGTAGCATGTATTTTTGTCCTTAGGAAGAGCATTTGACACGACAATATTTGTGGCGTTTATGTGTTCATCTTCCACTTTGGTGTCTCTCTTTTGTCGGTAGATTGGGAGATGATTATTTGTACTGCCTGTGTAATTGGTGGAGGAGTTGTTCATCTTGGAATGACTCTGATAGTGATAGAAGCAACAGGATAAAGTTATCCTTAGTACACATTATGGATGATAAGTAAAAACAGTCCTTCGGAGCCATAAGGCCCATGGAGCCGGAGTTTATCCCGGTTTCTATAGCGTGAAATGGACAATAGCAATTGCATGCTACCCTTCGGATTGGACGCTAGTCTATCGCGAAGTACATTCCGTCAGATCTAACAGACCCAGCTCCCCATTCACTACAAGGTAGACAGAGGGGTCAGAAATAATCTTGACTGAACTCGGGATCGACCTTGATCTCCCTTGCTTGTGAAGCGAGTTCTCTACCAACTGAGCTAACCATGAACTCATTTATTATTAAACGTGCTGTCTGGACATAAAATGCACTTGATTTTATCACAAAAAATGCTGAAACAATAAATGCTTTAAAAATGTATTTTAATAGAGAACGCCATACCTTGAATCACGCATACGATGAATGAGATTAGTCTTTGTAGGCTATTTTTTTCAACGAGTCTGTTATGAAAAATTATTTATGCACTAACTTGGCCTTTGTGTTTACGATTTTATGTACTTATAATATACATACATCAATTTAATCTTTCTTTTGTTTGCATACGTTATTATAAATTAATATTTGCAAAAACAGCATGGTCCTTTCAACGCCAGTACTGCTAAAACAACAACAACAACAACAACAACAACAACAACAACACTAACACCAACAAAGCAACAAAATAAACAACAGCAACAACGAGATATAATATATTTGACAAAACTAATTTCAATTCACAAAACCAGAGGAAATAAGATAAATAGCTTTATACAGAATAGTGCGAAAAAATATGTTAAATACGTTTATCATAACAATAATAATATTATGTGAATGTTTCAATATCTTATTATAAACGAACAAATGACTAGAAAATAGATAGAAAAAAATATGATTTAATGATATATATATATATATATATATATATATATATATATATATATATATATATATATATATATTAATATAAATATATATAATATATATATATATATATATATATATATATATATAATATATATATATATATAATATATATATATATATATATATATATATATATATATATATATATATATATATATATATATATAACTTATCTATTCTCGAACAGCATCCACAGCAAATAGAACCAGTAATGCTCTCAACAATGAAAAGTATAAATTGGTAAATTAATAAATACATAAATGAATACAAGATAAATTGATTTAAAAGATAAGAAAGAAAGAAAGAAAGGAATAACAATGTGCCTAGGCAAGGAAAACTCACGTCAGTCGTCTTGCCAGATGCCTTGTCATCTACATGTCGTGCCACTGACCTCAGTTTATCATACAGAGTTGCAATGGAGGAGCGTCCGTCATTAGACTTGTGTGTCGGTTTCTTGCGCCTAAAGATTTCATTTCATAGTTTATATTATACGACATGCATTCCACATAGTATTTAATATTCGCCGCTTCCATGTCCATCACTGTGATGTTTTTCTCTCTTCATTATGTCAATGTATGCTCTCAGACTATCATTTCGGAATATATCCCTCCCCCCCCCCCCCCCCCCCCTCTCTCTCTCTCTCTCTCTCTCTCTCTCTCTCTCTCTCTCTCTCTCTCTCTCTCTCTCTCTCTCCCCTGCTTACTTTCCGATTCTGTTTAACACCATTTCCATTGTAGGCTACTTTTAAAGGTTATGTAAGTAGGGCAGCGAAGTCGTGACGTCACACTATCTACTATTCAGGATCCAAAATCCTTGGAAGTGTGTATGTGTGTAAGGGACAGCGTGGTACGGTCTGTGCTGCGTACCCGAAAGGTACCAAGTTCAATCACTCGTTGTGTGGCCTTGAGCAAGTCACCTCGCCCTAGCTCACTTTGCGGGGCTGCTCTTCGGCTGACCCCTGGGTTATTCCAGTCTTCCCTTGGAATAGACCCTAAAGACAAATTTCCCCTTGGGGATGAATAAAATGAATTTTATTGATTTATTTTATTTTATTTATTTTTTATTTATGTAACCAGTCCATCGAAGACTAATAATGAATAGGTTACATAGATAGTACGAAGATGACGTCACTCAGGTCTTTGTTATTGTTTTTTGCCATCCGCGTTTATGAGTAATGCTCACTGAACTGTATTAACCCGACTATAAATGTTCATGGATACACATAGCTTTGTGTGTTGGTCCGTTATACTTCCGGATGGCAATGTTATAGAGCCAAACGCATACTATCTATATTGAATCATGATGTGGCATAATTGTTTTAGTAGCAGGATGTACAGATTCTTAGGATTGCAGAACGTAAAAGAGCGAGGAAAGATGATCTTTATTAACGACCAGAAAAATGTTTAGACACAAAATAAGACGTCATTACTCTGAAACCAGAAGTTCATTAGACAAGGTATGCGACTATGTGGTCTTGTTATATGACACTCGCTTTCGGATCGGAAGGTACTGGGTTCGAGCCTTGCTCGGCGCATAGTTGAGTCCTTGGAAAAGAATCTTTACTCACATTCTCTCACCGTACTCAGGTGTAAAATGAGTACCTGGTCGTTTACAGCGTTGTCTCTGTCCGAAAAAAATGGTAACATCGCCTAACAGGCGTCATGTCTCGTCCTAAATGTTAAATGTTGCTGTTGGCCAGGGACCCCTTGTAAAGCGCTTTGAGCACATTTGTGGATATTGCTCTATATATAAGCTCAATTTTTAAAAAAATTCAAGGTATGTATCCAGTCCTCGGCAAGAGTTTTTCTACACTTCCAACGAGATTGGAACCCATTTTTTGACACCCCACTTTTGTTCCCTATTTCAAACAGCAAAGATATTAGTATTCATTAGCTTAAATTGTCTATAATCTCTGAAAACTGATTTGAAAACAAACAAAAAAATGATTTTTAAAATATCATTAATACCATTGATCGAAAGATAACCTAGACTTTTAGAGAAAATATCTTTCATGTTTCAGAGAATTTTCCATTTATTTTTCTATCTATGGAGACAAATGCTTTGGCAGTTGCCACGGTTCAAATCGGTAAAAAGTATTAAAGTTCAAGTTCAAAGTTCAAAAGTTTCTTGGCATATAACCATAACTATTCTCTGAACAAAATATATCATCATCATCATCATCATCATCATCATCATCATCATCATCATCATCATCATCATCATCATCATCTCATCAAAAAGAGCAACAATAATAATAACAACAACAATAATAACGATGCTAATAATAATAATAATAATAATAATAATAATAATAATAATAATAATAATAATAATAATAATAATAATAATGACGACGACGACGATGATGATGAAAATAATGAAAAAATCGTCAATAATGTATATATATTGAAAATAAGATCATTACAGCTGTCACCACCTGATGGAGAAGCTAACGTTCAAATGTAAATTATTAGTTTTCTGCCGATGATATTTTTTTTCATTGCTAATATCTTGTGTATTGTGGTCAGGGGCGGTTGCTGATTGTCAATTCAGGCTGTCGCCAGTGAGAAAACTCAACTCAGAAAATTTTACCCCGACCACCAAGCAATGATAGGGTAGCTGGGCCTGTTTGACCCAGTGGAGTGTGCTATACACCTGTATACAGAAGCGCACAAGCAAATGGCAGTTTGACATATTATAAATCACCTGAAAGGTTCCATATTAACTTTTGACTCTGGGTAAATGATTGATGGGAATGGTGCGTTCTTGAAATATTTGTCCGATGGCTCCATGTGGTACATCATGTCCCCTGGAATGTTGATGAAACCCAGAACACTACCATCGAGCACAGACATATGAACATGACTGGCAGGGTATCCTGGAATATATTTTTTAAAAAGATATTGGTTGAATGAGCGACGACAGAATGGTTTGAAATCGACGTCGTGTACTTACTTGGTGGTCTGATAACCCAAACTTTTATGGTGTCATTCATTGTTGTAAAGGAAATACTCTCAAACTTACGTAAAATATTGCTCATTACAACTACATTTTTGTTAAATCAAGCCCATATGAGGGTTCAATAATCTGATGTCATGTCCGCCCCAGCAACCAGCAGCTTGGTTCTAAACAAAGAAATTCGGTACTTTTTATTCTTCGAGCTGGCTAGATCTTTTTCAAATGTCATGTGATCAGAATGTATAAAAGTCAAAATATGATCAGATTTTTAATGGTTTTCTCCACTGGATACACTTTTATGCTCGTTGGAGAAATATTTAAGAAAGGCGGTGATAGATAATGGCGTCGCCATTGTTCCGATAGTAAGAACCAGTTACTATGCGTCATTACGAGGGAAGTGATGTCACGACCCTATTGCGTGCTGTTATCAGACCTGCTATCCTACCATGTTTTGCTTCACAAGTATATGTAACTATTCTATTTCAATTTTGACATTGTTGTTTTTCCTCCCATATGTGTGGGAAAGAGTGAAAAAGTTCCACAGACATTTTAATATCATTTCCTCAACAATAAAACAAAAAGAAAAGAAATTGTATGGTGGCCATGAAAGGTCACCCAAAACTCGCATGTTAAATAAAAATAAATTTAAGATTCTTGTTTTATCATCATATATTATTGAATTAGGTTTTGACTCTTTGATGAATTTGTATTTTGAAAGATTCCTTGATTCAAATTAAGTAATCTATTTAAATATTTTATTGTACATGCGGGTTAAGAATTCTTTTTTTCTCTTTTTAATCGATTTCAGCGTTACATATTATCCTAATTTATAGATTTTCTTGTACACAATAATGATGTCTTTTTTACATATTGACACCAAATAAAGTAAAAAGATATTGAGGAAAATTATATATTTATAAAATTTATTTATCTCTTAGGTCAAAATAGTCATTGTGACCATTTTTCCTATACCGCTACACAATAGGTGCGATCTATATTCAGATTTTTGTCAAACCAAGTCATCGATCACACAATTTATTGCTGTCCAACGATTGGATATTACTTAATAATTTCAAAAAACCGCTGCATTGTTTATGAAAGTTGTAAACATATATATTATGAGTTCAGCTGGATAAAATGACCTATTGTGCGTGATGCTAGATATTTCGAAAACAGTGAACACTTTTCACTTTTCGTTTACTTTAAGCACATTTAGCAATGTGACCAATGACCTCGCGCACATGGCAGAACCCAAACTGTATTTACCCGTGCCTTGCTGTAAGTGTTAGGTAGGGGCACCGAATACGATTCAATAGTCTGGTGTAACGTCGCCCAGCAACGGTGAGCAGCGTGGTTCTAAACAAAGAAAATCAGTACTTTGTATTCTTCATGCTGGCTAGAACTTTTCATTTCTCATGTGATCAGAATGTATAAAAGACAAAACATGATCATATTTATAATGTTTTTCTCCTCTGGATACACTTTTATGCTCGTCGGAGAAATATTTCATAAGGGCGTCCGCCATTATTCCGATAGTTTAGAGCCAGTTACTAAGTTACCATGCCTTTATTACGAGGGAAGTGACGTCATGACTGTTGAAGCGTATTTCGACACCTTGAGACAATGTTTTTGGTGTGTTTTATTTGAAACTTGCCGTTCATTTTGTGTTCAAGCTATCGACGTGCGGTTTATACCACCAAATAGATAAAATGAGTTTTCTTTAATATCAATATCATATAAATTAACATGTTCTATGTTCTACGCTCGCAATTTGCATTTTTTGAGGTGTTTATTTACTGATGGTGGCCCTAATTTCGACACTCTAGTGGCCCTAATTTTGACACCTACGTCACGAGTTCTATCCTAACTTGGGTAAAAGGTCCACTGCTCTTTTCTCTCTCTACGTCTTATTTCAATATATTATATTTTTACCTCACCAAAATGATAAATCATTCTTTTTGTTCTCTCTTTCTCTCTCTCTCTCTATCTCTCTCTCTCTCTCTCTCTCTCTCTCTCTCTCTCTCTCTCTCTCTCTCTCTCTCTCTCTCTCTCTCTTTCTCTTTTCTCTCTCTCTCTCTCTCTCTTTCTCTTTTCTCTCTCTCTCTCTCATTCTCACTCACTCACTCACACAAACACATTCACACACACACACACACACACACACACACATTCTTTTATATAGGTGCAAATGGCTATAATACTCAATAATTTTACACAGGATTATTTGTAATTTAACTATAAACAGATTCATATTTCCTTCAGCGCTCCTTGTCTCGGCTTGCCTTTCCTGTGTAATTGGGGCCTAATATTGATCATCCTCATTCCTTCACAAAGTATTACACCGTTTGAATTCAGTCACCTCTAATTTCATTGTGGATTGTTTTGGATGTTTTTCGTTTGTTTTGTTTTTTCTAAACCTTTAATATGTTTTATTTGCAATTCTGTCTGCGTTTGCCCGTCAGTTTCTTGGATGGTATTTAGGAATGTAACCAAGAGAAACGGATGAAAACGAAATATTTTCTTGGTTCTTCAAATGAACATAGCAACGGTGTATCTTTTTATATTAAGTTTTACCAAATAACAAACAATCAAACGAACAAACAATCAAAACCCCAGAAACATGACCTAATAGCACAACCTATGTCTAGCATTTTTATCTACATTATATCAACATTCAAATCGTGTTCTATACGATAATACAATTATAGTTCATAAATTTCGTTTTATAATCCCATTTATTTATCTATAGAAGAAATTCGTCTTTTCAGGCATCAAAGCATTACAGCAATGTGGGCTATCTTGCTCAAAGTAAATAATATGAGATGCCGACTGGCGTTTTCGAATCAGGTCCTCTGAATTTAAATGCATTGCCTCATCGAATCGGCCATTTCGGAAAATAGATTTACCTGCCAATATTCCCTCATAAATGTGGCTCGTATCTACATAGTCATCTCTGGTGTCACCCATCACGAGTTTGTGGTCTGGTGCAAACATGGACACGGCTGGCTTCAGATGCAGGTTGAACGTCCTGGAAAAAATGGGAACATTATCACTGGCACAGCGTGGACCTGAGACCATTGCAAACAATTTCAAGTTATTTCTCCTAACTCAACCATGACAATCCTCTTTCTTTGTAAAATTTTGAAGCAAAAAGTCGGAAATATAAAGCCGACGGAGAGCAAGTTGATTAAATACTTCTTGATCACGCTAAGAACTTATACTTATCCCAAAGTGAAACCAGTGTATCATTGATAGTTTCTGAGCATAATATACAATAATAATATGGATATAAAGAAATTGACAACGCTGCATAACAAACAAATTGTTATCTAAATTTATAATAATAATAGTCAAGAAAACAACGCAGTTGGCAATGTTATTTTAATCAGTGAAAACAACAAGCTTTCTGTTCCTTTTGCCCATATTACCGTTCGATTTGTTTTGAATTATTAAACCATAGTGACTTTTTGTAGAGCAAATGAAAATATCGTGGGGCATTGCGATAATTATAGTTGCTTTTAAAATCTTTTCGAATAATATCTAATGGTGGCTCTTATCTAGAACAAATGAAAATATCGTGCTGCATTGCGATAATTAATATTGGTTTCAAAATTCTTTCAAGTGATATCTATTAAAACATGACTTTAAATTTGATTCAGAACTTTATCATTCATTATCATTCAAAGTATTGGTTTAATGGGGATTAATTTTAAAAATTGCATGAGTAATGCGTATAATTATTTAGTCTGGCAACATCCTTGACCTCTCATAACATCCCCTCAAAGTCGCCAAGTTGTGACGACATATTCACTGCATCAGTAAGAAACAGGTTGAAAATTGTTTGCCTCCTTCCTACTTATTATTGTGACTATCGTTCTCTCTCTCTCTCTCTCTCTCTCTCTCTCTCTCTCTCTCTCTCTCTCTCTCTCTCTCTCTCTCTCTCTCTATCTCTCTCTCTTTCTCTCTCCATCTCTCTCTCTCTCTCTCTCTCTCTCTCTCTCTCTCTCTCTCTCTCTCTCTTTCGCTCTCAACTCTCCCCCCCCCCCCCCCCAAAAAAAAAAAAAATAACAGCAAAAAGCAAAACAAAACAACAAAAAACCACAAAAACAAATAAACAACAACAAAACCACATAAATTGGTATAGTGGTATAAAGCAAGTAATTATCGGATTGTTTATATCTTTCTAGATACTATACGTCTCTCGTTGTTCCGCAGAAGGGAAAAGAATGGAGCGCGAGATGACGGTACAAATGGTGTGTTACATCAAAACATTAAAATTTGGTGTTCCAATTTGTTTTACCAACCACTGCCTTACCTTTTTGCCCAATTCAATAACTTGGCAGTCAAGACTTGAAGGCAGTCAACATCAGATTTGATTAATGTACAGATGTTATTCTTTTGATAACTTACGATAACGTTACTCAAACGTTTTAATGAAACAGAAAAAAATAACAGAGACAAAGAGCAGGCCTTACATGATTATGTTTTGACACTAATTTCATCAAACCAAGCCAAACAGTGGTTTCCTTGTTTGCACCCATTCTTCGCTACTGAAAATTGTAAAATATGTGATCCATCGCCTCTACCTTGGGTCTCGATAATTCATCAAAGAAGCAAAGGGACCGGCATCGGTCCTGGGTTCAGGCGAAAATAATCACCCTCCTCCCCTCCCCCCCCCCCCCCCCCCGCCTACCCGCCGTTCTGCAGCAGTTCTTCACGGTTTGCCTTATCTAGGTAGCAAGTAATTTCTACTGCCGATTAAACACTATATAGACCGACAATAAGTCCGGCTCCTTAGGCCTTATAGGATGTAGTATGGGTCTGAAGGACTATATCTATATCTATATCCCGTCATTATGGCATTATGTTGGGGTAGAGCCAAAGACGAAGAATGCATTTACCCACAAGAAATACGGTTTGGATTTTTCAGCTTAAGAAACGTTATTTATTTTCATCAATAAATCATGCACATTGAATCTAAGTAAGCTACCATAATATTTTTGACTTAACATACAGTTTTCAGAAACTGCCATCCAAACACGTAGGCTGTGTGTAAACGTGCAAACTGCAAGTAAAAAACTGGATTCTACACATGAGATAAAGGTGACCTGACGCCTCTAGGTTGACCTTGCTAGGAGTTTATCATAATATTATCTGGTTAAACCTTTTTCATGATTTGAGTTATCAAAGAATGTGCAGCATACAAGCAGATATATCTAATGTGTAGTGATAGCAATGATTGCGACCAAAAAAATATGCCTTGTTTGTTATGGCCTCCAATGGTGGTGATGAACATGAAAAGTCATGAAGATATATGTGACTTATCGTCTCAAAAGGATACTATGTCAGGGCAAACATGGGGCTCGAAATTAAATTTTAGGCCTAATCTTTGAAAATAGTTGAGTTAGACTTCATTCTTCACAAGGGAGTGTAAATTTTGTAAAGCAGATTTTGCAAATAATCTCCTATTTAAAAATGTGAATTGTTTTTAAACGCCTTATCCATAAAATGTGCTCAATGCGCTTTAAAAAGGGGTCCAAATATAAAATCTTATTATATGTGGGTGAGACCTGATGCCTGTAAGGCGTTATTACTAAAATATAATGGACATTTCGACACAGACAACGTTGTTACCTCCCAGCTAAATACTCACTAGAAACAGTGAGTAAAGTAAGGATCCCGGAGACTACACGGTCACAAGTTGGGTTTTATACTACTATAATATTTATATACATATAATACTCAACAATATACCAAATTATGCAAGCTTAGAAGAGAAATTTTACATTATCACTCAACCAAGCATGGCTACACTGAACAAAAGAAATAAATTCACATCCGCATGCAAGTCACCTCGCCCTAGCTCAATTTGCGGCGCTACACTGCGGCTCACGCCTGGTTTATTCCATTCTTCATTTGGAATAGACCCTAGAGGCAAATATCCTCTATGGGATCAATAAAGGGAATGTTATTTTATCTTCTTTTTTTTTCTTTCTTTTTTTCTCTCCCTTTTCTTTTTAATTTTCATTCTTTTCTCTCTTTTATTTTTTAAAAAGAATTCATTATCTTATCTTAACCTGTTCGGCACCAACCTGCCATAGGCTTGAAATGTCCATTTGAGGTAGGGGTCGGTGTTTTGTTTAGCCCTTTCGTGTGTCTTCGTTAGTTGGTGGGGATTATAGTTCAAGGGTTGATAGTCCAAAATGTGGTCATTGAGTACTTCTGCATCTGTTTGAATAAACAAAGAAAGAAATCCGAATGGTAATAATAATAATATAATAATAATAATGATGATAATAATAATAATGATAAGAATAATAATAATAATAACAATAATAATAATAATAATAATAATAATAATAATAATAATAATAATAATAATAATAATAATAATAATAATAATAATAATAATAATAATAATAATAATAATAATAATAATAATAATAATAATAAATAATAATAATAATAATAATAATAATAATAATAGTAATACATTAATGCATCCCAAAAAGGATTTTTTTTTGTACGGACGTGTTATAATTAACACAATAAAATAAAAAGATAATGGGAAAATGATGGATATTAAAAACAAGGAGCAGTTCCACTACCAGAGCCGCGCTTTATATGAATAATTTCAACACTGTAAAATAGTTAAAACTGTCACTATAAATTTAAAATTGAAAAGATTGAAAAACAAATATATTATTAAATACTTCACACTTCAAAAATAGTTTTAAAGTGTTAAATTTTAAAGGAATCGTGTGTGTGTTTTGTGTGTGTGTGTGTGTGCGTGCGTGTGTGAGGGAGGGGGGGGGGGTGGATAGGAAGTGGCCAATCATCTCAAAACGGCATTTATGTCGAAGCAGCAAGTGATGTTTAAAATTGAAATTTATACGTAACATTTAAGATTCGTTTTAAAATAAATCCCTTCAATGGGGAGAACGACAATAAGTTTTGTTTACCAGCTACAAAACGCTCATATTTTACTTTTCTGATTATTTGGAATTTTAAAATTCTTTTTTTTTTTCTTGATCTATCTACACTTCAGCAATGTTTTCTCGAACTCCTCAGGACATGCAAAACAGTTCAGGAAACCGTGTAGAGGAAGTGATAAGAAAGAAATTCGGGACAATCAAATGAGTTTAAAGAAACCGTGTTCTCGAGGAACTCGTGTTCGATGAAACCCTACTCGAATTTTGTTCATTTTGACCTAACAACGTGGGTCACGAAGATTGTGAAACCTTAATGTATATTTTTTATTGGATCCGGGCCAAGTTTATTATTATATTATTATTTTATTATTATTATATTATTATTATTATTATTATTATTATTATTATTATTATTATTATTATTATTATTTTATTATTATTATTATTATTATTATTATTATTATTATTTATATATTATTTATTATTATTATTATTATTATTATTATTATTATTATTATTATATTATTATTATATCATTCATATTATTATTATTATTATTATTATTATTATTTATTATTATTATTATTTATTAATTATTGTTATTACTATTATATTATTATTATTATTATTATTATTATTATTTATTATTATTATTATTATTATTATTAATATTATTCTTATTATTATTTGGAGATAGATCGGCCATGTTTATAGGATGAAGGAGAGAGTAATCCCGAAAACAGGTTTGCGATTTTCTGGCCAAACTTTTAAATATGTACCTTTCCAGAGTACGGCAGTAAACTGGTTAAAAAGTCTTTGCTTCATCTTTTTTGTTGGACACTAAAGTTTGATAAGATTACTGCCATACTCTTAACCAAAATATAAAAAAACACGTTTTAAACTGTTTTGTGTTATATCAATCGCGAAGTCTTTTGGAAAAGGTTAAACCCAAAATGCCCATACCATTCGTCTCAGTTCATAAACCGAAGATATTATTCCATCTCGTTCTGTTATTACACTTAGCAAAGGTTGCTGCTCGAAACTAGAACAGAACAGTGAAAAAAGAATCACAGAGAAAGATGAAAACAAAAGTTCAATTTTATTAACTGTCACGAATTTAAGATGGTTATGGATCCACGTGTATACTTGTTTACAAATAATATGTGTAAGTCGTAGTGGATATCATCAAGACGAATAAACAAAACACTATAAGGATATAAAAACAGAAATAATGTCTTTATAGGGAAGCGTGAATTAAATCAATTTGTCTTTAAGCAGATAAAATAAAAAGACGTATCTTCAATGAAATATAAGTAAGTTTTTATTCAATTACAAAATGCAAATGGTGTTCCTGTTTGAAGGTTTTAAAAAATGTAAAAAGAAAAAGCAATGCAGTACCAACTTGAAAATACGACAAGCTTATATTCACAGAGAAAAAAGGTGTGAATGTTTCGGATTTCGCTTTTGCCAACAAAGCATACAATTTCTTAATCATTTTCATTGTTTACTTTGCTAACAAAGGTGAATAATAAATATGTAATAAAATATACACATGGCGCTTCCCGTATCAAGCCCAAAACTCTAAGGGAAAGCAGAGATAAGGCAGTGTTACAATTATTAACATTGCATTGATATTATAAGAATTGAGTAGCGTAGTTGTTATAGTGTAATTATAATGCTGTGTGGATCTCTTTTTTTTTTTCTTTGTATCGAATTCTTTATTCTAATTGACATCATGTTTCTCTTTAAGCCTGACAAAACATGTTTTAGTAGTAGTAGTTGTAGTAGTAGTAGTAGTAGTAGTAGTAGTAGTAGTAGTAGTAGTAGTAGTAGTAGTAGTAGTAGTAGTAGTAGTAGTAGTCGCTTTGAAAACAAGACCAAATTATACCCTACGTTGAATTATATAACTGACCTATTCTCACTTACCTGAAGTAAATACCCAAAGAGAAATCATCAAAAAAATCAACAATATCATTTGGAATTTCCGTGTTGAATACGACAGACTCGCCAGGCAAACGATCCTAAGTCTTATATAATATTATCCCTTTAGAAGTTAAACCAAATTACACTCTATTGCTCTTCTTTGGGCTATACCTGGTCCCAGTCGGTATTTGGAGGAAGTTGATATCAAATTGAATCCGCCAAAGTCTGCGACTTGTGTGCATTAACAAAGAGGCGCTGTTCGCAATGTGATGTGTATGATAGAGATA
>NC_088362.1:72906509-72974743 GCF_034508935.2 Berghia stephanieae
GAGGCCTAGTAAGCCCCCCAATGACCCCTCCAGCTACCGCCCCATATCTTTATTATGCTGCTTCTTTAAACTCCTCGAACGCATAATACTAACGAGAATAATGCCCTATCTCGACCCATTTATCCCCATTGAACAGGCAGGTTTTAGATCTGGACGTGACACCACAGAACAAGCCTTAGCTCTAACAACATTTATAGAAGCTGGCTACGAAAAAACTAAAAACGGGAGCTGTTTTTATGGATCTGTCAGCTGCTTACGACACCGTGTGGCATGATGGTCTAATGCACAAACTCTCTAAATACAAAACCTGCAGAACAACCCTCAAACTATTGAACAAAATGTCAGTAACAAGAACCTACCATGTTTGTTTAGGAAAAAGGACCAGTAAGAAAAGAACAATAAAAAACGGCGTACCTCAAGGATCTGTATTCGCCCCTATGCTTTTCAACATGTACATACATGATATGCCAAAGGCTGACTCCCTGAAATTAGGTTACGCAGATGACTTTGCATTGGCTCATCAATCTACAAATATAAAAAATATCGAATCAACTTTGGCACACGATACCATCCAACTCCAATTTTTCTTTGAAAAATGGTATCTAAAAATGAATACTACAAAGACTGAGCACGCCTTTCCATCTCGATAATCACAAGGCAAACCAAAAACTCGCCATAAACGTTAAAAATTCCATCCTCCCATACGACCCAAATCCTAAGTACCTTGGAGTGACTTTAGATCGAACACTCTCATACCAACAACATCTAGTAAATACAGCCAATAAACTACGTAAACGAAACGGAATCGTAAGAAAAATTGCTGGAACATCTTGGGGTGCAACTCCGTCAGTTCTAAGGACATCATCACTTGCTCTCTCGTACAGTGTCGCAGAGTATTGTGCTCCAGTATGGTCCAGATCCTCTCACACACACAAAATAGACACTCTACTAAACGACACAATGAGAACCGTCTCAGGCACCCTCATATCAACACCAACCCCATGGCTCCCTGTTATGAGCGCAATCGCCACACCTCACCTACGTCGAGAATCAGCATGTCAAAACCAGTTCAAACGTCTGGATAATACCTCAATTCTGACTCCACTCAAAGAAATAATAGAGTCGGCCCCTAAAACAGCTCGCCTCAAATCAAGGAAACTCTATTACAATACCAGAAATGACAATTTCGACCTAGAGGAGGCCTGGCGAGAGGAATGGAAACAAAAACCACCAAAGGCTAGTGAAATTATTGAAGAACCAACGAACATACCACTGCCTGGTTTCCATACTCTTACCAGAAAAGAATGGTCAACATGCAACAGAATAAGATCTAGGCATGGTAGAACAGCCTCAGACTTGCATCGATGGGGTTATGCATCATCTCCAAAATGCCCAGCATGCGATGACCCTTGCCAAGACATGGACCACATCATTTTGAAGTGCCCCGAAACAGCACCCCCAGGCGGCTACCAAATGGTTCATGAGGCGGACAGTGCTTTCGCGGATTGGGTGAAGCGAAACAACGTGGAGTTGTAGCCATACGAAACTACTACTATAGAATGAAATATTTTATG
Source organism: Berghia stephanieae (assembly GCF_034508935.2). Classification (NCBI taxonomy): domain Eukaryota; kingdom Metazoa; phylum Mollusca; class Gastropoda; order Nudibranchia; family Aeolidiidae; genus Berghia; species Berghia stephanieae. Next base: position 72,908,084 of record NC_088362.1, read on the forward strand.
AAATAGGAATAGCTTTTGTGATGAAATCAGTTATTAAGTTGCTTTATGCTGAAACTGAAAAAAACGTCAGAAGAGTAGAACATAATCTACCTTATGTGACAAAATGCTTGGCTTGTTTTGTTTGTTTTCAAGCGCTTGCTGCAACACATTAATCATTAAGGTCATATCAGCGCCCGTAAAAAGGAAAAAATGGGATATTATCTTGTATGCATATGTACAAAGTGCATCAGCAGAACAACAAATCTCCCTAATTTTTGACGGCATAGTTTGTATTTTCTAGCATAATTTGACTTTTTTGTTGTATTTTTGTGGCATAATTTGAGGGGAAATGTCATTTTCCTGGAGGGGCAGAGTATTTAATATATTTTTTGTAGGGTATGAATTCTGGGTTAAACATGTTTTTGTTTTCAAGTGTTTGAGTTTGAGACGCATTAAATTAGGTCAGTACAGCACCTGTCGTAAAAAGGAAGAATATGAGATTGTGAAAAATTCTAGAATCACAAGTTAAGTAAGGGTACCCAAGGAAAATAAAAATAAAGGGGATTGGATCAAATAGAGAAACACAGGTGTAGATTACAAGAGCACACTACCAGTGTTTGAGTTTGAGGTCACCTATAACAATAACAAGATCAAGTCTCATCCAGACAAAATCATACGATTCCAACGTGATGAATACTCTCAAATGTTTACAGAATATACCCAAAAAGAAAACATCTAACAAACGTAACAGAGAGATGATTTACAATTACAATGGAAAAAAACTCATTCCCCCCAAACATATTATATATGTTTCTCTTTCAGCTAAGGACTCGAGCAAGGGCAAGGGCAAAACCAAGTAATCTCATTCCACGACAAAAAAAAAAAAAAAAAAAAAGCAAGTTGGAAAACATAAGAATACACAGTGACCTCTTGCCCGCCATGGGAGGTCAAAAGACCCCACCCTGGGGTTAAACAGGAGTTGGGTGGGAGGGTAAATATTCTTTGATCTGGTGGCGGTTTAGGGATTGATGATTGACAACATAGCAATGCTTTGTTTGGTCTGGCAAGATTCAAGGACCAGGAAGAAAGCCAAAATTAATCCAACCAATTCCTCACTGTGACTGAAGGTATGATGACCGATATATTTCTATTCCACATAATGTTACTGAATTCATATTCTTCACAACGGAATACACAAATATTGTGTCCGTATCCACCTGCCCTTCCCTGAAAGTGAAAATGTTTTGAGTACGGTAGACTGATGTTTTGTTTTTAAGGGGTTTACGGCGCTCGCAACACATCAAGGTCATATCAGCGCCAGTTCAAAGGAAGAAAATGGGAAGTAAAAGTAAAAAGTTCTAGAATTACAATTAAAGCACCCAAGAAAAGATTACAAAGGGGAATTGGTTCAAATAGGAAACAGATGTAGATTCCAAGAGCACACTATCAAAGTACTTAGTTTGAGATCACCTAAAAGTATCATCCAGACACAAGCACAGGTCCCCACCAAGAGGAATACACTCAAATGTTTACAAATCATATAACATAATAAACAAAACATAATACAAGGCATAAAAGAGAATGATTTACAAGGGAAAAAAAATCATCTCCCAAAACTATACATTTGACTGTTTCCCTCTCAGCCAAGGTAACCAACCAGGGCCAGAACAAAACCAAATAATCTCATTCCAAGACAAAGACAGAAAGCAAGTTGGAAAACAGATATAAGGGGATAGAAGACACTGTAAGTACCTCCCTGCCCACCATGGGAGGTCAGGAACCCCACCCAGGAGTAAACTAAAATGAGTTTACAACCAATGCACGTTTACACAATCGCAAGACAAAACCAACAAACCAGCTCCCCTCCCCCCAAAATATTTTTTAAAGAATAATAGGTCTAATAATAAATAAATAAAATTATAAAATAACCAAAACTCATTTTATTTGACATAGTTTCATTTTTTTCCATGTTCATTTAATATTTTATCATAGGATAATATTCATCTTTAGACAACAATTTCGACAAATTATATTTTACATCAATATACAAATTTACATTAATACATTCAATTGCGCATTAACCTACATAAGTAATTGGTACAAAGAAAATAAAATCATCCAAAGGCATTATCAGAATGGATAGTAATATTTTGTTTTACATTGAATCACTGTTGTGGTCGTGATACTCTAATATCAAGAAAAGTAAAAATAAAAGTAAAAGAATGAAATGAAATGCTCCCCTTCATTGAGCGAAGATGATGATGTCAATAACCAAAGTAAGTGTAATACGTTCAAGAGTAAAAAATAGAAAACAGCAATAAACCAATAAAGGCATAATATTCATTTGGTGGCGTTTTATCATTTGCTTTTGTTTTCAGTAGTTTAACATAAAAATAAGAGACATATCAACGCAAAGAACTATCTAGAATTCCAAGCGGTTCTGATAGAAAGATGACCGGACTGTTAAAACATTTGCAATCATCTGTAATCTGACTCTGTCCAAAAGAAAATAATAAAAAACGGAACCAGTAACAATAACTAAATATAATAGCAAAATGAGACTTCAAAACTCTCTCTCTCTCTCTCTCTCTCTCTCTCTCTCTCTCTCTCTCTCTCTCTCTCTCTCTCTCTCTCTCTCTCTCTCGCATATCATTTCACAGAAAGATACATAGCCAGACGCAAGAAACAAATTAAATGGTGTCAGATCAGCGTATTTGATCACTAATAACCTATATCTTTATGGGCTCACTGCTGGTATGGAAATACTCTCTATCCAAACGTTAAGTATGATCCACCAATATAATATTGTGAAATCAAACCCGGAACTACGTTATGCTATCAGACCATACGTAATCATAAAAATACATAACAGAGATGATTTAAAGGGGGGGGGGGGGATATCATTTCTCACAACAACAAAAAAAATGGTACTAAGCATTTGACTGTTGCCTTCTCAGCAAAGGATCCCTGCCAAGACCAGGAAAAAGAACTGATTAATCTCAAGCTAGAACAAAGACAGAGAGAAACATGGCAAGGAAAACAGAGAGAACAGAAAACACAGCCCATCGTGGAAGGTCAGAAGACCCTGCTCAGTAATCACCGAATTGGGTAACATTTCATTTAGCAACGACTGAACTGGGGAACAGGAGAACAAACATTTTAACATAATAAAACAATTAATGATGCATGACCAAATTCTCTGGTTTGGTTCCGTCTTTGTACTTATTTTTTAAGTTTCTTTTTGTTTTTTTTTTTGAGAGCCCAATTCCAAAGGAAAAGAAGAGATAGTCAATGAAAAAAGATATGTAGTTAAAAATAGGAGGATCCCGATAACTCAGTTGGTAGGGCACTCGCTTCACATACAAAGGGACTGAGATCGGTCCTGGGTGCAGTCGACATTTTTTGTCTGACCCCCTGTCCACCTAACGGTGACTGTGTAGCAGGTACTGTAAGATCTGACAGAAAGTATTTTACGATATATACTAGTCTCATATCCAAAGGATAGCAAGCAATAACTCTTGTCCGTTTCACGCTGTAGAAACCCGGATATACATTCCGGCAAAATTGCTCTGAAGGACTACAAAGTCAAAAACACAAAGAAAAAATATAGACAGAGGAGACTTGTTCAAATAAGATAGATTCCATAGTGTTCTAACAAGTTTGAGACTACATGAAAGTCCCGTCCTGACACGAGTATAGGATCCTGCATAGAAGAATACACTCAAATGTTTGCAAAATAAAGTAGAGCATCATAAATTAATAAACAATTTAAAAAAAAAAAACAAAAAAAAACACTGCAAAACAATAAGTCAGATGATATGCAAATCTTTTCCCAAAGTGAGGCCTAATTTCAATAAATTTTGTGTTTCCTTCAAGGCCAATGGTCAAAGTGGGGGCTAGCAAAACAAAAAGTGTAGTCTTATTCCACGCAAAGGACAGAAAGAAATGTGAACAATGAAAACAAGCCTATGGGTTAGAATACGCAGTAAAAATGAACTGCCCAGCCTACAATGGGAGATCAAGAAAACTAAATGGAGGCAAATTGCTTTGTTTATCAAAAATACATATGAATGATTGATAATAATACAATGTTTCAACAAGATTGTGAGCATACAATACTAAAAATATCATTTTCCTGGAAGAGAAGAGAATTAACAATACATCAGATGTTGACAAGCCCTACCTTAAGGGTCAATATCTATTTAACTCTAAAGGTACTGCAATGCATAAATTAGAACCATTGAAAACTACAGGGTTGATATTAGTAATTTAAACTAATGGCCATTATTTTTTTTGGTGGTGTGTGTGGGGGGTTATAAAGAAATAACTCAGTATAGTATTGGTATTAGAAGTTTGATGTGGGGTATCCACTTAAAGAGCTAAAAGCACTTTAAAATGGGTCCTAAACCCTCAGCAACAATGAACATGTAGTTCGAGGCAATTCATGCAGTTAGCAATGTGCTTTTTCATACGATTAGAATTCCTTTCCAATAAAGTCAACACATTTTGAATTTTATGTTTGAGTATGGTGAGCCAACTCAAATATGAGGCCATCCTCTACGGGATTGAAGTCCTTAGAACAATATATACCATAGAAGTATTCCAAAAGTTGTGGCAAAATAGTATTGGTATTAATTGATAGCAATTACAGATTTTTTTTTTTTAATGAGAAATGTGTTGAAAGCAGATGCACAAAGAAAATATACACATTTCAAAAGTACGGTCTTAATCCTAATCATAATGATGAAAATCCACCAAGATGGGCACAGTGGTAGTGGTGGAATTATGAGACCATAAAAAAAAATATATATATAAAAAGAATACAAAAGTTTAACTATTGTTCTATTTACTGGGAAGGATGTGGCAATGGTGGTCGTTGAGTCGTTGATAAATAATGCTTAACTGACAACAAATTGATTTAACAGCCCCGACCATTAAAAATCTCACACAATATTCTAAACTTGCAGAAATATTTACAAACAAGCCCAACATGATAGAACGTGATCTCTTTCTCTCTTGGACAATTGGTGTTTCAAAGTTATTTTTTTGATCACCACCTTATTTCAAAACAATAACACAAAAACAAAAAGACAATCAAAAAAAAAAAAAGAAAAGGAAAGAAAAGAGAAACAAACCCATGTAGTAATCATTGGTCATTTACTTGGGTGTTAATTCTGACAGGCAATCAAAACATGAGCGCTCTCCTTTATCTTCCTCAGACTCATCTATTGCCATGTCATCATGTTTGTCTACCACAGAACGCTTTGGTCTTTTGTCTGCTGTTGTATCAGGATTAGCATCCTGTGACAATCGTGTTCTTTTACGAGAGTTTAGATCCAGCCTATTCTGAGTTTGGTCAGAAGTTATCATATCCTTTTGAGATGGTCTTGAAACATTACACGAAGAATCTTGTGCAGTTTTAGAACTACTGGAAGGAAGATTCATGTTAGGTGGCTTTTTTAAATTTTTCAAAATGTTTGTAAGCTTTTCTGTGTTGAGTAAAGGTGTTTTATTTTTCTTGACATTTGTTGCATTTGGAATTGATCGTTGCTCCATAGACATTATTTCCCGTATTGCTGTCCTTTGTTCTTTTATTTCTATGTTGGGCACAGGAACACTCGAAGGAATATTGCTCTTGTTGTCCTTTCCAACAGACTGTACTTCGGTTATGGCAGATATAGATTTTTTTGATGCTAAAATAGGAGTTAATTTCATTTTCAGTTTGGTTAAATCAATTTTTTTCATCACTAAAGGCTTCTGGTTCTGAGGAATTCTATCTTTAATTAACTGACCTGATTGTACAGATTTTGAAGTATTATTTTCATGGGTTTGAACATTTATACCAAAAGTTTCGTCGTTGTTTGCACAGTCAACATTAACGTGTGATAAATTATCCTTCAAGTCAAAAGATGTTTGTGAAAGGTCAGTGGGGACGCTTTTGTCATCAGGATCAATGAGGCTTGAAGATGGTGCCACAGAGTTTGCAATATTGAAGAATGACCCTCCATCTTTCTGACCTGTATTCCTTTTTTCGTGTGATTTTGGAACAATTTTAATCTTTGTCTCCTCCTCCTCAACCCTTTTTGAGACACAATTGGGCTCATTAGTAGTGTCCCCAAATGTTTTTCTCATCTCAGCTGATAATTTCAATGCTTTACTCAGGGCTCCTGTACAAAGCTTCAAATTTAACTTATCTGCTTTAAAACCTATATTTGTTTTTCTACCACTCTCTTGGTGGTTGCAAGATTCTTTGTCTGAGGTAGCAATTGTACTTGAAACAGATTCTTCAATTTCTTTCAAAGCTTGTGTTCCTAATATTCTCTTCCAACTTGGGGATATTTCAGTGAAACTTTTAGTTTGAGCTGATTTATTAAAAGATACATCGGTACCGTATTCCTTGGAACATGGCCCTATTGTCAGAATCTTTTTCTTCTGTGACTCCGAATCACATTCTTTAGTTTCAAGTTTTTCAGGATCCTTGCCTTTCAGATTGTCGCATTTAATCACACTCTCAGGCAACATTCTCCAATTCAGTTTACAAGTATTTGGATTGGTGCTGCCTTCCTTTGTTTGATCTTCATTGGCTTTAAAAGCTGATAAATCATCCTCTCCATCTTTAATATCCAATCCAAGAAGCCTTTCAACTTCTTCATCCGGTATTAATCCAATATTTTCGACATCATCCTCTCCATCACCCAACAAAAACATGTCATCCTCGCCTTCTGCTGCTAACTTTGACAAAACAGTATCAGCGCCAAGAGCATCTTCAAATCCTAATACAATGTCTTTATGAATAAAATCACGATCAGAAGTACTTTCTGTTGCTGTCAGAATGTTTCTATCACAATCATTGACTATCACTTCACACTTCTCAGACATGAGTGTTGCATCATCATTCATAACGGTAGACTTGCTTACCTGTACATCCTCATTGATTGATGATTTTCTTTCAAGTTTTGATTTACTTGTACTTTCATCACATTTTAAGGCATTGATTGTTCCAGTACATTGCTGTGGAATGAACCTAAGTACATTACTATTATTCTCTTTTTTATCTAGACATACACCTCTATCCTTTCTTTCCTCTTCTATGACATCATCTCCAGTAGGCATATCAATTTGTATAAAATCTTCATGCGAGATTAGTTTTGCATTATTTTTTACTTCACTTTCTAATGTACCATCAACAGTAATTCGTTCCCTGCCACTCTTTCCAATTTCTTGATCTAATTTGACGGTAACTATTTCTCTGTCATCCTTTCCAATTGTTTGATCTAATTTGTTCCTATTTCTTTCTGCATGATTTTCCCCAGAGGCATAACTACTATCAATTCCGCTTTCCTGTGCTTCAACTATTTCTTGTCTTTCTCCTTCAGTATTATCAAGTCCATATGTTAAATCAATATCATCTTCATCCTCACTCATTTCTTTAACATCACTTTGATCTTGAAAACCATTGTAGAGCACTTGAATCATATCACCTTCATAATTCCTTTCTACCATCTTGACACATTTCCTGTTGCCAATCTCTTCATCATTTTCAGCCTTCGAAAGGCTTGGAGAGTTATGCATCTCATCATAAATTTTCATGTCAAATGTTTCAATTGGTATAGAGATATCGGTTTTATGATCTTTCTCAGGAATCACTGGTGGACCATTATTGGACACATTACATTCAGTATCTATAATTAGAGACTTCTCAACTTCTGCAATGTCCGTTCCGTCATCTATTGAAATTATATTCCCTGACTCCTGATTAAAATTGTTAACTTGGGAGTACATTTTATCACTCTTTATCTCATTGCACCCTGGAGAAGAAAATTCCCCCATGTTGCTAACTTGTTGAAAGCTAACTTCCTTTCCAGTAAGTTCATCGATAGGTGTTACAGTATTTATAGTTTCTTCAGTTTCAATTAGATCATCTAATTCCATAACTTCTTGTTTGATAGTTGGTTGACTGGTCTGTTCTAATTGAACTTCATTCTTTTTATTGTCTTCCTCAAGCAAAAGTGCCTTTTTGCGTAAAGATTCAATAGCAGCAGCATAATAGTCAACAATGTCTTTCTTGACACGTCTTTGTTTACCAGAACCTTTTTTATGCCTAGTTATAACTGATTTTTTCTTTCTCTTCCTCACTATGTCTGAAACTCTTCTTTCATCTTTTTCATCCTCTTGTGACTGATTTATAACGTAAGTGCCTGACTCTTTTCTAAGAAATTCTTTGGAATCTCGTTCTATGGCTTCAAGCTTGTGGAGTTTTATTTGACAAGGCTTAATTCCAAACTCATTCTCTAAGCTTTCCTTGCCTTTTTCCTTTGTGCAATTATTGTTTGTATTGCCAATATCTTGATTGACTTCATCAAAGAAATTAGTTGCAATAATTTCTGGAATTAAATCCTTTTCCCCTGTTTCTACAAAGTAAGTTTTTTCTTTCAAACTAGAGTATTTTCTCCATGCAAACTTCCTCAATGAACTGTATCTATTGACTTCAATTAATAAGGAGCCCAATTTTCTATTGGTGTCAACTGGTTTATTTTTCCCCTTCAACTTTTTTTGTATCAGTTTAGTTTCCGATGGGGATTTCTTTTTGAGAATGTTTTCTCTTTTTTGTAATTTGGTTTTATTTGTGACTTTTGATTTCCCCATAGTTCCTTCCTCTTTGGTCTGATGAACCGATTGTATCTCTGCTTCGCTCTCCAACAGGGCTTTGTTTTTGAAGGTACAGTCTCCTTTTTGTAATTTGGCTATATTAGTGACTTTCAATGTCTCCAAAGTTCCTTTTTTACTTGTCTGCTTTTTTGTAACACTTTTTTTGTAATCGCTTAAATATACAGATTCATTTTGCAATGTTTTATTTTCATTTACATTTGCTTTTCGTTGCTTAAGAACCTTTGTATCTTTAAATTTCATTAATGTTCCTTTCCTGGCTACCTGTCTACAAACCTGATTTGGATTATTTTTTGACGATGATTTTTTTGCCACAGATATTTTTGATGAGCTTGGTTTGTTAATTACTGGATCCAAAGACTTAGGAATATCTGCCACTCCAAATATAGCATTTAAGCTGGGCTTGAAGCCAGGATTTATTGGTTTAGGAAGAGAACTGGTAGCAGTAGAATCTGATGGGTTATTTTCTATTTCAACACTTGTATCTACTTGAAATGAAGTCATCAATTTACCTTTCAGCTTTGGTTTCATTGGCTCAATGGAAATATCAAGTTTCTGACACAATAAGCTAGCTGCAGAAGGTGGATTTGTGATATTCGATTTAGGCGACTTCTTTACAGTTTTTGTTCTTGTTCGGGGTCTTATAGGCAAAACAAATTTTTGGGGTGATGAGTAATTGTCGGTACTGCTTAAAGGATAATGCTCTGTGTCTTTGTTCTCTTTAGATATAATAAACCCATTCTCCCTTGTAAAATCTCTTAGATGATTTCTTCCATTGGTTGGCAATGGAGGAGATGACAGAGATAATTGAGCTTCTGAGATGCTTAAAACTGAATTGTCAAGAGTCATATTTTCAGAGCCAACATCAATATCTGATTCTGAATCAATTTCCAAATCACTGTGAGGCGTTGATCTTGAAAATTCATTGCCTTCATTAGGATTATTTGAACTTGAATGAATCTTCGTGTCTGAAGGAACACTCTCCTGCTTTTGAATATCTGACATATTACATGAAACCATATCTGACAGAGAACCTTGCATTGTGTCAGATTTGTTTGAAACTTTGGGGAAATTTACTTTATTTCCTGATGTGATAAAAGGATATCGCTTTTTAAAATCTAAAACATTCCCACAAATCTCGGTATCACATGTTTCTGATGATGTTGTTGGAATGACTGTTTTACTTGAAATCGAACTCTCATCAAAGTTTGAGACATCTTTGAAAGAAGTGGGATTGGAAACAGTTGATGGTATCTCTGATGATCTAGTGATCTGTGATGAGTTTTCAGAGGCTGAAATAGAACATTTAGCTTGAGAATTTACAGTATTAATGTTTTGATCAAAAACTGCACATACTTCCTGAGTCTCTGAAACATCAGTTCTTGTTAATGGAGATATTTTTGATTCTTCAATATAAGAATTGTTTGGGGCTATATGCAGTGGCAACATTTTCCTTGATTTTCTTTTCTTTTTCTTTTTAAACTTTTTTACTGGCTGCTTTGCAGTCTCTCCAAAAACAGTGGGTAGTCTGGCTGATTTATTTTCAATTAACCGTTGTTTTAATGACTCAACTAGTGATGTGATCTTGGTGTTAATCGGGTTCTGTGTGAAATTTTCATTCAAAAGACCAGGTGAGTGAGAGGTATTCCCTGAATAAGATAGTGTGCATGAAGACAGTGGTGGTTCATTTTCATCATAATCATCATAGATATCTTCATCACATGTATCAATGTAACTCGACGAAGATATATTGCTTGATTCCGAAACAGCAGATGACAGCGCCAGTGTTTCAGAGCAATTTGATAATGTTTCCTCACTATCTCTCTCCCACTTCATCAAGTCTGGCCTTGTTTGCTGCATGATTTCACAATTCACATCTTTTTCATGGGTCTCAATATCAGTCTCCTTAGACTGGGCATTTAAAATAGACTGATCAGTTTCAGGACAAATGGTGTTGGACAATTGATTGTCTGCTTTAAGAATAGAAGTTCTTGTGGGGGTTGTCTGCATTGTATTAAAGTATTCATCTGGTGGCTCAGACTTGATCATTTGGTTTGTTGAGGCTAATGTAGAAGATTCTCCTATGTTTGAAAATGAAAGATTTTCATGACTTTGTAAAACACTTGCCTCATATTCTTTATCAATTATTTCCTCTTTGATGGGAACAAAAGGAAAAGTCTTTGAGTTTTCAAGACAATGTTCTGGAACTTCTTTAACTTGGTTGTGATTGTCTTCTTCCAATTGTGGTAAATTATTATGAAGGTTTCCAGATGAGAAAAGCTCTTTCAGCTGATCAGTATAATTGACTAAAGACCCAGATGATGAATTCTCCCGTACTATGTTAGAGGAAAATGTGCTTGTGGTATGTGTCAAATTAGAACAAAAGTTTGATTTTGACATGGGCATCGTTTTCCTTAAAATATTTGGTCGGTAATTGGAAACCTTAGCATTATAAGATGAAGTATTTCCATCCATTTGACAAGAAGCTGATGGAGACTGAGTTTTTGAAGAACTAACATAATTAACTGGATTTTGAGGAAATGATTTTGTTCCCATTTTAAAACCTGCCTGTTGTTGAGATGTAGATGCACTGTCATCACAAAAGTGATTTATAACCTGTGTTTTCAGTACTGATGAACTCATATGATTTAAACTATCATTTTCAAAATCAACATTACTCTTTTCAGATGTAGTATGTGTACCAATCGATCCTTTTCCTTTGGTGACAACAGCATCTGCCAAAGAGTCTTCAAAATCAATCACAACATTACTATCAACATCTGCTGTATCAATCTCAATAGAGACCTTTTTATCCACTTTCCATTCATCAGGTAATGGCACATTCTTCTTTGACAGTTCCCTAGAAAATCCCTCTAGAATATAACTACATTGCTTGTAAGATTTATCATTCAACTCGTTCATTTGGGCTAGATTTTCCTTTCGGAGAAAAGATGCCTTATTCCCCTCTCTAGAATAGTAAATCAAATGCCTGGCGCAAAACTTCTCCTCCTTTTCAACTTCAACGACAGCTTTTTTGATGTACTCCATATCTTCATTGTCAAATTGGACACGACTCCCGCCTAAGTTAAAAAAAGGTATGAGAAAGTTCCGACCAGATTGTGGGTTGGAGAATACATTGAATTTCACAAAGACCTTATGACCTGCCATAATGTTAGGCGTGTAGATTGTTTTCTTTATTAATATACTGTTGTCTTCCTTTAGCTTTGGAAAATCATTTATATCATATTCTGGTTCTTTGATAGAATCTTCAATCCTACCTTCACTGGAAGAATGTCGTTTTTTATTGACCTTGATTAAACTTTTACCATCATTATCTGGCACCTTTAATAAAGATTCATTTGTTGAACCATTCCTCTTGATCTCCTCAACTAAGTTATTCTTGTTGCTACTGTCTTCATTTTTCTTTTTTTTTCCCTCAGTATTACGCCACATGCTCTTATCCACAAAAGAAATATTAGACCTAGCTGGTCGCAGACTTCTGCTTAAGTTGCCCACACCAAACTGTGCATTGTAGACTTCTCGCATAGCTTGTTCTTGAAACCTTTGAAACATCTCCTCAGCACTTTCTTTCCGCTTTACTGACAAGTTTTCTGCACTGGACTCCTCTTGATCACAAATTGATTTTGTTTTCAATGTAAAGGCAGCTGAATTGTTTGAGTATTCTCCACCCTCTGACTCAGAATTAGTCTTTGTATCACCTAACCGAATTTTTAATTTCAGTCCGTTAACAGATACAGAAGATGATGACGAAGAACACACTTCTGATGACAATACTGGTAGTGTTGTTGCTGATGATAAGGGCTTCAAAGATGATGAAAATGATACCGATGCCCCCTCGTGATGAGAGGGAGAAAATTTGGAAGGATATGATGTATTAATTGTTTTTGAATTTACAGGTACATTATATAGACAACTAGTCGTTGCATGTGCAAAATCAGTCATGCTTGATGATAATGACAAAACAGTTTTGCTGGTGATGGATTTGTCTTTGGTGAAAACTGATTGCGTAGAAGTTGGAAGTGAATCATAACATCTTGAAGAACTCACTTGGGGTGAGAGTGTATGCAAAGATGGGGCAGTTGAAGGAGATGAATAATTGAATGTTAGGGAGGGCACTTGGAAAGACTGTGGAGGGGAATTGTGAATATTTTTGGACTCTGTCCTTAATGCTGGAGGTAAAGCAGACTTCTGGAGAGAAAATGTCCTCCCATGATATGAGTCAGAATTATTGGAAACTTTTATACAGTTCGTGGTAGTTGTAAGAACAGAAGAACTAGCAATAGTAGAAAGGCCTTCAATACTATTATAATTGGGTGTAACTGTAAAAGGACAAACAATGTTAGCACAAGAAGATAAGTTTAGTTTCACCACTGATGGAAATGTTGACTCTAATGATGCAGATTGATTGTTCAATATTTCAATCTTAGGATCACTCAATTCGGATGTTGTATTTGCCAATGATTTTGATGTTTTGGATGTAATAGATAAAAAGTTTGAAAATTGTTTAGACTGATCAGTAGCAGGTGATGATTTTGAAGTTACAGATGAATGACTTGTGGGGAGATTGTATTGTAATAGTCTTTGTTGAGAAGTTAAAACTGTATTTTCCTCTTGACTTTGATCTTGGGAATGAACAGGTGATTTTACTGGTGACATTTCACATAGGGCAGTAAACGTGTGTGAACTAGCAGAATCTAAAACCTCACGTGTTCTGTTTAATGAAGCATTCAGACATTGCTGGTCTGTAGACTTTTCTTTATTAACAACAGGTATGACAAGAATCTCCCTAGGTTCTTGGATATCATATGGTTTATCTACTGATGATGCAACACTTGTTGACAAAGAAGGTGTCGTATGACTGATGGGTGACAAATCAGGCACAGTGACATTTGAGTTTTGAGATACAGTAGGAAGCATATCAGCACAATTGTGTGGTAGAGGAGGTAAAAAAGGAGTACTGGTAATACTAATGTTACTACATGATTTAGCAGGGACTATGTTAGTTGTGCATTCAGAAATTGGAGCAACAGTAGGATTGGGATATCCAATTAGTGACACAGAAGTAAGTTTCTTTTGTGGTTCCACATAAATGCCAGGACAGCGAACAAGTGGGGGAGGAGGTGGCAGAGATGACATGGCTGGTGGTTTAGAGCCATTTGTAACCTTTGATACCACAAAAACTGGGTTTGGTAATGTCACCTTACAACTTGAAGAGAGTGAAACATTTTGTGTTGTCCAAATGGCATCTGAATATTTTGAGGAAGGAGGATGCTTTCCTTTTTGAGACGAATTTAATATCTTACTTAAACTTGCTGCAGAGGCAATATCATTTTTTTCTAAATGAGAGTAAATTACTTTCAATAATGCTTCACATCCTCCATTATTATATAAATTTGAAGAATGTTGGTGCACATTACTCACTAGGTTGCTGCTAGATGAAGAGATATTTTGAGACGAATGAACTTGAAAAGGAGCTTCAGAATTCTTAGAAATACAATCAGTTCCTAAACCTGATGGCTCTTTGTTAGACATAAGAATGCAAACTGTCCCTGGAACTGATAAGTCTAACTTTTTTGCTCTTACCAATAAGGGTCTCAAATCTGGTTGATATAAGCTGACATAAGCATGTGTTAGAACAAGGACTTTACCATCTTTGGTATCAATTTCAGGGATCATTTTCTTAAGAAGTGCAACACTATTTTGTTTTGACCTATCTGGTAGAGGAAACAACATGAAATATGATCCGTTTTGTTTCAATACTGGATGGACAGATTTTGGCAACATTGCTTGATCCGTATTGGACAGACTGACAGTATTTTTCATGGATCCTGTCAAAGAAGACTGATGATTGGAATGCGGATTAACATTCAATTTTTCACAATTAGAACTAGTAGATAGTAAATTTAAACCACTCTTGGGGGTAGATAATTGCTCCTGGTTTGCAAATGAAGCAACGCTTGCATTTGAATTTGACACATTAAGCTCACTTGCCCTGCTTTCAATCGACAATGTACTTTGAGAAGAGATTACTGGATAGCTTGATGATAACTGGATGCTATTTGATCTCTGGTGTAATTGGGATGAAGAGGGAGGATTCCCAGATGAAGATGTAGATATTTTTGAAGGATCCCAACCATCACACATAATGCAGTCACAATCAGCCCGAGGACTAAAATGTAGCTTTCTTTGTGTCTCGCTATTTTTCTTAGCAAAGACACTACATTTATCGACAGTACTTTTTTCTTGCGATTGACCTTCAAATGAGGAGGAAACAATGTTTGGCTCTTTATCTGAGGAAGCTGACTGATGATTAATATGTGACCTTAAACGCTTGATGACCTCTGGACTCGACACAAGGAAATTGGGTACACTCAAGATATCCTGGGAAGATCCATTATTCTCCGTTACTTCAACCGCTGGATTGGATTTTAATACTTTATGATCATCCTCATCTGTTGTACAGTCCAAGCGTAAACTTAAGGATTGAGATTCAGATGCAATCTTTTGAGATAAACCAGATTCATTGGCATTATTAACAATGTTGTCAGATTCACCACTTGTAAAACTAGGACTGAAATCTTTATCCAAAAATTTACCACTTTCTGACCCTGTGTAACCTTTTGATTTAGAAAGAGTGTGCAATGGGTCACCATTTTCTGTTGGGTCTTGGATGCCCCCATCCAACTCATCATCCTCTAAACCACTTTCATCTAGAGCAATCACAAAGCGGACATCATCGTCATCATCATCTTCAAAATCATTGTAGTCTGAACTGGTTGGAAGGATCTGACATTTCCTTTTACCCACTTCCATGATGAAAAGAATATATTTACATTCTCACCTGAAAAAAAAGAAATATAAATAAAACTATCAAATTTACAAAACTTGCATTTAATTGAGACTTCCTTTTAAAACTAGAGTGATAATACAGGCCTGTAAATGGTTGGTGAAAAAAATGTCAGAACTTTTTGAACACGCGAAAATAGACCCAACAGGACAAAAATATGGATTAATTAATAAACACAACACAGATATGACATGTAAATTGACTAGTCAAATCCTGTCACTTTCCCCAACTCCTTTATAATGAGGCCCTTATTTTATGATACCAAAAATAAAAAATCCCAATTATTTCAGAGAGTACACACAATTCTGGGCCCAGGTCTGAGTTAGTTGTAAAATGAAAGGAAGATTTGAAGGATGTGTATCTAGTGCTTGACACGAGAAGCTGCTTATCTTCCCTCCTGTTTGTTTGTGTTAAATTTTTAAGCTGAAAACAAGGATTTGGTGGGCTTTTTAAAAGTGCGATACCTCGGCCATTAAACAACAACCCTCATTAAAACAATTGGTAGAAATAGAGATAAGATGTTTGTCTTTTAGACAGACTCGGTTCAAAATTTATATCAATAATATGTTGGGATTATTAGCTGCTGTAAAGTTTTAAAATGCCCTTTTTTAACCTTTAATCCCCATTTTTTATTTTTGAAGTGGTATAGGAATAAAGCTGAACCTTCCTCTTTAAGACGATACCAGATTTAGCTCTGTACGTTTTATAATGGCCGAGGTATTAATGGTTGAATGGTCCGGTTTAAAATTAGTCCTTTTCATGACACGTGATGCAAAATATACAGGGTTTTTTTTTCTGCCACAAAAATGACGTCTATTGTGGTAAAATTTTCTAAAGAAACCATCCAGATAATGGAAGTGGACACCAGTGGGAAGTGAATCTGGGACTATGGGAGGAGGATATCAGAGGGAAATGAACCTGGGACTATGGGAGATGGATATGAATGGGAATTGAAACCGGGACTATGAGATGTGGGTACCAGAAGAGAATGAAGCTGAGACTCATGGTGAACCAGGGACTCAGGGAAGTAAACCTGGGACTGCGGGAGGAGGATATCAGAGAGAAATAAACCGGGGACTACGAGAGGTAGATACCAGTGGAGAGTGAAGCCGGGAATATGAGAGGTGGACACTGATGCCAACCGTGAGGAGTGAGCCCAGAACAATTGGGATGGATACCAATGGGGAATGATCAGCTGACAAAAAGATAAGACAAGTGGCGAGTGAATGAGGGACTGTAAGTGAGATTCTGACAAGGCTGAGAATGAAAACACCCACTGGAGAGTGAACCCGGGACTACCTGGGTAGTGAACCTGAGAATATGGGAAGAGGAAAACAGTGGGGAATGAAACTGGGTCGATGGGAGGTGGATACCAGTGGGGAGTGAACCTAGGACTGTGGAAGGTGGGTACCAATGGGGAATGCCAGGACTATAGGATGATATACAAATGGTAAGTGAACCTGGAACTATGAGAGGTGGAAACCAATGGAAAGTGAATTCAGAAGATACCCGGTGGAGAGTGAAGCCGAGACTAAATCTGAGGTTGAAACAAGTGAGGAGTGAACCTGGGACTATGGGAAGTGGACACCTGTGGGGACCGAAGCTAGGGGAGGTGGGCACCACTGGGGAATGAACCTAGGATTATGGAAGTGGATTATGTAGTGGATACCAGTGGAGAATGGACCTGGGACTATGGGAGGTTTTGGAAATAAGAAGTATCCTCCTGGGTTCACCCCCCAGATCTTTTTATGTGTATAGAGATCTTTTTAAGTGTTTATTTTTTCCAGGTTTTTGTTAGGTTATTTCTGTTATTATATTATTTACCTTTCTTATCAATTTTTAGCTTAATTAATTTTTTAAAAGGAGGAATAATTTGCTGCTTCTGCGGAATGCACATTTTATCATAAATAAGGTAAAGCAATATGCCCTAATTAATGACAATAATGTAAAATATAGAAATATCAACATATAAAACATACTACAAAAAGGGGGGAAAAATTGTTAAAGAACTAATAAACATGCATTAAAAAACTTGAGCTTTTATATTGCGCAATATCCCCTAAATGTGCTAAAAGCGTATTACAAAGGGGTCCTGACCAACAGCAACACATAACGTGTAGAACAAGACATGACGCCTGTTAGGCAATATTACAATTTTTCGGACAGTGACAATGCTCTTGATGGCCAGGTACTCATTTTACACCTGAGTACGGTGAGAGAATGTGAGTAAAGAGTCTTTTCCAAGGACTCAACTATGCGCCGAGTGAGGCTCGAACTCAGGACCTTCCGATCCGAAAGCGAGTGTCATACCACAAGACCACATAGCCGCGCGATAAGTCCCTAGCAACCAGACTGCTTATTACAATGATCTTTTTTAGACGTACAGATATTACTGAGGGACTGGAGCCCACCTGAAATAGCTGAAATCTGTTAAATAGGGGAAATTTGAGACCCGTGATAGCAATACCAAATATAAATTTCCAAAAGTGGATAAATAAAGTTCATCTTATTTAATTTAAGTCCATCAAAATAAAAATGTTCCATAGAACATAAAGTCAGGTGTGCGGTGTTAAGGTTTCAACTTAAGGCTACTTTGACAGTCTGTGTAAGGTACTGGAACTGGTCTTTGTAGCTGTGGACAATTTAAAAACAATTTGAGCCTCTCTATTGGACAATGTAATACCAAATATCCTGCAGCATCTTGTGTAGTTCTACGTTCATGACATGTGAATCGGTATGGAAGTCTCCAGTTATGTGAAAAGACAGCATCCTGGTGTAACCAGCTAGTGTCACATCTTCCTGCGCTAATAGAAGCATTGCAAAAAAAAAAAAAATGGTGGAGTACTCTAAATCTATAGTTGGCCCCCTGGCTAAAACAAGCTATTCTCATCATAATGTTGGTGAAAAGCACATCTGCAAATTTAAAAAAAAAAAAAGGGGGGGTGTTGTGCTCAAGATGTCATCCTAGCTTTAATATTTTGTAAAGAGTCATATGCAAATCTATGTATTAAGCACATGATGACAATCATAATATAAATACCATTATAGATGGGAACAACAACCAAGAAAATTCCTGTGGACCCACAACCACCACAAAAATCTTAATTGATAACAATAAGCAGACTTGGCAACTCACTGAAACAGTACGTGGGTGGGGGTGGGGGTGGAATTAGGACCGAGCACGTTCTCCTCTTGCGGTGACAGTGACATGGTGCTGGAATCGAGATAAGGGAAGGGAGGGCTCAGACTGTGTTAATCATCCATCAAGACAGTCATTTTGATGACCACAGTTTGTTTACAGGTGTTACGAGTGCTAATGGAGACAAGGTTTCATCTATCATCTTTCTTTCAGAAACAAGAGGATGACAAAAACAGGTTGCATCCAATCAAAAATCAAATGAGCAACAATCACAAGCTATTACCAATGGGGAATGCCCTATACTTACGACACGACACTGTCACATTTTTGGGCAGAAAAAATTATTTGTTTACCCGTAAAAATTTAGATTTTAAAAAAAAAGCTAACAAAATTACTTTTCAGTGTGCTGATGGCAGTTTCGAGTTTCAGAGGACAAAGTTTTTTTTACTGTAATATGAGCATTAACATTAGCAAACAAAAGGCTACCTCACAAAATAGTAAAAACCATTGATTGATGGGAAACTCAAAAGATTGGTTATGCAAAAAGAGATATGGTATAGTAAGATGAAAATATAAAAATCAGAAAGTGCATGTGCTAGATGTGAAAAAGAAGACTCAAAAGAGAATGCAGAAAAACCCCAGAGAATCATGTTTCTCAAATAGTTTAAAGTAGTGGCAAAAATAAAAAACAATTGTTCAGCTACATCAGAGAAAATTCGAAAGGTAAAAACAACCAAATAGCAGAATTGAAAGACAGGTGTGGACATATCACCAAGAGCCATCAAATCACAGAAAGCAGGGATATTAAACAGTTTTGTTCTGTTTTCTCTACAAGCGACAGCATGGAATCAAACAATGCTCTCATAGTCAATTATTCAATGGAATTTACTATGGGACATCTAGAAATACAAACGAGTTATATCATAAAGTAACTGAAAGGGCTAAATGAACACAAAGCCATGGGTCCTGATGGATTACCAACTCAGTTACTAAAACTAAAACTCTTGCCACTGAGGTAGCAACTTTATTTATTGTCCTCTATTAAGCCTCAATTAATCAAGGAAAAGTACCAAGTGATTGGAAACAGGCCAATAATATACCAATCGAATCCCAAACATTACAAACCTGTTTTGTTGACACCAGTCTGCTCCAAAGTCGAAGAGCACATAATATATATAGTTCAATTATGTCACTGGGAAGAAAACAACTTGCTGACAGATGTACAACACAGATTAAGAAGACAACGATCAAGTGAAATGCAATTGATAACAGCATGCAATGACTTTGTCACCAGTATTCAGTATTAACGGAAATGGACAGGCTGATGCGACCCTGCTCAATTTCTCAAAGGCCTTTGACAGAGTCCCCCACAATAGCCTGCTTATAAAGATGAAGAACTATGGTATTGCTGAGAATATCATTAAATGAACTAAAAGTTTCCTCTCTTATCAATCCCAAAAAGTAATAATCGAAGGCTGCGCATAAAACCAGCTCATGAAAACTCTGGTGTAGCCCAAGGTGTTGTTCTTGGACCACTGCTGTTTTTAATATACATCAATGACATGCCTATCAGTCTAAACGAAGGGACATACTTACGTCTATTTGCTGATGACAGCTTATTGTATAGGCTACAAGTCGATCTCGACATACTACAGAAGTGAGAAAGGAAATGGAAAATAGAGTTTCACCAGCAGAAATGCCATTTTCTACGCATAATGAACAAAAAAGAAGCCAATAAAACAGCATATATTATTCACAATGAATCCATTTGATGTACAGAAAATACAAGATATTTGGGGGTCACAATAAATGACAAACACAAGAGGAGAAACACAACATAAGAAGCAAACAGAACTCTCAATCTCAGCTTTCTACAAAGGCAACTCTTGCACTGTGACAAGTAAGGAAAGAAGAAATGTTATGAGACATAAGCTAGACCCATCTTAGAGTATAGCAGTTCCGTATGGGACCCCTAAACCAAAGCCCACATCTATGATCTGGAAAAGATACAGAGAAAAAATAGCAAGACTTGTTTGTGGCCACTTTGAACCAGAGGCAAGCATCTTGAAACTTATTTTTAAAAAAAACTAATTAAATACCACTTGCCGACAGAAGAACTCACAACAATTTAGTAGTCCTTTACAAAGCACTCGGAGGAGTAATGGCCATTCTGGTTGACCATAAAAAACAGAAGGACACTTAACTCCTCAATATCTTTTGCCATTCCATACTCCCAAACGGATGTGCATCTTTATTCCTTTTTCCCATCCACCAATAGGACGCGGTACTCTCTTCCAATCGTCCGGCTCAGTGGAATAGGTTAGAACATCACTATCCATCACCAGATCTGCTCGCTCGTGAGACAACAGGCAGACCCTTTAAATCTTCAATTTGAAGTTTTGGCCACTCCAAGGAAGAAGAAAAGAAGCATTGTCATTGACCATGGACTTGGCAAATAAATCTGAATCCGCTTGTAAGCACGATCAGACTATAAGCACACTCTAATTGATTCCCGAGTACTTTGCTTATAACCGGACACCATTGTATGTAATTCTTCCTCTTTCCCTCCCCCAAACAGGCCATAAAGAATCAGATTTCCATTTCATACAATAATAGTACTAGTCTCCTTTTAGGCTTCATTTTGTAATAGCACTCTCCGCCTGCAGCCAGGTACTCATTCACACCTAAATGTGTGTAGAGAGTCATATTAAAGCTGGAGCAACAGTTGTCACCTAGTCCCAAACTGACCACATATATCGCTATATTTGACTGTTACACAGAAGGAGACATGTTTTTATTTACAAGGTTATTAGGAGACACCAATACCGTCTCATTTTCAGTGTTGTGTAAACAAAACAACTAGTTTTATCTCTTATTTGACCAACTATTCTTAAGTGATGTAAAATGCTAACCTCAACAATTCTAAGAGGCACCCGAGAATGAAACATTGAAAACAGAAATTTCATGCCACAAAATACACTGATAGCCTTAGTATAAATATTGTTATAGTGATAGGTATTAAGTGTCATCTTTTCAATTTGGCTAATTTGAAAATAATATTTACAACCAAAGCAATTATATTTGGGGAAAAAAGGTTGCTTTCTAAAATTATGGGTTATAATAATAATACAGTTACTAAATCCTGTCAACATTGAGAGGAAAGTCAAGCCAGGCAAAATGACGCTTCATTGATCATAGATACAGTAAAAGTCATGGGACAATCTTCGCAAATTTTAAAGCAGCTACGTCATGAACTGCCCATTATATCATATTATGTTTTAAAATTCAATGATGGGGCAACAATGCCGTACAGGAAAGATGGTCTGATATTAACTCTTCCACAGAGCTTGAGACTAACGATTTGGAGAAATAATAATAATAATAATAATAATAATAATAATAATAATAATAATAATAATAATAATAATAATAATAATAATAATAATAATAATAATAATAATTATAATGTATTGTTTTATCATTATTATTCTCATTATTATTATTATTCTCATTATTATTATTATTATTATTATTATTATTATTATTATTATTATTATTATTATTATTATTATTATTATATTATTTTATTATTATCATCATTTATTACTACAACTACAGCTACTGCTACTATTATTAGGTTGACGTAGAAATGGAAAATTCTGGGGAAAAAAGTTAAATTGGGAAATGACATGAAAAATTTTGTCCGACATGAATTTCTTTTCCCTTCGATTTGGTTCCAGAAGACAGTTACATATATGCAGGTCTGATTTCCGAACATCTTTAATGGGTCTAGTTCAACATTGATGTAATAATAGATAATATTTTGCGTCATTTTTTTAGATTGCAATTCCAACAATGAGCAGGGATTAGATAATCAAACCTACAAATACGTGCACGTCGTTTCGAGATGATCTTATCAATTTGCCAAAACAAGAGAATGGGGGGAAATGTTAGGACAAAAACAGAATAATCCAAAATTATTCATTTTAAAATTTAAACGAGCGACCCTCACTCTACTGTTACTCTAACCACAAAATGACCGAAGACTTATTATCTTTAGAAACTGACAGATAAACAAAACGTTTTGGTTTCACGACTTTCCAATGACACATTGGACGACACATTCATATGTTATAGGCCCGTAACGAATTACTGGAATAGCATTGTTGAAAAAAAAAAAAGAAAAGAAAAGTCACTGAATAGCTCCATCAGAGATCCCTGATGTATCCGGTTTTTAATTTTAAATGTGAACCAAAAATGGAATCCTATGTAATGTGTTTCATCTTTCTCGTAATATTCTATACCTTAAATCAATAACATAAGCTCAACGCAAAAGGTGAATGGAGCAGAGCAATACAAATCCAAGAAACACGCCTCTTCATGTCGCAGAAAGTTGACCAACAATAAACAAGGCCAATATGGCGTTATTTTGGTTTTCTTAGGGTGCTCTTTTTGATCTCGTTATTTTACAGCGGAAGTGTGTTCACCGTTATCCTTTTCTCCAGACATGCGCAGACATGGTGAATAGTGATGGCGAATTGTGTACTTTGTGACAAGTCTACCTTTTCACTGAAGATGCATTTCAGGCATTTCAAGTGTTAATTAATTAGAGAAAGTAATAAATGAATGTATATTTATAAACTGGTTTCTTATTCACGATTTCGAGCTAGTTTAATAATTTTTTCTCTCTCTCTGATAGGCACTCTAAGCGATCGTGTGAGAGACTGGCCACCCACTGACTGTTACTGTTGTGTGTTATTGTTAGTCTCACTTGATCGGACTGGTCGAGTAAAGTAGTGACAGTGACACGATTGAGTAAAAAAAAAAAAAATAGTGATAGATCTAGTTTTTTTGTTTGTTTGTTTTTCTTTATGTTGATTTATGGCATCATAGGGCCTGGTATTCTGATGTCGTGTTTTAGTTTTACTCGAAACTCATTGGTATTGGAGTTGGAGGGCGGGGAACGGATGTTGTTGAATCAGACTCAGACAATCATTGCTGGTGAAGTCGTGAGAAGTACGAAACTTTTTGTCTTTAGTGTTCACCCACATTCAAGTTGAGCGATATATAGTGTAATTCCAATGTTTGATGGTGAGGGAGTAGCAAATGAATGTTTTAAGAATTTGGAATTGGCGGATTGTTTTGTCAATGGTTTTTAATTGTCTTTTTGTTTTCAGTTCAGTGTGCCATTTTATTCTTTATGGTTGTAGCTGGTTGACAGAAATATTTTTTTTCCAATCTGATCTATAATCAGATCACTTTTTTCAGTTTTTTTTTTTTTCTGGTTTTTTTTTTTTTTAATTTAATTTTATTCTATTTAACCATTCACATTTTGACACCACAAAGAGGCAATTAAAAACTCAAATTCCGAGTAAATATCAAGTCTCCTGTGATTCAGTTTTTTTTATTTTGTGTGTGTGTTGTTTATTTTTTTTTATTTTTTATTTTTTTTTTTTGGGGGGGGGGGGGGGGGGGGTTGTTTTGTTTTTGTTTTTTTGTCTATAAACTATCAAGGTGATATTGCTAAATTCCTGAATCGCTGTGAAAGATTTGAGAGGTTTTGTCATTTTTTATATATGTAGTTTTGCTCTATTCCCCCTATATATTTCTATTCAGAGCTTCCAGTCTTCCGTCTTTTATTTTTAGAACAAAAATCCGTTGTTCCATCTAGGTTTAGTTGCTTTGACTTGATGTGTTTGCATTTGTCTCAACCACTTAATTGTCAAGACTTTTTTTCCTCCCCCAAAAAATTTTGTTTAAAAAAAATATTATTATTGTTTTTGGTGTAAAGGAAGTTTGATTTAAAAAGACATGTCATGTTATTGTCTGCAACTCCTTGAAATATTCTCCCAGGACATATATTTTTTTACCCTCTTAAAATGTCATGTTATTGTCTGCAACTCCTTGAAATATTCTCCCAGGACATATATTTTTTTACCCTCTTAAAACTTTATTGTAAAAATTCGGGGCCATTGGTACCCTCCAACCTCCGCAATTTTCCTCACCTTTTGAACTTGGTCATTAGAATTAGAAGCATTGCCTTTCTAAATGGACATTTTATTGTGAGCATCTATGAACAGGGAATAATGAGAAGTCGATCTGTCATAATGATAATTAGATGCATTGAAGTAAAGCACATTCTCACCTGCAAACTATGCAATACACACAGAACACACACACACACTTCATGCAAAGCAAAGAATTGTATGGGAGACAGAAGGTCATTGCAGACGTTTGCTAAATTTAAACTCTGAATTGTTCCTAAATTTGCCAAAGTTTTCGGCACATAAAATTAGCCAAATCGGAACATAATGGAATTGGTACTTGAATAATTTGACACACTCTCTCAAAGCGGTATTATGTTGGAGTGATATTTATAGATGCTGAAAAATTGATTTTGTCATCGAAAGTATGAGACAGCTTATATTTTTATTTCCTTCGGAGACTGATGGTTTCTGAAACTGACAAAACCTAAAATTTCACATTTCTTGTCATTTTAATTTTTAAATTCAATTTTGACATCTGGTTAATCAAGACATAGACTAATACTAATTATATGTAGTATGTCTACCTTTTTATGGTGGTGGATCATAATATGAAAAGTAGAGAGCAGTGGGGGGTGCCCACTTAGATTAAAGTGGCTGATGAAGGAGGAGTCGTAGTTGTTTGGGACTCCACAGACAATTGGCTGACCAGGTATTTAACGAGAAAGTGGCTTCAGACCCTACACATGCCAACATCACAAGAGTCCACCAATTCAATCTTTAACTTTAATTAAATTAAAAATTAAAATTGAGCTTTATATAGCGCAATATCCACTAAATGTGCTCAAAGCGCTTTACAAGGGGTCCCTGGTCAACAGCAACAATTAACATGTAGGACTGGACATGACGCCTGTTAGGCGATATTACAATTTTTTGGACACAGACAACGCTGTTAACGGACAGGTACTCATTTTACACCTGTGTACGGTGAGAGAATGTGAGTAAAGAGCCTTCTCCAAGGACTCAACTATGCGCCACGTGAGGCTCGAACCCTGGACCTTCAGATCCGAAAGCGAGTGTCATACCACAAGACCACATGGCTGCAATCTTTGGTATCCCAAGGATAATTACCTAGTAGTAGTAGAGCAGAGGTCCTTAAACACAACACCAGCTACCTAAGTAATCCATGTTTTCACATGCTCCCTAAGCCCGCTGCAAAAAAACTTTCTGCAGCTTTTTGCAAATTTTCGAGATTTTATGTGTGTGGGAATAGCTTCCGTCAGCTGTGCAGTGTCTCGTTTGTTTTTGGAAGAGATTTTTTTCACTGTAACTGTAACAAGGGAAATGACTGCACAGAAATTCTTTCACAGTAATAATATATAGGTAATATCATTACCGAAAAGAGTTCCATAATCACCATAGGTTGTTTCCAAGTGCTGTACTAAAAAAAAAAACCAAATTGGAATACAGATTTCCAGGGATTCTCGTGAGCACCAGTGGGGATTGAACCATGGACCATTTAAGATGGACATCCATGGAGATTAAACCCAGGATAATGGATGGTCAATGTTTAATATTAGTATTAGAAAGGAGGAAACATTGTGACTGTGGGTTGTAGACAGTGATGGGGAATTAACTCGAGGACAAGACAGAGTGTAGACACAAGTGGGAAGTGAACTGGGTGCACCCTAGACTATGGGTATAGTAATAGTAAACAATGGAGAGTAAACCCATGACTTTCGGATGTGAACATCAGTCGGGAGTAAGCCTGGGACTATGGGCTGGTCTCACCGGTGGGGAATGAACTAGGGACTGTAAGACGTAGACACAAGCAGGGATTGGCCAAGAGTGAAATCTAGTGTAAAAACTATGCTCAGAACACTACACTGGCTGCCCGTTCGAGCCAGAATCTAATACAAAATTGCCCTTTTTTCTTTCAGCGCACTAAAAAATTCCCGATCTCCGAGCTATATTCAAGAACTTGTGGTCCCCTACTCCCCAATTCGCCAGCTTAGGTCATCGGAGATCCAGCTACTAAAAGTTCCAATAGCTTACTAATTTTGGCGATAGATCAACCATTTGGATGGAACTAACTTCAGTAAGGTTCACGGCCAGTGTAGAAAATTTAAAGAAAAATGTGAAAACTCATATTTTCCAGAAATTTTTATTCATTTAAATTTTCTTGTTGAATTATTCGTTTTATTTTTTGATTCCATTTTGTTGAATGTCAATTTCATTTGTAAAACTTGCATAGTTCGTGTGTGTGTCTGTTTGGCTGAGTAAGTATGAGTATGAGTGAGGGTGTTTATGGTTTGATACATAAGTATATTGTAAAGCGCTTTGAGGCTTTGGCATTTAGTGCTATATATAAGAAAACTTTATTATTATTATTATTATTATTATTATTATTATTATTATTATTATTATTATTATTATTATTTACCCACTTTTTGAGATAGACACACACCCAGAACTATGTGAGGTGGATTGCAACAGGGAATGAACCTGAATTATGTTAGGTTTAGGTAGACATTAGTAGGGAGTAAATATGGGATATATAGACAAGTGAGGAGTAAACCTGGGACTATGGGGTGTTGAAATCAGCTGAGGGTAAAGTCAGGACTGTGAGATAAGGACACCTGAGAAAAGTAAACTTGTATCTTTTGGATAAGGACATCAGTGGAGTGAGAGTGAATCTGGAGCCATGCCATATGCCATGGGTTGGACATCACCGGGGAGTGATCATGGTACCACAAGATATAGACTTAGATAGTGGGAAGTGAACCTGGGAGTATGAGATATGGACACTAGTCTAGCATGGCGAAATTGCGATTGATTTTCGTAACGACTGACAAGAAAGAGAAAAGTGTTGTGGGCCTGAGTAATTGGTAGAGAAAGATTAACTAAAGATTGATCATTACAAAAAGCTAATAATAACAAAGCTGTTGCAGGCATGCCTACCCTCAATCTCAAATTTCAGGGACATTCTATGGATAAAACCTCACATAGAGGAACAGTACATTCCTACATCACATGTCCCCATTCAATTTCCGCATGTGTCCATCTCCCATAGTCCCGGGTTCACTCCCCAGTAGTGTCCACCTCCCATAGCCTCAGGTCTATTCCCCACTGGACTCCATATCCCTTGGTTCCATGATCACTCCCCGGTGATATCCACCTCCCATAGTCTCAGCTGTCCTGGCTTTACTTTCCGCTGGTTTCAACATCCCATAGTCCCAGTTTTACTCCTCACTTGTGTATATATATAGTTACTCCCTTCAAATGTCCACCTTACCTTTACATAGATCAGGTTCACTCCCTGCTGCAATCCACCTTAAATAGTTCTGGTGTCCATCTCAAAAATGGTGTACATTTCTCTCCTGTCCACTCCCAACTTTTGTCTACATCTTACATTACCCCGCTCACTCCTCGCCTGTGTCACCAGCCCATAGTCCCATGTTTACTACCCACTGATGTTCACATCCCAGATTCCAGGGTCTACTCTCCACTGTGTATTATAATTATATGTATTTATATCCCACAGTCCAGGGTGCAGCCAGGTTCACTTCCAACTTTAGTCTACATTCCGTCTTGTCCTCGAGTTCATTCCCCACTACTGTCTAAAACCCAGGGTCACAAGGTTTCCTGCCCTCTAATACTAATACAATGAGTATGAGATCAATGACCTAGGTAATATTATATGTTGGCTCCAATCGGTAATATTATTGCGTACGGTCAGCCTTTTCCCCCAATTCAATTTTAGCCCTGTGTACTTGTGTGTGTATGTAGTGTGTGTGTGTGTGTGTGCCGGCACGCGCGTTTGGTTGATTAGGTGTGTGTTGAAAGGGGGGGGGGGGCGGGCGGAGGGGGTCCTGACAAGGTTAAATCCATCCATTCAATGCTTTGCTTTGAGACTGCCAGAACCTGTGTGTCCTCTATTATTATTTGACCCCCTTTTTAGTCTTTACACAACCTGCACATTTTTACATCATTTGAGTACTTTTGGATTGTCTATTACATTTTCTGTTGCAAAACATGTCATAGTCAATAACAGTAAGTTGCTTCCGCTTTTTTTTTTTAATCTCAAATTCAACTTTTTATGTATTCTGATTCCTCTTTGGGGCTATTAGGCATAAGAAAGAGCCTCTGATGACCACAGCCGGGACCTCTACTTCTCTGGTCAATTCAACGCGACCAAGCAACGTCAGTGAAAAGCGCGATATGAAGGGCCTTACTTATACTTATTCTAGTTTGGCTTTCTTTGTTCACATGCATTTTTGCTCATTTTGGTTACAGTTACACTCTGGTTAAGTCGATTTTTTCCACGGTTCCCCCCTGTGAATCGTCTTATACGGAGTCCACTGTATTGACCACCCATTATCCACCAGTGGACTGAAAACACAGCTGTGTATTCAGTCCACCGGAAATAAAAATATTTAAAAAGGACCAATTATCGTTGTCACACGGTCAGGGCACGAGTGTGCACGGTTCGGACCCAGACGGCGACACTTATATAAAAAAAAATAACAAAAAAGGGGGGGGGGGGGTGAGGCTGACTGCCAAAGATTCACAAATTATGAACACAACAAGTCCGAGATTTAAGTGTATATGATATGAAGTGTTTATTAATTAATGTAATGAGCTGGATATAAATGAAATGTATATGAATGAATATAGCAGATGAATCAAGAAGGTATGGTGGATGATGATAATGATGATGATGTTGATGTAATGAATTTTATCAAGATGACGCTTCTGAGTAGAATTATGATATTGATAATATAGTCAGTGATAAAAGGATAAATGTCAAAATAATATTGATGAAACTAATGATTGTCAGATATGATGAGTTGGTGATAGAATTGAATGATGTGAATATAAATATAAAGCTAAATGATATATGAATAATGATAGAAAAACATGATTATTTAGTTTATATGACCTCAGGGTCCCCAACTTATCTCCGTCTGTGTGAAGATGATATTCTACGTGCTGTAGTTGCCTGTGTGTTATTCCAAGTG
Organism: Berghia stephanieae; assembly: GCF_034508935.2. Taxonomy (NCBI): domain Eukaryota; kingdom Metazoa; phylum Mollusca; class Gastropoda; order Nudibranchia; family Aeolidiidae; genus Berghia; species Berghia stephanieae. The sequence goes on from NC_088362.1 coordinate 72,937,742, forward strand.
TGGGATATTGATGAGCTAAATGTCCAGATGAATGACACACAGTACCAATGTATTAGGTTCCAGACAATGTCTGTTATCAAACAATGGATTGTTTTTCAAATCATGTATAGGTCACAGTAAGTTATTATGTCTATTTTGTAACAGGTTTCAGTTCTTGTTTTTGTTCATTAAGTAATAGGTTTCAGTTCTTGTTATTTAAGGTTATACGTTATATTGAGGTTACAATGAGTCACATAAAGGTGACTTGATGGTCAGGTAAAGTCACAAAAATTAAAGAAAGGCCAGATCTCTAGATTTGGTAAAGAAAATTAAAACAATTAAAATCAATTCTACAAATATCAACACAAATATAAAACTCAGTATATAACCGGATAAATGACACATCGCAAAATAGCACTGGAAACTCGGGTATCATTATTATCATAAACAATTAATTAAATCAGAAATGCCGATAATCACAACAGAACACAATATTTCAATAGATTACAAATAACACTGAAATCTCACCAACAGAGCACTACTCAGAAAGAAATCAAACAACATTAATTTCTGTCTGGTAATACTGTCTCACAACAGAGACAGGAGTTAGAAGCCGTGATAGAACGTTACTATGGACTTTCACAACAGAAAGTACAAAACGTCCTTCTCCACCACGGACTTAGAGCAGAACTGAAGATGAAATTAAAAGTCACTATCTTTACCATCCCTATTCGCATGAATCATGGAAAAACTAGAGGCGAAATGGGGGTGGGTGTTGTAATTTAATGTTCTTCTCCCCCTAAACATGTTTACCCCTAAATGAATACAAAGCGCGTACGATGGATGGATCGTCACGAAGTCAACCATGGTCTACGGAGACAATGGCCATTCGCAGCTCCGATAATGTCAGGGATTAAATTGGGGATGTCGAAGATCAGACTCTAAGACACGACGGAAATGCTACACCCTCACGTTTTAGAGTGACAAAAGAAATAAATCAAGATAAGGTTGGATGTCCTGAGTCGTGCATACCACAGGTACTTCCCTACAGCGTCATAAAACGCAAAAGCATTTCCTTACAGCCCCCCACTTAAGACAAAATCTTGGATTTTGTCTAAAGGTAATATTAAAGTGTTTAAGTACACTCAGACGTGTTAAAAATGTTGAAATAATAGAAAGCCATCTTGCTTGACGTTAAACATGATGAGTAAATAAAACATATGTAATAATCAGAAAAGCTACATGATAGGTACATAATTATGAGAAACAACAATTGTTTAAACAAAGCATGTCACTGATCAAATGTAAAGTGATGGAAATAGATACATAATTTCATTAATCAATATAATGTAAATGTTGCTACTCGAAGCGATAAATAATGTGAAATTGAATGTAAGCTTCAATTTAATTATAAAAACAGATAGAAGAATGGATGTTTCGTGTTTCCCCTTTACCAACAAACACATTCAACTTAACGGCACTACCACATCATCTATACTGTTTGGTTCATCCTGTTTGTTGACAAAGGAGAAACCTGAAACGTCCATTCTATCTGGTTTTGTAATTAAACTGAAGCTTGAATTTAATCTCATAGTGTTATTCAATCAACATCAGAATCTGAAACCCTTCTTCGTTTGACAGCAGTTGACAAAAAAGATGCTTCTGCCTCATCATCAGTAATCATCCTTAACAAATAAATTTCTCAAAAATAACATCAATCTTTTTGACATAAGAGGGGAATGACCCATAAGGAATTTTACTTTTCATCAACTCCCAGTATGGCCCAGTGATAGATTAAACAGTGAAATAGCAGCAACTAAAGAAATTACCCTACTATCCCTCAAATCTGCAACAATACTTTGAAGCTTTAAATTGTCACCTGAAACTTCATTTTCTAGAAAATCAAGAACATGTTTATGATGGTACAAAAGAGCATGAGCATTTTCAAATATATTATTGAAACGATTACTTCTAAAACTGCAAAACTGAGACTTAATATTATTAGCTTCAGAATAATTTAGCCATTCTTCCCTTGCCCCATTTTTCTCATCCCCCCGAGGTCCCAATACTTCTGCAGTTAGTTTTATAGCACGTAAGGCTGCACTTTCTTTACCAATACTAGACTGAAAATGATTAAACTTTTGCTGACTGTCCCTCCCAAGTGAACCCCCCACTTTAATTACATCCCTCTCAAATTCTAACACAGCACTCTCAACAGCTTTAGATAGACCAAGCAAAAAATGCGCGTTACAATACAAAAAATGTGTACATAGACCGTCTATATTCCTCATCATGCAAAACACTCTTACGCCATTCATGAATTTTTTTATTTAAAAGTTTCATATTTGCCGCTCTATCGGACATAAGTTTTGTTCTTTAATTTTAAATTAAAAATTTCTTTCTTTAAAATATTACATTCTGATGAATCGACTTTATAGATGAAAACAATTTTTTGGAAGAGACAGACTTTGATAATCTTCTAACATGGTCAACATTAACAATTGTGGAAGAAAGTGGGATGTGGGACTCTGAAAAAGATTCTGGCAATAAAACAGAAGTGATCAATGCAGGGGTACATTCAGGTTTGGCTGGATTCTGAGTAGAAACAGACGTAGAGGGGTAGAACCAAAAGTGAATGACGATGATGGTAGTGGTGCTGAACATGAATCAGGTGTGGACACATTCCGAGAATTAATATTCGTGGAGAGATGAGGGGTAGAACCAGATACAGTAGAAATGCAGGACGATGGTGGTGGTGGCGGTGAGCTGAGAATCTTAGTAGAAGTAGAAGGTTGACTTGATGATGGTAGTACAGATGAAGGAAATAAAACGGTTGGCTGAGGACTCAGTGCTGGCCAGTCAACAGTAGACGACGGTGGTGGTGAGCTGAGAATCTTAGTAGAAGTAGAAGGTTGACTTGATGATGGTAGTACAGATGAAGGAAATAAAACGGTTGGCTGAGGACTCAGTGCTGGCCAGTCAACAGTAGATGACAGTGGGGGTGGTGGTGGTGGCGATGACGAGGGTGGCTTTGTGGCTGTGGCAGGAGAGAGTTTAGCTGAATTTCCGTCAGATGACAGGGAAAGAAGGGTTTCCTGAGCCATGCCTGAAGTGCTGCTGGGTCCCTGCTGATATTTTTTATCAGCTTCCCCTTCTTTGTTTCTGCAGCGAGATACATGCCTCGCAACTTCTCTCTCGTGCAAATTACAGGAGAAGACGATATGTCTCCTAGAAATTTATGGAAGTCTCCATAAGTATGTCCATGTTTCAGGAGAAAATTGCCGAGGTCCACAGCAATTTCCTTTGACACAACAGTCTTTTTAAAATTGTTCTTCTCCAATGTCATGTCTACACCAATGGCATTGAGGACATCACTGAGGTGGTGAAGATCCACAGGTGCATTCAAAAACGTTTTATCTTTCCCTTTTGCCGCCTTCAACACCTTCAAAATTTTTCGCCAGATACTATTGACAGGATAACTTGAGTCTGGACTTAACATGGAGAACCATTGTTCCACCTAGAAGGGAAAAAATAACCAGAAAATATTGAAGGGCTTATAACTAATGCATTAGTATATTAGAACAGAAAAAAAATAGAACCTTATACAAAAAGATAACCCTTGATAATACATCAGAATCCAACAAGTTTTAAAAAAGATAAGGATTAGGTATGAAAAAATTAATATACTTTGCTCGAGAGAGGAACACAGGGATGGTTTAGAATTTAATTGTATTCCATAGCAAACATCTAGTCTTGTCTAACCTAGTAAAGACCTTTTCAACTAGTGCTATTATACCAACAGCACATGGCCCATTGCTAATTGCTGACTGTTGCAGGCATGCTTAAATTATATCATAAAAAGAGCCATAAACACGTCTTTTACTTGTCTATGTCACTCAGTCACTTGTAACTACAAACCCAAATAAACTCAACCATACATGTTAACAATAAAATCTACTGGCAACCATCATGAACTTATATGAATCTGAAAGCTCCATAGCGGGACCTTGTGTTTTACAACAAAAAATCAAATCATAAGCTGGTTTAGCCTCACTGTACTGATAATATTAGCGCAGTAAAAAACATCAAAAACAACCAAAATATTTATCAAAAAAATATAATGGTGGCCTGTGACAACGAAAACAGATGTGTCATATATTCATAGAAACCTTACCTCAGACACTGTCGTTTTGGCTTCAAAGCGCAGATGATAAAGCTGGACAAACAGGTGTCACTTGCACAGGTGGGAGTGCAGGTCTACGACCTTTCTCCCTTCATCAAAAATGAAGCCCTGAGACGACTCATTTGTTCGTCATCTGAAAATGGAGAATTAAAATGTTCAAACTTATTTGAGATGTGATAATAAATAGTTTCTATACACCGCCTTACCCGTATTTCAACAAGCTCAACGCGCTAAATGATTACTCATTACCATCAACACTATCTATCAAAACTCAACTGTCAAATTCAAATAGGCAGGATTCAAGAATTTAATATAAATCTAAAACTTATATTATAAACAAGCAACCATCACCAAGTCACTCCCATAGCATCAAATAAAAACAAGCCTTTCTACCAAGTAGTCTATACAGTAAAAGGTTAAAAGTTAAATTTAAACTGGAGTTTGAGTCACTATATTATAATAGTAATAGTTCCATCAATCATGGCATGGGTGAAACTGGATCTTTAAAAAACGATTGAAAAACAAACAAGTTGGATACTACTCATTGATGACACCTGATGAAGAATGGAGCAATCCTGTTAAGATTATTATTATAAGATCAAACAATGTGCACCAGATTTCGTCCCAATTGTCAATAATTTCTTAATGAATGAGCTTGACTTAATTAATCTAAATTTCAGAAAATTGAGAAACAACTAGACTTAGACGTTGATAGTGTGATACTTTCCATTTCCTAGTACTAGTAGGACTCACAATCACAAGCACAAGTCTAGCAGTCAGGACGGACACTGACACGACCAGTTTCTATTATTTTATTTTTCATCTAGAAGTATCAGTGATAATGACACGTTCATTCTTAGCGATCGGTGGGCTCCGATAATAATAATAATAATCATCATGATAATAATAATAATAATAATAATAATAATAATAATAATAATAATAATAATAATAATAATAATAATAATAATAATAGCCTTCATGAATGAACACGAATACAAACATTATCCATTAATTCAGAAAAGTTAGTGGAGTGGAGCAAACAGTATCATGATAAGATTAAGACAAGATAGAGAAAAGCTTCGATCTACTCAAACACCGATCATAATAAAATAAAAAACAATAAGATTTACTTACCACATAATTCAAGTAAGTCCATGTCCATAATTGAAACACTTTTGACTATTCTAGATGGCTGTTTGGAAACGTTACAATACAATCGGTCTCGGTCACCGGCAGTTATCAACTCACGCGTCGGACGGTAGGAGAGAAAGAAAGAGAAAGCGGAAACAAAGGCTTTGCTTTTAAAGATGGCGCTATGTGTTGAATCAAGCCAGCATGCTGGATTTTTGATATTATAGCCTGCAAATGCTGCAGATTTTTATGGTGTAATTTTTTCGCCGTTTATTAACCGTTAAGAGAGTCAAATTTTCAGTCAAAAATAGGGCAAATTCAGTTAAATTTTAATAATATTTTTGTTGTGTTTATAAACGAAAAAATTACACCACACGAAAGGGCATTAAAAGGAGATTCTCCCACACTTGATTTCACAGCTGTTGGTCCGTTCAGCTTTTAGCGCGAGCAGATCTTGTGACGAGACCCGAATTTCGGTCGATCGGTACGCAGTTTTCACAGCGAAAATTTGCAATCGGATCTCTTTATGAGAGCGTTTTTGAATAGCTGTTAAAAAGTTCACATAGCTTGAATAGTTTAAATATTTAGCTCATCTTGTAGAGCAGATATTGAAATATAATATTATCCTTTTTTTTATTAAATAAAGTTTAATTCAAGAGAGAGAGAGACAGATATTAACACCCCACTTTTTGATCGATCCCGGCAAATTCGCCTGCCACACAGCGGTAGTTTGGGATACCTAACTAAAAGACCAGGAAATGTCTGAGCAATCTCTTCAGCAGCTTAAACTAGCCTGGCTGAATAGACTGGACCATGGTTCTTGGTTCCCTTGTCTGATGCCGGCATGATCGTTCCCACGAGATCGACAGCAACACGTGGAAATGGAGTCTCAATTAAGGGCATCTCCTGAAGGGGAACTTTCTGGGTTTTACCTTTTGGTGCGCACCTTTGACATACATCGCATGAACGACAGAATTTGCGCACGTCAGTCCAAATGCTCGGCCAATAAAACGCTTCTAGAATGCGTTCTGTTGTCTTCTTGGCCGCCAAGTGTCCAACAAAGACACCCTCATGCGCGAGCCGCATGACTGTGATGCGCAGTCCCTTCGGTAGCACCACCTGTTTCGTTGGATTTCCATGGTGTACCTTGGGCGAAGTGTAGTGGCGGTACAGGATTCCGTCCTCGTATGCATACCACTGTTTACTGTTCTTGTTGGTGATTTTCTTCTCACCGCTGTTTGCAAATTCTCTAGCTTTAGCTATTGATGTGTCAGCTTCTTGTTGAGCCTTTAAAAATGCAGGCGTGACGTCAATTTTCGGGGCAGGTAACGTCACTAACTTCTTCGTCTTCTTGTGCTTTGAGCCTCGTGTCTCGACTGCTCGCACAGAACGTTTGTTACACATACCAGGACATTTCGCCCCTGGTATGTTTCCAAGGATGACGTCAAATAGTGGGTGTTCCATTTCCACCGCACTGACTTCACCTTTAAAATATGGACAGTCAATGGTGACGTCCACCGTCGTGGTCCCTCTAGCAGTGCCGTCAGCAAGTAGGACCGGGACTTTCCGTGTTACCCTGCTACTGCCGTCAACTAGGCCCTTCTTGACCACCACACAACTGCATCCGCTGTCCCGGAGTACAGTCACCGGTCGGCCGTTCAGTAAGCCGTTGGCTACCGGCATATTCTTGTCTCGTCCCTCGTGGCCCAGGCATAAGGCCGACGTTACTGGAGTGTGCAACCGCACATTAGTTGCATGTGCCCATGGCTGCATTGTTTTGAATCTTCGTTAGTGTAGTTAGGTGCTGACATTGAGGCGACCTGTGGAGGTTGTAGCCTCTTCTCATCAAACTGCCTCTTCCGGCAGTATATCGAAGTGTGCCCCCGTTTCTTGCAGTAGTCACATATACTGACCGTTACTGCGGCCAGTCCGGGTTTTGTTCTACAATCTCTGGCAATATGTCCCGCTCTCTTGCATATGTGACATGTGACTGGACCGTTCCTAGGCGGTCCGCTTAATTCTCTCTGGTTGAGATTCTCTGGCCTTACTTGATTCGAGTCCATCTCTTGCTTTGTTCTGATTGGTGCTGATCTCGTGAAGGCACCTGCTGAGCCGTGAGCATCCATATATTGACTGATCAGTTCCACAACTGATCTCACACTTGTGGGCTTTCTTTCTTTGACAAACACGAGAAGCTCTCGCCCACAAATGTCCATCAGCTGCTCCTTAATAATTAGGTCAGTGATGTCACCGGCATCTTCCTTGTTCTTTCGTGCCATTTCCACCCACTTACTGAAGTAACGGCTAATCCGGTTACTAAACTGCTCAATGCTTTCTCCCGACTCCGGTCTTGACTTGCGAAATTTTTCGCGAAATCCATCTTCCGTTAAATTATATCGCTTGAGGAGGCTTGCCTTCAGAATAGAGTAGTCGTTGGCCTCATCGTCGGATAGGCGACTGTATACTTCCAAGGCGTTGCCAGTAAGGAGAGCGCTGAGATGGGTGGCCCAATCTTCCTCCTCCCATCCATTTACTCGCGCATACCTTTCGAATCTTTGAAGATAGTCGTGGAGATTATCATTGGCAGCATGAAAAGGTGGTAATTTTGGTAGTCTAATAGTTTTCATGTGATCAGTACTTTCCGCCTGACCTCCGATTGCTCCCTCTTCCCTGCCTTCATTTTTCCTCTGCTGCAATTCCAATCGCAAAGTTATCAGTGCTGTCTCTTCTCGCAACCTTTCCGTCTCTAATTTAACCCTCTCTCTCTTTCAATTTCCATATCTCTTTCCGCCCTTGCCCTCTCTGCATCAAGTTCTCTCTGTTTTCTGTCGTCTTCTTCTCGCAACCTTTCCGTCTCTAATTTAACCCTCTCTCTTTCAATTTCGATATCTCTTTCCGCCCTTGCCCTCTCTGCATCAAGTTCTCTTTGTTTTCTGCCGTCTTCATCTTTAATAGTCTTCTCTATCCAGTCTTTCAAATCTATTCCGGAGAGACCCAAAGATGATCCAATCTTAGCTAACTTTTCAATGCTAGTACTCATGTTAGGAACTGGAATGTCGGCAGAGACGGCAGTAAACTAAAATGTTATACTATGAAAAATCAAATAGAAAACGTAGGCAGCCAATGGCGTCGCTATAGGGAAGAGCAAAAGAATAACTTTGATAAGGTTGAATAATCACCGAGACTGTGGATGACAATGAAATGAGAGGTGTTTAGAGCGATTAAAGTGGATTATCTATATAATAGTAATAGAGGAGGAGGGGGTGTAACAAGATTAATGAAACCTGTGTTATCGACTGAAACAATATATGAAGAGGAACTAGGTTCAAAACTGTTAGTCCTTAAAAACAGCTCGTGGCTAAGTGCTAGCTAGATATAACTGCAATTATACAATTACTCTTGGTGTGTATAGATGTATGTGTGTCTCAAAACTTATCAATTCACAATATGCAAAAACAATGGCAATCAGATATCCTACCCGGCAGCTCCACCAAATTATGTCACACGGTCAGGGCACGAGTGTGCACGGTTCGGACCCAGACGGCGACACTTATATAAAAAAAATAACAAAAAAAAAGGGGGGGGGGGGGGGTGAGGCTGACTGCCACAGATTCACAAATTATGAACACAACAAGTCCGAGATTTAAGTGTATATGATATGAAGTGTTTATTAATTAATGTAATGAGCTGGATATAAATGAAATGTATATGAATGAATATAGCAGATGAATCAAGAAGGTATGGTGGATGATGATAATGATGATGATGTTGATGTAATGAATGTTATCAAGATTACGCTTCTGAGTAGAATTATGATATTGATAATATAGTCAGTGATAAAAGGATAAATGTCAAAATAATATTGATGAAACTAATGATTGACAGATATGATGAGTTGGTGATAGAATTGAATGATGTGAATATAAAGCTAAATGATATATGAATAATGATAGAAAAACATGATTATTTAGATTGTATGACCTCAGGCTCCCCAACTTATCTCCGTCTGTGTGAAGATGATATTCTACGTGCTGTAGTTGCCTGTGTGTTATTCCAAGTGTGGGATATTGATGAGCTAAATGTCCAGATGAATGACACACAGTACCAATGTATTAGGTTCCAGACAATGTCTGTTATCAAACAATGGATTGTTTTTCAAATCATGTATAGGTCACAGTAAGTTATTATGTCTATTTTGTAACAGGTTTCAGTTCTTGTTTTTGTTCATTAAGTAATAGGTTTCAGTTCTTGTTATTTAAAGTTATACGTTATAGTCAATGTTCATTGAGGTTACTATGAGTCACATAAAGGTGACTTGATGGTCAGGTAAAGTCACAAAAATTAAAGAAAGGCCAGATCTCTAGATTTGGGAAAGAAAATTAAAACAATTAAAATCAATTCTACAAATATCAACACAAATATAAAACTCAGTATATAACCGGATAAATGACACATCGCAAAATAGCACTGGAAACTCGGGTATCACTATTATCATAAACAATCAATTAAATCAGAAATGCCGATAATCACAACAGAACACAATATTTCAATAGATTACAAATAACACTGAAATCTCACCAACAGAGCACTACTCAAAAAGAAATCAAACAACATTAATTTCTGTTTGGTAATACTGTCTCACAACAGAGACAGGAGTTAGAAGCCGTGATAGAACGTTACTATGGACTTTCACAACAGAAAGTACAAAACGTCCTTCTCCACCACGGACTTACAGCAGAACTGAAGATGAAATTAAAAGTCACTATCTTTACCATCCCTATTCGCATGAATCATGGAAAAACTAGAGGCGAAATGGGGGTGGGTGTTGTAATTTAATGTTCTTCTCCCCCTAAACATGTTTACCCCTAACTGAATACAAAGCGCGTACGATGGATGGATCGTCACGAAGTCAACCATGGTCTATGGAGACAATGGCCATTCGCAGCTCCGATAACGTCAGGGATTAAATTGGGGATGTCGAAGATCAGACTCTAAGACACGACGGAAATGCTACACCCTCACGTTTTAGAGTGACAAAAGAAATAAATCAAGATAAGGTTGGATGTCCTGAGTCGTGCATACCACAGGTACTTCCCTACAGCGCCATAAAACGCAAAAGCATTTCCTTACAATCGTCTATACTTACCTTAATCGATAGTGACAACTTTGATACTGAGTCTATTATAGGCATCATCAGAAATGGACAGTCATAAAATTTATAGCAATTCAACGGCTGAATAATATCATTTACAGTGTTTTATTTACTCTCAGGAAATCTTGTTTGAGAGTTATTCGAAACCGGGTGCTGAAATAAATCTCCATTCTCGAAACCGATTTATAAAACATTGACGAGATTCTTATTCTTATCGTGGCTGTGAGATAGCCATTGGCCGGGCCAATTTGGCCAAAATTGACTATACAGAGAATAATGTTTCTACAATTAATTTAAAATTAACATTTACATCTAAATTTTTCCTACTAGTCCTTTAGAATTGTTTTTTTTTTTTTTTTGTTGTTGTTTTTTTTGTTTTTGTTTTTTGTGGTTATCAAAACCGATTAATTTTCCAAGGAGATCATAGTTTTAGTATTGCTTGCCAAAGTAAGGTTCTATTTGGTCACTTGTCACATCGATCAGTGGCCTCGAGTACGGCTGTGAAAAGTGACCAAATAGAACTTTACTTGGGCAAACAATACTAAAACTATGATCTCCTTGGAAAAATCATCAGTTTTGGTAATCATAAAAATGATAACGGACTAGGAAACATTAAAAATAGATATAAATGTCAATTTTAGATTACTTATAGAAACATTATTCTCTGTGTGGTCAATTTTGGCCAAATTGGCCAGACCAATGGCTATCTGGCAACCATGGTATCGAGAATTGAGATCTATGTCAGGCTCCCGATTTCGAACAACTCACTCTTACTCAAGACTTTCCGAGAGTAAATAAAACGCTGTAAATGATATTATTAAGCCGTCAAATTGCCATAAATGTTATGCCTATCCACTTTTGATGATGACTACCTTACAATAGGCTCAGTTATCAATGTCGTCATTATCGATAATTGGTCCGTTTTAAATATTTTTATTTCCAATAGACTGAATACACAGCTGTGTTTTCAGTCCACTGGTGGACTGAAAACACAGTTCCTTTATTGAAATAACACGAGGGTGATCAGAAAATAAGCAATCCAGCAGTTGGAAACAGCCTATGGTGATGGTTATGGAGCTCTTTTCGGTAATGATGTTACTGTGAAAAAATGGCTGTGCAATGAATTCCCTTGTTACAGTGAAAAAAAAATAAAAAAGGAAGCTACTCCAAACCACATGAAATTACAGTGGAACCTCCGATTACGACACCTCCGAATAACGACAACCTCCTGATAACGACATTGACCCGTGGTCCCGATTTTTTTTCTATATATAAGATCAGTAAAAATAACCTCCAAATAACGACGCACTTTTTGATAAAACCTCCGAATAACGACATCATTTTGGCGATTTTCGGCAGTTTTCGTAGATATCTGATACTAAAAATACCGAGTATGAGTACTCAAAAGTTTATAAAAACGATTCCTGCTTGAACCAATACCAATGAGAACGCAGCTTTTTTTTTTTTTTTTTTTTTTTTTTTTTTTTTTGACGAATATTGGCTGATATGCATTAACAAGGTATAAATGTAAGTGTAAGCAAGTAAACACAAAATCTTGGAAAATGTGATATTATGTGGTGATAGAAGTAGTAGTAGTAGTAGTAGTAGTAGTAGTAGTAGTAGTGTAGTAGTGTTTTTGTGGGAGGAGGGGGAGGAATTTTGTTTGTTTTAAAGGGTTTTACAGCGCCTGTGACACATCTATGTCATATCAGCGCCTGTAAAAAGGAAGAAAATTGGATAGTAAAAAACATTCTAGATTTACAATTGAAATGACATTAGAAAAAGTAAGACAAAGGGGAATGGTTTAAATAGGGAACAGATGTAGATTCCAGGAGCACACTATCAGTGTATTCAGTTCAGATCACCTAAAAGTCTCATCCAGACACACGCACAAGAACCCTCTAAGAGGAATACACTATAATGTTTTGTTTGTTTTGTCAATGTTAATAATAAAAACTGGTCCCGCGGGCCTTACCACGCCCACTTTGTCCGCCATCTTGGAAGCCTCTAAATAACGACACCTCCGGATAACGACATAAAAACTCGGTCCCGTGGCATGTCGTTATCGGGAGGTTCCACTGTATTGAAATCTCGAAAAATTACAAATAACTGCAGATTTTGGGGCTGCAATGCAAATGTGGGATTTTTGCGAGTTGCGAGGGTTTTTTTGCAGCCGCAACGCGGCCGAAAGCGATGCAAAATACTGCCATGCCAGGAGAATAACCGGGATTATTGGAGGTGAACACCAGTGGGAGATGGAACATAGGCAATTAGAAGTAGAAGGGACACCACTGTGACGAGCGATTTTCACTCGTCCATGCGTCTACTTCAAAATTCCTTCATTTGTTAATGGACAACAATATTTGCAAAAGAAGATTTACAACTTGAATTAAAAGACTTAAAACATGGACAGTTTCTTCTCCAATCAGTCCCAATGTCAATATGAAACTGTTCTAAATTTTACTTAAGGGGTTTGGTCATGACATCGGAAATTCTTCCATTATGTTAACGGACTGCTATCTCTTACCACTCGTTTTCCACTTAAGCCTTATTCGCCTGTTAAATTGTCTGCGTATCTCCTTTTATTTTTCTTTTCTCCAACCAAGATCCCTGATCTGCATTTTTTTGCGGCCGCAAATATCAGGGCGATTAGCAAATTTTGGCAAATTTCCCAAAATTGGCAAATCGTGGCAAATTTTGGGAAAATTGGCAAATCGCGTGGCAAATTTTGGGGGAGAAAAAAAAGAAGCGAAAACAAAATAACGAAAGAAAAAGTGCGAAACTTGAGAAATGTTGCAGCTTTCCCTGGTCCCAAACCAAGGGAAGCTACTCTCTACGGATAAAGATCCTTTAAAATCTTTGTAACAACACTATTCACAGTCATTTCATTTCTCAATGTAATAAATTGTCTTTTATATGTTTCGCGTGTTAATTTTTACTGTCACGCTTAGTTACAGTTCTCCTCGGCAAATTTTAGGTCCCAATTTGGCAAAAAAATGCAGATGACAGATATATTATGCCCTCAGGTCCGCGTCTCTATCAAACCTTCCTATTCTAGCCGTCCCCGCTACATTTGGCTTCTACGCAGGTGTCAATCAAAAATATTTGAACCTCATTGGCCATCTAAAAATTACCATTCTTTCTCATTGGCTCTTCCCATAATTGTTTGGTATGTATTTACAGTTCTCACCCCTTTTTCCGCCATCTTGAAAACCCCGGAATAACGACATCATTTTCCGGTCCCGGGCAATGTCATCATCCAGGGGTTGCACTTGCACTGTATAGTTAACAGTTGTTTATGATCCATGCTATCATTTTCATTTGTATTAGGCCGTTGGTATTAAATATATATTACATGATGTCTGTAATCTGCCGCCAATCCCCTGCCACACCCTGTTAAATTCTCATTATGTAAGATAGCTCAACTGTCAGTTGATGTTTGATACAAATGTAATAATCATAACCATTATCATGGAGTTACCGCTTCTCCTTGCCTTTGGTCGGCAAATAAAAGCTATTATGATGTGTCGCTCAAGGATGAATCGGTGGCGAAAGATAATCTAGAATTGGCTCTAACTCTATCTACTAAGACTTAGACCAGTCAGTCCCTCTTGGTCCTGAAACCTGAACATTCTCTGTCGGTCCAGGGCCCGTTTTCATGAACGGGGACTAGATTTAGTAAATTTCAAGTCTAGTAAATGAAAATGACTAGCTAGTCTTAAACCCAAGCGAAGTAAGTCTATTCACTTGCCTAGAAGTAGAAGTGGACGTGGTAAAGACGGTGACTAGTTCGACTATTTTGGGCGTGTAACATCACCTCTCTATCACTATCACGCGAAGGCAGATTAAGATACACCACAGTTCATAACAACGCAAAAGATTTTCAAAGAGGAATTTACCAACACACTTGAAATTGACTGTCGACTGTGAAAGACTGCAATGATGTCAATTCTATATTTAGAACAATGACAGTTTCATTGAATAGACGAACACCGACATTGAAGAAACTCAAAGAAATTGAACCAAAAAAAAATAACCCCCAAAAAAACAACAACAAATAATTACACAAAAGAGAAAGTGTGTTCTGATTAATCACATTATTTCAGTCAATTGCAATGTCAATAGAATGACTTTTGTCTCCACTATACTTTTTTATTGTTTGTTCTTTGAAGCAAACCCTTTGATTTCGGAGTCTTTCGTTCACTCACCGAACCGATAGCTCACAAAAATGTGTAAGTTAAGGTACTTTCGACGATCTGCACTTATCTTTTTTTTTTCTTTTTTTTTTTTTTTAAAGCCAGTGACAATGGCAACAGGACACTTTCTGCCTCTGTCATTCGTAACCGACGTATTTTCTTTCCGAAGAGAAGCACTCAATCTAAAAATAGCTGCTATCTTGTTGACGCTATGACGTCACCTAGTAACTAGACTCAGACTAAAGTATGAAGTCTTGCTTCGGTAAATGACTAAAACTTAGTCCGAAGGTGCCGTGATTTAGTCCCGGACTCGCTTAGTCAGTTCACATGAATGAAATCCGATTTTTTAAAGTCATTGACTAAAGTCAGAGATCAGTCAGAGACTAAGCGTTAGTCCGCGTTCCTGAACACGGCCCCAGAACAAGAAGGGTACACAAACAAACAAGCAAGCCTGCTGGATTAAAGATAAGCCAAACGGGCTTATGCCATTTCCAAATCAAAACCCAGAGACGCAAATGTTAAATAAATAAATAATAAATCAGATCAACTCAATTAGAGCCATTCTTCCTGTGATTAAATAAATAAATACAGGAGTAATAATTAAAATTGTCAAGTATTCAAATAATAGCATCCATGATTTTCATTTTACATTCCACTTATTCTCTCTATCTCTTCCTGTAACAATCCAATTAAACTTATGTATAGAACTGTTATTATTGTATTGGGCGTAGTACAGACTGCATGCCATTAGGCACTTTTTTCGATCCCCATCCCTTACCAGGCAGCTCAAGCAACAGCATTGTGTGGCTCACCGAACTTGTGCTCACACTCAACACGTTTAAGTTCAACGATGAATTCTTTCATCAGATCTCAGGTGTTGTGATGAGCACAAAGATGGGTCCCTCATTGACATTGGCTTCCTTGAAGAATTTTTTTCCGTCAGTACGTGGGACCTGTCCCTGAGTTGTTCAAAAGGTACACTGACGGCTGTTTTGGCATTACGTCTTTGACTTTGACCCACAGCCAGTTGAAAGTGTTCATCCTATCCATGGACTCTTTCCACCCGTACATAGAGTACACTTATGAGATTTCAACCTTTAAATTTAAAGTGAACATCAGGACTGTAATGACCAGCACGGGAGTATGGACCATAGTACTTACATTACAAGGCAACGGACAGTCAGCTACCTGCTCTATATCGGTCATCTCATCTGGTGAAATGCAAAGACTCCATCCCATTCCAGTCAGATACTCTGCTTGCGGAGACTATCTGGAAGATGATTAATTTGAGCTTCAACGTGATCACATGATCGATTTCTTTAGGGCACGGGAATATCCCGAGAGGATATTGCATAGCCTGTCCGAAAAGCCAGCCTCGT
Source organism: Berghia stephanieae (assembly GCF_034508935.2). NCBI lineage: Eukaryota > Metazoa > Mollusca > Gastropoda > Nudibranchia > Aeolidiidae > Berghia > Berghia stephanieae. The sequence continues at coordinate 72,953,765 of NC_088362.1, forward strand.
GAAGAGAGAAGCAGCGAGGGGGCCGCGCAATGCCAGGAAGCAGGGGACGCAGCGTCCCATTTTAGTTCTCACTCATCACCCCATGTAAATCAAGTTATGGACATCCTATTGCACAATTATTATGGTATCCTCCAGGCGGGCGAAGACACCCAGTTTTTCTCAGAACCCCTGTTAGTAGCATACCGACGGGATCGTAACCTGAGGGACCTCCTTGTCAGATGCCTCTTGGAGCCCATACGAACAAATAGTCAAATAGGCCTAAAGTCAAATCATGCATGCGGCCCCGATGCAAGACTTGTGGGCACCTGTGGGAGTACGACAGATCAGCTTCCCAGACAAGATTTGGGACATCGGGCAGTTGTTTACATGCAATGAGACTAGATTACTGGTGTTCACACCCCATAGTTCCAGGTTCACTCTCCACTAGAGTCCATATCCCGTGGTTCCATGATCACTCCCCGGTGATGTCCACCTCTCCTAGTCCCAGATCCACTCTCCACTGGTGTCCTTATCCCAAAGTTAAAAGTGTACTCTTCTCAGGTGTCCATTTCTCACAGTCCTGGCTTTACTTTCCGCTGGTATCAACACCCCATAGTCCCCGGTTTACTCCTCACGTGTGTATCTATCCCATATTTACTCCCTGTTAATGTCCATCTTGCATAGATCGGGTTCACTCGTAGCCATCTTTAACTTATAGCCTGTCACTGTCACTGACCAACAAATGACGTCAAAAGACAAGTCTTTGGCCGCAAAAGAAAACAAATCGTGAGTTGTAGTTGTATTCAATAGGTCAACCGATTGAATTACTTGTTTCCTTGAGCACAACTAGCAACAGCTCACTAGACGGTGCAAAAACATAGAAAAAGACGTCAAACTATAAGTCCTAGTGGGTTCTAGTGTCAGTGTCAGGCTATAATAAGTTAAAGATGGCTCCGGTTCACTCCCAGTTGCAATCCACCTCACATTGCTATAGATATCTCTCATCAAGTGTGTACATTTTTTCTCGTGTCCACTCCCCACTTTTGCCTACATCTTACATTCCCCCGTTCACTCTTCACCGTTGTCACCAGCCCATAGTCCCAGGTTTACTATCCACTGTTTATTATATCCCACAGTCCAGGATGCACCCAGGTTCACTTCCCACTTGTATCTATTTTCCGTTTTGTTCTCAAGTTCATTCCCCCACTGTCTACAACCCAGGGTCACAATGTTTCCTGCCTTCTAATATTATTGTCCACTCATTATCCTAGGTTTAATCTCAACGGATTTCCATCTCAAATGCTCAAAATTTTGCAAAGAAAATGATGAATTTTGCCAAAGAAAATAAGTAAATTTTGCAATAATTTTGCAGGTTTCTAAATATGTTGTATGACACCTAACAACTATCTACATGCAACCCATGTAATAAAATATCCCCGCGGAATTACGCAATTTCAAACTCAAAATTATGGGACAAAAAGGCAGACTTAGCCAGAAATTATGCTGATTTGGAAATTGTAATAATAGGCACAAAGTTGGGAAAACAAATCAGAAACGGAAGCTTATGTTAGACCAAGTGGAACCACTCCAGTAATCTTCAATACCGTGGGAACGCAAATTTCGCAAAATAAAAAATAAAAAAGAATCAAAGAATTTGTCAAAAATTGGCAAAACGTGCTTATTGTGCGGTTGCAATACAAATCAGAAAAGTTTCCCTAATTTTGAGGCCGCGAGCTGTGCAATAAACTGCGGGCCCAGGTATATGATTACTTTTGATCAGCGGATTAACGGGAAAAAATGGAACAAGGACACGATAAGCGCTTGCGAGGTTTCTCTTTATAATGTACGTTCTCAGGTTACACATAGTTTTCTGTGATAGTACGATCAGACGTGTAGAACTACTGAATGTTTTACGTAAACGCATTTCCTCGATGGTAATACTGTGAAGTTTGCTTAGTTGCCATTTTGACGAACTGGCCCCGCGGTTTTATTGCACAGCTTGCGGCCGAAAAATTAGGGAAAATTTTCTGGTTTGCATTGCAACCGCAAAATCTGCACAAGTTTGCAAGCACTGGCGGTCGGTCAATAGAGCGAAGTTGTTTTGTGCCGCCCTATATTTTCCGTAGATTAGCATGTCAACCAAACAAAAAACTTCAATTTTACAATTTTGATAAAATTAAAAATTGAGCACATACTGCTTTTTGTTTTGAATTTAATATTTGATGACTCGTGCGTCGCTCCGCGAAGGTAGCGTCAAATCGGCACGTTTCATCTTTCCCCCGTTGCCTGCGCGGGGTGACAATGAGCGGAGGGTGTGGTGTGGTGGGGAAGTTTTTTTTGTTTATATGAGCCAGTCTTCGTTTGGCCGTCCTGTCCTTATCCTATACTCCGTTGTACCTTGAAGAAAGTTAGTTACTACTCCCCAATCTCCCTCCACCCTCCCTCCCCAACTAACTATTGTCTTTCACTGCTAAAATAATTAGGCCAAGACGGCCAATCTAGCGATGCACGCCCTGAGGTCCTACTTGGGATAAATTAAAACCATATCAGTTTTATCACTGAAAGAAGAGGCTTTGCTTCACTTAGATATACGGATGAAGAGAATGGCAATAAATATATATTTTATCATTGTTTGTTTTGCTTAAATATATATTAAATATAAAAAAAGAACAGTAAACAAAGTATGCACCGAGAAGAGCCCCATGGTACTATAAATAAAAATCCCTGACCCCACGGAGTCCTTCATCCCCGCACACTCCCAACGATCCCTACTCAACTTGTATTGTGTGCATTGTCTAATACTAATAATAGTATAATTATAAAGATGTCGCTGATTGTGTGTGAAGTTAACAAGTGCTTTGCGTTTGGAATTAAATGTGGATTTTTAAATTCTATTATTCTAAAGTTGTGTGTCATACCGTTAGTCGTTAGTATTCAGAGAAAAGTAAAATCGCTGTTGTCATTGTTTATGAAACCTACCTGTTTTTATCTTGAATCATTTTATTTTAAAAAGTTATTTCTGTAATTTGTAACCAATCATGAATCATGTTGATTTTTTAATTGATAATCAATTCCGACACTTATCCCCTCAAGAGAAAATAGTGGTGAAAGATTTAGGTCCACACAAACCAGTGAATTTTAACTTAGTTTCTAACACTCCGAGGAGACAGCGCCGATTGAGTAATGATTATTTTTAAAATGTTGAATGGCTTACTGCCAGTGAAAGCCGTAAAACGCTTCATTGTTTTTATTGCTTGATTTTTGGTGATGTATGCTATAACGGCAACAGGAGGATTCAGTGATATTGCGCACATCTCTCAGGCACTGAAGAAACATTCTGAATCAAATAGCCATGTCACAGATGCTGTTAAATATAAACTTTTCAACGTTGTAGATATAAGAAATCAGTTGGAAACAGGACATGCTGCGTCTGTGAGTCGTTATAATGAACAGGTGAAAGTTACCAGACAAGTTTTGTCCAAGATAATTGATGCTCTTTTGTGAGTACGTCTCGTTAATATTCTAACACACACACACACACACACACATACACGCACACACAAATACACGCACATATATGCAAACAATTGCAATACCGCCCTCCACACACACACACACACATACACACATACACACACACATACAAAGTAGGTCAAATTAAGTTAAATTAACTAGACCAATAAAATTTGATTCTGTATTTCGGATTTGTGCCGCCTTAAATACAATGTGACCAACCGCCCCTGTTTGCAAGTATTTGACAAATTCTTTGATTCTTTTTCTGTTTTCTTTTAAAGAAATTTGCGTTCCCCGCGGTGACGAAGATTACTGGAGTAGTTTCCCTTGGTCTAACAAAATAAGCTTCATGGGGTGCCAGGACTGAAGGATGTCCCAGAAGATGAAATTCGACGTTACACCAAAGAACTAGGGCCAGCTGCCCTAGGAAGCGTCCAACACAAGCACTAAACTTGCAGCTTTTTTGGGGATTCTTGCCAGGAAACTCTGCCTTCCCTCAGCTCTGCTGATGTTGAAAGTAGTTTTTCTTTGTACAATATGATTTTAGGTGATCGAAGGAGAAGTTTGAGCCAGGCTACCCTGAAAGCTTTGATTTTTCTTTATTATAACATTTTCATTTACAGCAATTTTTTATTGTAATTTTGTTTTCCCAACTTTGTGCCTATTTCCAAATCAGCGTTATTTCTGGCAAAATTCGCCAATTTTTGTCCCATAATTTTGAGTTTGAAATTGCGTAATTCCGCTGTGATATTTTATTACATGGGGTTGCATTGGTTAGGTATTAGGTGTGATACAACATATTTAGACACCTGCAAAATAATTGCAAAATTTTGAAATATTTTTTGAAAAAAAAAACCGCAGGGTCAGGACGAATTGTCCTAGGGCCATTATGTTTCCTTCCACTTCCACTTGGTGTCTATAATTTCCCTTTAATAGATAAGGGCGACAATTATGACAGCTTTATAATGTAATTTATATTGTACCAGTTGGTTCCCTTGGTAATTGGGATTCAATAGTCTGATGGCAACGGCGCCATCGTGGTTCTAAACAAATTGGTACTTTTTATTATTCATGCTGGCTTGAACTTTTCATATGTCTTGTGATCAGAATGTGTAAAAGTCAAAACATGATCAGATTTATAATGTGTTTTTTTTTTCTCCCCTGGATATGCTCGTCGGAGAAATATTTCTTAAGGGCGTCCGCCATTTTTCCGATAGTTTAGAGCCAGTTACTGCTACCAGTCGTCATTACGAATGAAGTGACGTTACAACTGATGAAGTTGAAGCGCATTACTCTAGCAACTAAAAATGTCAGTGAAATCAGTAACTTATTGAGCTCGAGGAAAAACTTCGCCGACGACTCCACTCCGTCTTTTGGCTCTTGGGTCAATATCATTTCCAATTTCCAATATCGGTCAAAACTCGTATATAAATTAACGCAAAACGAAGAAGAATGCATAATTTAATCATAATGATTTATTCCCAATTCAAATATAATGCCCCTCTCTCTCTCTCTCTCTCTCTCTCTCTCTCTCTCTCTCTCTCTCTCTCTCTCTCTCTCTCTCTCGAAGTGGCAAACGCAACGCACATACACACAAAACGTGCGCTAAAACTAAAACACACACGCACACAAGCGAACATGTTATATTTACATGCTAAAGGACACAGGCACTGACTGATAGCTTCCAAGGTATAACCCACAAAGATAACTTTGATATTATATTATAGCTTCCTATTACGTTATTAACAATCAACAGTGTGCTCATTGACATTGACATTATAGAAAATCAGAAATTAAATAAAATATGAACTAATAGTATATTTATATTAAAACCTCAGCTTATATTAAGCGTAATATCTACTGAACGTGTTCAAATCGCTTTACAAGGGAATACCAAGCCAACAGCAACACCTAACATGAAGGGCGATCATGGCATCTCTGTAAGGTGGTACCGTATTGCTATTACTATTACAGTTTTCTTCATAGACAGCGCTGGTAATGGCCAGGAACTAATTTTACTCACGATTGCAATGGGAGAATATATAAATAAAGAGCCTTTTCCAAGGACTCAACTTTGCTTCATGAGGACTCGAACCCGGAAACTAACAATCCGAAGGCGAGTGTCATACTAAAAGTCTCATCCAGACACAAGCACAGATCCCAACTAAGAGGGATACACTCAAATGTTTACAAATCATATAAAATATGTAAACAAAACAATACAATGCATAGCAGAGAGATGATTTACAAGGAAAAAAATATCATCTCCCAAAACTCTAACTATACATTTGACTGTTTCATTCTCAGCTAGGGTATCCGGCCAGGACCTGGACAAAACCAAGTGATCCCATTCCAAGACAAAGACAGAAAGCATGTTGGAAAACAGAATAGGGGGATAGAAGACACAGTAAGTGTCTCCCTGCCCACTATGGGAGGTAAGGGACACCACCCAGAATTCTAAGATATTCAGCACACTAACTGATGGATCATGTGTGTGAGTCGATCCGACTTTACCTTTAATTAATACAACTAAAATGGCAAACAATATTCTATTTCTGGCCCCGCGGTTTGTTTGTTTTTTTTTTTTTTTTTTTTTTTTTTTTTTTTTTTTTTTTGCACAGCTTGCGGCCGCAAAATTAGGGAAACTTTTCTGATTTGCATTGCATCCGCAACATTTGCACGTTTTGCACATTTTTGACAAATTCTTTGATTCTTTTTTTTTTACTTTTCCGAAATTTGCGTTCCCCGTAGTGATGAAGATTTTTGTTGTAATTTAGTTTTCCCAACTTTATGCCTGTTTCCAAATCAGCATAATTTCTGGCAAAATTTGTCATTTTTGTCCCATAATTTTGCATAATTTTGAGTTTGAAATTGTGTAATTCCGCGGGGAACTTTTATTACATGGGTTGCATGTAGTTAGTTGTTAGATTAAGTGTGATACAACATATTTAGAAACCTGCAAAATTTACTTATTTTCTTCGGCAAAATTCATCATTTTCTTTGCAAAATTTTGAAATATTTTTTACAAAAAACCACGGGGTCAGCTATTTGCTTTGCGTAGACTACTATCATAAACAGTGTTTAAAACACTACACCACTAATCGTTAATGGTTTTTAAAAAATAAGGGTAGCCCTATTCGTCCTTAAGGTCGAATAGCATCAACCGCCGTTGCCGTCCGTAAGGACAAATAGTGTTGCTTGCACTATTCGTACTTCACACTACAGCTGGGCACTATTCCGTTTCTGTTTGTACTGAGATAGATTCGATTCTACGTAATTACATGATATATCCGTATCGTCTTAAATTTTTTGTTAGTGAGTCAAATAATCAGTTGAGTGTATGTGTGTAGGTGTGTGTGTGTGTGTGTGTGTGTGTATGTGTGTGCGTGTATGTGTTAGTTTTGTGTGTGTGTGTGTGGGGGGGGTTGTTTTTTTGTTTTCTGTTTTTTTTTTTTTTTGGGGGGGGGGGGTTGTTTTTTTTTTTTTTTTGGTTTTCTTCTGGGATTTTTTTTTCCAGAATGGTGATCGTTTCCTTATTAGGAACTATTATCGTGTTCTCCTTTTGGCAAGTATCCTATTCAAATGCCTGCTCGAAAGTTTGGGTTGGTTGGGCACAGAGGAAGATTCGTCAGGTATTCTTTTCTTTTTTTTTCTTTTCTTTCTTTTTTTGGTGGTGGGGGGTAATTTTTTTTTCTTCTTCTTCTTTAAAAAAATATTTTTTTTGTTGTGTATGTGTGTGTGTGTGTGGGGGGGGGGGGGGGTTGCCTTTATTACATGTTTTCTATCTATGATAGTGGTCTAGTATTAAAATTGTCAAAAATATTATATTAGTCATAGTAATATAAGCAGCCCAATAACATCAACGTATCTCTTAAGAAGCAGTTTTTTTAAAAATATTATAATCTTGATAATTCAGTGAGGGCCATCAATATTGGCTTGAATTTAGCCAACATTTTTCATTTATTTGAACAATGTCGATACATGTCCTTTAACATCAGAAAATTTTGTTATAAGTTGTACCGTCTTGAGTAGACGAGCTGTATAACAGAATTGTAGATTTAATTCACGGAGAATTCAATGAGTTAGTGGCAGTGAACGAGGTAATGGTATAGACGGTATGGAATTTAGCGGCTTTACAACACGCAAATTAATTCCAAAGCCGAAAGCACAACGTTGCATGTAATCTAATCTACATTTACGATGTCAAATATATTAAAGATTAATAAAGGACACTAATACCAAGTCCTAAATATTTTCAGTACTTCATTCGTTAGCTAATACTATTAAGTATTTGGTATCCACTTTTGCCCTGACGAGAAGTTAGAATGTCAACGGGCTGGGCTTTGAAATGTCTACGGGTTGAAACTGGATGAAATAGGATGATACAGAACATAAAAGCCCAGTTCGGCCTAAGAACAATAATTTGCCTATGTTCTTAAACTCAGAACAATGGGTTATGTTATCAGGGGTGTTGGGATTGTTATTTTGATCTGGGTAGGGGTCTATAGATAACAACATCAATATTAGAAACGTCTCTAACGTCTGATAAAGCTAAGATTACTGGCCAAAAATATATTTCTAACTTTAGTTAAAATTTGAAAAATAAAAACACGGAAATATATACATAATAAGCTTTATATATTTTAAACAATGGTTACAAGAAAAAATACAAGATTTTTCTCAATAATTCGGTATTCAAACAACTTTGTATGCAAATGTTGTATTCCAGATGTGTAATTTGGCTTATCACCACTCAATGTGGTAACTCAATAGATATTACTAATACTAACTTGTGTCTATGTACGCAGTGATACAGACCTGCCAAGCATTCGACTTATTGTGTTATAGTGGGATGGCAGAATACCACTTCGAAAGTGATTTGTGCTGCGTTGTAGGTTAACAAATCATCCCCATCGACGTGTGGAAATACGCAGGTCTGACATCCTAACCCACTTTTCAGCTTAGTTTAACATTGTTGTATAATGGACAGTATTTTGCGTCTTTTTTTTTTAGATTTCCATTACAACAATGAGCCAATAAGGAAATGGGTTATCAGACCTGAAAATAAGTGCACGTCGATCCACATCAATTTAAAAACCATCACCATCACAGACAATAATCACTACCACAAGCACGTTTACAACAGCCTCATTACCATCAGAATCGATACCACCATCATTTGCACAATATCATACGTATCAGCACCACCATCAATATCACTACCACAGCATTATACCTACCATTACCATGGTCATATCAACTATTGCCACCACTAGCAAAAGCATAACTATCATGTCAGCCACCACCACTCCAGAAAACAATCATTTTAAATACCAATATCACAGGCGTACACTATAGCGTCACCATTGCCTTCAATGTTATCACTTCAGCTTCTTGATCATTGACACCACCACTACAAGTAAATTATGGTCGTTCTCGTCCCCACCACATTATTCTTATTATCACTATCAACATCACCAATGCATCAGCTTTGTAACTACCACCACCACCACCACCATCATCATCATCATCATTTCAATCAGGGATCATCATTTCAATCACGACCATCACAAAAACAACAAAATTAACAGCATCATCACTGCTACCACCACCACTAGCACTACTAACTACTATCACCACAACATCGACTACCACCACCAGGGCCCAATTTTATGTAAGCAGACTAGATTTAGTTATTTACTAGTCTAGTAAATGATTTGCTAGCCTTAAGCCGATGCGGAACAGGTGACTAAAAAGTGGGATTTCATGAACGTTTTCTAGTCTCTGACTAGCGAGGCTCTTGCCGAGAAGTGGGCGTTGTTAGGACAGTGCCTAATTCAGCTATTTTGTGCTTGTAACATCAAGCTCTCTAGTACACAATGGCAAGTAAGACACCAGCCTTGATATTTTCAACGCAAAAGATTTCCAAAGAAGAAATTAGCAACACCTCCGTTCCGTTTCATAATTGAACTTACTTTTGCCGTGATTAATGAAATCACGTGATATTGACTGTCGACTGATCAGACAACAATGATGCCCATGGTCGACTGTCAATTATATATTTAGGCCAATGAAAGTGTCAGTGAAAATCAAACGAATTGAACTTTAAAAAAAAAAAACAACGGAAAATGTGTTCTGACGAATCACATTATTTCAGTCAGTGTCATGCCAACAGAATAATTTTTGTCTCCACTATACTTTCTAGTCGTTTGTTTTTTTGTTTTGTTTTGTTTTTTGTTTTTTTTTTGGTTGTTCTTTGAAGCGAACCCTTTCACTTCGAGTCTCCGTTCATTTGCAACCTGCTAACCGATTAGATTCCGGGTTTTTTCCCTAGTTTTTACTCACAAAAAAAATTGTACTTTCGAAGGTCTAGCATATCTTACATTTTTTAAAAAGTAGTGACAATACCAGCAGGACACCTTTTGCCTCTGTCATTCGTAACCGAAGTATTTTCCTTCCGAATCGAAGCTCTCTCTATCTAAAAATAGTTTATTGACGATGTTACGTATCCTAGTAACTAGTCTCAGACTAAGCTTAAAGTCCGGCCTCAGCAATAAATGACTAAAACTTAATCAAACTTAGTCTGAAGGTGACGTGATTTTAGTCTGGGAAATATTTGGTCAGCTCACATATAATTCGATTTTTTCAAGTCCTTGGCTAAAATCAAAGACTAAGCGCTAGTCCACGTTCATAAAAAACGGGCCCAGAGCGTCATTATCGCCATCATCACCATAACAAGTAACAAGGTCACCACCATCACAGATTTTTTTAATTGCAAACTTCCGAATATTTTTTTTTATTCGTTGAAGTTGGCAGTTCTAAAATTTACAGACGGCTTAGACTTACGTACGAATAATTTTTGCGAAGGGGAATAACGGATGGCTACGCTTATTTGTACTACCACTGCAAATAACGCCAGAGCTTATTTGTACTCTTACTAAAAATATAACATTTTATACGGATAGAACTGCAATATACAATGAATTATCTGGAAGTCAAAAAGTGAACACTTCATCTCATCACAATCACATTCTATTATTACAAGTTGATTTTGACGGACTTCGGTAATTCTTCACTCTTTTCAAGTCACAGAATACTCAGTTTACAAGGTAAGCATACGAAATGCACATTTTAATTCATTTCTTATTTTTATAACTAAACATGCTTTGGGGTTGTGTGTTTGTTGATTGTGCATCAGCTGACGACACATTTGTCGCTACCGCGAATTACTCAACTTTATTACTTTATTTTGTGAAAAATAACAATAACAGGGCTTTTAAAAAATTAAAATACTAATCCCCCCCCCAAATAATTTAAATCAGCCTTCCATGTCAGGCGATTATAACCAGGTGTTTCAATGTTCGATCCCCAGTCAAAAGGTTGCTAATTTTATCAAGATCAAGAGGTTTCGAGTACTCAGGACATTCCAGGCTCAGGGTCCTTAAAAAAAATTCTTTTCATTCAGTTATTGTTATTATCTTTATTATGGCCGACACAGCATGCATCGTCCATACTTTTTCAAAACTTTTTTTTTTTTGGGGGGGGGGGGGGGCTGTTTTTTTATATCGGAAAATTGGGTTTTGTATGTTATGTTCATGGAGAGAGAGAGAGAGAGAGTAATATTTTATAATGATAAGATATCTGTAGTGGTAGTATTATTAGTAGTTTTGAAATGCCTATGATGATGACAATGTGAGATAATTATATTAGTGTGATTATTTTTATCATATTTTTAAAAATTACGTACGGCTATGTCGTAGTGGTATGACACTCGCTTTTGGACCGGAAGGTCCTGGGCTCGAGCCTCGCTCGGCGCATAGTTGAGCCCTTGGAAAAGGCACTTTGCTCACTTTCTCTCACCGGACTCAGTTGTAAAATGTGTACTTGGCCGTTAACTGCGTTGTCTCTGTCCGAAGAAATTGTAATATCGCCTAACAGACGTTATGTCCCGTTCAACATGCGAAGCGTTGCTGTCATAAACTTTAGCATTGGCATGTATGTGCCTATTTCGCTGTAGTGAATTTAATTTAATTTTTTGTTTTCATCGACAGCTAACATGAAAGAACACTGTTGACGTTACTGGTGTCCTGACAATCCATAAAGATGCTGGCTCAAGGGCTATTCTGGCAAGGTGTGTTGAGGCAAACCTTTGCCTGTGGCAAAACTCATCAATCAGCAAACCATCATCTAGGCCAGCAGACCAGAGTGTCTGCATGCACTTTTTGACAATGGTTAGTAATGTTTTCAAATCTCCATAGCGCCTTTACATTTTTTATTGGTGATCAATAAAATAAATGCTCATTTTTCTAAATGAAAATGGCAAAGCATCATTTGAATTGAATTACTACTGAATGTATTAACTTAACGACAGACTATAGTTTGTTGCCAAGAGTTTTGTTCTATGGATGTAAAACCAATGAAATTTCAAGTGTGTTGGTGTGAATAATGATCATTTTTTAAAAATTGCTATGTCTTTGACAAATGCATTTTATGACAATAATGCCATTTCCAAAAATTGCTAATGAAATGTGTCTCTTTTTTATTTCAATTTTTCCATCCAGAGCAGGATCAACCCTCTTTGTGGAACTACAAAAAAAGTGGTGGCAAACAAGTAGTGTTGACTTTTTCTGTATTGAGGCGAAAGAGATTTTTATTCCAAGGGTTTGGGAAAGCAAATTTCTTTTTATTCAGAGCTAGTGCACTATTTAACTGTTTTATTGTCTAGAATAGAATTGATTTTGCAGTTCAACTTGACTAGATATCTAATTTTATACGACTTGTCTCTCAAGTAGAATAAAAAAATGAAAAATGAGGACAGCGTGCCATATTATATTTTGAAAAATCATTTAATATATCTAGAAATCATCTGTATAACCTATTGTATACAGTAAAAAATTAGGTTTTGTGATTATAATGATGAATTCATAAGGTATGACATCATATTTGACCACAAAATTATTTTATCTCTGGGCGTAAAAAAATCAATTTTACAGCATTTTTTTTTATCTAAGGGGTATGGGGTAGTGAACCGATTATAATTTTTTTTAGACTTAGATCAATCTACAAAATTTTCGTTTTCTTGTCCTATTACGGTCATATTTTGAAAGTTTGATAGATCATTTCTTTTAGTTGTCTGCAAAATCAGCCTTTTAACTTTATGTCAAATTATAGAAAAAGCTTGCGCTTTCTCAAATGTCTGTTTTATGTCATTTGTCTGATTTTCTAGCAATCCTACCTTAGTCATTTTCCTTTAAATAAATTATCTTCAAATTTATTCAGAATCTTTTCTATGATGTGTTTTACATCATGATGTAAGTGTTTGGGGGTAAATTAAAATTTAGCAATTTTATAAATTTTAAAATTCATTTGTTCCTGTCGATCCGCGCTAAATTTTCAGTTGAAATCAAATAAAAATTCTAAAAAAATTATTCCAAGAGTTCTCATGATATAGCTATTTATGAAAGAAACATTGTGTTTGAATTTGAAAGAAATTTATATGCTAGCTTTTGGTGCATCTATGTTAGAAATTTTAGGGTTTTACCTCTAATTTTAGCTTATGTTGCCCCTTAAAAAAGTTTTTTTTTTTAATTCAGTTATTTTTGGTGTTTAGCATCAAATTATACATTACATTATTACTTCATGAGATATAGTTAAAGAATTTTAGAACTATAAAGCATATTTGACCACTAAAGTAATTTTTTGGTGAATAACAGCAGATATTAAATTATTTCGCAATTTTTTTTCTTAGAGGTATGGGTTAGCGAATTGTTTATAATTTTTTTCAGAATTTGATCAATTTATAAAATATTACTGTTTTCTTGTTCCATATTGGTTATACTTGATGAATGTTGGCCTTTGTCTGCATAATTAGCTTTATTCTCAAATTAAAGACAAATTTTTCATTTTCTCAAAATTTCATTGCGCGTCATTCTCTATTTTCTAACATTCACATCTGGATTGTTTCCCATCAGATTGTCTTCAAAATTGGTCAGAATTTTTCTTATGATGTGTTTTGCATCATGATGGTTGGGTTTTGGGCTAAACAAAAATTTAGCAGTTTTATGAATTTTTAAATCAATTTTTTTTCCTGTCATGTCACACCAAATTTTCACTAAGAAATCGAAAAAAAATTCTGAAAAATTTATTTTCAAGACTATTGCTAAACCTATCCATCTTGTTGTAAGAAACATTTTGTGTAAATTTGAAAGAGATCTGTTCGTTGTTTTTTCCTGCATCACTGTAAGAATATTTGGGGTCTAATTTGAGCTTATATTGTCCCCCTGGTGGTAGGGATTTGGTAGCTAATAGTATTAGCGCTGGTGGTAGGGACTCAGTGAGTAATAGCGCTGGTGGTAGGGACTCAGTGAGTAATAGCGCTGGTCGTAGGGACTCGATGAGTAAAAGCTCTATGACTCGCTGAGTAATAGCGCTGGTGGTAGGGACTCGGTGAGTAATAACGCTGGTCGTAGGTGCTCAGTGAGTAAAAGCTCTATGACTGTAATAGCGCTGGTGGTAGGGACTCGGTGAGTAAAAGCGCTGGTGGTAGGGGCTCAGTGAGTAATAGCGCTGGTCGTAGGGACTCAGTGAGTAATAGCGCTGGTCGTAGGGACTCAGTGAGTAAAAGCTCTATGACTCAGTGAGTAGAAGTGCTGGTGGTAGGGACTCAGTGAGTAAAAGCTCTATGACTCGGTAATAGCACTGGTGGTAGGGACAGTGTCAGTGAGTAAAAGCGCTGGTGGTAGGGACTCGGTGAGTTATAGCGCTGGTTGTAGGGACTCGGTGAGTAAAAGCACTGGTGGTAGGGACTCAGTGAGTAAATGCTCAATAACTCGGTAATAGCACTGGTGGTAGGGACTCGGTGAGTAAAAGCTCTATGACTCAATGAGTAAAAGCGCTGGTGGTAGGGACTCGGTGAGTAAAAGCTCTATGACTCAATGAGTAAAAGCGCTGGTGGTAGGGACTCGGTGAGTAAAAGCTCTATGACTCAATGAGTAAAAGCACTGGTGGTAGGGACTCGGTGAGTAAAAGCTCTATGACTCAATGAGTAAAAGCGCTGGTGGTAGGGACTCGGTGAGTAAAAGCTCTATGACTCGAGTAAAAGCGCTGGTGGTAGGGACTCGGTGATTAAAAGCGCTGGTGGTAGGGACTCGGTGAGTAAAAGCTCTATGACTCGAGTAAAAGCGCTGGTGGTAGGGACTCGGTGAGTAAAAGCGCTGGTGGTAGGGACTCGGTGAGTAAAAGCGCTGGTGGTAGGGACTCGGTGAGTTATAGCGCTGGTGGTAGGGACTCGGTGAGTAAAAGCGCTGGTGGTAGGGACTCGGTGAGTTATAGCGCTGGTGGTAGGGACTCAGTGAGTAAAAGCTCTATGACTCGGTAATAGCACTGGTGGTAGGGACTCGAAGAGTAAAAGCGCTGGTGGTAGGGACTCAGTGAGTAAAAGCTCTATGACTCAGTGAGTAAAAGCGCTGGTGGTAGGTACTCGGTGAGTAATAGCACTGGTGGTAGGGACTCGGTGAGTAAAAGCTCTATGACTCAATGAGTTAAAGCGCTGGTGGTAGGGACTGGGTGAGTAATAGCGCTGGTGGTAGGGACTCAGTAAAAGCGCTGGTGGTAGGGACTCAGTGAGTAAAAGCGCTGGTAGGGATTCAGTGGTGTCACTGATTTTATGACATTAGAATATAAAGAAATTTACAACTACAATCGGCTAATGATTTTACAAAAGGTCCCCACAAAAGTATATCTTTAAATTATTAAACAAGTCTGTTGATTAAATTAAATTATAATTTTATTTTAAAAGATCAAGAAAATGTCAAAATAAAAATGAAAGTTTTGACAACGAAAATGTACCTATTCCGTAACATATAAAGACACACAAACAAATCTTGTCCTCTTGCTCCTCTGTAATCTTGACACAGCATTGCTCTGATTTTTCGTGAAGATGTGTAGCATGAACACTACTTCACTCTATACCGATCACGACCCAACAAGTATTGAGAACAACCATGCTTCTCAAATTTGTTTTACATACAGGACTTTGCACTATCCTTTTGAATCTGGATAGAGACTTGACCGACTCAATTGTTAACTGGCACCTTTTTACTATCACACTCTTTTATTGAGATGTGATATTACGACTTATAATGTCCCTTTTTATTTCGTCATTGACCGACCAGCTTTTGAAATTTTGATATTCTACAACACAGTGTTTGGTCTCCTGTGTTATATTTGTTTTATTCTGTACCGGCCTGTATAACACAGTTTCGGCCTTCTCTGTGTTATATTTTTATTGGGACATATAGTAACAGATTTGCCTTCTCTGTACTATGAATTGGTCACCCGTTCACGGACTGACACAATACAGTAGCCTGCACTATGCCTTGCTATCTTCCGGCCCCAAACGTACTTCACACAATCAACCCTGCATTATGTGAAGGATAGCTAGTGACGTTTGGCGACTGAGAGACGTCATCACAAGATAGCATAGCAACAGGTTTGAAAAATACCAACTCGTGGTTGCCTAAAGCTAATATCCCATTGAGACTTAAGCTCATTCTACAGTAACGTCACAGCCCCCACCCACGTTAAAAATTTACTTTTTTGGTGGTTTATTACATGAAAATAAATTTTACAAATGGACAATGAGTAAAGGTATTAAGGGAATTCTGTATGAAATTTCCTGTGTAGAGTCACATTTGAAAAATTTCGCAGTCTAACTGTCTCTGTCGTGTCAAGGGCATCTTTATGGTCGCATGTCTCTGTTATCTGGAGTCCCTGTCTGGTCAGTCTGTGTGTCCATAACGTCTGTGGTCTCTCTGTCTGGTCAGTTTGTGTGTCCATAACGTCTGTGGTCTCTGTCTGGTCAGTCTGTGTGTCCATAACTTCTGTGGTCTCTGTCAGGGCAGAGTGTGTATTTATGTCTGTGGTCTCTGGCCAGTATGTGCATTTACAATGTCTGGTATCTCTGAAAAGTCAGAAAGAGGGTTAGAATGGGGATTTGTCTGTATCAAGTCAGTCATGTCAACAATGTCAAAGTCTTTACCTTCAGAGACAAGAGTCAAAAACTGTTCCAACTGGGAGATTCTTTGCAGAAACTGATGTTCTCCCATAACTTGAAACAAGCTATTGATCCTGTTTGTCACTGAAGATACAATTCGATACCGTCCTTCCTGTGTATTTGTCACACGTCATACTGGTACAATGTCAGTTTCAGGTTGGTCATGGATTTCCAGTCTTTCGCCCGCCCTGACCCTCATCATCTATGCACATAACATTCACAAGTGGATACAAATATCGATTTACTTTGTATGTTGCATCCATAACAAACACATCACAAAAAACACTCAAATCACGCCTCATTCTTCCCGTTACTTAAAACAAATACTCAAAACCACCATCCTCATTCACACTGAACTTTGTTACACCTCCTTCCTCCTCTATCTCTTTCAGTAATTCCTGTACCGTCTCACCGTCCGTCCTGTCAATATCAGTCTTGAACAATCTCCGCTGCAAATCTTCGACATCTTTAGGCAATACATTTTATCCTTGGCTTGATTGAATGTATTGCCTAAGTTGGGTTGTGGACACCTTTGTTTTAGCCATAGCCTTCACTGTCTCATTCACAAGGGGCAGGCGATTCTCCGGATAAAGTGAGGATGGCTAAATGTAAAAAGAAAAAAGATTAAAAGTACAAAATTGTATGCAATAGCATTCAATTCAGACCTGCCAGCTAACAAAACAAAAAAAAAGCATTTTATTTTTTATTGACAATTTAAAGACAAAAATCTGCATATAAACCCATAATGCACGAGTTGTGTTTGTCACTCTAAAATACTTGAATGAACTAAACTGCAACAGGCGCTCATCAAATTCAAGGGTTAAATGAATGACTGCAGAATTCCCAAAAAACGTCGCTTCATTGTCTTTGTAACATTTTCATGGCATACAAAAACGCAATAGAGTGGTCACCATTTATAATTAGTCCTCAGAAATCAAGCACTTATAACTGCATCGTACTCATTGTAAAAGTCAAATTTTATTTTGAAAAGTCTATGGACAACCATCAAATCTTAAAATTCCTTATCTGGAACAAAAAAAAACAAAGACAAAAAAAAAAAAGACCCAAAAAAATACCACCTCCTAGATCTGCTTATATTGTCTTACAGGACTTAATAGCGCTTGCAACACTATAAAAAGGATGATGATATGGTGACTGATTCAATAAATAGGGAACAGTAGATTTCACGAGCACCTCAAAGATGTACCAATTTTGACATTACCTCAAAGTCTCACCGAGACACAAGCAAAGGATCCTGCTAAAACATTTACATAATGCAATAATATTCAAAACCTATAACGATAACAGTACATAACAGAGAGATGATTTACAGTATAAAAAATCATCTCAAGAAGAAAGGTACTGTATTTGACTGTCTGCCTCCCAACTAAAGACCCCCGCAAGGACCAGGAAAAAAATGAGCAATCTTAATCCATAACAAAGACAGGGAGCAACATGGAAAGGGAAACCAAATATAAGGGATAGAAAAATGTGAACTCTCTGCCCAGAACCCTTCCAAGAAATTTTTTTTTTAATAAAAAAAAATACAAATTCTGGAACAGTCAATTTTGTCACAAGCTGGTCATCATCTCTCCATCTCAGTGCGCCACCTTGAATGTATCGTAATAAAATATGAGTTGGAATGGCTGTTGTCCTTTAAACATTTGGTCCTGGTGTCAACAGTGCATTTACCTAACTAATCTATTACTATATATTACACTCAATAGTGGGAGGGGGGAGGGACAATTAAGTACTGAAAATATAAAGTAACAAGAAAAGAAAAAATAATACATATTTATAAAAAAAATTGAGTCTAATTGCAACTAAAATAGAATTTGCGATTAATTGCTGTCAAGTGTAAAATTTTCGGCAGCGAAAAACTGCAGGGACAAAATATCGATGGAAAATAAGTATAAAATGAATGAGTCTTACCAATTTATCACATGGGTGATTTTCATGGTGGTGATTAGCCCCTGTCACCCTCAGAAGCCAGTATTAATTTCAGAGTCCTGCATGGTAAGAAAAACTTTTTATTACAAAATAATAAAATTGCATAACTCAATTGTGAAGGATTTCAACATGCAGATTATAGAGCAATTGAAAATAAATCTTAATAAGACATTCAATAATAATACTAATCCAGCGCAATCAGATACAATTAATGAACAAATCAAGTCTTTCACTTTTTAAAACTGTTCTGGTAATAGTTGAACTATTGTCTTGCTGCATTACATCGTGCAGCCCGCCCACTGAAGACTGTAAATGAGCTGCAGATAGGCACACATTGCCTCTTCCTCTGGATGTTTTAAAATTCAGAATCAGTTTGATTGCTTTATTAAAATTGTCTTGGCAATCAAGATAGAAAAGCTGATGGTGATAATTTACTTCCGAGTTATTCTGAAATATTATAACCTTGTGCATATAATATTTTCATTTTTTTTAAATATGTAAAAGTAAAAAAACACCTCCTGCCCCCGTCCAAAAACAACCTCCTACCTCTGGTTAGGACGAACTCCTTTGCTTGAAGTCAATTGCTTTTTGCCCTGCTTGCATTCATAGACACAAAAGTCATAAATTAGCCAACTTTCCTCAGGGTGATATGATGGAAGCTGAAAAACACGGAATAATATAAAAGATCTTAACATAAATACCTAAATATTAAGTTTAAAAATTGCAATATTTTCTCCAACTGAGACAAAGGTGTTACAGTTCAGTACGTTAGAAGAATAAGAAAGTAAGTCGAGAGTTTTCTCGAAGAACTTAAATTTGTGACGTGGTACTCAAATCAGGGACTAGGTCAAAAGCTGAATGGCACAAATGGAAAGCCAAAGGCATGTTGTTTTCAATATTTAAAGTCAATAAAAATTCAAATTCTGTGCATTCTAATATTAGTATTAGGCAAACTACAGACTACACTAAATTGAATTGTATTAAGTAAAAGGATCTTGTCACATTCAATCAAGCTGTCATTTGAGAAAAATTACTTCATTATAAATTGAAGTTCAGATCGCATGTTTGAAGCCGTATTAGGAAAATTCATGTATCTGTGTATAAGCCAAGTTTCATCAAAATCACAGTGGCAACGAGTGTCTAATATTTGCACCAGATACACTCGTAAAATTTGAGTGTAGGCCTATTTAGCAAAATCATATATTAGGAATGGTTTATACTACATCATAAAGTAGCGCATGCCCGTCATTCATCCTGCATCTTTTTTAAATATTAAAAAAAGAATTGAGCTTTCATAAGCCGCAATATCCACCAAACATGCTCAAAGCACTTTACAAAGGATCCATGACTAGCAGCAACACGTAACAAGTAGAACGTTAGGCGATGTTTTTCTTCTGACAGACAACGCTCTTAGGGGATAGGAAATCATACACATGAGTACAGTGAGAGAATGTGAGTCCTTGGCGAGGCTCAACCCCAGGACCTTCCAATCCGGAAGAGAGTGCCACACAGCCGCATATATCTTGGCTGTTCTTGAGAATTTGCCAAACACCTACAAACTAATTAGTAAAAAGAGGGGAGATGGGCAGAAATAGACAGACAGATACACACTCAGAGAGAGGAGAGAGAGAGAGAGAGGAGAGAGAGAGAATAATATCAGTTGCCTGTGGTGTCAGTCCGTTTAGGAGTGAGGTGGCGGAAGAAGTCGTCTAGCACTAGTACTTGGGAAGTAGTAGTAAGTAGTAATATATGGGAGGTCTTCTGCACGTTCCTTGAGCTAAGGAAAGTATTCCTTCAACTAACCTTAAAATAAAAATAAAACCTTGTACATTTCCAACACTTGGACCTGCACTATGACCTATAACTAAAACTAACAGACAAAAAAAAACCCCGCTAAGACTCCTCTCAGTACCTTTCAATATTTCAAATTGAATTATAATGGGTGCGGAAAACTAAAACAATGGTCATATAAGGAAATTTACAAATCAATCAAGTTGTTCTACAGGTTTTAAAATGAAAATATGAAGTAACAAGATATCACTCTAATATAGTGACACCTAACTAACACTAGACATCACACCAGCAGCAATGCTGAGCGGAGTAATTTTACTTTTTTCTACATTTAAAATAAAAAGTGGCATCTTTCATTTCTTCTAATTCTTAACAGACACGATTATGTCCACTTCACATCTCAACAACAGGGACAATTTTTTCACTTCTTGAGGCAGTCTTTTCTTACTTCTTTTAAATTTCATTTTTTAAAGCTTCTTTATTGATTTGTTTATAAGTTCTATTGTTCTTCTTCTTATAATTTCATTGTCAATATCATTTTCATCAGCATACTTTTACGGTACTTTTACCATGTTATTCTTACGCTCTTACAGTTACAGTACAGCAGAGCGATACCTAACGCAGGCCTTTATAGTGCTACTAAATTTGAAAAATTAAAATAAAACGTTTGACAAAAGATCCACAGTTCAAAA
>NC_088362.1:72974843-72982343 GCF_034508935.2 Berghia stephanieae
CAAGGACACGAAACGCTTGCGAGTTTTCTCTTTATAATGTACGTTCTCAGGTTACACATAGTTTTCTGTGATAGTACGATCAGACGTGTAGAACTACTGAATGTTTTACGTAAACGCATTTCCTCGATGGTAATACTGTGAAGTTTGCTTAGTTGCCATTTTGACGAACTGGCCCCGCGGTTTTATTGCACAGTTTGCGGCCGAAAAATTAGGGAAATTTTTCTGGTTTGCATTGCAACCGCAAAATCTGCAAAGTTTGCAAGTATTTGACAAATTCTTTGATTCTTTTTCTGTTTTCGTTTCCTTTAAAGAAATTTGCGTTCCCCGCGGTGACGAAGATTACTGGAGTAGTTTCCCTTGGTCTAACAACATAAGCTTCATGGGGTGCCAGGACTGAAGGATGTCCCAGAAGATGAAATTCGACGTTACACCAAAGAACCAGGGCCAGTTGCCCCTAGGAAGCGTCCAACACAAGCACTAAACTTGCAGCTTTTTTGGGGATTCTTGCCAGGAAACTCTGCCTTCCCTCAGCTCTGCTGATGTTGAAAGTAGTTTTTCTTTGTACAATATGATTTTAGGTGATCGAAGGAGAAGTTTGAGCCAGGCTACCCTGAAAGCTTTGATTTTTCTTTATTATAACATTTTCATTTACAGCAATTTTTTATTGTAATTTTGTTTTCCCAACTTTGTGCCTATTTCCAAATCAGCGTTATTTCTGGCAAAATTCGCCAATTTTTTGTCCCATAATTTTGAGTTTGAAATTGCGTAATTCCGCTGTGATATTTTATTACATGGGGTTGCATTGGTTAGGTATTAGGTGTGATACAACATATTTAGACACCTGCAAAATAATTGCAAAATTTTGAAATATTTTTTGAAAAAAAAAAACCGCAGGGTCAGGACGAATTGTCCTAGGGCCATTATGTTTCCTTCCACTTCCACTTGGTGTCTATAATTTCCCTTTAATAGATAAGGGCGACAATTATGACAGCTTTATAATGTAATTTATATTGTACCAGTTGGTTCCCTTGGTAATTGGGATTCAATAGTCTGATGGCAACGGCGCCATCGTGGTTCTAAACAAATTGGTACTTTTTATTATTCATGCTGGCTTGAACTTTTCATATGTCTTGTGATCAGAATGTGTAAAAGTCAAAACATGATCAGATTTATAATGTGTTTTTTTTTTCTCCCCTGGATATGCTCGTCGGAGAAATATTTCTTAAGGGCGTCCGCCATTTTTCCGATAGTTTAGAGCCAGTTACTGCTACCAGTCGTCATTACGAATGAAGTGACGTTACAACTGATGAAGTTGAAGCGCATTACTCTAGCAACTAAAAATGTCAGTGAAATCAGTAACTTATTGAGCTCGAGGAAAAACTTCGCCGACGACTCCACTCCGTCTTTTGGCTCTTGGGTCAATATCATTTCCAATTTCCAATATCGGTCAAAACTCGTATATATAAATTAACGCAAAACGAAGAAGAATGCATAATTTAATCATAATGATTTATTCCCAATTCAAATATATCCCAATCCTCTCTCTCTCTCTCTCTCTCTCTCTCTCTCTCTCTCTCTCTCTCTCTCTCTCTCTCTCTCTCTCTCTCTCTCTCTCTCTCTCTCGAAGTGGCAAACGCTACGCACATACACACAAAACGTGCGCTAAAACTAAAACACACGCGCACATACACACACGCACACAAGCGAAAATGTTATATTTACATGCTAAAGGACACAGGCACTGACTGACAGCTTCCAAGGTATAACCCACAAAGATAACAACTTTGATATTATATTATAGCTTCCTATTACGTTATTAACAACCAACAGTGTGCTCATTGACATTGACATTATAGAAAATCAGAAATTAAATAAAATATGAACTAATAGTATATTTATATTAAAACCTCAGCTTATATTAAGCGTAATATCTACTGAACGTGTTCAAATCGCTTTACAAGGGAATACCAAGCCAACAGCAACACCTAACATGAAGGGCGATCATGGCATCTCTGTAAGGTGGTACCGTATTGCTATTACTATTACAGTTTTCTTCATAGACAGCGCTGGTAATGGCCAGGAACTAATTTTACTCACGATTGCAATGGGAGAATATATAAATAAAGAGCCTTTTCCAAGGACTCAACTTTGCTTCATGAGGACTCGAACCCGGAAACTAACAATCCGAAGGCGAGTGTCATACTAAAAGTCTCATCCAGACACAAGCACAGATCCCAACTAAGAGGGATACACTCAAATGTTTACAAATCATATAAAATATGTAAACAAAACAATACAATGCATAGCAGAGAGATGATTTACAAGGAAAAAAATATCATCTCCCAAAACTCTAACTATACATTTGACTGTTTCATTCTCAGCTAGGGTATCCGGCCAGGACCTGGACAAAACCAAGTGATCCCATTCCAAGACAAAGACAGAAAGCATGTTGGAAAACAGAATAGGGGGATAGAAGACACAGTAAGTGTCTCCCTGCCCACTATGGGAGGTAAGGGACACCACCCAGAATTCTAAGATATTCAGCACACTAACTGATGGATCATGTGTGTGAGTCGATCCGACTTTACCTTTAATTAATACAACTAAAATGGCAAACAATATTCTATTTCTGGCCCCGCGGTTTGTTTTGTTTTTTTTTTTTTTTTGTTTTTTTTTTTTTTTTTGCACAGCTTGCGGCCGCAAAATTAGGGAAACTTTTCTGATTTGCATTGCATCCGCAAAATTTGCACGTTTTGCACATTTTTGACAAATTCTTTGATTCTTTTATTTTTACTTTTCCGAATATTTGCGTTCCCCGTAGTGATGAAGATTTTTGTTGTAATTTAGTTTTCCCAACTTTATGCCTGTTTCCAAATCAGCATAATTTCTGGCAAAATTTGTCATTTTTTGTCCCATAATTTTGCATAATTTTTGAGTTCGAAATTGCGTAATTCCGCGGGGAACTTTTATTACATGAGTTGCATGTAGTTAGTTGTTAGATTAAGTGTGATACAACATATTTAGAAACCTGCAAAATTTACTTATTTTCTTCGGCAAAATTCATCATTTTCTTTGCAAAATTTTGAAATATTTTTTACAAAAAACCACGGGGTCAGCTATTTGCTTTGCGTAGACTACTATCATAAACAGTGTTTAAAACACTACACCACTAATCGTTAATGGTTTTTTAAAAAATAAGGGTAGCCCTATTCGTCCTTAAGGTCGAATAGCATCAACCGCCGTTGCCGTCCGTAAGGACAAATAGTGTTGCTTGCACTATTCGTACTTCACACTACAGCTGGGCACTATTCCGTTTCTGTTTGTACTGAGATAGATTCGATTCTACGTAATTACATGATATATCCGTATCGTCTTAAATTTTTTGTTAGTGAGTCAAATAATCAGTTGAGTGTATGTGTGTAGGTGTGTGTGTGTGTGTGTGTGTATGTGTGTGCGTGTATGTGTTAGTTTTTGTGTGTGTGTGGGGGGGGGGGGGTTGTTTTTTTGTTTTTTTTTTTTTTTTTTTTTTTGGGGGGGGGGGGGGGGTTGTTTTATTTTTTTTTTTTTTGGTTTTCTTCTGGGATTTTTTTTCCAGAATGGTGATCGTTTCCTTATTAGGAACTATTATCGTGTTCTCCTTTTGGCAAGTATCCTATTCAAATGCCTGCTCGAAAGTTTGGGTTGGTTGGGCACAGAGGAAGATTCGTCAGGTATTCTTTTCTTTTTTTCTTTTCTTTCTTTTTTTGGTGGTGGGGGGTAATTTTTTTTTCTTCTTCTTCTTTAAAAAAATATTTTTTTTGTTGTGTATGTGTGTGTGTGTGTGGGGGGGGGGGGGGGGTTGCCTTTATTACATGTTTTCTATCTATGATAGTGGTCTAGTATTAAAATTGTCAAAAATATTATATTATTCATAGTAATATAAGCAGCCCAATAACATCAACGTATCTCTTAAGAAGCAGTTTTTTTAAAAATATTATAATCTTGATAATTCAGTGAGGGCCATCAATATTGGCTTGAATTTAGCCAACATTTTTCATTTATTTGAACAATGTCGATACATGTCCTTTAACATCAGAAAATTTTGTTATAAGTTGTACCGTCTTGAGTAGACGAGCTGTATAACAGAATTGTAGATTTAATTCACGGAGAATTCAATGAGTTAGTGGCAGTGAACGAGGTAATGGTATAGACGGTATGGAATTTAGCGGCTTTACAACACGCAAATTAATTCCAAAGCCGAAAGCACAACGTTGCATGTAATCTAATCTACATTTACGATGTCAAATATATTAAAGATTAATAAAGGACACTAATACCAAGTCCTAAATATTTTCAGTACTTCATTCGTTAGCTAATACTATTAAGTATTTGGTATCCACTTTTGCCCTGACGAGAAGTTAGAATGTCAACGGGCTGGGCTTTGAAATGTCTACGGGTTGAAACTGGATGAAATAGATGATACAGAACATAAAAGCCCAGTTCGGCCTAAGAACAATAATTTGCCTATGTTCTTAAACTCAGAACAATGGGTTATGTTATCAGGGGTGTTGGGATTGTTATTTTGATCTGGGTAGGGGTCTATAGATAACAACATCAATATTAGAAACGTCTCTAACGTCTGATAAAGCTAAGATTACTGGCCAAAAATATATTTCTAACTTTAGTTAAAATTTGAAAAATAAAAACACGGAAATATATACATAATAAGCTTTATATATTTTAAACAATGGTTACAAGAAAAAATACAAGATTTTTCTCAATAATTCGGTATTCAAACAACTTTGTATGCAAATGTTGTATTCCAGATGTGTAATTTGGCTTATCACCACTCAATGTGGTAACTCAATAGATATTACTAATACTAACTTGTGTCTATGTACGCAGTGATACAGACCTGCCAAGCATTCGACTTATTGTGTTATAGTGGGATGGCAGAATACCACTTCGAAAGTGATTTGTGCTGCGTTGTAGGTTAACAAATCATCCCCATCGACGTGTGGAAATACGCAGGTCTGACATCCTAACCCACTTTTCAGCTTAGTTTAACATTGTTGTATAATGGACAGTATTTTGCGTCTTTTTTTTTAGATTTCCATTACAACAATGAGCCAATAAGGAAATGGGTTATCAGACCTGAAAATAAGTGCACGT
The DNA here is from genome assembly GCF_034508935.2 of Berghia stephanieae. NCBI lineage: Eukaryota > Metazoa > Mollusca > Gastropoda > Nudibranchia > Aeolidiidae > Berghia > Berghia stephanieae. The sequence continues at coordinate 72,979,995 of NC_088362.1, forward strand.
CGATCCACATCAATTTAAAAACCATCACCATCACAGACAATAATCACTACCACAAGCACGTTTACAACAGCCTCATTACCATCAGAATCGATACCACCATCATTTGCACAATATCATACGTATCAGCACCACCATCAATATCACTACCACAGCATTATACCTACCATTACCATGGTCATATCAACTATTGCCACCACTAGCAAAAGCATAACTATCATGTCAGCCACCACCACTCCAGAAAACAATCATTTTAAATACCAATATCACAGGCGTACACTATAGCGTCACCATTGCCTTCAATGTTATCACTTCAGCTTCTTGATCATTGACACCACCACTACAAGTAAATTATGGTCGTTCTCGTCCCCACCACATTATTCTTATTATCACTATCAACATCACCAATGCATCAGCTTTGTAACTACCACCACCACCACCACCATCATCATCATCATCATTTCAATCAGGGATCATCATTTCAATCACGACCATCACAAAAACAACAAAATTAACAGCATCATCACTGCTACCACCACCACTAGCACTACTAACTACTATCACCACAACATCGACTACCACCACCAGGGCCCAATTTTATGTAAGCAGACTAGATTTAGTTATTTACTAGTCTAGTAAATGATTTGCTAGCCTTAAGCCGATGCGGAACAGGTGACTAAAAAGTGGGATTTCATGAACGTTTTCTAGTCTCTGACTAGCGAGGCTCTTGCCGAGAAGTGGGCGTTGTTAGGACAGTGCCTAATTCAGCTATTTTGTGCTTGTAACATCAAGCTCTCTAGTACACAATGGCAAGTAAGACACCAGCCTTGATATTTTCAACGCAAAAGATTTCCAAAGAAGAAATTAGCAACACCTCCGTTCCGTTTCATAATTGAACTTACTTTTGCCGTGATTAATGAAATCACGTGATATTGACTGTCGACTGATCAGACAACAATGATGCCCATGGTCGACTGTCAATTATAAATTTAGGCCAATGAAAGTGTCAGTGAAAATCAAACAAATTGAACTTTAAAAAAAAAACAACGGAAAATGTGTTCTGACGAATCACATTATTTCAGTCAGTGTCATGCCAACAGAATAATTTTTGTCTCCACTATACTTTCTAGTCGTTTGTTTTTTTGTTTTGTTTTGTTTTTTGTTTTTTTTGGTTGTTCTTTGAAGCGAACCCTTTCACTTCGAGTCTCCGTTCATTTGCAACCTGCTAACCGATTAGATTCCGGGTTTTTTTCCCTAGTTTTTACTCACAAAAAAATTGTACTTTCGAAGGTCTAGCATATCTTACATTTTTTAAAAAGTAGTGACAATACCAGCAGGACACCTTTTGCCTCTGTCATTCGTAACCGAAGTATTTTCCTTCCGAATCGAAGCTCTCTCTATCTAAAAATAGTTTATCGACGATGTTACGTATCCTAGTAACTAGTCTCAGACTAAGCTTAAAGTCCGGCCTCAGCAATAAATGACTAAAACTTAATCAAACTTAGTCTGAAGGTGACGTGATTTTAGTCTGGGAAATATTTGGTCAGCTCACATATAATTCGATTTTTTCAAGTCCTTGGCTAAAATCAAAGACTAAGCGCTAGTCCACGTTCATAAAAAACGGGCCCAGAGCGTCATTATCGCCATCATCACCATAACAAGTAACAAGGTCACCACCATCACAGATTTTTTTAATTGCAAACTTCCGAATATTTTTTTTTATTCGTTGAAGTTGGCAGTTCTAAAATTTACAGACGGCTTAGACTTACGTACGAATAATTTTTGCGAAGGGGAATAACGGATACTGTGACCCATTTATTATTGAAAAACTCAATGCTGCTATTTGATGTTTTTTCAAAAAAAAATTCTCCGTCCCGCCATAGGTTAAAAAAAAAAACAAACAAGAAAAGAAGATATCGTATAGACCGTAGACTATACAGCTTGGGTAAGAAGGTGGGGGGGGGGGGGGGGGGGGGGGGGAAGCGGTTGACAAGACTTGATAATGAGCGTGAACTAAAACATCGTTAATCATTGTCACAGTCACAGGGGGAGAGCATTTAACGAACGGGGATGGTGGTTGTGGTTTCTGTAGGTGCAGAGAGAGAGAGAGAGAGAGAGAGAGAGAGAGAGGGGGGGGGGGGAGGATAAAAGATTTTAACTTTGTAATATTATTTAAATATCTATCTTTAGCAGCATTTAAAGGACATAAAAAGTTGATAATAATAATAATAAATTAAGTGTGTGTGTATGTGTGTGTGTGTGTGCGTGTGTGCGAGTGTGTTTGTGTGTGAGTGTTTGTATATTTGTCTAATTTCAGAAATTAATTTTATCTCATTGTATTTCATGAAAAAA
>NC_088362.1:72989050-72995910 GCF_034508935.2 Berghia stephanieae
ATTGGAACCCCAAAACAAATGTTAAGGGGGGTACAGATTTTTGAAAAACAGGTGCATGCGAAAGCTATCAGAATAAAGGATGGATAGAATAAAAAATGAAGAAGTATGGAAAAGAAGACAGCAGAAACCAGTGGGAGAGGTATAGGAAGAGACGATGGAGGTGGATCGGACACACGCTTAGAAGAATGACTCAACTATAACAAAGAAGTATTGGACTGGAACCCTCAGGGCAGAAGATCAAGGGGAAGGCCACGAGGAACATGGAGAAGAATTAAAGAAGCTGATATACAGAGAAGTGGTAAGACCTGGAATGAGATTAAAAAAAGTTGGCTCAGGATAGAGAAGGATGGAAACTGTTTGTCTGTGGCCTATACCCTGACCCAGGTGAAAAGGCAATGATGATGATGACGCCCATATTGAAAAGCAATAGTTTATAACTCAGCCTCTACGTGGATGGGTTATTATCAAGTCCTGTGAGAAATGAGGGGATGGTGGAATGGCGGAGGAGAGAGAGAGAGAGAGAAGAGAGAGAGGAGTAGAGAGAGAGAGAGAGAGAGAGAGGAGTGAGAGAGAGAGAGAGACACGTAACACAGGACAAGATATGACGCCTGTTAGGCGATATTACATTTTTTTCCGATAGAGAGAACGCTGTTAACAGCCAGGTTATAAAATAGATATAACAACAAAAAAACTTGAGTTTTTATGTAGCGCAATATTACTAAACGTGTTCAAAGCGCTTTATAATGTAATCATTCTAACGTGAGTACGGTAAGAGAATATAAGTAAAGACCATGGCGTACTAAAAGAGTTATAGTAGGGCTATGGTAAAGACCCTTTTGTCTGTCAGGGAAAATAAATGGTATATCGCCAAACACGCGACAAAGTCCCGTCTGATGTTGTTTTGCTTTGGTCAGGGATCCCTTGCAGAGCACTTTGGCACATTTAGTAATTTAGTGCATTTTGCGCGGTATATAAAGCTAAAAAAGCTGGGGTTTCAAAATCATAACACACGTAAAGGAGGCTTTTATATTATATTAATGTTAAATCAATTTTGTAGATAAGCAAAGAAAGAAAAAATATTCCTCAAGCCACAGACAATACGATACGGTGTAATGGATTTGCGTGGCGATTTTATATGATATTATCATCAAGAAGGCAGTATTCTCGAGTATGATATTCACGTCCTTTCTTGATCGAGTTTTCTCTCCTTCTTCTTCTTCTCTTCTTCTTCTTCTTCTTCTTCTTCTTCTTCTTCTTCTTCTTCTTATTCTAACTACTACTACTACTAACTACTACTACTACTAATACTACTACTACTGCTACTACTACTACTACTACTACTACTACTACTACTATCTACTCCTACTGCTACTACTAATACTTCTCTCTCTTCTCTCTCTCTCTCTCTCTCTCTCTCTCTCTCTCTCTCTCTCTCTCTCTCTCTCTCGTATATATATATATATATATATATATATATATATATATATATATATATATTTATATATAAATATATATAATTATATATATATATATAAAAATGTATGTATATTGATTTTGTGTCATTGTTTAATAATGTTTCAGTTAACACTTTTTGTCCGGGAACCACGAGTATCCCGTGTCGATAAGACTTGTCTTCGTGTAAACACTGAGGGTATGATAATATGATAATAAAAGATATCGTAATTTTCGCTACACACTACACACCTCACATCTCATTGGCGAAGAATGGGCTGCTTATTTCAAACAGTAAACAGAGCGTTCAGTGCTGTTACAAAGGTTGTTAAAAACGTGTGTGCTATGAACTAAGTGCTGGTGTAATAACACCGTAGAGCAAAGAGGTGTGAAAGAAGTTCTTTTTGGCTCGATTTTTAAATCGATACGAACCGCTACGGTTTGATGTTTTTGTTTCGTTTATTTTTCATTGAACAAAATGGATATATTAGTGAGTAATTGGATTCAATAGTCAGATGTCACGTCCTACCAGCAACGAGCAGCTTGGTTCTAAACAAGAAAATCGGTACTTTTTATTCTATGTTGACTAGAACTTTTTCACATGCCATGTGATCAGAATGTTATAAAAGTAAAAAACATGATCTGATTTATAATGTTTTTCTCCTCTGGATACATTTTTATGCTCGTCGGAGAAGTATATCATAAGGGCGCCCGCCATTGTTCCGATAGTTTAGAACCAGTTACTAAGTTACTATGTGTCATTATGAGGGAAGTGACGTCACGCCTTTTGAAGCCTATTGTGATATGAAACAGTTACGCTCATTGATCCAACGCGCAGAGTGCACATATTCGATTACGATCCATAGACATGGCGTGTTGTTCCTTTTGTAAAATGCGGATCTAATGTTATTTCGTTGTCTTCATTAATAAGATGCACGGTGAGTTAAGAAATGAATCTTTCTTGTTAGATAACCCTTTTCTCCCTCATCAAAACATAATATTTCAAGACACTTACAACTAGAGTCATATTAACAAATAACCATATTAAAAAAAATGTGGCCAGAAAACTCGCCCTTCAATATCGATTGATTTAAATGACCCTTTAAATCGATCGATATTTGAAGGACGAGTTTTCTGGCCAAATTTTCAAAAAGTGTTTTACCAGAATACGACAGTATAGTTATTGGATGGGTGTCATTCCATGTACTCGAGTCATTGGTTACTTTGCAAAATACGCTCAAAATGATCTTCATAATGAACTGTGTTCACAGTTTTCGAATATAGGAAGAACGGAATCGACTTTACCCAGCTCATTGTTATTGTTTTTAGACAGCTCGGCGCATAGATAAGTGCTTGGAAAGGCTCTTTACTTACATCATCTCACCTTACCCAGGTGTAAAATGAGTACCGCCTTTAACAGAGTTGTCTATGTCAGAAAAAAAATTGTATTATCGTCTAATAGGCGTTATGTCTCATTCTGCATGTTACGTGTTGCTGTTGTTTAGGGACCCTTGTAAAGCGCTTTGATCACGTTTAGTGGATATTGCTCTTTATAAAAGCTACTTACTTACTACTACTACTACTACTAACTATATACTACTACTACTACTACTACTACTACTAACTACTACTAGTACTACTACTACTACTACAACAACAACAACTATTACTACTACTACTACTACTACTACTACTACTATACTACTACTACTACTACTACTACTACTCTACCTTACTATACTACTACCTTTACTACTTACTACTACTATTATACTACTACTACTACTACTACTATACTACTACTACTACTACTACTACTACATACTACTACGACGACGAGACGACGACGACTAACTACTACTACTACTACTACTACTACTACTACTACTACTACTACTATACTACTATACTACTACTACTACAGTACGTTATTTACTTCATTCAAAAAGATAATTTCTCATCACATCGTACTTAAATATATAAGTAAGTTAAGATCGTGCGCTGTCATCACACAAACTATAACGTGCTTTTGGATGGATCCAGGATAGACTGTTTCTTCGGTATACAACAGCTTCAAAAATGAACAAAAGACGGCGGTAATGATTTCGCCATGTCTAACTAGAATTATTAACGTTGTATTTTTATCATCATCATCATCACCACCATCATCATCATCATCAAACTCATCATATCATCATCTCATCATCATCATCACTATCACCTCATCATCCAAGACAAGGAACCATGTCCTTTGATAGTTGACAGTTGACAGTCTGCTAAGCAATGTGTAAACAAACATTTTGATTGGATCCGTATGATATGCGTAAAGGTCTATTGCAGCATACTTCGGGTCATTTGCATCTAATTATCTGGGTCATGTTTTGACGGCGTCATCATCTGCTCAGGTCGATAAATTAAGTTAATTTCTACATAATATAAACCACAATAAAACATTTCAACTATTTTTTCTCATTCATTTGATGTATCGATTTATTAAATTATCTTCATTTATCATATTATCTATTTTTACAGTATATGTGCTTTCAACTTATTCATTTAATGTATTGTCTTCCCATTCCTATAATTATCTAATTTTAATTTAATTAATTAATTTATTGATTTATATTCATAATTAATTATTCTTTCCTCCATGGCTTAGGTGTTACACAAACCACTCGTCACTTTCGGCCATCCGTATCCTTTGAAGGTGTACCGCCTTTATGAATGCTCTCAAAGATATGCAGCATCGGTACGGTACTACTGAGATCTCGCTCTTGCGTCGAGATGTGATGTAAGGCTACATCCGGGTATCTTTTTTCTCCAAAGATTTCGTAATTACGAAGTGAATCGTAAAAATGAGAACAATCTACAAAGGATTATACAATTATTGGAGTGAGACATCCAAAGTTAAGACAGGAAAGCTATTACGGGCCAGCACTGAACTTAATCTTTACAATCGATGCAAATTCCAAACACGAACACTTGAATTGAAACGTTCGTATCGTTTGGTTTCGAGTTCGAGACTGGTGATTAGGAAACTTTATAAGCCGGAAAACGTCGCGCACAAAATAGGAGTCCCGTTTATTTTTGTTTACATTGTAGATAATAACATCTTTTAGTGAAATCAAACATGTCCAAATGACATTTTTGTATTAGTTGGATACTCATATATGGCTAAAATATTCTGAAATTAGGGTTCAAATTGGTCTTGTTTGTTCAGACAAGCGCATTAATTTTGAATAATTAACTTTACCGTGGTCTAAAATAGATCAAAAGTAATAGTTGATTTACCATTTGTTTAATAAAATATCAATATGTAGAAAACATTTGATGCCTGAGCGGAATATTTATGAGTGCTTCTCACAACCACCTCACAACCATCATTTATGTTTATTTTTTTCTTTTCCATAATTTCTTAGGAAGGTGAATGATCGAAGGTAGGAATACATGTTTTAGCACATGTTGCCAGTCTCTCTGTGTTGACGGTGTCATTATCTGCTCAGCTTTTTGAGTATTTTTATCGTGCCAACTGAGTATCGATTTTTGACATTATTCTAGTCAGATTCTTTTATTAATGGTGCGTGTTTTTCTGGTTTTTCTCAGCTGTCCCTCTATCAAAGTTGTAAAAATTTGTGTCAACCTCTGACTCAATTTGTCTTAACTGAATCTAGATTTTGGACCGTATTGATGCCATATTTAAAACGTTTTCTTCTTAAAGACCTATTTTTAAAAAATCTACTTTAAACAGCTGACATAAAATTAGAGATTTTCCACTTTAAAAAATGAAAACAAGTTACGCAACAAAAGTATGAATGAATTCAACGTATTTCCAAAACATCTGGTGCTGACAATAGTGATTATGAGTTCACGTCATACTTATTTCCAAATAATAACAATTCGCTTTAAGTGTTATAAACATACCACTTATGTATTTTGTATTAAATTTTGAATTTATTATTTATGCCATATTATCTACATCATGTCGCAATTACCAAAGACTGATATATGAAATCTCTTACTTTAAAACTGGATAAGAGTTTATACAGATGGCTCAGTTTCCGGCCCCCTCATGAATGGAGGTGCTGGTGCACTCATACACTGGACAGATAAAACAGAAACAAAAATTATCTGTATCAGTGGGTTCAATGTGCACAAGTACTAAAACTGAAGAAAAAGCCATCCTCAATGCAACAAAAAACTATCAGAGATCACAGAATATACGGGAAAAATGTGGTTTACTTGACAGACTCTGATGATGCTCTCCGGTCTATTGAAAATTACCAGGACTCTGAAGCCGCACACACTGTGGAGGCCCTTGAGGGCTTATCTGATAAAACAGGAAAAATTGTGCTGCAGTGGATTCCAAGTCATGTAGGTATATATGGAAATGAAATGCCGATCAACTGACCAAAGAAGGAGCCCAAAAGGAACAACCGAAGTCGTCAATCACTTACCATCAGCAAAAGAAATAATAAAGCTAAAAATAGACAAAGAAAGGAATGACACACACCTGGAAAACAACAAGCAGGATCCAATCCATGCCATTCAGCGAAGTAGCCAGTCACCCTATTCCGCCTCGAACAGGAACACAATAGACTAAGAGGACATATGTTTACAAAGCTAGGTTTGGAACAAACCCCTTATTGCCCATGTGGAACCGACCATGAAACAACTTTACATGTGCTTATGGATTGCCATTATACACAACGTGCAACGTTCGAACCACTGGGTCACCCCTACAACACTCAACACAAAGCTCTATGGTGAGGCTGAGAACCTAAAGCGGACCACAGACTTCATAGCAGATATCGGACTGCAGCCATAGATGTCCATCAGAGGAACGAAGAAGAAGAAGAAGCAATCATTTGAAATTGTGGATTGTATACTCAATACTGATCACATTTTTGTCTTTGCATGAAAGTTTCACAAGGCCTTTAAAGGTTTTAAAAACATAGGCTCTTAAACAACACGATACGGTACGGAATCTCTATCAGTTCCACTCTCGTAAAGCTGCGAATAGAAGTCTTCTTGTATCTATCGATAAGTCATTAAAGAGGACGGCAATGGTTTTGGAATTTCACAATCAACCATGAGAAGATCGTTATCGAAATACGACAGAGAGATCATAGATAACTTTGATATGGATATCATACAAAGATGTATGGGTGAGCGTAAATATACATCCGAAAAATATATTGGGACGTCTGATTATTCCTGTAGAAAAAGGACCATGGTTCTGGACAGATTGTTATTCTTGCAGGTGGTGATGATACTGGATATTTAAAAGGATGCCATGCCATTTTTTCTTCTCTGAATCATCTGGATATTATTCTGGGGGTCAATGCAAAAGTGTTTTAAGCTGGGCTAAATATCGTTTTGCCCCCTTGAGCACCGTGTATTGTATTGGA
>NC_088362.1:72996010-73006010 GCF_034508935.2 Berghia stephanieae
CCATCCCCCTTCCACCCTTTCCATCCATCCATCCTTCCTTTCCATCCATCCATCCTTCCATCCATTCCACCCAAAATCCATCCATCCACCCCATCCACCCATCCATCCATCCACCCTTCCTCACCCTATCTACAATCTACTATTTTTATCTTTCTTTTCTTATGTCTGAGTGGGTCTCAAAAGCGTTTCTTTGGGATTGGTATAAAATTACTCCTTTTCCTTTCACTTTTCCCCTGATTTTATTGATTTTAAAAAAGGAAAAGAAAAAAAAAACAAAAGGGGACGACACAGAAAAATCCCACCCCGCGACTGAACATCATAAAAATTAAAAAACCCAAACCCCTTCACCCCCCCCCCCCCCCCCCCCCCCCCCCCCCCCCCCCCCCCCCCCCCCCCCCCCCCCCCCCCCCCCCCCCCCCCCCCCCCCCCTCTTAAAAAAACATACACTTCCTGGCCGCCTGTATAACTTAGAGTTGCCAACCACCGAAGATTTAAAATACATTCGCATTCGGAAGACCTAAAGTTTTCGTAGTGAGCTTGCTATGGCAATTAAGGTAATGATTAGAGATCTTGAGGCGGTGGCGGTGGTGGGAATCATGGATGTAGAGAGAAAGAAGAAGAAGAAGAAGACCACGAAAGAGAGGATCTGATAGAGAAGGAGCTAGAGACAACCCGACAGAGGAAACAAAGAAAATGTGAAATAAGGAAGAAGAATGTGCCGCTATGTGGTCTTGTGGTATGACACTCGCTTTCGGATCGGATTGGAAAATCCTGGGTTCGAGCCTCACTCGGCGCATAGTTGAGTCCACTCTTACCGTACTCAGGTTTAAAATAAGTACCAGGCCGTTAACTGCGTTGTTCTGTCTGAAAAAATGTAATATCGCATAACAGACATCATGTAGGATGTTAAGTGTTGCTGTTGGCCTGTGACACCCTGTAAAGCGCTTTGAGACTTCGAGCGGATATTGCGCTATATAAAAAACTCTCGTTAGTATTTGTGACAATGATAGCAGTGATGTTATTCTTGTTTCGATGATGAAATGATGGTAGTGGTGATGTCACTGATCAAGAAGCTAGAGTGATAAAGTTGATGGCAATGGTGACGCTTTTGTGTGCGCGTATGTTATTGATATTTAAAATGATTGTTTCCTAGAGTGGTGGTGGCTGAGATGATAGTTATGATTTTGCTAGTGATGGCAATAATTGATATGACCATGGTAATGGTAGGTATAATGCTGTGGTGGTGATATTGATTGTGGTGCTGATGATACTTATGATATTGTGCAAATGATGGTGGTAGCGATTCTGATGGTTATGATAATGTTGTAAAAGTGCTTGTGGTAGTGATGGTGATGGTTTTAAAATTGACGTGGATCGAAGTGCAATTATTTTTAGGTCTGATAACCATTTCCTTATGGGCTCATTCTTGTAATAGAAATCTTTTAAAAAATGACGCAAAATACATTATACAACAATGTTAAACCAGGCCCATAAGTGGATTCGGATGTCAGACCTGCGTGTTTGTGGATGCTTTGTTAACCTACAATGCAGCACAAATCCCTTTCTAAACAGTATTCCTTTTTCCACTATAACACAATAAGTCGAATGCTTGGCAGGTCTGTATTACTGCGTACATTGACACGTTAGTTGTAATACTATCTATTGAAATACCACCTTGAGTGGCGATAAGCCAAATTACACATCTGGAATACAGCATTTGCATACAAAGCTGTTTGAGTACAGAATTATTGAGAAAAATCGTGGATTTATTTTTCTTGTAACCATTGTTTTAAATATATCAATCTTATTATGTATATATTTCCGTCTTTCTATTTTTTAATTTTAAACTAAAGTTAGGAATTTGTTTTTGGTCAGTAATCGTAACTTTATCAGACCATACCCAGATCAAAACAACAACCCCAACCCCTGACAACATTACCCTTGTTCTGAGTTTAAGAACATAGGCAAGTTATTGTTCTTAGGCCGAACTGGGCTTTTATATTCTGTATCATTCTATTTCACCCAGTTTCAACCCGTTGACATTTTAAATCCCAGCCCGTTGACATTCTAACTTCTCGTCAGGGCAAAAGTGGATACCAAATACTTAATAGTATTAGCTAACGAATGAAGTACTGAAAATATTGAGGACTTGGTATTAGTGTCCTTTATTAATCTTTAATATATTGACATCGTCTATGGAGATAAGTTTAAATGCAGAGGTTGTGCTTTCGGCTTTGGAATTAATTTGCGTGTTGTAAAGCCGCCAAATTCCATCCCGTCTATACAATTACCTCGTTTACTGCCAATTTGAAAACGCATTGAATTCGCCATGAATTAAATCTATCATTATGTCATACAGCTAGTCTACTCAAGACTGTACAACTTATATACAAAATTTTCTGAAGTTAAAGGACAGGTATCGACATCGTTCAAAAATTTTGGCTAAATTCAAGCTATTATTGATGGCACTCACTGAATTATCAAGATTATAACATTTTTTTATAAAACTGCTTCTTAACAGATACAGAAATTTGGTGTTGTTTTTTTTTTCTTGCGCTGCTTATACTATTATGACTAATATAATATTTTGACAAATTGAATACTAGTCATTTAAAACAAATAGTTACTGAGTGCTTACCCACTATTATAGATTGAAAAAAAAAATGTAAAAAAGGCAAAGCACACGTAGACACACAATAGACACACACACACACACACACACACACACACACACACACACACAAATCAAACAAAAGCAGGGAAAATACCAACAAGAGAAAACAAATAAAAAAGAACAATAACCCCCCCCCCCCCAAAAAAAAAAAAAAAAAAAAAAACAACAGCAAACAAAACAAAACAACAACAACCCCCCCCCCCCTCCAAAAAAAAAAAAAAAAAAAAAAGAAACCAAAACAAAGAAAACCTGCCGAATCTTCCTCTGTGCCTAGCCAACCCAAACTCTAGAGCAGGTATTTGAATTGGATACTTACCAATAGGAGAACACGACAATTGTTCCTTATAAGAAATCAATCACCATTCTGGAATAAAAATCATATCCCAGAAGAAAAAAACAAACAAAAAACCCCACGAAATTAACACACACACACTAACACACCTCAAAAAAAGCACACATAACTGATTATTTGACTCACAAACAGAGGAGGTGGGGTTTGTGAAACATTTAAGACGATACGGATATGTCATGTAATTACGTGGATTCGAATCCAGCTCAGTAAAAGCAAAAACGGAAAATTGCCCAGCTTTAGTGTGAAGGACGAATAGTGCAAGCAACACGATTTGTCCGTACGTACGGCAACCACGGTTGAAGCTATTCGACCTTAAGGACGAATAGGGCTACCCATATTATTATGTCGTCTCCACACCATAACCATCCATTTTCGCGGAGTTCAATTCATAACATTTCCAAACGATTGTGTATCTAAGTCGTTCTGCCCTCCAAACTATACGAGATATTACCGTATCCAGACCGCAACCATCGATATTCTGGGAACTATGTTCACAACATATGTCACCTATAACTTCCAAATGGCATTGCATCTGAATTAACCAAATAGCAAAATGGATTTAACAGTAAAACGATTGGTCATTACATGTGAAATTATAAAATTTGTCAGTTTAACCGATTTTGATCATTATCTTTAATAAACACACAAAATTCCAACACAAGTTTTATAGATTCTGTGCATGAAATCAATTTTGAACATTTTCAACCAGCCCGACATGACACTGTTTAGAGGAAATAAGTAACAAATTTTCATGGCTTTCAAACCGGTTGTTTTTCTTCCGCTTGAACTATTGCCATTGTGTTCCTTTGTTCCCTAACCCTTATGTAAAGGCTCTAAATCTTATCAAAATCTTATATAAAAATCCTTACGGATTCTTTAAAAATAATTATATTCATTCCAAATAGACGATATGGGAAATCGTCAAGACATGCCAATACCAGTGTTAGAATAATTTACAATTATGTCATAAAATAATAAATCTGCTTTTTCTTGGGTCGTCATGGTTTTGATTATGAATTTAGAACGGAAGCCAGCAACAAGCTGATGTGGACTGAATGAGCAAACAAAAACAAAAAAAAACAACTAAAAAAACACACCAAAAAAAACCAACCCCCAAACTAATACATAAAAAGAATGGACAACATAAAATATCAAGAATCTTATTACGGCATAAAACAACGAGAGTTATTCCGTTGCCCCACGGGTTAAACTTAAATCAAATTTGTCTAAGTGTTACTAACAGTCATGGGATAAGTTGACCTGGAATTTTTTATATGATTTTATTACTAACGGAATAATCCAGAAGAGACGAAAAAGTTCGAAAAGGTCTTTGTCAGCACTGACGAACATGCCTCGTGTTCGTCAGTACCTACCTGTGTAATCTGTGGTACCTCCTGTTCAATTGCCAGTGGCACCTCTTATTTAGTACTGACCAACAGGCGTTGGCACCTATTGATCAGTACTCATCAATAGCCCTAGCCTAGAGAAAAATACTAAAGATTTCAACAGAGGAAGCTCTTTCTTTCATTTTATTTCACAATTTTCAATAATAATAATAATAATAATAATAATAATAATATAATAATAATAATAATAATAATAATAATAATAATAATAATAATAATAATAATAATAATAATAATAATAATAATAATAATATATGATAATAATAATAATAATAATAATAATAATAATAATAATAATAATAATAATAATAATAATATAATAATAATAATAATAATAATAATAATAATAATATAATGATAATAATAATAATGGTAATAATAATAATTTAAAAATATAATAATAATAATAATAATAATAATAATAATAATAATAATAATAATAATAATAATAATAAATAATATAATAATAATAATAATAATAATAATAATAATATTAATAATAATAATAATTTTTATTAGGTCCAATGCAACATAATTTAGACCACACACCGGATGGCTGATTTTTTTAAAAAACCTACAAACCATTTAGTTAGCAAATTCATTACACTATGACCGAAACATAACGTAGACATTCAAGCTAATTTATTTAACATTATTGAAAAATGGTACGAGAAAATAAATCACTTATCATAGTCATATAATAAGTTACAAACAAATATGTGGGAAGGCAGGGTACACACGATAAAAAACGATAAGCAAGACACGAAAGTAAGGCAAATATTGGAAGAAACATTAAATTTAATACTAACACTTTCATTTATCCATTATTGTTTCATCATTTAATATTTGGCGATTCATTCTAGCTGGTACTACAAACATAAAATTAATGAGACTCTCAATTCATTTAGGATAAGTATAAGAATCATCATCATTCGTCACACTTCTAATGGAAAAAAAAGTAAAGAGTTAGTAGCCCTACTTACTTCGATGTTTCATGATTAGAGTTGATTAAAAAGTAGGTAACTGAATCTGGCGCTTATCATATTGGACAACAAACAGGAAACAAAATTACCTAAGTCAATTATTGTAGATGCCAGTAAGGTGTGGATCATATTGACACGACTATGCCACTAAATAAATAGATGTATGATGTCACAACAAAAACAACAAAATGATTTAACCCTATACATTTAATGAGAAAATATTATTTAAACTGAATTTTCCACAGTAAAATCATGGGGATCAAATGGCCCCCAAATCAGAAAATAGGGCTTTCTAGTATTTTTCTCTTTGCAAGCCAGGGGGGCTAAATGGACCCCAAATCAGGAAATAGGACTTTCTAGTAATTTTTTCTTTGCAAGTCAGGGGGGCTAAATGGACCTCAAATCAGTAAATAGGACTTTCTATTTTAGTATGAAAATAGGCTTAAAAGATTCATAATTGTGATTATAAGCGTTCATTTACATAACATAAAGGGTGTTCTTGGAATATTTTAAATATAAATAAATAAATATCTTCATTCATCCATTAAGAAATTGGCTGTGCGAACAGCTTAAAGAAGTCAATGTGTTACATACAGATCCATTTTCTTTGTATTGAAATTAAAATCGGAAAACTTTGAAAATTGAGTTTTAGCTGCAGAGGCCAACTATCTTGTACATTGTACACGTATCCATCACCTAAGTATCATATAAGAGGCTTATTATTATCTAGTAATGATCAAAAGTAACGTTGCATTTTTGTTTTCTCTGATCCTCTTTACCAACAAAATAATCTACAAATGTTATATATAAGAGGATTCATAAAATTAAAGAAATATTCAAAGGAAAGACGTGAGTAAATAAAAACTTTTAAAAACTGAAAATAGCAACGTGACAGAAATGGATTTAGTAATCAATATTTTATGTGACCCTTTTAGTATCAAGCAATTGTCTTACTCGACGCCTCGTCGACATTGTAAGACTGTAGACAGTTTCTGTAATTATCTTAGTTCAAACTTCAGTTAGAAAAGTAAAAATTTCACCGGTGCCTCTTCTTGAAAATGTGTGTTTTTTAATACAGTTTAAATTTGAGACCGCATTTGTTCGTAGCCATCGTTAACATAATATAGCCTGACACTAGAACCGTGGTCTTCGTAAAGTTATGGCCTGACACTGACAAAAAAAAATGACGTCAAAATGCCAGTCTTTTGCAATAAAAGAAAACAAATCGTGAGTTGTATTCAATAGTTCAACCAATGAAATAACTTGTTTCCATGAGCACTACTAACGACAACACACTAGGCGGTGCAAAAACCAAATAATGACGTCAAACTACCAGTCCTTTTTGGATTTCAGTGATAGGCTATAACATAACGATGGCTTTGTTAGAACCCTCTAGGACTGGCAGTTTGACGTCATTTTTTTAGGTTTGTGTAGCGTCTAGTGAGTTGTCGTTAGTAGAGCTCAAGGAAACAAGTCATTTCATTGGTTGAACTATTGAACATAACTCACGATTTGTTTTCTTTTGTGGCAAAAGACTGACATTTTGACGTCATTTTTTGGTCAGTGTCAGGCTATATATATAACTTTACGATGGCTACGATTTGTTCCACAGGATTCGTATCTTGTGACAGGGCTGGCTACATTAACTGACCCACTCTAAAAACAGAGAATTCAGTTTTGGCACGGTAATGTTGTTCGGGTAAAAGATAGTCATTTTAGGATGAGATCTAGAGATATCAGAGCAAGGTAAAGAGTTAACAGTCTACAACAGAAAGCTGAATTTGTTGTCAACGATTTTTGAGAAATGTGCAACTTATTTGAACCCGAATGGGAAAAACTGATAAGTACAATGAATGCATTGTTTTGTGTTCAGTTCTACTTTTGCCAAATAGGGATCATTAAGTGATTACTTTCAAACCACCATATTTCGCTTGAATTGATGTATACATGACTATATTTGCGACCATTGTAAGCATAATTTATTTTTCTTTAACATGATATATAATTTTATTTCCTTTAATGCATATATTTATTGCTATGGAGAGCACATTAAAAAATGTAACGTTACTTTTGATCACTACTTTATAAAAGTATTATCTTTTGAGTAAAAAATACTTACTACTCCGCTAGCAAATTTTAGTGGTGCCCACCAAAAGTAAACCCTCCAACTCCAAAACGGATCGTTCATGTGATGTAAACATGGTACATGGTATATACATTATGCTGGCAGCTTTCATTCTATCAACATTTTTTAAAATCAAATCTTTTTGTGTAAGCATCATAACTGTGGAAAAAAATCATCAACAGAAGGAATACAAAATAAAAATCAATTCCCGATTGAAATAGTCCCACATAAACAGTCCTTTATTTAAAACAAAATGTAAATTCTCAGATTCTTGTGATGCACCGCAAAAAAAAAAAATCTTTTATACAATGTATTGTGTAAGATCTAGTACAACATAGTAGATTATGGCACTTATAAATAAATAAATGAATAAATAAATAAATGATTTACCATGGTATTTTGTACAACAGCTGATCTCACGTTTCTTCGTGAATTCATCTTGAGTGACGTTTAGTGTATTGTGTCGACAATGTGTTGGTGAATGGTGATCTTATTCTATTACATCGAGGTGAGGTTGGCATGAGACATAAAATGCACCTATTGCGCCTTTCAAAGAGTAGACTGTGGTAAGTGCACTTCATAACACTTTTTGGTGTATTGAGTATGCCACGTAGAAACACATTTCATGACATGAAGAACAAGTTGTCTTTCAACTTCAACGTCTTTGACCAACTTTCTTTGCCTTAACGCTAAGTATTTATTCATATTGAAGACTAGGGGTTATGTGTGTACAAATGCCTTAACCAAGGAATCATCACTGATCAGTATCTCTCTAGTAAGTCATCTAAATATTTCTTCTTCCCAGTGGGAATTGACAATCTTGCCCAAAGGGGAAAAAAACGAAAGTCATGAGACGGGGCTCTCAACTAGGATTTACCGATTAACAGTGCAATGCCATAACCATTTGGTCACCTCGTCCCGCAGAAAAGCCACAAGCAACATCCACATTATAACATTATATTGCAGTAATCTAGTTGAGCTTGTGTAGTCTAGGGCCATGATGTAACTTGCCTAATATAAATTCAATTTCGGTTTGTACAGATCTTATAATTTCATAAGAAGAAGGGGGTCAGGAAGTAGTATATTTCTGTGTTGGATTTAAAGTATGACCTGATTTCCGTTTAGATTTAACAATTTCATTACTATTATTATACTTTGGCATAAAATTATTATTATTATTATTATTATTATTATTATTATTATTATTATTATTATTATTATTATTATTATTATATTATTATTATTATTATTATTATTATTATTATTATTATACTTTACTTTTGTATGAACAGCTTGCGTTTTATTTTGTGTTGAGTGAATAAAATGGCGTGGGTTTAATTTAGGTGCATCTTTTTCCGTAGTTTTTGGACTATTTTTTGGCGTGATATTGGAATGTTTATTATTATAATCGTTTTCATTTGTGCGAGCAGATTCTGTTTTAACATGCATAGATTTGGTAGATTGACGAGACTTTGGTTTAACTGAATCAGTTTTCAAAATAGTGTGTTTTGATTTAAAACTGGAATGTTTATTATTATAATCATTATCTATTCCCTTAGCATTAGCAGTTTGTGTCTTATTGCGTATGGATTTGATAGATTGATGTGGCTTTAGTTTCGGGACGCCTTTTTCCATCGCCTTATATTTTGACCCAATGTTCAACTGTTTATTACTATAATCATTATCTTGTGCCTGAGCAGTTTTCGCATTATCGTGTGCAAAGTGAATAGATTGATGTTGCTTTGATTTCGACGGCTTCTTTTCCATATTCTTATGTTTAAGCATAACATTGGATTGCTTATTATCAAAATTTTGTCTTTTTATGTGTGGGGAGTGTGTAGAAAGGGAGGCCTTTAGTTTAGACCCCTTGTTCATCGTAGTTTTAAGTTTTGGCATACTATTAGAATGTTCCTGGATACGATTTTCTCCTACTTGCATAGATTGCGTTGTGAAGTATGTGGACATTTGAGACGACGTTGAGTTTGCTAATCGAGCAACCTTTAAATTTCTTTGCTTGTGATATTCCCGGTTGTTAGGTCCAGATAAATCATAACTGACATCTCTTCTTCCTTTTGCTTCGCCTTTCCGAGGTTGTATGTGTTTTTCATGACGACCTTGTTTTTCTTGGTGCGACCGTTCCATCTTGATATCGTCGATTTTCTTTAACGTGTTTTTAGTTCGGGTTGCGTTGAAGTGGTACCTGGGGTTTAAAGCCAAGACAGAACGTAAAGACCTATGGGCAGCATTGTGTTTTTTATCCTCTAAGATCAAGGAAGAAATTTTTCTTTCTGTAGGATACAAATAAATAATCCATTAGTGCTATAAAAACTTAGGTGTAAAATGTCTTCTCTCAATAATTTTCAGCTCACTGTGTATTTCAAAACAGACAAATGAATAAATAAATATCCATCAACAATTGTAATTTTTGTGAAAAAACAGGAGTTTTCAAAATCAATCATT
>NC_088362.1:73011010-73018510 GCF_034508935.2 Berghia stephanieae
AGAGAGAGAGAGAGAGAGAGAGAGAGAGAGAGAGAGAGATAAAGAAAAAGAGGAGCGAGAGGGGGAGGAGAGAGAGACTGCTTGTGCATTAAGAGGGAAATAGAGTAAAGATTGAAGCCTGACTGTATAACTGTTTGTGTGTGTGTGTGTGTATGTGTGTGTGTGTGTTTGTTTGTTTGTTTGTTTGTATGTGTGAAAGAAACAAAAGGGAGACGGATAGAGTGAGGTAGACATGAAGAAAGGGATGGAGGCGGAGCAAAGAATTGTAGGGATAGTTTAAGAAAGCATTTATTTGTTTCAAAGTAAGCATAGTCAATCAACTGGAAACATATTGACCAATGAGATTGCAATTAAAGAAATGGGCTGGTCAAATTATTCATTGCATTGTTTCCATTTTGAGTCAGATGACAGCTTGAGGAGGAGAGATTGGGGCTTATTATGCAATGAGTTACATGAAAACGTGTTATTGAATCTCTCAAGTTTTTCTTAGCGTTCACCCACATTGTTGATTGTCTAAAAAGACCCCCCCCCCCCTTTCTTTCAATATACAAAGGAATCACGCCAAAACGAACATCTCTCTCTCTCTCTCTCTCTCTCTCTCTCTCTCTCTCTCTCTCTCTCTCTCTCTCTCTCTCTCTTGTTGTCCCTCTCTCCTTTTCATCTATCTATCTATCTACCTACCTATTTATACATTAATAGGTCTGTCTCTCTTTCTGTTTGTCTATCCAAACATTTAACCTTTTTCATTTTTTAGTTTCACGTATTTCCATCGGCAGTTTATTGATTGTTGAAGGCTCTATTTACTATTCTGCTTTGTACATAAAATTAAATGTTTATCCTACAACAATCTCTGTAAGTATAAGATTAGGCAACTGTTGTCCTATTAAAAGTCTTACGTTTTGGTTTTTTTTTTTTTTCGTTTTTTTAAAAGGGTTTTACGGCGATTGCAACACATTAAGGTCATATCAGCGCCAGTAAAAAGGAAGAAAATGGGATAGTAATAAGTTCTAGAAATACAATTAAAGCACCCATGAAAAAGTAAGACAACGGAGAATTGGATCAAATAGGGAACAGATGTAGATTACAAGAGTAAACTATCGAAGTACTTAGTTTGAGATCACTTAAACAGTCTTATCCAGTCACAAGCACAGGTCCCCACTAAGAGGAATACACTCAAATGTTTACAAATCATATTATGATATGTAAACAAAACATAATACATTACATAACAGAGAGATGATTTACATGGAAAAAAAATATCATCTCCAAAACCAACCATGCATCTGTTTCCCCTCTCACCAAGGGTATCCGATCAGGGCCAGGACAAAACCAAGTAATCTCATTCCAAGACAAAGACAGAAAGCTAGTTGGAAAACAGATATAAGGGGATAGAAGACAGTAAATATCTCCTTGCCCACTATGGGAGGTCAGGAACCCCACCTAATTAAAGTCTTAGCATGTCCTATAATTTCATGAATAAAGAAAGAGGGACAAAGGACTCTCACCTCGATCATTAACCAGTGCAGCTCGACAAATAAATAACAGAACGTGGTGTGTATCAAAAATGCACAAACACACATATGTAACACACGCATACTGACGTCATGACACATTGCCCGAACATTTTAATGGCCAACAGGCGCATGTGATGAGCGTTGACCAATCAGAATCATTCGTTTGTAAAGGTGTCAGGGAAAAACCTAGACTTGTTTACAGTTTTTAAAGTTCATTATTGGTTGTACCATGAAATTGTGGAAACAGTCATGCTTTCTTTGAGACAGATAAAGACACGCCCTTTGCTGTGGTATCTTACATGGTATTGGTGGAGGAAAAGATGTAATATTACTAAGTCTTGGAAATGGTTGCGCTCTGAGAGAAAGTCAACTCTCGTTTTGAATATGTCATTGATAGTTGCTTTTTTAAACTTTAAATTTATATAACTTATCCTCAATATCTAAGTTGAATTATTATGTTTTCATGTAGAAAAAGGATTGTAGTTTCTGAAACAACCAAAAACTGAAATTTGATAATTTTGACCATTCCCACTTTAAAACCGGTTTTCTTCGTTTTCCAAATCCCAACTTAATACCGATTCGAGGCGTAGGGTCACATATAAGCATTGCGCACAGACATCAACGCATTATGTTCCAATCTCTCTGAAGATCATTGAATTTTTGTAAACTGACTCCAGAGTTTAAATAAATGAATAAATAAATGAATAAATAGATAAATAAGTAAATAAACAGACAAATATACACCAACAACTGTAAATTATGTATGAAATATAAACATAAAATCAATCATAAAATATTTATCATTTTCGGATATTTTGTCTGCATTTAATACAGAGAAACTCATAGCGCAATTATGTTAGCACAGAGACTACGATTATGTATTCTTTTCTTGCCTCTTCCCGGAGACACGGTCCTTTTGATAAAGTAGGAGTAACAACAACAACAACAACAACGCCAATAATAATAATAATGATAATAATAATATAATAATAATAATAATAATAATAATAATAATAATAATAATAATATAATAATAATAATAATATGATGATGATGATGATGATGATGATGATGATGATGATGATGATGATGATGATGATGATGATGATGATGATGATGATGATGACGATGATAATCTATTATTTATTTTTTTTAACAGGGTTGGGGATCAACATTGTTCCGTACAGCCAAGGTTATTAAATTTGTATCATGTAGCACATAATTACTGGCAAATCTAAAAATTATAAGACTATTTTTAACAGATTGAAAATAACTTCCAAACCCTATTTTTATTTCAGGATAATTTTATCATCCTCTTGACTCAAATTAACACGAAGAAAATATGCTAGATCCCAAGTCTCAGTACTTTATGGCGTTTGATTTTCATTGCCAGTATAATTTATTCTACGCAATTCTAGAACATCCTCAATAAAAATTGATGATGTAATTAAAAATATCTCTTGATCTATCTCTCCACTCGTGAGAGCACGTAGAAACGGTGTCTACGTTCGGTAGAACATTATGATCGGTCATTTGAATTTGACGTTGGGAATCGCTATCTAGCTACAGCGTTGCAAAATTCATTTGCGCGCGCATAGCTACAGACTTTATTACCGGAACTATTTTGATCGTTGATGGCTCAAAAGATTCGTCTCGATCTAGGTGTGTTGATTTCCGCAATAAAATAGTATAAGAAAAATAGATGAATGCCTGCTTGTAATAGCCTTTATTTCTCCGCAAATAGTACGGGTTTACCACTAAAATAAATATAAGTCCATGTATTAGTATTATGTATGACAAAATGCCATAATTTGAAAATGTGGAGTTTAAAAATATAATATCAGTAATAATGTTACCTTTGAGTATAGAGTTCTGTACTGCACCAAGAGCAATTATGGAGAGGATACAGGCAATGGCAGAGATGAGTGTGAACACCTCAAACCTTACGACTGTCACATTGCAACCCATCACAGGATCTGGCAATAGAACGATAATAAATAAGTATAATATGTTTAACTAAATGCAAATACTAAGCTGCTAGAGGCTGTGAAGGCGCAACACAGAGGTTGAATTGATGGTTCCTCTGTGACTTCTTGTTGCTATGCCTAGAAATGGGTGCCTTTTTAACTTATCTTCAGTTCTTCAATCAACATACAGTACGTAAACTTTTGAAAATTACGGCAGTTAATATTTTAATAAAACTATCTAGTCGAATAAACATTTAAGTTGTTTTAATTTTGACTCGAAAATTTAAAATAAAGTATATTTTGGCCCTGAAATCAACCGCTGACCGCGAACCGAAGACCCACGGACAACTTAAGTGCTTGCCTATCACCCGGAGGAAACAGCCTACACATCCTGAGCATCAATCACAATTTTAACACAGATGATTGAAAAAATGCATCGAATCGTCAGGTTTTGCGATGCAATTCTTTTATCAGTATGTCAAAATATTGTGAGAAATACTCACTATTTGTGTGTTTGACATGTATTAATGGTATCACAGGTCTTTTCATACAGGAAATAAATAGTCAAGGGGACGAAACAGGGTCAATGGCAGGAAATGCTTTGGTAGTAACGGTCGAACCATCAATTGAGGGAGAAAAGGACAACAGGAAAGGAAGTGGAGATGGCATCCCAAAATCGTGTCCCTCGTTGCTGGCCTATGCTCCTGGGGGAGTGAAAAGCCTAAGTAAGTAAGTAGGTAAGTAAGTAGATAGAGGCTATGGAATGTAAAAAGAAATGTAAAAAAAAAATGTACAAAAATGAATGCCTATAATAGTTTCAAAAAAGAAGAAAAAGAAACAGACACAAAACTTTTCAGACTCAAAACCTTTCTTCAGCCCATATCATAAATAAATAAAAAAATAACAGTAATTTTATCTTTTTTAAATAAAGTTATTATCCAGACAGACGATTAGGTATGAAATTAACACAGGGAGGGGCGGGGAAAGGAGACAGTAAAATATGAATCTTCCAATTAAAATAAACTAAAATTTTGGTAAATTTATCTCACCAACATGCTGTATACAAAGTCCTACATATTTTTCGAGCTTCAAGCACAAACATTTGCATTAACGTACATTAAAGGGATATAGAGAGAAGTAGAGTAGAGTCATCAACTATGACACGGGCTTTGCAAATCGAGTAATTGCTGTCATTGAAAAAACACTCACATGGACACGCACACACACACACACACACACACACACACACACACACACACACACACACACACACATAGCCACCTGCGAATAAAACGACAAATTAAGAGTTGCATTTTTTGTTATGCTTTGTAAACATAGGAGATTGTGTTTAGCTTGGTACATGTTTGTTGATTAAGAGATTACTTTGATTATTATCTAAAATATATGTGAACTAATGTCTCACAACGGTATTATGTCGGCGTAAGCCAGATGTTTTTAAAAATGATTTTAATGTTAGAAAAATTAGTAGAAATGTGAAATTATAGTTTTTGTGACTTTTAAAAATTAATATTTTGTGCCCTCTATTAAACCTACAGATGTAAGCAGGGTTGTCGATTCAGGAGATAAAAATTTACTGAACTTTAGCGCTAACACATAGACTGATTCTTATCTGAGCATTGAACTCTCATAAAAATGCATTATGTACTAACGTATTACCGTTCACTAGGTTGTTGGAAAATATACTTACGTTTACGTTTTTTAACATACTGAAATCCGTAATAAATATACGAAAATCAGCAACTTTGTGTAAGTAAAATCTCATATTTATTTCTATATTTCAAATTTCATATCACCTTAATCACTTCGACATAATACCGTTTTGAGGTGGTAATTCACATATAATGGATTTGAGACAGGGGGGGAAATGTTGGTCTGTTGCCCAAAATTACGGGTCGTGGCAGTAACAACAAAGAACATCTAGTTATGTCGATCAGGAATTTTAGCTCCCAGTCATGTTACAGGAAACAACCCAAATGGCCTAAATAACCATTAAAAGAATAATCACTTGTAGTCTCTCTCTCTCTCTCTCTCTCTCTCTCTCTCTCTCTCTCTCTCTCTCTCTCTCTCTCTCTCTCTGTGTGTGTGTGTGTGTGTGTGTGTGTGTGTTAGGCTACCCACTGTTATACTGAAAATGATTAGTATATTGTGTGGTAGTAAGTAGCCTAATAGTAATAATAAAATAATAATAATATAAATAATAATATATAATAATAATATAATAAAGATAATATAATAATAATAATAATAATAATAATAATAATATAATATATAATAATAATAATAATAATAATATAATAATAATAATAATAATAATAATAATAATAATATAATAATAATAATAATATAATATAATATAATAATAATAATAATAATAATAATAATAAAAATAATAATAATAATAATAATAATAATTAAAAATAAAAATAATAATAATAATAATCGTGGCAGTAGTAGTCGTGCGTAGTAAGTAGTAGTAGTAGTAGTAGTAGTAGTAGTAGTAGTGTAGTAGTAGTGTAGTAGTAGTAGTAGTAGTAGTAGAAGTAGTAGTAGTAGTAGTAGTAGTAGTAGTAGTAGTAGTAGTAGTAGTAGTAGTAGTAGTAGTAGTAGTATAGTAGTAATAACAATATATTAACAATAATAATAATAATAATAATAATAATAATAATAATAATATAATAATAATAATATAATAATAATAATAATAATAATATAATAATAATAATAATAATAATAATAATAATAATAATAATAATATAATAATAATAATAATAATAATAATAATAATAATAATAATATAATGATATATAGCACTTTTATAGAGAATAACCATGACCAGGTGCTTCAGTTACAAGTATGACAATCTAAATAGTACTATCATTCACCTCCTACCCCCCCCCCCCCCCCCCACACACACACACAAACGCGCACGCACAAACAGATATACTTTCAGTAATTACTCATAGGAAGAAAACATCGAAATCAAATAAATATGAAACATTGACAGAAACTATAAATAAATATGTTTTTGTAAAAAAGTAATGTCTACGTTTTGATTTAAAAGCATCTACACTTGACATTTTTGAATTCATTATAGGCATATTGATTATAAGAACGGCTTGGTCCCGTGTTGTATTTGTGAGAATTCTTTGATATGCACGATTTTGAGCTACGTCGGGAATTAAATTGACCGACAGCGAAAGTCTGCCATTAAAAACGAGGTCAATAAGCGCGATTTTGGTATGAAATCTTAATACCTATATAATGGATGTCTCCTCACAGAAAAGTCAAAGAAAATAAACATGAAATTTGATGGATTGTCACTTTATCGTTTACATTTAGGAACGCTTATTTCATAGCTTTTCGAAGTAAAAAAAAAAAGAACAAACACATAAACAAAAACAACAACAAAAGACAACATAAACTAAAATATCAATGAACGGCATCACTGGAACGCACACGCTATCGTACAAGCGTTGACTAAATATTTTAAAAGTGAACGGTATCAATAATGGAGTTTTGTTTTCAAATTGACATGTGACATTATTGATACGGTATTGATTCGTTTCCAGTTATTCAGCTTAATCAATTTGATCATCATTTGTGACAATAACATTCGATGATTTAAAAAATACTGAAAAGAAAGCCAGGAACGATTGAAATATTCTTCAGCGTTTTTTTTTTTTTTTTTTTTTTTTTTTTTTTTGTTTGGGTTTTTTTTTGGGTTTTTTTTTGTTATTATTATTATTATTATTATTATTTTTGTTATACTAATTTTTAGGAAACAAGAAGCTCGTCTTGAAATCGCCAGAAGGATATCATTTTATGAACTACTTCAAAAATCGGTCTATATTTGCTTGCTTACACGTCCATTCCAAAATATCAGACCATTTTATTGGACCCACATTTTAATAGGGACAAAAGAGAAATAATGTGTTAACCCATTCAAATGTGCACTGAAAAAGACATTCGTTAAGCATCTCATCATAATAAACTTCTGA
>NC_088362.1:73023510-73051010 GCF_034508935.2 Berghia stephanieae
GTATATTACAACTATACTAAAATCGATAACAGGTGAGGATCGGAACTCATAGAAGATTTACATTATCAAAATTATGAATTTTCCGCATATCCATTTTGAAGGAATTCGTTAAACTGGAGTGTTCGGTTAATTGAAGCTTAAACGATATACGTGCAGTTTTTGAATATGAAGCAACGAATGGCACTTTTTAACTGTCAGACATCTACATTTTATAACTATCAATACACATTACTGGTGAATACAAACGAAAATTAACATGACGCGCTTCCAATATAATTTTGATTGCAAAAGTTTGAGAAATAGCTTGTGTTTATGCCAAAGAGGATTACATAAATTTATGTAGACTGGTCAAAAGTAAAAATCCATCAATTATGAGACAGTGTCTCAACAAAATATGTGTTCAACAATAAAACAACAACAACAACAACAATTACAAGAATAACAACAACAACAACCAAGAAATTTTGGACACATCAATCAGCACAGTCTGATGACGAGGATGATGAAAAGGAGAAATGAAACGACAACAGAAAGATTCCGAGCATCACTCTATCCAATGAAATGTAATTTTCCTCTAGTTTGTGAAGGTTGAGGCATGCCTTTTCTCAGTCTACTCTTTGTTATCATTTATTGCCTCGTCGGTGAGAGTAAATTTGGTATTCCTTCTCTCAATTCCCTCCACTTAGGCCCAATGACCGATTGGATTGCGCTCATAGTGATATGGGGGAAGTCGCGCAACCTCGTGTCCCTCCCTGATTAGACAGTGTGCTTTGAAAGCTGTTTCTGGTTCATTTCTTTTTTTTAAACTAAGGAGTATAGAAAATGTAGTACTGTCTGATTGAAACCATGAAATCATGTCAGCTTTTATATTTGCCAAAGTTGGAGCCTTAAAGTGACCATGAGCCAACGAATGGTAGCGTTGTCCAATACAATACAGCTGGGTGCTTCAATGGAGGGCAGCAAACGATATTTAGTCAGTCTTAAAACACATTTGCATTGACCTCAGAATAATATTCCAGATGATTCAGAGAAGAAAAAATGGCATGGCATCCTTTTAAATATCCAGTATCATCACCACCTGCAAGAATAACAATCTGTCCAGAACCCATGGTCCTTTTTCTACAGGAATAATCAGACGTCCAATATATTTTTCGGATGTATATTTACGCTCACCCATACATCTTTGTATGATATCCATATCAAAGTTATCTATGATCTCTCTGTCGTATTTCGATAACGATCTTCTCATGGTTGATTGTGAAATTCCAAAACCATTGCCGTCCTCTTTAATGACTTATCGATAGATACAAGAAGACTTCTATTCGCAGCTTTACGAGAGTGGAACTGATGGATCGTACGTACGTGATTGTTAAGGCCTATGTTTTTAAAACCTTTAAAGGCCTTGTGAAACTTTCATGCAAAGACAAGAATGTGTCAAAGTTATATTAACAGTGTTTGTTAATTTGACAGTATTGAGTATACAATCACAATTTCAAATGATTGCTTCTTCTTCTTCTTCGTTCCTCTGATGGACATCTATGTCTGCAGTCCGATATCTGCTATGAAGTCTGTGGTCCGCTTTAGGTTCTCAGCCTCACCATAGAGCTTTGTGTTGAGTGTTGTAGGGGTGACCCAGTGGTTCGAACGTTGCACGTTGTGTATAATGGGCAATCCATAAGCACATGTAAAGTGTTTCATGGTCGGTTCCACATGGGCAATAAGGGGTTGTTCCAATACCTAGCTTTGTAAACATATGTCCTCTTAGTCTATTGTGTCCTGTTCGGAGGCGGAATAGGGTGACTTGGCTACTTCGCTGAATGGCATGGATTGGATCCTGCTTGTTGTGTTCCAGGTGTGTGTCATTCCTTTCTTTGTCTATTTTTAGCTTTATTATTTTCTTTTGCTGATGGTAAGTGATTGACGACTTCGGTTGTTCCTTTTGGGCTCCTTCTTTGGTCAGTTGATCGGCAATTTCATTTCCATATATACCTACATGACTTGGAATCCACTGCAGCACAATTTTTCCTGTTTTATCAGATAAGCCCTCAAGGGCCTCCACAGTGTGTGCGGCTTCAGAGTCCTGGTAATTTTCAATAGACCGGAGAGCATCATCAGAGTCTGTCAAGTAAACCACATTTTTCCCGTATATTCTGTGATCTCTGGATAGTTCTTTTGTTGCATTGAGGATGGCTTTTTCTTCAGTTTTAGTACTTGTGCACATTGAACCCACTGATACAGATATTTTTGTTTCTGTTTTATCTGTCCAGTGTATGAGTGCACCAGCACCTCCATTCATGAGGGGGCCGGAAACTGAGCCATCTGTATAAACTCTTATCCAGTTTTAAAGTAAGAGATTTCATATATCAGTCTTTGGTAATTGCGACATGATGTAGATAATATGGCATAAATAATAAATTCAAAATTTAATACAAAATACATAAGTGGTATGTTTATAACACTTAAAGCGAATTGTTATTATTTGGAAATAAGTATGACGTGAACTCATAATCACTATGTCAGCACCAGATTTTTTGGAAATACGTTGAATTCATTCATACTTTTGTTGCGTAACTTGTTTTCATTTTTTACAGTGGAAAATCTCTAATTTTATGTCAGCTGTTTTAAAGTAGATTTTTTAAAAATAGGTCTTTAAGAAGAAAACGTTTTAAATATGGCATCAATACGGTCCAAAATCTAGATTCAGTTAAGACAAATTGAGTCAGAGGTTGACACAAATTTTTACAACTTTTGATAGAGGGACAGCTGAGAAAAACCAGAAAAACACGCACCATTAATAAAAGAATCTGACTAGAATAATGTCAAAAATCGATACTCAGTTGGCACGATAAAAATACTCAAAAAGCTGAGCAGATAATGACACCGTCAACACAGAGAGACTGGCAACATGTGCTAAAACATGTATTCCTACCTTCGATCATTCACTTTCCTAAGCAAATTATGGAAAAGAAAAAAATAAACATAAATGATGGTTGTGAGGTGGTTGTGAGAAGCACATACTCATAAATATTCGCTCAGGCATCAAATGTTTTCTACATATTGATATTTTATTAAACAAATGGTAAATCAACTATTACTTTTGATCTATTTTAGACCACGGTAAAGTTAATTATTCAAAATTAATGCGCTTGTCTGAACAAAACAAGACCAATTTGGACCCTAATTTTCAGAATATTTTAGCCATATATGATGTATCTAACTAATATAAAAATGTCATTTGTACATGTTTGATTTCACTTAAAGTGTATTATCTACAATGTAAACAAAAATAAACGGGACTCCTATTTTGTGCGCGACGTTTTCCGGCTTATAAAGTTCCTAATCACCAGTCTCGAACTCGAAACCAAACGATACGAACGGTTTCAATTCAAGTGTTCGTGTTTGGAAGTTGCATCGATTGTAAAGATTAAGTTCAGTGCTGGCCCGTAATAGCTTTCCTGTCTTTAACTTTGGATGTCTCACTCCAATAATTGTATAATCCTTTGTAGATTTGTTCTCATTTTTACGATTCACTTCGTAATTACGAAATCGTTGGAGAAAAAAGATACCCGGATGTAGCCTTACATCACATCTCGACGCAATGAGCGAGATCTCAGTAGTACCGTACCGATGCTGCATATCTTTGAGAGCATTCATAAGGCAGTACACCTTCAAAGGATACGGATGGCCGAAAGTGACGAGTGGTTGTGTAACACCAAAGCCATGGAGGAAAAGAATAATTAATTATGAATATAAATAAATAAATTAATTAATTAAATTAAAATTAGATAATTATAGGAATGGGAAGACAATACATTAAATGAATAAGTCGAAAGCAAATATACTGTAAAAATAGATAATTGATAAATGAAGATAATGTTAATAAATCGATACATCAAATGAATGAGAAAAATTAGTTGAAATGGTTTTATTGTGGTTTATATTATGTAGATATTAACTTAATTTATCGACCTGGGCAGATGATGACGCCGTCAAAACATGACCCAGATAATTAGATGCAAATGACCCGAAGTATGCTGCAATAGACCTTTAAGCATATCATACGGATCCAATCAAAATGTTTGTTTACACATTGCTTAGCAGACTATCAACAACTGTCAACTATCAAAGGACATGGGTTCCTTGTCTTGGATGATGATGATGATGATGATGATGATGATGATGATGATGATGATGATGATGATGATGATGATGATGATGATGATGGTGGTGATGATGATGATGATAAAAATACAACGTTAATAAGTCTAGTTAGACATGGCGAAATCATTACCGCCGTCTTTTGTTAATTTTTGAAGCTGTTGTATACCCAAGAAACAGTCTATCCTGGATCCATCCAAAAGCAACAAGTTATAGTTGTGTGATGACAGCGCACGATCTTAACTTACTTATATTTTAAATACGATGTGATGAGAAATGATCTTTTTTGAAGGAAGTAAATAACGTAGCTGTAGTAGTTGTCGTAGTGGTAGTAGTAGTAGTAGTAGTAGTAGTAGTAGTAGTAGTAGTAGTAGTAGTCGTCGTCGTCGTCGTAGTAGTAGTAGTAGTAGTAGTAGTAGTAGTAGTAGTAGTAGTAGTAGTAGTAGTAGTAGTAGTAGTAGTAGTAATAGTAGTAGTAGTAGTAGTAAGTAGTAGTATGTAGTAGTAGTAGTAGTAGTAGTAGTAGTAGTAGTAGTAGTAGTAGTAGTAGTAGTAGTATAGTAGTTGTTGTTGTTGTGTGTAGTAGTAGTAGTAGTAGTAGTAGTAGTAGTAGTAGTAGTAGTAGTAGTAGTAGTAGTAGTAGTAGTAGTAGTAGTAGTAGTAGTAGCTGTAATAAAGAGCAATATTCACTAAACGTCTTCAAAGCGCTTTACAAGGGGTCCCTAAACATCAGCAACACGTAACATGCAGAGCGAGACATAACGCCTATTAGGCGATATTACAATTTTTTTCCGACATAAACAACTCTGTTAAAGGCGGGTACTCATTTTACACCTGGGTAAGGTGAGATGATGTAAGTAAAGAGCCTTTTCCTAGGACTTAACTATGCGCCGAGCTGTCTAAAAACAATAACAATGAGCTGGGTGAAGTCAATTCCGTTCTTCCTATATTTCGAAAACTGTGAACACAGTTCATTATGTAGATCATTTTGAGCATATTTTGCAAAGTAACCAATGACTCGAGTACATGGAATGACACCCATCCAATAACTATACTGTCGTATTCTGGTAAAACACTTTTTGAAAATTTGGCCAGAAAACTCGTCCTTCAAATATCGATCGATTTAAAGGGTCATTTAAATCAATCGATATTTGAAGGGCGAGTTTTCTGGCCACATTTTTTTAAATATGGTTTTTGTTATATAGACTCTAGTTGTAATTGTCTTGAAATATTATGTTTTGATGAGGGAGAAAAGGGTTATCTTAACAAGAAAGATTCATTTCTTAACTCACCGTGCATCTTATTAATGAAGACAACGAAATAACATTAGATCCGCATTTTACAAAAGGAACAACACGCCGTGTCTATGGATCGTAATCGAATATGTGCACTCTGCACGTTGGATCAATGAGGCGTAACTGTTTCATATCACAATAGGCTTCAAAAGGCGTGACGTCACTTCCCTCATAATGACACATAGTAACTTAGTAACTGGTTCTAAACTATCGGAACAATGACGGGCGCCCTTATGATATACTTCTCCGACGAGCATAAAAATGTATCCAGAGGAGAAAAACATTATAAATCAGATCATGTTTTGACTTTTATACATTCTGATCACATGTCATGTGAAAAAGTTCTAGTCAACATGAAGAATAAAAAGTACCGATTTTCTTTGTTTAGAACCCAGCTGCTCGTTGCTGGTAGGACGTGACATCTAACTATTGAATCCAATTACTCACTAATATATCCATTTTGTTCAATGAAAAATAAACGAAACAAAAACATCAAACCGTAGCGGTTCGTATCGATTTAAAAATCGAGCCAAAAAGAACTTCTTTCACACCTCTTTGCTCTACGGTGTTATTACACCAGCACTTAGTTCATTAGCACACACGTTTTTAACAACCTTTGTAAACAGCACTGAACGCTCTGTTTACTGTTTGAAATAAGCAGCCCATTCTTCGCCAATGAGATGTGAGGTGTGTAGTGTGTAGCGAAAATTACGATATCTTTTATTATCATATTACCATACCCTCAGTGTTTACACGAAGACAAGTCTTATCGACACGGGGATACTCGTGGTTCCGGGGACAAAAAGTGTTAACTGAAACATTATTAAACAATGACACAAAATCAATATACATACATTTATATATATAATATTATATATATTATATATATTTATATATATATATATATATATATATATATATATATATATATATATATATATATATATACGAGAGAGAGAGAGAGAGAGAGAGAGAGAGAGAGAGAGAGAGAGAGAGAGAGAGAGAGAGAGAGAAGTATTAGTAGTAGCAGTAGGAGTAGTAGTAGTAGTAGTAGTAGTAGTAGTAGTAGTAGTAGTAGTAGTAGTAGTAGTAGTAGTAGTAGTAGTAGTAGTAGTAGTAGTAGAAGAAGAAGAAGAAGAAGAAGAAGAAGAAGAAGAAGAAGAAGAAGAAGAAGAAGAAGAAGAAGAAGAAAACTCGATCAAGAAAGCACGTGAATATCATACTCGAGAATGCTGCCTTCTTGATGATAATATCAATATAAAATCGCCACGCAAATCCATTACACCGTATCGTATTGTCTGTGGCTTGAGGGAATATTTTTTCTTTCTTTGCTTATCTACAAAATTGATTTAACATTAAATATAATCATAAAAGCCTCCTTTACGTGTGTTATGATTTTGAAACCCCAGCTTTTTTAGCTTTATATACCGCGCAAAATGCACTAAATTACTAAATGTGCCAAAGTGCTCTGCAAGGGATCCCTGACCAAAGCCAAAACTTAACATGCAGGACGGGACTTGTCGCGTGTTTGGCGATATACCATTTATTTTCCCTGACAGACAAAAGGGTCTTTACTTATATTCTCTTACCGTACTCACGTGTAAAATGATTACATTATAAAGCGCTTTGAACACGTTCAGTAGATATTGCGCTACATAAAAACTCAAGTTTTTTTTTGTTGTTATTATCTATTTTATAACCTGGCTGTTAACAGCGTTCTCTCTATCGGAAAAAAATGTAATATCGCCTAACAGGCGTCATATCTTGTCCTGTGTTACGTGTCTCTCTCTCTCTCTCTCTCTCTCTCTCTCTCTCTCGCTCTCTCTCTCTCTCTCTCTCTCTCTCTCTCTCTCTCTCTCTCTCTCGCCATTCCACCATCCCCTCATTTATCACAGTGACTTGATAATAAACCCAACCACGTTAGAGGCTGAGTTATAAACTATTGCTTTTCAATATGGGCGTCATCATCATCATTGCCTTTTTCACCCTGGGTCAGGGTATAGGCCACAGACAAACAGTTTCCATCCTTCTCTATCCTGAGCCAACTTTTTTTAATCTCATTCCAGGTCTTACCACTTCTCTGTATATCAGCTTCTTTAATTCTTCTCCATGTTCCTCGTGGCCTTCCCCTTGATCTTCTGCCCTGAGGGTTCCAGTCCAATACTTTCTTTGTTATAGTTGAGTCATTCTTTCTAAGCGTGTGTCCGATCCACCTCCATCGTCTTCTTCCTATATCCTCTCCCACTGGTTTCTGCTGTCTTCTTTTCCATACTTCTTCATTTTTTATTCTATCCATCCATTTTATTCTGAGTAGCTTACGCATGCACCTGTTTACAAAAATCTGTACCCTCCTTATACATGCCTGTGATGCGTTCCAAGTTTCACATCCATACAGTAGGACAGACTTCACGTTTGAGTTGAAAAGTCTTAGCTTTAGTTGAAGGGAGATATCTTTAGTTCTCCAAACTCTGTCCAAAGATGTGAATGCAGCCTGTGCCTTTCCTATTCGTGCTTTCACCTCTGCTTCCGTGCCTCCATCCTTGTCAATTATACTTCCGAGATAGCAGAAAGTGTCTATATCTTCGAGTTCCTGATCTTTTACTTTGATCTGCTCCCTTTGACGCGTACCTATCCTCAAGACCTTTGACTTTGCAGGGTGTATTCTTAGACCAATTGATTCCGAGAGGCTGTTTATAATTGTGGTTTTTGCTTGCATCTGGTCCTGGGTGTGGGACAAAAGAGCCAGATCATCTGCAAAATCCAGATCATCCAACTGTGTCCAGGGGGTCCACTGTATCCCATTTCTTCTCCCTTTGGAGGTTTCCTTCATTAGCCAATCAATGGCAAGGATGAACAGGAATGGAGAGAGCAAGCATCCCTGCTTGACACCAGTCTTAATTTCAAAGCTGTCAGTAAGCTAATCTTCATGTACAACCCTGCAACTTGATCCTTCATACATTTCCTTAATGAGGTTTACTATCTTTTCAGGGAGTCCATAATGTGCCAGAATTTTCCACAATGTTGCTCTGTCAATACTGTCGAAAGCCTTCTCGTAATCCAGAAAGTTGACAATAAGAGGAGAGTTCCATTCTATAGACTGTTCCACTATGACTCGCAGAGAGGCAATCTGGTCGGTGGTTGAACGGTTTTTCCGAAAACCTGCCTGTTCGTCCCGCAGTTTAGCATCTGTTGCATTCTTAATTCTCTCTAAAATAATACGGTTGAAAACCTTTCCTGGGATAGAAAGAAGAGTGATGCCTCGATAATTATTACAATTACTGAGGTCCCCTTTCTTTGGAAGCTTGATAAGATGTCCTTCCTTCCAATCCTTTGGGAATATCCCGTCATTCCAGATTCTCTCAAATAGTGGGTGCAGGGCCTCAGCATTTCTTTCCGCATCAACTTTTAGAGCCTCCGGTGGAATCTGGTCTGGTCCAGCAGCTTTCCCCTTTTCATCTTGTTAATGGCACCCACAATCTCTGCTATCGATGGTGGATCACAGCTAATTGGTAGCTCATTCCTTGCAGGCAAAATTTCTGGCTGGTTGTCTGGTGGTGGTCTGTTCAGAAGGCAGTTGAAATGTTCCCTCCATCGTTCAGATTGAGCCTCTTTTCCAAACATAGTTTTCCCATCTTTGTCTTTGACTGGTACCTCTGGTTTCCCATATTTTCCAGCAAGTGTCTTGGTAGTTTGATAAAGGATCCTCATGTGTCCTCCAGTCGCTGCTGCTTCTGCTTTCTCTGCAAGTCTGTTCATGAATGCTTCCTTGTCTTTCTTCACAGATCTTTTGACTTCCTTAGCTATGGCTCGATACTGCTCTTGTGCATCCAGTCTTGAAGCCCTTGTTCGGCTTGCATTCACTTGTTCCTTCCTTGTTCTCCTCTTTTCAATAAGGTCCAAGGTGGTTGGACTTATCCATTCTTTATGTTCCGATTTCTTTACCCCCAATACCTCGTGGCAAGTTGTTATGTAGACTTCCTTGATCTTTGCCCAATGTGACTCTACATCTATGTCCTCCTCGAGCTCAGTAAGAGGTTGAAATTTATTACTCAATTGTAGTTTGAATTCCTCATTCATATGGGCGTAAGACACAAAAATCATTTTTGTTTCTCAGTGATGCATAACGGCCAGTCAAGCTCAACGTTCCAATATTTTATCATGCACAAATGATTTAAATTAATATAATTTTAGAGTTTAACCAGTAAACTGCTCATAAACGACGGTAGTAGACAAAAGAAAATAGTTCTAGATTAATTAAAGTTAGATATTGAAATCAACTTATCCAATGTAAAAAATGTAGATGATTTTAACAACATTTTAAATGATCTTATTGATAAACATACTCCTTTAAAGTTAGACGCATTACTCACAGGAAAGAAGCTTTATGGTTTAATGAAAATGTAACAATGAATAATAATAATAAAAAAAGATGCAAATGGAGAGGTTGTTGAGAAAGACAGGTCTAAATGTTCAAAAAGAAATGTATCAATCGACCAAAACACAATGCTTCTCTACCGTATAAATAATGCCAAAAGTCAAAAACACCATCTGTTGTAAAGAGTTGTAGCGCCTTTCGAATCACTTTCTCTGCAAACATAAATTTAAACGTTGCCAAACGCCAACAATGATGAGGAAAATTGCAATGAGCCATTCAAGAGAGGCACATCCCAAACTCATCACTTAAAAACTGTAACTAAGTGAATAAGTCACTCCACTTTGGTGCAGTTCCAACTTCTTTTAAGACAGTTATTTGTAAAACCTCTATTGAAGAAGAGTAGATTTGAAAGGATCGGTGTTTCTTATGTACGAAACCCGACGAATCCCGACGAAATCCCACAAAGTTATGGGAAGTAGGCAGCAGCGGGGAGTGAACCTGGGACTCAGGGAAGTGTACACCAATTACTTTTTTTACGAAACCCGCCGAAACCCGACAATATCCGACAAAGTAATGGGAAATAGGCAATAGGCAACAGTTTGGAGTGAACCTGAGACTCAGGGAAGTGTATACCAGTGGCAATTGATGCCGACTATGAGTTGGGTAGCAGAGGAGAATGAACTTGAGACTATAGCAGGTGGATAGCAATGCGGTATTAACCTGGGACTCAGGGAAAGAGTATGGACCCACTCATGGGAGTGAAGCTTATCAGTCAGCATACAAAACACAAAATGTTGTGAGTTTCTTAGCCGAGCGCACAGCATCTATTGGGCAAATCTAGTGAGAACTTATGACACAACTATAAAGCAATAACAAAGTGATGTCAACTTCCTTCATTCTGTTGTTTGTAAACAACCAGCTGTATTTGTCCGAGCGAGCTTGATATGTGTCACAAATCCCTCGTTTTGATTGGTAAACGAAATCTACTAGTTAATATCGATTTGAGGAGGTGGGTTGTAAATGGCCATGGGGGAGAGTTAGATTTTGATTAAACTTAAAAAATAATTAATCATATTTTAATTATTTTCCCGATCAAGTCGGCTTTTTATTTATTATTATTTTTTTAAATTTATTTTTATTTTGGGCGTAAAAAAAAAAAGAGGGGGGGGGGGGGGGGTATTTGCTTGTTTTTTTTTTTTGTTTTTTTTTTATTTTATTTTTTGAGGGGGGAGGGTAGAGGGGTATATTGTTTTATTTTTGTTTGTTTTTTGTTTGTTTATTTGTTGCTTGTTGCAATCTATGGATTGTTTGTTTTCATACATTTGTTGGCATTGCCGTGATAACCTTAGTGTGTTCCGTATACGTCGACCGTGTATTTGTTTTTGGAAGGAGAGAGAGAGAGAGAGAGAGAGAGAGAGAGAGAGAGAGAGAGAGAGAGAGAGAGAGAGAGAGAGAGAGAGAGAGAGAGAGAGAGGAGAGAGAGAGCGAGAGAGAGAGAGAGAGAGGAGAGAGAGGAGAGAGAGAGAGAGAGAGAGAGAGAGAGAGAGAGAGAGAGAGAGAGAGCGGCGTGAACTAAAAAGAGAGCTTTCTGGGAGGGAGAGCTAACAAACTGTAATTTGGTGTGACGATTCTCATCGAATTGACAGTGTCAGAAAATATTCTACTACCATTACTTAGTTATTAAATCGAGGAAAACATTTATAATTCATTTATCTTCTGAATTATGTCCATATAGGCATATCATTTATTACAAGGTGTCAACGAGTTCTTGTTTGCAGGCTTATATTATATATACCAAATTGTTCTGTGTTCATTGCTGTGATGGAAATACACCCTCAAACTAACGCAAATGGTATTGTCCATATCAACAATGTCACTTAATCCAAGATCAAAATTGTTTTCGGATATATCAGACATATTATCATAGGTGCACATTATTTCTTCATTGGTCTGATGGTGAATTTAGTGCACTAAATACAGCATCCTATATATTACTATACAATTCGTTCGTCATCAGCCAATGAAAACGAAGCAAATTTGTAAACATTGTCTTTCATTGTATAATAATCCTACTTTCGATATTTGAGTGAGCTCAACATCTGAGTCTGAGGGTCAATTATTCCTTTTCTATTCGTCATCCCTGTTCAGTCAGAACAATTAGGTATAAAAATTTACTTATATATGTTTAAATTATATCGTGATTTAGATTCCACAGACCGCCGTACAATTGTGTAAACATTCAAACAAAGTGTGGAAATGCTGAGTCTCTGTCAATTCAATAATCAGTGTTCTTCTCTTTTATTTTTATTGGCGGACATGTCTGATAATAACGAGTGAATGGTCAGATGACCAGAAACTGACAACTCAATCTCAAATTTTAAAATATCAGCTAGCAACAGTATATAGAACGTCTATCTTAGTAACAGTTCAGTATGATTATTTACAGGTTACAGATCATATGTTTTTGTCCTACACAAGTCTTGTCTGTCTGTCTTTACTTACAAACACAGTGAACAGTGTACTGCCACTTCTTCTTCTTCAACTTCTTCTCCTCTTCCTCCTTCTCCTGCTTCTTTTTTATCTTTCATGCCTTGTTTAATGAACACGTTGTTTTTGAAAACCCGGCTTTGCACACCATGGATGAGACCTTTTTAGTAACTTCTTAGCGTCTTAGCAAATCACAATTCAAGA
This sequence comes from Berghia stephanieae, assembly GCF_034508935.2. Lineage (NCBI taxonomy): Eukaryota > Metazoa > Mollusca > Gastropoda > Nudibranchia > Aeolidiidae > Berghia > Berghia stephanieae. The sequence goes on from NC_088362.1 coordinate 73,036,030, forward strand.
TTTGGATTTGCCCTTGCAGGGATTGCTTCTCACTTTTTTCTTAACTGTAACTGTAATCTATATTTATCAATTTTTAATTCACCCTTTTTCTTCCCCCTCTTCATGCCTTGTTGATTAATGTTGGCAGTCAAGATGGTTTTGAAAAACATGCTTTGCAGCATGTGCGAGACCTTGTCTGAAGCAGAAGGCTTCTGCCCAATTGAAATTTGAAAAAAATACATAATAACTTAGCATTGAAAATAGCTCGCCCTTGCGGGAAATTACTTCTCTCTTTTTAAAAATAGTAACCTAGCAATTTGTTATTAAATTGATTATTTGAAGCTGACTACCTTCAGTCACTATTCTCACATTGTTCATCATTCTTTTTAACTCAAAACATCATTATGACTGATCAAGATCCTGATCCTGCTTTGGCTGCTTATATGAACAGTGAGCTGCTGCTACTGAAAAATGGCAATGTAATTTATATCTACCTTCGTCACGACAAAGACATTCCAGTAACTGCAAATTACATACACACACTTTTCATCAATCAAAGCTATGACTGCACATGTGATGCAATTGCTGTGAAACTAAACGTTTGGTGAAGGAATATAAAGCAAAGAAAGAATGAAAGAGGGATTATTCTAAGTTACAGAGTCTCCTGGCATCCGAATTCAGTGTACCTGTGTCTGGTAGGAAAAGAAATGTTGTGGAGGTGGCTGCTATCGTGGATAGGGATAATGAGACTCAGGCTGTAAATCTGCTGGAATTGAGAAGTGATTGTGCAAAATGTCCTGGAGTGGAGATGCAAGAATTATTTTAAAAACTTAAGGATACCTGCACCTCTCTGAGGAGACAGAGAAATAAAGTGTCCAAAGCTTACAATGTAAAACATGTGAATTACAAGATTCAAAGAAAAGACGCGATGTTAGAAAAAAGGCAGACTGAATTAAGAAGTTTGAGGAGAGACAAGAATTTGTTGGAAAGGAGGGTGAAGGCTTTAGAGTTGGTGGGGGAAAGGACTTATTTTCTTAAGACATTGGAAAAGGAGAATAGAAAACGAATCAATACCGAGATAGTGCTAAACAAAGCAGTTAAAATTGAAAAACCTGGAGGATTTGTTACGGAGTGAGCAAAGTAAAATTCTCATTTTGGAAAGTGAATTAGAACACCCAACAAATGGAGACTACGATGTTATCAATACTCACACAGGACGGTATTGCGACAACATGCGACTGGTGATTTATAAATGCTTGGTCAGCAATGTTCCTGTGGAGAGAGCTGGCGACTTGATTTTATTCATCTCCTCTGTTATTCACAACCAACAGCTTTCCTGTGCTCCGGGACCCTCAACAGTTTGCTGCATGGCTCAAGAGCTTGGTGTACTGTCCTAACTCCAGACTGCAGAAGCCATGTTTTTGTCGACAGGGCTGAGAATCTTCCGCCTAAAGGAGGATTTCCGCCTAAATGGTGCTTTATCTCCGCCCATCACCATCACTATTCCGCCTTTTAAAAAGGCTCACCACAACCACTACATCAACATCCCTATCACCACTACTTTTACAACCACAACCTGTACTACAACAACTATCACATCATCATTCCTATCACCATTACTACTACAACCACCACCACATCGTCATCCCTACCACATCTACATCTGATCCCTTTTTGTTCCGTTCCCCTGTGTCTTACTTTTTCTTGGGTGCTTTAATTGTAATTCTAGAACTTTTTACTATCCCATTTTCTTCCTTTTTACTGGCGCTGATATGACCTTAATGTGTTGCAAGCGCCTTAAACCCTTAAAAACAAACAAACAAAACACACACACACACAAACACACACTATCTTTCCTTCTGTTAGACAAACCTAAATCTATTAAGTGGATCATATCCTTTTCACATCAGCCATCATTTTCTCTTTTCACGTTCAAGTACACACCTTATCACCACCACCAACACCACCACTATCATCATCATCATAATCATCATCACTGCCACTACTACTACAACCACCACCACCACCATCGCCACACAATCATTTCATGAAGCACCACCATTACTACAACCACCTCCACCACATCATTATCATCGTTGCCACGACCCCTACGACATCATCACAACACTATCACCATTTAAACACCAATCACTACCACATCCTTACCACCACAACTACAATCTCCTCCAACACAACAATATCACCACCACCACTTCTGCAACCACCATAACTACATACATTATCATTACTGCCACCACTACAACAGCCACCATCATATCATTATTATTACCACACCTACCATTCATTTTAATATTTTATATGTCATAAATTGGTTTTGGAACTTTACTTGATTTGAAACAAGGGGTATTAGGATGATCTCAATAGATTATATTTTGTTTGCAGAAATTCCTGTTTAAGCATTGAAATTGTTCGGAATTGTTTCTGAAATTTACGTGAGCTAAATTTTAAGTTGGCGTCTCTGGTCAACTTGAAACGTGAATACGGGAGATGTATGTGGCGACTACCACTACTACTTCAACCATCATCACATCATCATCCTTACCACAACTACTACAACCACCACCACATCATTATCCCTACCACTACCATTACTACAACCACCATGTTATAATTACACTTTCAGTTTTTGAAATTCCTCCGAGTGATGTCAGAAATTGCTGGGAGACACATTTTGGAGTGCATCACAATAACTTTTAATGAAATTTAAATTTATAGGTTATTTTTTGCATGGATGGTTCTTGATCTAAGCGCTGAAAAATGTCCTCCTTTTTAGTGACCAGTCATTCTCACCCCTGGTCGGAGAAGACTACGCTTGCATGGGATGCCACCTCCATTGAGGGCACTCATGTGAATGAGGTCCATATTGTTACCTCACATAGGAAAACTATGTACCTGCAGGTGGTCACTTGTCCGGTGGAACAAAAGAGGAATATTTCAACCACATAGTTGACACCCTCAAGGGAATTGCTGCATCATATGCTTCCTACAACAACAAAAAACGAGGAGATGTTAAAAGAAATTGGAGTACGACCAACTTTGGTAAACACCATCAGAAAAAGACAGTTAAAATTTCTCAGACATATTTACAGAAAAAACGGAAGTGAAAAGATTGTACTTACGGGTGAAGTTGCTGGGAAGAAAAAAAGAGGTAGACAGAGGATAGATTACATTGACAATTTGAACGGATGGATACCAATGTGGAGGAGGAACAGGAATCGAGCTATTGAGAAGATCTGAGGACAGATAAAGTTTGAGGGACATGATCGCTGATGTCTGCACTTGATGATGATGCTTCCTATACCGACCAGACAATGGAGGATGTCTTAAGCAGATTTTATGCCAGCTTAACCTGTACCCTGACAGAAAGAGCTGCCATCAACCACTGCATCAGTGCTGAGCTGAGTGTGCTCCTGAACAAAGAACTGGTAGAGCTGAACTGTAATGTTCATCCACTTGACGGGTTAGCCTCAACCACTAGAAAAGCACTTGGTATTCGTGACAGAGCTGAAAATGTACCAAGCAATGTATATGGCAAGGACTGTCGTGCAGCCAACTTTATTTATTGTTTTTCAAAACTTAGATATTCAAATTATTTTTAGAAAGATCTGGACAGAAGACATTCTTCCTCGGTATGTAGGAAACCGGCGCCATGTTTTGTTCCACTCTGCAGGCATCATTTACAGCCTAAAGGAATCATTCACCACCTACCTGAAGAAGTATTGCACTGCAACCCAGATTCGCCTGTCCCTTCTCGAAGACCTGAGTAACATTGATATAATGGTGCAGGTGCAAGTTCAAGGTCTCTTTGGGAAAGTCTTGACTGGACCCTGGATGCGTCTCTTCTACAAGAATCCAGCACAGAAGAGACATTTGGAAATGGTGCCATATATGAAGTGATGTATGAATTATCTGCATGAGCTCTCTGCTGACCCTTCTAAATTGCTTGAAGACAGCGACGATGCCTTCAGAGTCCCCATTGCAGCTGACAGCGTTTATCTAGCTCTGAAGAAGGACCCTGCTGCAGAATCCTTTCCCGACATAGTCAAATGTGTCTGTTCTGCCATGCTTGCCACGCTAAGGAGACAACTAGCTCCATATATCGACGGCCGTTTTAGCCAACCAACACCTTCCATGCTGTCACAGACATCTTCAGTGTCTCTCAACAACATTGCTGCAGAGCGCATTTTAGGAATGTTTGACACCTTGTCCTGAAAGGCTCCCAATGTAACTGTTGGCTTTGTTGACAGTAAAGTTAAGGCTACAATGAATGGCACCCTCAAATATGTCATGGAGAAAGGACAACTTGTGAAACAACAGATGCTGCAATATGCCATCAAGAGGGCCCCAGTAGTAATCAAAGAGAGGAAGGGTAGGCAAAAAGAAAACCTTTCTGCTGCTCAAGAACGACAAACTTTGCAGGCGCAACAGAGAGATGCAACAGCCAGATACAAAGTGGAGAAGGACATCAAAGCTTTACTTATAAAGGAAGATCATGCTGGAATCCTTGAAAAAGTGGATGCAGGTTCACATATTTTTGTATCTAACTTTATGTTGGGCACAATTTCTTCTTCCTCCTTTCTCCATGTCTGGGATGTTGATGGCGAGGATACTACGTTCCATTGCACCGTCTGTGGTTTCAAAGTCGTCAGTACGTTCTTTGTTGATAGACTACGCAGCTGAAAAGGGAGGTGGCACCAGGTCTATGAGCCCAAGCGAGACAGTCTCATGGGCGATCTGGTTGTCATCAATGCAAGCATGGATGAAGAAAGTCTGGATGATATGGATATGAAATTACAAAGATAATGCTCCAATCTTCAACTCTTCTCTCCTGATTGTAAAGAGGTGAGATAATGTAAGAAAGTGCTCATTTTGGCTCATTAATTTGTTAATAATTCTAGCTTATAAATCTCCAAATTACATCAACTCAATATGTAGAGCTGTACAACAAGAAATCTTTGAATTTTTTTTTGTTTCTGTGTGCAAATTTAGGGTCAATAAGACTGAAAATGTAGGTACCTAGTCAATGAAAATGATATTATTTTTCTTTTCATAGTATTTGTTACATCTGAATGTTTCATGCAATTCCAACAGACAGTTTGTTTTTTATGACCAAAAATGTTAATATTTCAATCGACTTGGGGAAATGTCCATTTCTGCTCGTTTATTTGTTCATAATTGGAGTTAGACACTCAAAATTTAAGCTGTCGAATCAATGTAAAGAACTTTATTCCATTTCTCAACCTTTTCTATGTCTTCTCTAACAGTTTCGTGCAAATCAATCCGCATGTTTTTGCTGTACAACAGCATCAAACATTCCTAAAATGCGCTCTGCAGCAATGTTGTTGAGAGACACTGAAGATGTCTGTGACAGCATGGAAGGTGTTGGTCCGCATCTTTTTGCTGTACAACAAAAAAAAATCTTTGAATTTTTAGGGGAAATTTTTCACCTTTTTTGTTTCCTTGTGCACAGTTAGGTTCAATAACACTGAAAATGTAGGCGCCTACTCAATGAAAATGATGCTATTATAGTTCTTTTCATGGTATTTTTTACATCTGAAAGTTTCATGCAATTCCGACAAACTTTTATGTCTTTTATGGCCAAAAATGTTAAAGTTTCGGTCATCGATTTGGGGAAATACCCATTTCTGCTTGTTCATTCATTCATAATTGGAGTTAGACACTCAAAATTTAAGCTGTTGAATTAATATGAAGAACTTTATTCCATTTCTCAACCTTTTCCATGTCTCCTGTAACAGTTTCGTGCAAATTAATCCACAACTTTTTGCAGTAGAACCATAATTTTTTGGGAAAATCTTTGAATTTTTATGTTTCACATGCCCATTTAGGGTCAATAACATTGAAAAATAGGTGCCTACTCATTGAAAATGATATTATTATATTTCTTTTCATAGAATTTGTTACATCTGAAAGTTTCATGTAATTCCGACGGACGGTTTGTTTTTTATGACATAAAATGTTACAATTTCATCCATTTTCAGTCACGTATTTGGGTACTTTGGATACAAGTCCAAAGAAGGCGTAAATTCACGACACATTTTTGGCCATAACTTTGCTTCTAGTAAAGCTAGAAGGATAATTTTTGCACCTTTGTGTTTGTTGTCTTAAGGGCTTTGTCATAAGATAAGTTTTGTTCTTATTCAAACTTTGAATTTTTCAGGAAAGTCCCTATACATAGTCATGGGAGGCCTTCGCACATTCCTCGACCTAGGGGAAACAACCCAAGTATTGCTTTAAGTAACCTTAAAAGAAAAAAATAAAACCTTGTATCTTTCACTGACCACAATATGACAAACATAAACCCTAGGACCTTTGCTATGACCCATGACTAATCCTAACTGAAAAAAAAAAAAATAATAAAAAAACCTCAAGGATCTCGAATTAAGAAAAGAAACCAAGAAAAAAAAAACAAAAAAAAAAACCATGGACCACTCTACACTACTTTTCAATACTTCAAAATGCTACTAAAAATCGACAATTAAATAAATAGGGCTAAACGTCTGTGTTTGTTTTCTTCGAAACAGTTTTATTAACGTTTGGAATGTTTTGGGCAAGGAATGCTTCAATTGTCACTGATTCTTTTAATTGATTTGTTCTTCTTTCAATGCAATGACTGTTTAGCCATCTGGGTATGTCGATGGTCGTTTGAAAAAAACAAAAACACCAACAAAGCAAGAAATTAGGAAACTGATTAGTGTGAAAGTCAGGTGTTTTTGACATATTCCAACATTGTTTAATAGATAATTATTTGAAGGTAAGTATTTGATAAATTGATCTTTTTGACTTTTGACCTGTAAATCAAATGTTTCCAATCAAGAAACCATTTCAGAGAGCTTTTTATTTCTCTTTACAAATAAGCCAGAGGATGATATCAAGGACTGTCTCACGTCATATAAGACTGAGAAAATCTCCATCCATTACCTGTACAAAATGTCTCAGTGGAAGTGCAACTCTTTCATCAGAGCCAGATATTGGTCAGGAAAGTAATACCATGTAAGTTGGTTGGGTGTACTTGGAATGAATTAAACTGGGACAGATCAATGTATTATAACACATAGAGAAAAAAAATACTAATCAATGTTAAAGAGTTTGCAGATTAAATTCCAGGAATTTGAAGTTGCGTCTTGATAATGATGGTAAAGAGTTTCCACCTAAACACTTTTATGCGAATGATACTAATGATATATTATTGCTCTATACTTGTTCATAGTCTTTGTCATAATTTTGACTTTATTTAAAAACACCAGGATTTAAAGACTTACTTTATTGGTGTGTGTGCGTCTCTCACTCTCTCTCTCTCTCTCTCTCTCTCTCTCTCTCTCTCTCTCTCTCTCTCTCTCTCTCTCTCTCTTTCTTTCTCTTTCTCCAGTGTCTTTTTGAATTATGCGTTGAGAACCTTCTTCTCTTGTGGGCTTGAGAAGTCACTTGTTGGTTCATCTTTCCTAAATGGTGAAGTTCCTCAATATTTGAAATATTTTCAGCATCTCTCTCCTTGGAAGGGATTTCCTCAGTCTACAACATTTTAGAGCAGATGAAATCAAACAAATTCTATGGACAGCAAAAGATTTAAAGACAAGAATCAAAGACAATGATGAGGTAACAGTTGTATATTAATTTAATTAAAAAGAAATAATTTTACATTGCTAGATCTTATATTTTTGGCTATCTCTATATGCAGCAGTACTGCAGATATTAGATAGCTTTTTTTTTTTTTTTTGTTATTTGCAGTAGTACTGTAAATGCTCTGTTCGGATGTGTTCTGTATTTGCAATAGTTGCCTACAACAAATGTTTCGTTATTTTGTGCCTAGAGATTTATTGTATAGAGAATTGGGCCCATTATAAATAAACTTTATTATTATTATTATTATCATTGTTATTATAATTATTATTGTTGTTGTTGTTGTTGTTATTATTATTATTTTGCATTTCGTTTTTGCAGTATTACTGCAGTTTCTGTTCCTTTCCATTATTTGCAATATAATTGCCTGGATGGGGTTCCTGACCTCCCATGGTGGGTAGGGAGGCACTTACTGTGTCTTCTATCCTCCTGTATCTGTTTTCCAACATGCTTTCTGTCTTTGTCTTGGGATGAGAGTACTTGGTTTTGTCCTGGCCCTGGCCAGATACCCTAGCTGGGAGGGAAACAGTCAAATGTATAGTTATAGTTATAGTTTTGGAAGCTGATATTGTTATCTTGTAAATCATCTCTCTGCTACACACTGTATTATGTTTTGTTCACATATATATATTTTGTAAACAGTTGAGTGTATCCCTCTAAGTTGAGACCTGCGCTTGTGCCTGGATGAGACTTTTAGGTGATCTCAAACTAAGCACTTTGATAGTGTGCTCTTGCAATCTACATCTCTTTCCTATTTGAACCAATTCCTCTTTGTCTTACCTTTATTGGGTACTTTAATTGTAATTATAGAACTTTTTTTACCGGGTGGGGTTCCTACCTCCCATAGTGGGCAGGGAGGTACTTATTGTGTCTTCTATCCCTCTATATCTGTTTTCCAACTTGCATTCTGTCTTTGTCTTGGAATGAGATTGCTTGGTTTTGTCCTGGCCCTGGTCGGGGTCCTGGCTGGGAGGGAAACAGTCGAATGCATAGTTATTGTTTTGGGAGATGATATTTTTTTCCTTGTAAATCATCTCTCTGTTATGTATTATTATATTTGTTCTAATTTATAATGTAAGCATTTGAGTGTATTCCTCTTAGTGGGGGCCGTGCTTGTGTCCGGATGAGACTTATTGGTGATCTCAAACTAAGAACATTGATGGTGTGCTCTTGGAATCTACATCTGATCCCTATTTGTTCCCAGTTCCCCTTTGTCTTACCTTTTCTTGAATGCTTTAATTGTAATTCTAGAACTTTTTACTGTCCCATTTTCTTCTTTTTACTGGCGCTGCTATAACCTAAATGTGTTGCAAGCGCCGTAAAACCCTTAAAAAAAAAAAAAAAACAAAACAAAATAGAACTTTTTACTATCCCAGTTTCTTCCTTTTTACTGGTGCTTATATTATGGCCGTAATGTGTTGCAAGCGATGCCAACCTTTAAAAACAAAAACAAACAGTAGAATTGCAAACTGATAAGTTTGTTTCGTATTTGCAGTAGTGGTTCGTTATGCCTTTGTTTTATCGTTTGCAATAGAGTTTATTAGTTCAACATTGTTATTTACAGTAGTACTGTATTTAGAACATTCATAATAAAAATTAATAAAATGTATAGCGTATTGAGTATTTTGCAAGATGATGGGGATGATGTTGCTTGTGGAGTAGTTGTGCTGATGATGTGATTGTGGTTGCTGTAGTGGTGGTTGTAATGATGATGGTGAAGTTGTTGTTGTAGTTGTAATAAGAGGGGTGATTTCAGTAGTGGTACTGCATTTGATATTGATGATGATGACGATGACGGCAATGAAGATGTGTCTGTTGTTGTGTAGTGATGGTGGTGGTGGTGTTCATGTTTTGGTTGTGTTTGTAGTGTTGATGATAAGGATTATGATAATGATGTTATAGTGGTTGTGGTTTTTATAGTTTTGATAACAGTGTGGAGGTAGCTGTGGTAGTATTAGTAATGATGATGATGCGGTGGTAATAGTTGCAATAGTAGAGGTAGTTTATTGATGGTGGTGGTGGTTGTTATAGTCTTGACAACGATGTGGTGGTAGCTGTGGTTGTGGAGAAATGATGATGATGTGGTGGTTGTGGTTGTAGTAATTGTGGTAGCGATGAGGAGGATAATGAAGATGTAAAGGTTGTGGGGGTTGCTGTGGTGGTGGTTGTAGTAGTAGTGGTAGTTTATGGATGATAACTTGTTCTTTACAGGAGCACAGAGATATGAGTATTAGACATGAGCAATGGCGAGAGTGAAACTAGTCGGGGGTGAGGGGGGGGGGGGGGTCCTGAAGCCTTTATAAAATATATTTAACTAACTGTAAATAAAACAATATACTGGGACGCAACCATTCATTCAAGTAATCTAAAAGATACGTTCTGGCAGATTTCAAGATGTGAACAAAATGATCAAGTCTGAGAGGTGGGGAAATTTTCACAGATTGGATTGGCGTAACAAAAACAAAACAAACAAAAATGATCTAGTCAAGTTTCAGACTTGAAGGAAAACTTGAAACATTGAAAATCTCAATTCTCGGTCACACAAAATGTTACAATCATCCCTTCTTGTCTTTCCTTCTCAAACTAATACACTCTCATTCAACTTCAAGTCATTCGAAAACACCACCAGTTTGAACAGAAAATACAGTGTAGTGTTCAGTGAGGGAAAAAAACTGGTATTCTACTCTGCAAATAGTGATTTTGCTGTGAAAATGACTATTTGCAGTACAACTGCAAATAATCACTCCGTATATTTTTACAAGTTTTTTTATTGTCATGCTGAATTAAAAGTGTTTGAATAGAAAGATGGAAAATAAATTTTAAACATTGTTTCAAAAGATAAAGAAAGGTTGTGCTTTCCTAATAGTTTTTTTTCTTTTCAATCGTGTAGGTTTTTCAACCTTTAGTAGGGAAAACAGCAGCAATGATATTTCACAAACTGAGTATGAGAACTCGTCTTTCAGCCGAGTTAGGTAAGTTGATAGATACAGTGCACTCTGGAAACGTCGTCGTTGCTTAAGTCTATTTTTACCCAAGTCGATTTATTTCTTGGTCCCTCCCCTCCTTCCTATATAACATTAGTTTTAAAAACAACTTGACATAACTCAATGTTGCTTAAGTCGATGTTCTTATACTCATGACCACAATAAAATCACAAATACACAAGTATTTCCATTAGTTAAAAAATCTACCAGTGCAGTAAGACGATTGACACACACCGATGTGACGTAGGTGCTTTGCCTGACGTCTGCACTCAATGTAAAGAAGCAGTATCGAATAGCTTTGATTTATCCATCTCACATTTTAAATCCTCGCAACCTCAAGTTTAGATTTGTTTTAAACAGGCCATCCTATCTAATGCTAAAGCAAAAAAGAGCTACAATTTAAATTGTGCAGTGCTACAGCATATTATCTTTTGAGTTTTAACATTAGCGAAATCATTAGCTGTTATGTACAAATATGTTTGGAAACTCCATGCAATTTTCCATTCTTGTCACCTTGATACATTGTTAAAATTGCTGTGAATCATATGATTAATATTTTAGTGTTTGAGTAAATGGTATTGAACAAAAAGAATGTAATAACTTTTTAAAAGAGTGAAATGCTTAGTAGCAGCTGTATTAATTTTCGTTCTCTTCTTTTATACAGACCACATCTACTAGTAGATTTTTTACTAAGAGCCTCATATGCGATCAATCATCTCCAACTTTTGCTTTGAGTTAAAATAAAAGCATTCATTGAAGAGGGTTTTCTCTCCTCCTAATATTTATTAAGTTGACTCCAAACTCAATTTTCATCATCTAGTTCATTCCCACAAATATCCCCGTTTGTGTAAAAGTGACACCGCAGATTCAATGAAAGCTGTTATAACGAACATTGACCTCCAGTCCTATTGTCTTCATTCTAACCGAGGTGCTCTGTATGAGTTGGAATGAGACATATACCAGACAAAACTACAATCTCTTTCAGGCCTTTTAGACTGTCGAGGGCCTGTTTATAATTAACTGCTATTTTTATCCAGTCCCTGGCTCTCACATATTCTCCACCTGGTACTTATAAAGAAAGTGGCATCTAACCTTAAGCATTTGGTCATTTAATCTTTTGTGTCTTTTAACATGATTTTATTTTGGACACATTCAGATTTGCTCTTTTTTCTAATCGGTATGGTCTTATCCTGAGAACTATGTCATGATATATTTATTTATACAGTAGAATAAAATATCATTTACTCTCTTCTATATCATCAGGTCTGGCCAGACTAGGCGGCCATGCAACTGCCCTTGGACCAGAACATCTCCAGAACGGTGCAAAAGAAAATGTCAGGGACACTGCAAGGTAAATGTGTCCTTTGATTTGGTTGTATTATGAGGTGAGTAACTATGAATCACTATCAGTCTGCATCATATGTTTTAAGAAGGAGGGGTAATTTTTACACAGGCCTCGAAGTGGGCCGGGAAAACCGGGAAAAACCGGGAACTTTATTTTGAAATTTCCCGACCGGGAAAAGCCGGGAAAATCGGTGAAAATTGTCTGGGGCCGGGAAAAAGCCGTGAGAAAAATTTAGGTGAACAACAACCCAACATGTATTCTTCCGCGTAATCATTACCCAACCTGCGAACGATCGGCTTAGAGCATGGCAGCAGCCTCTTTTGGTTTCCTCATACAACTAGGCCCTATGTTATGACGATCGACCCAATCGGCAAAGTCCGGTCCGCATTCGTAGAGTACACAGACTATTACCATGTTTCCTGTGCATGACGTAATTATAGTGGTTTCGAGTCATCGCTGAAACACTGGAAGACGGCAATGGGATAGTTGCGTCAGTTGTTGAATAAATTATCCAGGCACGGTTGATAAGTAAAAAAAACAAATTATGTTGTAGTTACATTTGAAAAACAAAGTATATCACTGATCTCGTCTCTTTGAGATATAAAGAATGATATAAAAATCAAGAAAATCGGCCGATAAATAAAAAAGTTGCTAAAAAAATCGAAAATAAACAAAAGCAATTTTTTAAATCGAATTTATTCGTAAAACAGTTGGTTTTCAACCGATTTTTCTGAAACAAGGACCAATGTTCTTTTTTCAAGCCGATTTCAACAATATGACTTTCAAATTCCTCAGAATTATATTTTTTACTTTTAGATTTTAGCTTTTAGGCCTACTCAAAAAGGTGTTATATTCCTTGCCACTTGCACAACAATAGCGTAATACATCGACGGCGAGAAGCGTCTTTGTTTCGACCAGCCGGTTCGGTTAGATAGCCTGTGATTGGTCGAAGACTTAAAGACGCTTGATTCACTCAGTCGACTCATCATTGTCGACAAGACAAGAGTGCTAGAAACACACATCCCTCCCCTCATCTTAGTAGTGTGTGTGTGTGTGAGTGTGTTTTTTTTTTTTTTTTGTGTTTTTGACTTGGTCATGAATGCTATTGTTAGCTAAGCTAAGAAAGACGGTCGACGTCCTTGGGCTACTTTAATTAATTTTCGTGACTTGTTATTCAATTATTTGGAGATGGCAGCTTAAGGTCGTTTACTCATTGTAATTTGTACTAAGTTTGTTTTGTCTGTCTCTAGATTAACTAGCTTTATTTCATTCATGTGCAATTCAATAAGTAGGCCACAAGTCTTTGGACGCTACTTTCTCTCTCATAGTAATATTCAAATGTCTTTTTCTCTCTATTGATTTCCCTTCTCTTTGTCTCTTTTCTCTCTCTCTCTCTCTCTCTCTCTCTCTCTCTCTCTCTCTCTCTCTCTCTCTCTCCTCTCTCTCTCTCTCTCTCTCCTCTCTCTCTCTCTCTTTTTTTAAATATTTTTTTTTGCATGTTGTAGGAGGCCTAGACTTTACAGGAATACGTCCAAGTGTTAATAGCCAGAGTCAATATATTTCTTTCTCTCAGTCTCAGCCACTCTCTTTTTCACTCACATCTCTCTCTCTCTCTTTTTTTTTCCTTTTTTTTCCCCACGGATGGTGTAGGCTTAGATACTGGATGGCTTGTTATAGTAATATGTACTACGAGTCAATAATTTCCCCCTCTTTTCTGATTCTCTCTCTCTCTCTCTCTCTCTCTCTCTCTCTCTCTCTCTCTCTCTCTCTCTCTCTCTCTCTCTCTCTCTCTCTCTCTCTCTCTCTCTCTCCTATATATATATAGGTAGTGGTAACTGGTCTAGAATTGATGAATATGCTTGAAAATTACTACCTTAAAATTTTCCCTAGAGCCTGGAAAAAACCGGGAAAAAGCAGGGAAAAATATTTTCCTGAATCACTTCTAGGCCTGTTTACATTAAAAAATAATACATGTTTTGCACCCAGAATGTTATAGTGGCCATTAAATTAGGACGAGGTTAAATTCATAGAATTCTCAATCTGAAATTGAAGAGTGGTTCTTATTATCGACTTTAGAATTTATTCTTGTATTGAAAGAACTCACAATAAAATTTGAGTCTCAGCTCGCAAGTCATAAATATTTTCTGAATTTAGGTTAAAGCAACAGGAATTGTTTATTTCTTCTATCCCATTGTTTCTTAGAGTTGTGGAATAAACACCAAAAAAATAATTAAAAAGTGATTTTAAAATATTTAGTTAGCACACTCATTAAGATAGAATTGAAGAGTGGTTTTCCAAAACTCCCAAACTCGGTTTTTCTCATTTTGAGATATTGAGGATTATTTCCCCAAAATTTTCTCATTCGGTCTATTATTTTATCATATTTAACCTTCAAATTCACACAAATCTAAGGGAATTATTTTGTAATTTGATGCTTAAAATATAATTTACATTTCAATTTATCTCATGGATGGAAAATCTCAAAAAGTGATTGGGTTGCTGGATCTTTTCGATATGGGGGAAATTACTTTGCACTAGACTAGTGTCCATACCAAAGGGTAGCAAACAATTTCATGTTATAGAGACCGGTATAAACTCCAGCTCCATGGTTTGTAGGGAAGTAAATAGGAATCTCAGCAATGATCAAGTGTCTGATTGCATAATCGTTATGTTTGTGAATAAATGCTGATATATACGATCATCATGGGGTAACAAAATCACCCCCAACCAGGAATATTCTTTTATTTTACTATATTATATTGTCATGGGGTAACAAAATCACCCCAGATGTACGAATAGGGATAGTTCTATATTTTGCTATATATTGTTACAGAGTAACAAAGTTACCCCCGACGACATACGATTCAGGTTAATTTGGAGACATTTCATGCTATGGGTACCTTACTATACTGCTATTATTATTATTATTATTATTATTATTATTATTATTATTATTATTATTATTATTATTATTATTATTATTATTATTATTATTATTAAATTTATTATTATTA
>NC_088362.1:73056010-73096010 GCF_034508935.2 Berghia stephanieae
TCACAGATATTGCACAAAAGAGATTAATAGTAACTTGTGTGGAACAGGTCCAAATTTTTAAAAATGCAAAGAAAAGTTATAAAGTCATTAGGAGTGATAGGGTTTTGACACGATGCCTCATAACTCCATGACTCAGAAAATGGAATTACTGACCCATATATTAAAGTCTGTGGATTACCATGTGTAGTATCTATTATAAAAATCTGAAAAGGTTTATATGAAACAGTATCAGACAAAACAGACAGAAAGATACAAGAAAAAAAATCATCTAAAAAATCTTAATTATGGATCGGACCTGATTACTGGTCAGATGTGCTACCATTTCACAACATAGATTACCTGATAGTCGGGACAATTTAATTATAAAGTGTGGTTTTATGTTGTAGTTTCTAATACGATTCCACTTTAAACCCTCTTATGCATCATAACAAACACTGAACACAAATGTGTTCGTAGTGTCTGTTATGTGTCCATTTCTGATTTGTATTTCCACTCGATCTTCGCATGGCCAAATTTCTCTCTCTCCATATATGCAACAATCTGTTATTATATCGTGTTGAATCAAATGAATTTTAAGTTGCAAAATTCAGGAATGGGAATGAAATCTTTTTTCCTTTTCTTTTTTTTGGATATTAAAACGCTTATTCTCCTCATCAAAACTAGATCTTTTCTGGAGATCTGATTGGCTATAAATTCAATTTCTTACATCTGCATCACACCATTTGGAGACAGTGGGTCATATATAAATGGCAAAGTCCCCCTCTGATCAAATTAAAGTAGAGACAACGCTTTTGAGAGAAATGAAAAAAAAAACTAAATAACTTCTGTTTACTATGCTGGTGATTGAAATAAAGTGGATGTACTAACTTCTTTAATAAAAATGATGATGTTTAGTCATCCTCAATATATGGATAGCTGGAGGGGTGGTTGTACTTGGGTTGTAACTAAATATGATAAAAATGCCCCATCTGGTGCTTAGACAGTCGGCGTTGGGCTTCGATAATGTATATGAATAATAAAAAAATAATTTATCCTCACACTAACCCAGATTATAGATATTTCCTACTTTTTAACAGACTGGTGCCTCTTTTCAAATTGGGAACAACCCTTTAGAAGCTGCTTACAGAGCTGACGTTATTATTACAGATTCTTGGTTTAGAGCAGGACAGGGTGAGGAGAGAGAAAAAAGGCTAAATGATTTTCAAGGTTATCAGGTGAACAGAAAGGTATGTTTGATATTCACAGTGAGTCTTTCATACGACTGTCATATTTTAAAAACACAAAATAGTATCATTGAATGGCATGTAAAAAGTTATATTGATATTAATTTTAGGAAAACATTTCTAACAAGAAGTGTCACACTAGATGAAATGTTTCAAGACAAAATATCTCATTTCCAATTTTTTCATTATTGTTACAGAAAACAATTGGAATAAGACCCTTTTAATCCTCTTCAAACCTGTATTGTTTTTTCTTATATATTAATTCTTTTTTTTTCGGAACGTAAAGACCTCACGATTTGAATGAGAAAAAAATGAATATTTATATAGCTCAATAGCAACTAAACATGCTCAAATTGCTTTACAAAGGGTCCTCAGCCAACAGCAACACGTTTACTTGTAGTATGAGTCATGATGTCTCTAAAGTAATATTACAATCTTTTTATTTTTGACAGTGACAACGCTGTTAACACCAGGCACTCATTTTACACCTGAGTACAGTGAAAGAATGTGAATAAAGAGTCTTTCAATGACTCAAATTTGTGCCGCAAAAAGCGGGATTTGAACCCAGGTCCTACTGGTCTGAAGGCAAATGTCATACCACAAGACTACAAAGCTGCAGACGAAGTCTATATGTAATATAACAAGCCATCACAATTATACATGTAAGGGACAAATTAAAAATCAGCTGTAGAATGACATATATCAGTGATGAAATGTTCATCATATCAGTCATGATTGATAATCATGAGAATAATTTTTATTGTCCAGGATGTCCAGCAAGGTCGTAAAGTCTTTTTAAAAAGCTGTAAATTTGACCTCTTGGTCATAAATTGGTGGTCATTTTGCTTCCCCACTGATGTTGGGAGACTCCTCTAACCAAGTATCTGGGGTGCTCTGACCCCATGTGAACTAACCACAAGATTAGACCATTGCTAACATCAGCATGGACACCCCCTCCCCCCATACGCATACAATACCCCCCCCCCCCTTCCTTTTTTTTTAGCATCTGCTGCGCCTTTACCTCTGGAGATGCCACTTCTACTACTACTACTACTACTACTACTACTACTACTACTACTACTACTACTACTACTACTACTACTACTACTACTACTACTACTACTATTACAACTACTACTACTACTATTACAACAACAACTACTACTACTATACTACTACTACTACTACTAACTACTACTACTACTACTACTACTACTACTACTACTACTACTATTACAACAACTACTACTACTACTACTACTACTACTACTACTACTACTACTACTACTACTACTACTACTACTACTACTATTACTATCAGTACAATTACTAAGAGTGACATCAAAAATCTGGTTCATTGGAAGTGTAAAACCACTCTTCTGGAGGACTGAATACATACTTTGTGTAAATGATCTTCTGGTTTCAGAGTGATGGCATCGTATTTTCTAGTCTGAATATATGCTGGTTGTCAATAAAAATCATCAATCTTTGCTCTTTTACATGTGGTTACATTCACACTTCCAACGATTTTGGAACTGGAAAAGTATAAAGTATTGTGACGTCAAACGACCTTTGTTCCCTTTTTATAGACAGTGTCATCACACTTTTTAAGCCCTGTTATGGCCACCACATTTTTACACTATCCTCAAAACAAGCGGTAATAAATTCATTTGTTTTAGACAACTGGAGGGAAGGGGGGGGGGGGTGCAACTCAGCAATTATAAACAATTTATGTACTCATAAACAAGTAACTAACTCATCTTGATTTTCATCTGTTACTGTCTTATGATACAAATGACCTAAGTAAAAGTAACAACAGAGTTGGCGGACTTTTAGTCAGATAAGAGTGAAATATTTGCTGATGGCTTGATACTTGAGGAAGTGCTGAGAAATGTTTCTCAATTGTGTTCTGAAATTTCTTGGATTTCAGATGTTGAAAGAGGCAGGAGGGAATTGGGTTTTCATGCACTGCCTGCCTCATTCAGAGGAAGAAGTGAAGGATGATGTGTTTTATGGTGAAGAATCTTTAGTGTGGCAGATGTCTGAAAACAGAATTTGGACAATCATGGTAAGTGTTTTCGTTTAGATACTTAAACAAGTTGAGAATGGTTGTTGTAACTATTCATCTTTTTCACAAACATTATTTTTTAACTAAGAAACACCATTTCAAATTTATGGTTTGCCCATTACTAAGCATTAACCAATCAAACTATTTCCCGCCATTTACACCGTTTCGTCCCCTTGACTATATATTTCCTGTATGAAAAGGCCTGAGATACCACCTAAGAACATGTCAATAGCTACCACAAGAGACAATTTAATTTATGAATAGTTAAAATGAATCTTTCTTACTATATTCATAAAGCATTCTGATAGTCATGGAAAACACTTTTTAAATTTTGACAATCCAAACATAAATAAGAAAATGAGAGCAAATTCATTTTTCAAGTTTCGATTTTTTTTGCTTGCCAATTCATGTAGGAAAATGTTCCAACTTTTACGTCATATAACTAAACACCAAAAATATTTATCATACTTGTGAAACACATTTTAAAGCACAGTGACTATGACTAGATAGAAAAAAAGATAAGATTTGAACCATACACACATTTTATCCTAAATCTACAGTCTGCTGAAATTCCCCCATCCCCCAAAACACTTGCGAAAGTAAATGTTTTGGCCTCCATCATGACGAAATAGTATATTCCCTATACTTAACATAATGATCATACTAAACGGCATGTATTTCACTTCAACAGGTAGAGAGTGCTCCAAGGAAAAGGTCCAATCTTTTTCAGACATTTTCTTTAAATGGTTTTTTCAAAATAAAGAAGTTAACTTGCAGTTACAACAAGCCATTAAATTATGTGATAAACTGTGAATCCTTTAATTTATATGACAACATTCCGCTGAGATCTAGTTCTTCTCTGATTCAAATGTGAATTATTGCTCACACATTTTCAGCGGATTTCTTGGGTAACGAGGTTTTATTTTACAAATGAAAAATAATACCAGTAGTTTTGTCCTGGACTTTTCTTCCTTTGAGTGATTTCTATAAAGTTTTTTAATTACATTGTTTAAAATAAAGTGTAGTATATTCAAGTTTTAGTTTTTGGCTTGAAAGTGTGTATCAAGACTGTTTGCGTTCTTTTAATGTTTCAATCCTCAAAAATTAAGGCCCAAATTAGTTACTGAAATTTTCAATTGCTTCACTTTGGGTCCTTATTACTTTATTGTTTTTATGTTATTCAGCTTTTATTCATTATTTTCTTTTTTTTTGTGAGATGAGGATCTGTAAATAGCTTTTTTGGTTAATACAACTGGTTGCACTTATTTGATTGTCAATTTTTATTTTTATTTTTTCCTTCCCCTCTCAGTCATTGATATTGAATCAACTACAAGTATATACGCCAAACATATCCATGCCAAAATATGTACGAGGATGATGCATTTTGTGGTGGATATAAGTATGACAGGAGTATTGATGAGCGTAATGGGATATCATCTCCAATTGGCGTACTATAACAGGACTTAAAGCAAGCAAACCAATAGTTATTATAGTGTGTGATTAACTTAACTAGCGACATAGAAATACGACTTTCATGTCTGGTTATGCTTGACTAAAATTTATAAGTCATGACAGACTTTAAAATACTGATATCCGCTGTCCATTCTAGATCAAGCAAATCGGACTGTTTACATGGAGTGAGTATAAAGATAGTGATAATGTGTAGCCCTTTTTGCTGGCAAGTCTAAAAAACGCTAATTGTTTTCTCTCTGATTTACAACTATTGTAAACCCACCAGAAGTTGCTTTTTATTTTATTTTTCTATTCTAGGTTTATCAATATATTAGTTTACATTCGTTTTATTTTTGGTAGCTCCATGAATTAATCTGTTGAGTAGCTTTATTGTTTTAAAAAATATTTATTGTAAGCAGATTTATTATATTCGAGATCTTTTTTTATGTATTAAACTTTCTCAGCAATTTACTCTCAGATTCTTATACATTGCAACACACATTCAACTAACAACAAGTGATAGCTGGAAAAGTTCGTCAAATCTGTGTTTCAACAAATACATGAACACAACTGTACGACAAGAGAAACAAATTGTAATGCAGTCTACTGTATAAGTATAGAAGGAACAAAATTTACGTCACTCAGCTCTTTGTTTTGTTTTTGCCAGCCATTTTTATGAGTAGTTCTCACTAAATTCTATTAATCCGACTATAAACGTTTAAGGATACTCATAGTTTTGTGCATTGATACGTTGGTGGTGGATGTTGTAAGTATTTTGGATAAACTCACAGCATCAATATGATCCCATTGTTTGCGCTTCCTGGTCCCATTGAATCGTGCATTTTTGGTGGATAATACTGAATATCATTCACTGCTAATTTACTCACTTAAACAAAACACACACCACCACACCATACTGCACGGCACGTGTGATAACATGGTAGGATGTGGAGGAAGTGGTAAGAATGGAGGGGTGGGAGGGAATGCAATTTTCTACATATGCATACCCTTTGTAAAGCTTTTGCCTGCTATTCGGTGCTTGTCACAGGCGATTGATAAATAAGTATGGCGTTGTCAAATGTTGCAATGCAATTCCTTATATTTATATAGTGTGTCAACACATTGTAATAAATACTCACAAATTGTGGGTCTGATTGTTTCAGGTCAGATGCCTGAGACTGACCAAAAAATGTCACATTACAAGATGGTAATTCCAAGTTTTTAATAAATGAAAAGCGAATTGTAGTTAGTGGTGCTCAAGTAATAACTGATTCCATTGGTTAAGGTATTGAATACAACTCACAACAATCAACCTTTTTATCGCTATGATTTATGACTTGATTTTTTAAAGTCAGTTTCAGGCTATAAGTTCACGAAGGCAACGGCACCACACAACTAGCTCTGCTCTCTCTCTATGTGTGGCCAGTTTGTTAGTCCGAATCCTCAGTTTAGTTCATTGAGGAGGCTGTGAAAATTTTTACTAAGACGATGAAGGCCATGATTTGAGAATTCTGTCCTTGATCGATGAACGTGTGTTGCACTGTATCTCAGGCAATCTTGCATTCATCATTAATGCAAAGAGGATTTTTAAGATAAATTTATTTGATAATTGTGTGTGATTGTGAATGCGAAACATAGTTTATATTAACCAGTTAACTGCCATACTCTGGAAAAACATGTACAGTTGGACAAAAGAATTGTGCTTCAAACATCGCGAAGTCCCATGTTGTAGAGTTTTTGCCAGGATGAGGGTTATTTAAATCGATTGATATTTGAAGGACGAGTTTTTTTGGCCAACTTTTTAAATACAAGTTTTTCCAAAGTATGGTAGTAAACTGTTTAAAATATGCTTATAAAATGTCTATACCATAAGTATACCATATTAGCATGAAAACAAAAATCAAAGTCCTGGATTGCTATGTACTGTCTGTGCTGCTATATGGTTGTGAGAGCTGGACCATAAACAAGACCATGGTTAAAAGACTGGAGGCAGTGGAAATGTGGTTTTACAGAAGAATGATGAGGGTGTCATGGATGGAAAGGAAAAGAAATGAAGAAATTTTAGAAATGGCAAACAGAAAAAGATCACTGATAACAAAAATCATCAAACGCCAAATGGAATTTTTAGGACACATTATCCGCCACCCTGGTTTGGAAATACTCGCCTTGACTGGAAAGATGAATGGAAAAAGAATGAGAGGAAGACAAAGAATAACGTGTTTGAAAGGGATAAGAACTTGGACAGATGAAGCTGAGAAAGGTGGCGCTGCTTTAATAGAATTGGCAAGAGATAGATCAGCTTGGCGGAAGATGACCTCCGACGTCTGCTTCAGATATGGAACTACATGAGATGAGATACCATAAGTAACTTTCAGAATTTTGTTGCAGAATATAATTTTGTTTTTGGATTGGTAAAAAAAAAAAAAATTATCATAGATCCATAATTTCAAATTGATGTAAATAAAATTAGCCAACTCGCCAACAAACTTTCATAGTGTTTTTGTGTTGACCTCATAACCTCAAGAAGTCGTGAGAGGGACTCATCATACACCTTTTTTTTTTTTTTGAGTGGTGAAAAGTGTCAATTGTAGAGTGTCCCTTTCGTGGCCAGGCAGAATTGCTGTAACATTCGGGGTCCTGAGTTCAACTCCCCATCATTGCAAAAAGTTCTTATTCTCTATTGTCTTCTGGCACTTCTAAACTCACTTTATTTCTTCTTATTTCAACAAAAGTGCCTTCTCCTCTAACTTTCCTTTTAATCACATTGAACGAGAAGCTGATAATTTCCCTTAAATCATTTTAAATTGCTAAAAATTGAATATGGAAAGAACAGCCAAAGTAGGTCTGTCGCAATGACAGTTTTGTGTCACTGGGTCAGTTGGAGGAAGGTTATGCGAGGGAAACAGATTTCTTTCCAACAGGGATTGTTGATATTGTTTTTTTTTTCAAATAATAAACGAATAAAACCCAAAAAGTACACACTGTGTTTGGTATCAAACTCATGTTAAATTGGACACAGGTCACGAGTTTGGCATTAAGAAAACAAAATTTGTCACTTTTTTGCATTTTCTTTTCAACATCCCCTTTCAGTCCAACGGCCTCTGGTAAAAATATTAAGCATATAAAATATCCTTGAAACCTTCATCTCGACCAAAGAAAATTCACCCTACACTATGGGTTTTTTGGGCTTGAATCGCGCCTCAGTCCTGCTGAAGGCCGGGACTCGTAGTATAGGGCCCCTGTTCGAGTTTTGGGAGATTATATTTTTTGTCTTGTAAATCATCTCTCTGTTTTACACTGTATTATTTTTGTTTTACATATGTATGATTGTAAACATCTGAGTGTGTTCCTCTTCGTGAGGTCATGTACTTTTCTCAGGATGAGACATTTAGGCGATTCAAATTAAGTACACTGATAGTGTACTCTTGGAATCTACACCCGTTCTCTATTTGAACTATTACCCCATTGTCTTCCTTTTTCTTGGGTACTTTAAATCATTCCAAGACAAAGACAGAAAGCAACTCGGAAAACAGATATGTTGTTTGTTTTAAAGGGTTTTACGGCACTTGCAACACATTTAGGTTATATCAGCACCAGTAAAAAGGAACAAAATGGGATAGTAAAAAGTTATAGAATTACAATTAAAGCACCCAAGAAAAAGTCAGACGTGGGGGAACTGGGAACAAATAGGGATCAGATGTAGATTCCAAGAGCATACCACCAATGCACTTAGTTTGAGATCACCTATGTCTCATCTGGACACAAGCAGAACAAAGAGGAATACACTCAAATGCTTACATTATACATTAAAAATAACAACTATAATAATACATAACAGAGAGATGATTTACAAGGAAAAAATATCATCTCCCAAAACATTAACTAATGCATTTGACTGTTTCCCTCCCAGCCAGGAATCCGGCCAAGGACAGGACAAAACCAAGTAAGCTCATTCCAAGACAAAGACAGAAAGCATACTGGAAAACAGATACAGAGGGATAGAAGATACAGTAAGTGCCTCCCTGCCCACTATGGGAGGTAGGAACCCCACCCAGGGAAAACAGATATAAGGGGATAGAAGGCGCAGCGCGACCTCCTGACTCACACACCCTATAACTTGCACAACTGACACATTTCTGGTTATTCTTATCAGTTCACCATTCGTTCTAATTTCAATACCACATGCCATGATTGGCTAGGAGTGAATGTTCTAACACAGCAAATCCCCCCACCACACACATACACCAATAGCTCGTAATATGTCTTGTATAAAGTTTCTATTTTTCCATCCTCAAGTGGAATTTTGTCTGAGGATCTATTCCAAGGGAAGACTGGGAATGCATTGTTCACAATTTTAAAACAGATAAAATGAATAAGTAACAAATGTGCGAGTGTCATTTCAATTTTGAGCAGTTTTTATTTTGTAGCACCGTTAACATTGAATGAAAAACCCATGTAATTTATGACTGGGTGGAGTCTAGCAAGTAATAATAATAACAACAAACAACTACAACACTAATAATAATAATAAAGAGAAGTAGAAGAGCCAGAAGATTCGGTCAATTCATTGATTTATTTTACTTGAATATTTTTTTTTTTCAGAGGTTCTAAGTACACTTGCAATGTACATGGATCATTTATGATCCTGAAAAAGTAAGACGATATATTTTAGATAAAAGGGAGTACAGGAATAGACAATTAAATAAAAACGTACCTCTGTATGTACCGAGTTTGAGACAAAAAATCATCAGCCTCAAATCTGGGTCTTTGCCAAAAAAAAAAAACATTTGTGTAGTCACACACTCATCTGACCCTTTCATAATATATATTAGCATATGAATCTGACATAAAGATTTACAAGCATACATAATGCATGACACCAGTAATATTTGTTTTTTAAGGGTTTTACGGTGCTGGCAACACATGTATTGGCTAGGAAAAACATCCTAGAGCTTCCACGAGCACACGATCAGTGTACTTAGTTTGAGATCACCTAAAAGTCTTTTTTTTTTTGGTTGTTTTTAAGGGTTTTCAGCGCTTGCAACTCATTTAGGTTATATCAGCGCCAGTAAAAGGAAGATAATGGGATAGTAAAAAGTTCTAGAATTGCAATTAAAGCACCTAAGAGAAAGTAAGACAAAGGGGAACTGGGAACAAATAAGGATTAGATGTAGATTCCAAGAGCATACCACCAATGCACTTAGTTTGAGATCACCTATATAAGTCTCATCCGGACACAAGCACAAATTCCAACAAAGAGGAATACACTCAAATGCTTACATTACACATTCAAAATAACAATGCATAACAGATGATTTACAAGGAAAAAAATATCTCCCAAAACAATAATTATGCATTTGACTGTTTCCTTCCCAGCCAAGACTCCGGCCAGGGCCAGGACAAAACCAAGTAATCTCATCACAAGACAAAGAAAGAATGTTGGAAAACAGATACAAGGGGATATAAACCTAAAAGTCTCACCCAGATATCAACACAAGATCCCTCTGAAAGGAATACAATCAAATGTTTACAAATCATATGTTAAAAATAAAAAATAACAGAAATGATTTACAAGGGAAAATAAAATATCATCTCCCAAAACTATATACATTTGACTCATTCTCTCCCAGCCAGGGCCAGTACAAAACTTAGTATGTAATCTCATTCCAAGACAAAGACAGAAAGTTTGTTTGTTTGTTTGTTTTTTTAAGGGTTTTACGGCGCTTGCAACACATTAAAGTCATATCAGCGCCAGTAAAAAGGAAGAAAATGGGATAGTAAAACGTTCTAGAATTACAATTAAAGCACAGAAGAAAAGTTGAGATAAAGGGGAATTAGTTCAAATAGGGAACAGATGTAGATTCCAAGAGCACACCGTCAAAGTACTTAATTTGAGATCACCTAAAAGTCTCATCCAGACACAAGCACAGGTCCCACCTAAGAGGAATACACTCAAATGTTTACAAATCATATAATATAATATGTAAACTAAACATAATACAATGCATAACAGAGAGATGATTTACAAGGAAAAAAATATCTCCCAAAACTATAACTATACATTCGACTGTTTCCCTCCCAGCCAAGGAATGTTTGTTTTTTGTTTTGTTTTTAAGGGTTTTACGGCGCTTGCAACACAATAAGGTCATATCAGCGCCAGTAAAAAGGAAGAAAATGGGATAGTAAAAAGTTCTAGAATTACAATTAAAGAAACCAAGAGAAAGTAAGACAAAGGGGGAACTAGGAACAAATAGGGATCAGATGTAGATTCCAAGAGCATACCTTCAATGTACTTAGTTTGAGATCACCTATAAGTCTCATCCGGACACAAGCACAAAATCCAACAAGGAGGAATACACTCAAATGCTTACATTATACATTAAAAATAATGGGGGCCAGGACAAAACTAAGTAATCTCATTCCAAGACAACAACAGGAAACAATTGGAAAACGGAGATGGGGGGATAGAAGACACAGCATTTACCTCCCTGCCCACAAAGACAGAAAGTAATTGGAAAACAGATATAGGGGTATAAAAGACACTGCAAGTACCTCCCTGCCCACCATGGGAGGTCGGGAATCCCACCCCAATGACACCACTAAAATTCCGTCATCTCCACCCCATGATTTTCTACTGCACTCAGTGTACAAAAGTACTTGGTCCATCTAGATAGTGATCCTGACAAGTTTTGTCCCACAGTACACTACTCAGGAAATGGTCACTGTCATCTTATAAAATCCAGGCAAAATAATTTTACCTCAGTATGAACTCTGAGGACAGTTGAACCAGCATAGGCAGTGCTTATTACGCCAGGGATAGAGCATTTGAATTAGGATTAGATGCTGGAATCAACAGAGAAGTAAAGTCTTCTTTATATTGAACTTGATATTATTTACACCATTTTTATATATCAATCCATTTCCATGGGTTAAATAATTGACTAGATTTGCAGTTTCCATTTTTAAAATATAAAGAATGTACATTGCAGCTTAATTATTTTTCAATAATTGCATCAACTTCCTGTATATGGTGCAGCTACACAGCAAAGCAGATATATCGACATGAAATCCAATTTTTTAATTTGCTACATTGCATTATTACATAAAAATCAATATAAATTTTACCAGAAGACAGTTTTATCGACATGTCAATCTAAGATAACGACAATAGTCAAATTTATAATTGGCGAATGATATCCTGCTATGAAGTAAAATACAACAGCCAATAAAAATGCAGATATCCCTATCGGAGGTTTTGCTTGATCCGAGGTCGCTGTACCCAAAAAAAACAATCAGAAAATAAAAAGCTTAAGTTTGAAAAATAAATAGAAGAAATAAATATACTATCATGGTTCCTACACATTGAAAGATATATTAAAAATAGATACTTTTAACCTATATGTTAGTGTAAATTTTGATTACAATTAAAGCACCCAAGAAAAAGTAAGAAAAAGGGGAGTTGATTCAAATAGGGAACAGATGTAGATTCCACGAGCACACTATCATTGTACTTTGAGATCATCAAAAGTCCCCACTAAGACTAAGAGGAATTACATTGAAAAGTTTACAAATCACAATATATGTCATGTCAAACAAAAAATGATGCACTGCATAACAGGGAGATGATTTACATGACAAAAAAACTAACATTACACTTACTGTTCCCTTTCAGCCAAGGACTCTGGCAAGGGAAAGGACAAAACCAAGTAATCTCATTCAACAACAAAGACAAAAGCAATTGGAAAACAGATATAGGGGTATAGCAGACACAGTAAGCGACCTCTCTGCCCACTATGGGTGGTCGGGACCCCACCCAGATATTTAGGGATTATTTTTTTTAGATCCCGACATATGTAATTCTAAATGCAATATCATTTGCTTTGATAATAGGAAAACTTCCTGAAGATATCACAACAGCTCAAAATTTAGAAAATTCCACACACCTCTTCTCCAACTCCATGTCATAAACTTAGTGCAATGAGCATGTTTTCCAGCAAAGCCACCTTATCAACTATAGATCTATCTACCTGTTTACCTTTATCTTTGGAATGTAACTATGTCAACATCTTCACAATGAAAGTCGGCATTATAGGGCAGATGCAGAAACCCAAAACAACAGTTTTTTTGTCTTCAAGTCTTGACTGACACTTCAGACTTTTTATATATTCGCTATTGTTTCAATTTAAAACTTAGAACAGCAACATATTTTCATTACATATTAATTATTCTTACAATTACAAGAGTTTTAAAGCATTTAATATCAATTATGCAACATTAAGTAGGTAATACATATATTATATCAGTAAAAGTAACAATGGTTAAATCACAGACTGTCGTAAAATTGAGTAACTCTGTGGAAAAAAAACTTCTTGGTATTTGTTAATTTTTCAATGAATCCCTAACATACCAACAACAACAAAAATGGTTGTTAGGTAGAACTGTGACTAAGATTGGTTTGCTTTTTTTAATGAGTCACTCAATGTTACGATATTCAGTACATTAAATGATGGGCACAAAATGTTACTTTTGCCTGTTTCACAACTGAGACATTTTCATCATGTAGCCAAATATGTTCCATGCTTCTATAGACTATCCAGCTTTTTCATCTCTGCTTCTTTTCCATCATAGTTCCTGCAAATATAAAGATACATTTATAAACGTAAATATAAAGTGGAGAATTTTTAGGATAATGAAACTTAAGATTGTCCAAGCAAAGTGCGCTTACATAGGTCAAATCTATATTTTAAGATAATAGAATATAGGACTGCTCTAGCAAAGTGTGGTTACAGCAGGTCAAATCTCTAAACACTCTGATAATAAAGATAATGACAATAATAATAATAATAATATAGCGCAAACTGCTTAATTGCAACAATGAATAAGAGGTCCCAAGCATGGACATATGTGACCTATCAACTCAATAAGTTACAAAGTTGGGGTGATTTGGATGCAAAAAGTTCAAATCATAGTCATAATTATAAGACTTGTTTTAGTAAGGGCAATACGATTCAGTAGTCTGATGTCACGCTGCCCGGCAACGGCGGCCATCTTGGTTCTAAACAAAGAAAATCATTACTTTTTATTCTTCATGCTGGCTAGAACTTTTCATATGTCTTGTGATCAGAATGTGTAAAAGTAAAAGTCAAAATATGATGTTTTTTTTCCCTCTGGATACGCTTTTATGCTCGCTGGGGAAATATTTCATCCGGGCGTCCGCATTTGTTCCGATAGTTTAGAGCCAGTGTTACTAAGTTACCATGCGTCATAAGGAAGGAAGTGACGTGTTGAAGAGTATTGGTTGGTATAATTTCTTACAAGTGATAAGAACCAAAATTTCACATATCTGGTTACTGTTACTCAAAAAACCTACGCCCTCTTTCTCATAGGAAAAGGACAGAGATCAATCTTGGGTGAAGTCTAGATTTTTTCTCTGACCCCCTTTCCACCCAGCTGTTATTGGGTAGCAGGGTTGGTTAGATCTGGTGGAAAGTGCTTTGCAATAGACTAGCATCCTAATCCTATCCAAAGGGTAGCAAGCAATTGCTATTATCCGTTTCACACTATAGAAACTGGGATAAACTCCAGCTCTGAAGAACTTACTTTTTTTCTTTTCTTTTCTTTTTTTTTAATTTTAATACATAGAATTGAATGATTGATAAAAGGGTTTACCTGTAATCCCACTCACTGATTCCCCATCCTTTTTTCCCATTCACCAAGTAGCTACAGAACCTTTCATGTATTTTGGCATCCCATTCTTTTCCCATGTAAAATATAGGACTTTCTATTACATTGCAGACTAGATGATACCTATCTTTTCCTGAAATAAAACATTATAAGCGAATCTTAATTTTTTAAAATCTGAAAACGTAGCAAAAACCTAATATCATATTTGCTGGCACATTCATTTTCACTTTTAAGTCAACTTTTATGTTTTCACAGAGCCCCATTTAAATAAATTATTGATCATGTTACAACCCTCTGTCATTGAATCATATCAACTGCATGGCATTAGTCATACCCTTTATTGGAAATCTGTCATTTCAAAATAAAGACACTAACGAGTCTGCACTTTTTTTTTTTTTTTTCAAAGATATGCTATAATTTTGAAATACCATGCCGTTCATGTTTGAAAAAAATTTTTTTAAAGTTTTACAATCAAACTTTGAGCTTTCGTCTTTGTAAAAAATAATAGAATACTTACCTGCTACAAAATTGATGACAAGTTCTCCAGGTGGATTTCCATCTTCTCCCCAGTCATAAAACTCAAAATCTGAACTGGAGACTGGACTCTTGCTTCCATCAGGCTTTAAAACGTAGCCAATGACAAACCTTAGGGAGTTTTAAAGAAAACAAATCATTGAATTATTGTGTTCATTCTAAATTTCAGTTTTGAGGAAAAATAATTATAAGAATTGAGAGAATAGCTTTTAAAATGAGTATTGGGTCTCCATGGGCCTCAAATCAAAATTTTCAAAAAGGTGGATCATTTCTCAGGCTTTCGTGGAAAGCGCATTTTATCAGAAAGTGACCATTATGCCCCTCTTAATGACAATACTGGTAAAATATATCATAAAATTGACATACACTTTTAATAATAATAAAAGAACTAACAATTTATTAAGATTTTTGTTAAAACTGTGTTTTCACAATAATTTGATGATTACCTTGATAAAGAGATAGGCATTGATATAGCACCGACACACAAAGCAGTGCCATCTTCCAGGTATGCATAATTGATTGCATATCGATGAAATTGCTTCCAGTCTCGTATATTACCTGCAATGTATAAAGTTGTTAGATTCGTGAGACTGATACATCGTTGGAATCTTCTGATAATTCATTGCTATTGTTCTCGCTGTTGGGAGAGCTCAGTTGGTAAAGCACTCATCTCACACTCAAAGGAACCAATCTCAATCCCTGGTCCCTGTCCACCCAGCACTGATTACATGACTGCGTTTGTTTCATCTGATGGCAAGTACTTTGTGATAGATTAGTGATTAGTGTCCTATCCAAAGGGTTGCATGCAAATATGTGAACAACATAAAGCTTCCAACTATCGATTAAAAAATAATTTTAAAAATAGAGCTTTTATATAGCTAAACATGTTAAAAGTGCCTTACAAGGGGTCCTAATTCAACAGCAACACTTAACACGGAGGATGAGACATGATGCATATGAGGTGATGATACAATTTTATCAAAGAGTGAAATGTTGTTAACGGCCAGGAACTCATTTGACACTGGAGTATAATGAGAGAATGCAAGTAAAGAGCTTTTTCCAAGAACTCAACTATGCACCACTCAGAATGCGAGTAACACCCTGGACCTTCCGATCCGAAAGTGAGTGTTTTCCAATTTTCGGTCCTAGGCTGCAAAAGTCTTTCAGATGTTAAAGCTTCACCTTCTTTGAAAATTTTCAAGAAACTTTTCGAAACGTTTGTGTGTCATGATACTAAAGATATTCTCAGAGGGTGACAGCATAAATCAAGAAAAAGCTCAGACATTACCACAACTACAAGCACAGCATCAATTTCACCACAACTCCATTGCAACAGTATTATTACTTTCATCGCTTACACAACAGCATCACCACCAATAGAATAACATCATCACCACTCCATTGCGACCTTTAAGTGCTGTGACAATCTTCATATCCACATTATATAATGCAATTGAGGAAGATGTTATCTTAATGTCATTTTTACATGCAATACCAACACGAGCTCAAGAATTTTTTTTTTTTCATCTATGACTTCATCAACAGCAGGGTGATGCAATTTTCTTGCAAGACATGATTTTGATATATTGTGTTCTTAAATTGTTCTCTACAAATCATTGTATTTATAAATAAATATATAAGTCTATAAATCCCCTTAGGGACAGGCTTTGGGTTAGCGTCACAAGGCATAGGATTAAAAAATTACTATCCCAATTTTTAACCAAAAAAAAAAATAACAAATTGCTCCAATTTTCTTGGATGCGGTAAAACTACTGAATTAATGAGAGAAATGAAAAAAAAACAAAAACAAACAAAAACAAACATGACACTTAGAATATTCAAAAACTTTTTGTTCCCCTCCCCCCTCCCCATACACGTTTATGTCTGGTCTTGCATACCATAAGAATGATCTCTCACTCCCTGAAGCTTCACTGGATAATCAGATTCACCATCCACTTGAACCACACCCGTTATTTCACCAAACTGCTCATAATGGGTTTGATGGTACCTAAACATAGATAATTATTTTTCCATCAGACAATTTGGGAACAAAGAATTAATAAAGAAATAATGCAAAGTATGAAAAAATCATGTACAGGTCATCACTGAAAAAACGAAGATAATGATACCTCACCCATGGTGCATACATACAAAAAAAATCATAATAAGATATTGTTTTAAATGTCTTCAGAGGTTCAAAGGGTGACAAAACATTTTTTTTAAAATTCATTTTACAGATAAAAAAAAAACCCTGTCATTGATAACAGATCATAGTCAAAACAAAAAAGGAAAATATCAGCAAAGTCCCATTTTTTTCACTATATAAATAACCTTTTACTGTGGTCCCATGTCGATATATTCGTTCTCGACTGTTTTTCAATTAATGTCCATAATCAAAAGTGTTCATAATGGTTCCCAAATATACAAAGGTTATATGGCTCTGACAAAATCCTTGTGCATTATATATATTTTAAATCTTTTTATTGCATAATTGTATGACTCTGGCCGGTATTTTTAATCACAATTTTAGCACTCAAACTTGCGTTTCCCCCATAAATTCAGTCCACATCTAAAACAATCCGCCTGCTTTGACCTTCATCACCCCCTCCACCATTGGTTAACACATCTTACTCATTGTTTGGACAATGGGACAGAAACAGTTGAGTGAAAATAAACTTTTGTCAGAAACCCAATCGTCCATTTTTTACAATCTATTTTGGCAGGAAACGTGAGATAACAATAACAAAATTGATGAACTTAGATCAATGTGCAGTTATTGACATGGGTACCTTCTAAACTTTATGGAGTCATGGTTGACCCCAAACACATCGTCACCACTATTTGCAATTGACAACTTCTCAATGTTTAGAATGGACAGAAACACCATGGATAAGAAAGGCAAGGGTGGTGTTTTCATTTTCAATAACAATATACTTAGTAGTCAGTCTTTGCTTTCCATGATTGGTGTTGTCCCTACAATACAAACGTGATGTACTCAGCTTCTAACAACAATATTGAAATATTAACCCTTAGCCTGCCACCTTATTACATACCACCTGAATTTTCCAAAGTCATTCCCCAGTGTTGACGGAAAGTCTGTAAGAGATGTATTAATAAATCATTTCATACTTTTAAAAATAACAGTTTCGTACTCGTTGGCAAAAATTTTTATGGGCTGTGCGAATCAATGTTACCCCCAACCTATTTTTTTTTTTAAAGAATAGATTACTATCATTATTATTATCATCATCATTAATAATAGACCTGTAAATTCTCAGTCAATTAACTGAAATCAATCAATTTGTCAAATTCAAATATTTACAAAAAAGGAAAGAAAGAAAGAAGTGAAGAAAGAAATAATTCACAAATCGTAGTCGAATGACGGTAAAGTAGTTAGGAGTGTTCCATAACGCTACGAATAGCTCATGGGAGCCGTTTATATTAACGATTGATTTATTGCCAAGGCTAAGCGGCGCTTTTTAGAATTGGCGTGACTGAACACATCCCAGTGTAAGTTCACACAGCCTTCGTTAAATTATTTTTTCACTTTCCAACCTGTCGTGATCCCAACGGTAGCCAATTTTAACGGAGCCGCCGAGTTTCATCTAAGCCCAAATTGACCACAATTACAAGCTGGGTTTTAAAAGTATAAAAAAAGTAAAATGCGAATGCCGGAAGTAACATCTCTAGGAGATGATAATCGGTGACACCTTTAAATCGAAAGTTAGATTAGGCTATTGCTACAAGCATATTTCGATTGCCTCACGTTGTAAACAAACTGGTTGACCGTTTCTTCACTGATTGGGTACCTGATTATAAGGAACAATGGTAAATAGCCTAATTAATTCCCTTGCAAATCAGGTCGTTTTCTGCCATTGTTTTGCTCAAGCCCAAGCGAGCTTGCTGTTTTGTGGCGATTTACCTTCATTTCGATTCTTTGAATTTTTCCGCTACGCCTGCCGAAGTTTCTTCTTGATAATTCACTTCTACTTAATAATTCAGTGTATTGGCCAGGAGTCATATTTATTTAAGTTTTTTTTTTCTGTCATTAACTGATTGAAAATCAAGTTTGCTCATTGCTACATTATTCTAATGTTCTCACAATGGCTGAGCTGTTCGTGGATCGCAATTCAGACTTGTCGAGCATTGATTAAGATGTGAGGAATAAATTCAATTGGTCATGGCTAGAAGTTAAAGATGATAATGGTGATTATTTTTCTGACTATGTCAGAAAAATTCCAGAGGCAGGAATATGACTTTAATGAAGTCATCTTTACCTATATGAATGACATGCTTATTTAATAATTTAGCATTCCTTCTACATCAAATTATGGCAATCATACTTCCAGTAAGAAATAACACCCACTATTTTAATGTATTGTATTTATCACTCTCCTCTCCAATGATGCCCTTAATTTTTAAACAATAATTGAATCTTCAGTTTGTCGAAGAGTTTCAGTCAATTTTTATAGAGCTCATTTACAGGTCTATAATAATAATAATTATTATTATTATTATTATTATCATCATTATTATTACCTTAAACTAACAAAACCTAAAAATTATTTCAGTTCCCTTTTTATTTTAAGGTCCCTTTTTCGTCTGTTTCATCCTGACAAAATACTGTCTTGAGAGTATGGGTCACATTTCTTTGATTGGAGACTATTGACTTACTTTAAGGGATTAATCATTTTTCCTGCAAAGCCAAACTAAATAAAAACTTTGTTGGTGCTAAACCGTAGGGAACGATAATCGGAGCCAAATGCACTAAGATTGCTAACATAATCAGAATGTCGGCAGTCGGTTTGGCTTAACAATGATGAGTGACATTAGAAGTGGTGAATCATTAATAAATAAACATAAATTCATAGCTTTCAATTTGAAAGTAAAAATTAAATGAACGGTTTGAATGACAAAAGATAATTTAGATTCTTAAAAATAAAAAAACTAACTTTTGAAGTGTATCAAAATATTCCCTTGACCATTTTTCTCTTGCTATAGAGTCGGCCATGGTGTGAGGATGAAGATCAGTATCAAAATCAAAGTAGTCAGTCTTTGCTTTCCATGATAGGTCAAATTCAACATTCACCATTGTTTTGGTTCCGTATTTTCTGGAAAAAAAAAATAATAATAATAATTAACGACAGAATGCACAGTTCATGAACTGCTGGGAAATTCATGAAGAGAACATATATAAAAAACACAGATTATATATATATAACACAATAACATTCCTCCCAGACACCTCAAATCAATCTCCCTGATGACTCCAGGAACTCTGGATGAAATAATTTTGTAGGAAATTATGTTTTTAAAAAACGAGGTGAGAACAAATAATCATTAATTTGCTCCAAGAATTTGTCGAGCACTCTATGTGGTTCCAGCTAACTCCCCTCAATCATATATATATATATGCATTTTTTTTTTCATAGTAAAATCATTAGTAATGATTATTAAAAAGAGCTCCATATTGACAATACTGTAATGGATTTCATATTTTCTGATCAGCAGATAAAGAGGCAGGGCCCTCCTGTTATTTCAATAAAGCAAATCGAAGTTAAGTACGGATTGACAATGGGCTCTGGTGAGCACAAGTGGGGATTGAACCAGGGACCATTGAGATAATGGGTAGTCAATAATAGAGGGGAGGAAACCTTGTGACCCTGGGTTGTAGATAGTAGTGGGTAATGAACTCAAGGAATGTCGACACAAGTGGGAAGTGAACCTGGGTTCACCGTGGACTATGGGATATAATAACCAGGGGAGAGTAACCCAGGACTTTGGGATGTGAGCATCAATGGGGAATAAACCTGGGACTATGGGCTGGTGAAACCGGTGAGGAGTTAACCAGGGACTGTAAGATGTTGACATGTTGGGAGTGGACAAGAGACTAAATGTACCCACTTTTTGAGATAGACACCCAGAACGATGTGAAGTGGATTGCAGCAGGGAGTGAACCCGAACTATGTAAGGTGGACATTAGAAGAGGGTAAATATGGGAATAGATACATAAGTGAGGAGTAAACCTGGGACTGGCTGTTGAAACAAGCGGAGAGTAAAGCCAGGACTGTGAGATATGGACATCTGAGAAGAGTAAACTTGTAACTTTGGGATAAGGACACCAATGGAGAATGAATCTGGGACTATGGGAGGTGGACATCACCAGGGAGTGATCATGGAACTACAAGATATGGACTCCAATGGGGAGTGAACCTGGAACTATGGGATGTGAACACCAGTGGGAAATGAACCCTAGGCTATGAGAGGCGGTCACCACTGAGAAGTGATCGTGGAACTGGAGCTTTGCTTACCCTTTGTTTTTCAATTAAATGTGAAGATTAAAAAAAAAAAGTGCATGAAAATAATTCAACCATATGTTTGTACATTTTTAATAAAGTTGGTTGAATGATTTAGAAAACATAACCATTTGAAAATGTTTCATTTTATTTTATTTTTTTTTGTGACCACCCGATATGTATATATGTTCATATATATATATAACAATATAAATACAAAGTTCACATTTTCTTCCTTAAAATATCTACAAACCTTAAAGGTCCTCTGTAGGAGAGAGACCATAATTCCATTGGACTGATAGGTGTAAGAGTCAGTCCTGACGCAGTATATGCTTTGTCACTTGCTTTGTCTACCAGCCATGTATCTGGCAGAGAAGGCAATTCAAGAAGGCCAATACCTGGAAGCTGAAATGACAATTCAAAAGAAAATCATATAAATACCCCACTGTAATCTTTATTATACACAGTGTTCAGATCAAATTGATCATATTCTAAAAATCAACTACAGCAAGGTTTGATCTGAACATTTGTGACCCCACGCCTCGAAGCGGTCTTAAGTCGGGATTTGGAAAACAAAGAAAATCGTTTTTTAAGTCGAAATGGTCAAAATTATAAAATTAGAGAGAGAGAGAGAGAGAGAGAGAGAGAGAGAGAGAGAGAGAGAGAGAGAGAGAGAGAGAGAGAGAGAGAGAGAGAGAGAGAGAGAGACAATGAACAATGTGGATGAACGCTAAGAAAAAGGGGAGGAGACTTAATTAGTGACATGAGGTTGTAGTTCAAAGAAGGAAGACAGTAGGCGTAAATATTCCGCAATGGTATCATTGATAATGCAGTATTATTGAATAATGTAACTGTAAGGAAGATAATACCTAAGCACAAATATTCTCTAAAACTGACCTTGACATATAACAAAGTTTGAACAACATTATCTTGTCTTCTAGCTGTAGCTGCTACAAAGAAAACGTCATCTTCATTTCCAGCGTTGAAGTAAACAGCATCAACTGCCTGATAAAAGGATGTATGAAAAATGCAAAGCTTTAGATCATGAGAAATTCCATATATATGCATCCGCCACTTTAATAAGGGCATTTTTGTGTGGAGTTATCAAAAGATTGGGTTATAGTTTATTTCTAAGGGCTTTACGGTGCTTGTGAAACATATAGAGGTTATTTCAGCACCAGTTAAAAAGGAAGAAGATGGGATAGTAAAAAAATCTAGACAAAGCAAACAAGAAAGGTTAGACAAAGGGGGAATGATTCAATTAGGGAACAGATGTAGATTCCAAGAGCAAACTATGAATGTGTTGGGTTTTTTTAGATCACCTAAAAGTTCTATCCAGACACAAGCGCAGGATCCCAGCAAGAGGAATACACTCAAATTATATTATGCTTATAAAGCATGACAATAAAAACAAAGCAAAACAAAACAAAACGGGCACAATATATAAAATAACATTGCCGAAAGTAGAAACCAGAACCTCACAGCTGTGAGATCAACATCATGACCACTGGACCAGACTGCAAGTTGACAAAGGAGGTTGGTTCTTTTATATAAACAAACAAAAATTGCGGAAAACAGGTCAAGTACCAACAGCTTCTCACACTACAATATTATGATGCTCAATCCAGGCAGAAAACTTTCCTCCGCAAATCCACGTAACAGCCATTGGCACAATATAATGCTCAACCTTTGCTTCACAGTTTCAGGTTCTTTGCAGCAACACGTGGAACAGCTGGAAAGTTCCTATTGATGTAGGGTGGCTGCTATTAGACAAGTTCTAGAACTTTGCAACATCGAGTGCTGTTTCTTGGTGCTACAGCGGCCTGGCAACTTCTGCCCCCAACAAAGACCAGCAACATGTGGAACAGTTGGAAAGTTCCTACTGATGTAGGGTGGCTACTATTAGAAAAGTTCTATACCTTTGTTTGCAACATCTTGGTGGTACAGAGGCCTGGCAACTTCTCTCCAACTTCTGCCCCCAACAAAGACCAAATTTTTTCAAGTGGACTTCCATCTTGTATATGCAACCTCATCCGGAGTCAGGGAAGCCTAGTAAAAGGGCTGCTGTGACTTGATTTGGCTCGCACTAGGGGCACCTTCTATTACTACTGTGCATCAGAGGATATTCTATCATGATACCAAGATGGCAGCAGCTTCTATTGGTCTCACAGTATAATATTATTATGATCTATCCAGGCAGCAATTCGCAACCACATTTGTGTTCAGTTGTGAACCATTTGGTAGACTTGTCACAACACAAAGCTTGACCAAATGCTCTCGTGGAAAGTTGATGGGGTCAATTTACCTGAAAGTGTGAGAGACAGAATAGTGAAGCCAGTTTGCCTGAAATAATGCTATAATAAATTTTTTTGCTATCTGCTACTTGGCGTGCTAATCAAGCACTTCTGAGGACATCCACCTTGGCACTATGCTATTCCGCCCCCGAGTATTGTGCTCCAATGTGGGGTAGAAGCAGGAAGGTTTAAAAAGCCGATGCACATAGTGTCAGGAATGCTGGAACAATGCCTAGAGAATGGGGCCCGATAATGGCAGCAATCCAGCCCCCTGATGTCAAACAGGAGACGATTACAAAGAACTGGCTTAATAAGATCAAAGAGATAGGGAATGGAGATACCCCTCTCAAGCACATAATGGACGGTGCTCTCATTTCGAGCCCGAAATAAGTCCCGGCAGCCCTTGTATGTAGAATCCCTGACTTTGAACAGAGGTGTACATACGAGATGGAAGTCAGTTTGGACGAATTCAATCCCTCGAGGGGGTGGGGACATCGACTTTTCAAAAGTGGGGGAGACGTTGCCAGGCTTTTCCACCAGCAAGAGGGGACATTGGGTGGCAGCCAATCGACTTTGGTCAAGAACTTGCTTAATGGCATAATCGCTGCATCAGTAGGGACTTTCCACCTGTCCAACATGTACCCATTGTGGTAACGAGCCCGAAACCAAAGAACATCTAGTTGAACGGTGTTGTGACAAAGCTTCCAAGTGGGTTTGCGACGGTGCACAAGTACGGTGCAAAATTTGCTGATTGGATCGATCGTCATAGCATAATAATAATAGTGTGAGCACTATTAGGAGCTGCTGCCGTGTGAATACCAATCTTCTCCCCCCACCCCCCTGATCCCTCATCCATCAATAAGATAGAAATGATTAAAAGAAGGGCATGTCAATTTGTCTGCAAAGACAACCGACAACTCTAGAGTAAAAGCCGCGATGGAGCATTTAAACTGGATCCCACTTATTGAATGGAGAAAGACGCAAAAGCTGAATATGAATTATGTTCTTCAAGGGCCGACAGGGAATCACCACCATCCCAATTAACAACATTGAAAAACCATGGAAGAAAAGAAAATGCATATTCCAGAATCAATGCACACAAACAGTCGTTCCTTTCCAGTATCATTCGTGCATGGAACAGCATCCTTGACAGAACAACCAATAATCTGACAATATTCTAAAGTTATCTCGACCTGTTAAAACCAATAGATATTATGTCAGTGACACCCTACCAAATCTAGTTGCGTCAATCTTCATAACATGGAGCTGCTGCAACTATTTTGGATTGGATTTGATGATGCACTAATGCTGTGGTGATAAGTAAATGTTCATACTCATTCACGACCATAAGTTAATAAGGGTGAGTGGGTTGTTGAAGCAGAATAGATCGCTGTCCAATAGAGGAAGGTGATGATGCCCAGTTGAATAATACTCAAAGTCAGAAAGCTTTGAAAGCTTGAAACTTTGATTCCCTAATTAATTCGCTGTGATTATCCCCAGACACCTGTCTGGGGATAATAAAAATTTGTTATCCCCAGACACCTGTCTGGGGATAACGAATTTTCATTATCCCCAGACGCATATTTGAAACTCCGCTCTTTTAAACAATTATCCACATTCCAGAATATGGAATGTTTCCAGATGCACATAGAAATAAGGAAAGTTAATAAACTATCTATAAAAACATAAAATTAACCAACATTAAAATCAGTTGTTACTACATATACACAATATGCGTCGACTTCGAAGTGGGTGTCATGGCCGAATGGTTTAGTCGTCTGCCCTGGAAGTTTGACCATAATCGACGTTGTGGGTTCGAATCCTGGTAACGTCACTTTTTTTTTTTTAAATTCCGTCTTCTTTTTACAGAACGTTGAAGGGGATAAATGTCCCATCCATCCTCCCCCCTCCTCTTTTTTTTATTATTAAACTCTCTCTCTCTCTCTCTCTCTCTCTCTCTCTCTCTCTCTCTCTCTCTCTCTCTCTCTCTCTCTCTCTCTCTCTCTCTCTCACTATTGTTTTTTTCTAGTTTCTAGCAAATATATTCGTCCCCACTCCGAGCTCAAATAGTGTCTAAAAAGAATAAATAATTAAAAAGCAAAGAAACAGAAATATTCAGAGAGCGACCAAATGGTCAGATAGAGGAGAAAAAAAAAAACAATAATTGTTTTTAAAATAAAAACAATAATTGTTTTAAAAATAAAAACAATTTAAGAAATTCATGCTCAGAAACGGAACATTTACATAAAGGTTTAGCAAACAAAAAACTCTAAGGTTTAGGTCAAAATATAAAAAAAAAAAAGAAAAAGAGAGATTTCCCTCGGAGCAGGGAATAGTGTTAACAACAACAACAACAATAATAATAATAATAATAATAATAATAATAATAATAATAATAATAATAATAATAATAATAGTAATAGTAATAGTATGATAATAAGAGTATTAATAATAAAAAATAATACTATTATTGATAATAATATAATAATGATTATGATGGTAATAGTAATAATAATAACAAATATTACAATTATTAATATTATTTATTATTATTATTATTATTATTATTATTATTATTATTATTATTATTATTATTATTATTATTATTATTATCATTGACCAAAACAAAACAAAAAAAAAAAAAACAATAATAGATCTAGAGCAAATTAAATAATGAAATAATATTATCGGAGAAATAAAAAATTCAACTGATTAAAAAAAACTCTTGCTCGGAACTCGGAACAAAAGTGAAAACAATGAAAATCAATTGGGAAGAAAGAAAGAAAAGTAAAAAAAAAAATAAAATGAGTGGGGGGGGGGGGGGGGGGGGGGCGGCGGCCGGTCGCGACTGGGTCGAATCTGTGCAGGTAAAAGGAGTAAAATGAAAGGTGGCCTTACCCACTGAGCTGCCTATCCACACCGCTATTGGAATATTTAAAATTCATATATGAGCTAAGCATATTTCCACCATTTTTGCTTCCTTGTTTTGCTACGGTAGTTATTTTCATCTCTGATTCGAATAAAAATATGTTGTTGGATCTAGTTTGGTGGACGTGTGATACTAAATTGTATTGTCTTGTGCGAAGCAGACAGGAAAATAACAGGTGTGGGTTTTGGGCTTTG
Source organism: Berghia stephanieae (assembly GCF_034508935.2). Classification (NCBI taxonomy): domain Eukaryota; kingdom Metazoa; phylum Mollusca; class Gastropoda; order Nudibranchia; family Aeolidiidae; genus Berghia; species Berghia stephanieae. The sequence goes on from NC_088362.1 coordinate 73,082,685, forward strand.
GGGCGAACAACACCATGGCCTAGGAATTCGTCCGCGACATAAAAATTATTCCCGGTCGTCCCCAAAATTGTGGCCAGAATGAGCAAATTATAGAAACAAGAGATGATCAATAAAGTTAACAGGTAGGTAGGTAATGAAAATTTAAATGGTTTGTGGACTATGAACAGATTTGATGATTAACAACTTTCTTCCTGGTTGAAAATAAAAAGTCGAATTGCCAGTTTGACGTTTTCAGATCAAAGTAACAAAAGAAATTTCATTGATCCATTTGCTTTAAAATATTTTTTTAAAAAAAGAGCTGGATTTGACATTTGATCACTATTTACTTTCATCTTGTGTTAAATATCACTTGATATATTAACTGTTTTGGGACACAACCACTAGTATTTTTCCAGAATATTTGGTATTTTTCACGCCTAGTTTGGCATTTTGCATAAAATCTTTCTGCCCACTTGCTACATGCGTCTGGGGATAGTATCCTCAGACAGGTGTCTGGGGATAACAAAAATTGGTTATCCCCAGACAGGCGTCTGGGAATAATGACAGCCTAATTAATTCATCAACTTGGAAGCATATGAATTATTTTTTAAATATTGTCCAAGAACACTTGCACTGGACAGAGATTAATGATGGAAACAAATTACTAACTGGATACTAGAAAAGGACTGACTGACAGTAAAGCTAAACATGGTTCATGTATGGCAAGCGTCCATAGAGACAGCGTTCATTCATTGTCCAATGTTCAAAACTTACAAGTTTTTCAGATTCTGGTAGCTCCTGAACCCGGTCCATTTCTTCAGGAGAGTTCCTAGATTTGACACCATACCCAGCGTTTTCTCCACTTGCTTCCTGTTTGTTTTGTTGCAGCAAGTTAAAACGTCTTCGACGCCATAACATAAGACGAATAAGCATGTATTTCAATGGATACCAAAATCCATTTTGTGCATAAATCTTTGGGATCTTTTTAGAATGAAACGAAATTAGCCAGTTAAAAGTCAGCCACACAAGCGGTCCGATACAAATACTGGAAAGTATAGCAATCAAGATATACATAATTTCCAAAATTATAAGATTAAGAGTGAGGGTGACAAGCACATGAAAATATATATCTATCTCTCTCAACTCTCAGGCTTTGCAAGGCTCTCCACTGCCACTACAACAGAAATCCAAAGTCTGAGAAGATAAACTGCCGAGCCGGGCAATCAAGTCAAAGTTCGACCAAATGCCAAATAACATCCGATAAATCACTTGTCAACAAACATTGTCATGAACATCAGTCTCACACACGGTTGCCAGATAATACTTTATAAATCAAACTATTACGGAAAAAAAAATCCAGATTAAATAAAAATTAATCCAGATTTCTGAAAAATGTTCAAAATGAATAACCGAAAAAAAATTAAAAAAATAAAAAGCAATATCCACTAAACGAGCTCAATGCGCTTTACAAGGGATTCCTGGTCAACAGGAACACTTAACATGTAGAAGGTGACATGACGCCTGTTAGGCAATATTACAATATATTTTTTTTCGGACAAAGACAGCTCTGTTAATGGCCACGTACTCATCTTACACCTGAGTAAAGTGAGATAATATGAACACAGAGCCTTTCCCAATGACTCAATTATGCGCCGAGCTAGGCTCGAACCCAGGACCTGCCGATCCGTAAGTAAGTGTCAAACACAAGACCACATAGCCACACTTTATCTAGTTTACCCTAATCGTCTCTAGGTACGTTTGTGTTGAAAATATTATGGCTAGTAAGCTTAAATGCTGGCTAACAAACTTCTTGGCGTTTGTGTGTTGAACCCATGACCTCAAGAAGTCGCGAGAACGGTTCAAGATGCTTGATGCCACTTTTTTTTTTTGGAGTGGTGGATAGCTTCGACTGTAGAGCTACCCCTCTCCCGGCCAGTCGGAGTTGTCGTACCAGTAAGGTCGTGAGTTCGAGCCCCCATCGCCACGAAAGCTTTTTATTGTCTTCTGGCACTTTTCTACTCACTTCATTTCTTGTTATTACCAACATAAATGCCTGCTCCACTCACTTTTCTGAATTAATAATCACCACTAATAGCCAGAGAAATGCTATCACAAGTGTAATGGTTATGAATTGAATATTGTTATCCAAAATGTGTTATTTTTGTTGTATGAAATAGCAGTTTTGAGAATTTCTTACTGGCAAATTAGTCCAAAAATCAAAATTTAGAATGACAATCCAAAGACGTCAAAAATATTTTTTTTAAATAGGCGGTTTGGATTAAAATATACCAACCTGACAATCCAGATAGGAAAAAAAAAAAACAAAACATGTCAGATGTTTTTATATTATTGTTATTATTATTATTATTATTATTATTATTTATTATATTATTATTATTATTATATTATTATTATTATTATTATTATTATTATTATTGTTATTATTTAAAGTGCCTAACCGATCGTATGGCGATTTTCTGTCGTTAACATCAGTAAATCTTTTTGTTTGTTTTTTTACATCAATTATAATGATATAGAGTAGGTACTGCATTTAATTTGTGAAATAAAATTTTCAACAACAAAAAAATGCTTTGTGAACGTATTGAATCCTGAAACCATTTTTTAAAATATGCCTATTTTAAAAGTAAAAGTGCGACAATGTGGTCTAGTGGTATGCAGTGGCGGTTCTAGCCTATTTACAGTGGTGGGGCAAAGATGATTCGGTCATAAATATATATATATATATATATATATATATATATATATATATATATATATATATATATATATATATATATATATATATATATATATATATAATATTTTTTTTTTATTTTATTTATTTATTTATTTTTTAATTAATTTTTTTTTAATTATTATTTTTTTTTCACCTTTAAAAAATAATATTTCAACTACAAATAATCACATTCATAATGAAATGACAATACAAGTAGATTTTAATTATTCCAAACGTAATCAAAACTGAATCACGAAAGAGAATACCACTAAAAAATAAAGCGACGAGACATAATGCGACAACACCTTGACAATACAAGTCCATTTCGTTCACTCGAAAAAATTAAAGATTTGCTTTAATCCCTCAACGGCGAGATTAATATTTCTGTTACATTATTGGTTTTCAGTAGTATGTAGTAACCTTAAAGTTTTAATCGAGAAGCAACAACAGCGATATGACTCGAGTTTCATTCAGAGCTCAAATTGCATTTCACTGCTGTCTTGATGATTAGAGTGATTGTGCCGGTGGTGGTAGTGGTTGGAATAGTGGTAGCGGTGGTGGTGGTGGTGGAGGAGGATGTAATTATGGTAGTGGTTTTGGTGGTGCTGTTGGTTAGAATGATAGTTGTGGAGACGATGACGGAAATGTTATGATGATGTTGATATTGTTTTTATTGCTATTGTAGTACTTGTTGTTAATATTGTTGTTGTTGTTAATGATGAGATGAGATGATGATGATGATGATGATGATGATGATGATGATGATGATGATGATGATGATGATGATAATGATGATTGTGATGACAACGACGATGTCGTCGACAATGATGGTTACCATACGATATTACAAAGTTTATTCAATCTTAGGCTTTCGACAATAAATCATACAATTTGATGACCACATGAAAGTGGGAAAAAAAATGGTAAATGGAACCAAACAATAAACTGATACCATTAATAACCACACAAAAATACAACAATAGTAATACCACCAATACGTACAATAATAATAATAATAATAATAATAATAATAATAATAATAATAATAATAATAATAATAATAATAATAATAATAATAATAATAATAATAATAATAATAAAATAATAATAATGATGATGATGATGATAATAATAATAATAATAATAATAATAATAATAATAATAATAATAATAATAATAATAATAATAATAATAATAATAATAATAATAATAATAATAATAATAATAATAATAATAATAATAACAATAATAATATTACCATCATCATTACTACCACCACCATCATTACAACTACCACCACCGCTACCACTATCACTACCACCATCACCATCATTATTACGTTTCCAATCATTTTTTCTCGTTTAAAAAAAAATTGATATCTATCAAAAAAGTCGAAATTCCGGTCATTTTTTTAAAGGGTAGTTAAAATATCTACGATTTTATTAGCCCTGAAAACTACGATTTTTATTTTCCTATTTCAAGTAGGCAGCTCTGCTATGACAAGTACTCGTATCAGTATCAGTTCCATAGTCAAAATAAGACAAACAAAAACAACGTTTATTTAATCTTAGGCTTTCGCCAATACTTCATACAATACAATTAAGACAAAATAATGTTACGAATTTCTCCTCATGCATTCGTTAGACTATAACAATAACGACCGTGTTATCTTTACTCCTTACCCAACCAACCCCGAGCTTCCCGCCTCTTCATCGCGAACTATCTTATGTATGTATTAGCTTCAGGACGGGCAAGTACGGAATCTGCCCACCCTTCCGTATTTCCTCTATAAGTCAGTTAGAATTCAACTCTCTCCTTTCTCAGAAGAGTATTTCTCGTATACTAATTCAAATGTTGAGCAAACCAAAATGGTGGTTGTATTTTATATATTTATTTAGTCGTGACTTTTGAATAAAAGTGTTTTGTTTTATTATACGGAATACAATAGAAAATTACATTGTTTTGCAAAATTATTTTGTCAGGCAATAAAAATACAGGGGTAATTACTTTAAGAATTAAAAAAAAAAGAACTAACAAATTAATTTGTTAAAAAACAAAACAAAAAACAAAAACAAAAACAACAACAACAAAAAAACAAATAAAAAAACAATTTAAATAAATGAGTTTTGAGAAGCACTAAAGAAAACGAGAAAAAAAAAGAAAAGTTTAAATGGATAAACAAATATATAAAAACAACACAAATCAATACTAAATTGATATAAAATTAGTAAATTAATAAATTTAATTCAATACTGGAACATTCCCAAAGTCATTACATCAATGGTACCAGCACAAGTAAGGCAATAAATAAGAAAAAGTTCGTTTGCCAAAATCTCTATTTAGTTTTCACTGGTTAATAAGGTGGGCTCATTTGAATTAGCCCGACCTAGTACTAGAGAGGCCAGACAGCAAAAATCGGAGTTAGTTCACCGTCAGGCGACGAGACGATGAGATGACGATTTGGGCGGAGTGGAGTGGTTGGGGGGGGGGGGGGGTGTTAAAAAAAAGAACAGGAGCGTATCCTGGTTTATGCATTACGGGGTGCATGGTGATTCGCAATCTATCAAAAATACACACAAATTGATTTCAGTACGAAGTATAAAGTTTACGTAGTAACTTTTGAAATTATCTAATTTAAATTTGATTATTTCGGACCTGGTAATACAGCATATAACTTGAAAAAACAGGCTGGTATTTGCCCACCCTGCCCATTATTACCAGCCGTCCCTGGTGGTATGACACTCGCTTTCGGATCGGTCCGAAAGTCCTGGCACATAGTCCTTGGAAAAGGCTCCTTATTCACATTCCTCAATGTACCAAGGTGTAAAATGAGTATCTGGCTGTTAACATCGTTGTCTCTGTCGGAAAAAATTGCAAATATCGCCTAACCTTCCTAAATGTTACGTGTTGCCGTTGGTCAGGGACCCTTGTAAAACGCTTTGAGCACGTTTTGTGGATATTGCTCTATATAAAAGCTCATTTTTAAAATGCAAACAGGCCAAATTGAAAAATCCCGCGTGTCCGTTTGATTGGGTTCTCGATTCTCAAGCAGCAGGAGACTGACGACGAAGATTGTGCGCCGTGAAACGAAGATTCCCAGTATTACGTAATTAGCTTGACATAATAATTATAGCGTTCTAATTGGTCAGAATCAGCGTGGGTGCGCAACCGGATGCGCGGGTTGACGGAGGTAGGAAACAATAACAAACCCACATGGTTGCCATTACCTCCACCATCATTCTCGCTCACGGTTTGTGGAAAGCACTTCATTACAGGCACGTAATAGTGAATCTAGTTTTTGTTTTGAACATTTCTATTATTATTCGTTGTAAATTGACCCATATTAAAAGAAACATACAAACAAAACAGGCATGACCAGTCACTAACAATGCCGTGTAGTGTGTAGACAGTAACACAGTACGGTGAACATGACTGACACTGGGATCGGAATGTCGGAACCCATGAGTCGTTCGCAACTCTGCCTCACGTATTCATTTAATCAGTCAATTTAATTTTTATTAAGCTTGCGTAAAACATACAAACAAAAAAGACATGACCAGTCACTAACAATGCAGTGTAGTGTGTAGACAGTAACACGGTACGGTGAACATGAATGACACTGGGATCGGAATGTCGGAACCCAGTAGTCGTTCGCAACTCAGCCTCGCGTACTCATTTAATCAGTCAATTTAAATTTCATTTAGCTTGCCTATTCTTCAAGTTTATGATATATTCACTTTTTCTATTTAAAAAGGGTAATCCAAACAGACCATAAAAACAATTTTATAATAAGCCGACTTCAACTTCCATCACTTACGACACGAACTTATTTTGGGTGGTTTTTTTTTAACAAAACCGTTTGACTCAAACTAAAGCTTCGGCATTGGATAAGGAGCGAGGTCCCTGTTGCCATCTTGCTTAGTTTATACAGAGACTGGGTTGCCAGCTTGGCTGTTCTTGATAAATAGTAGTAAATAGCACAACCTTGTGCAATGAGAGAGAGAGAGAGAGATTTTGAACAAAAAACGAATATCTCTCTCTCTCTCTCTCTCTCTCTCTCTCTCTCTCTCTTGCCTTCTCTCTCTCTCTCTCTCTCTCTCTCTCTCTCTCTCTCTCTCTCCCTCCCTCTCTCTCTCTCTTCCTATTTCATCTGTCACACTGTTTGACAATCTTCTTCACCTGGCTCACTTGTACTTGTAATATCGGGTGTAAGGTAAAATTTTCAACAATTATTATTATTTATAAAATGCAGAAACTTTGCAAACAAACCGATAGACTAGATATTAATTCGATTCGAAAAGTGGAACACAAAAGGAGAATTTGCGAATACCCGGTCCAGACATAAGCGTCATGGTCTTATTTATAAAGTGCAGAATCTTTGCAAATAAACGGATAAAATAAGATTAATTCGATTCGAAAAGTGGAACACAAAAGCAGAATTTGCGAATGCCCGGTCCAGACATAAGTGTTATGGTCTTATTTATAAAATCTAGAAACTTTGAAAATAAACGGACAAGATAGAGATTCATTCGATTCGAAAAGTGGAACACAAAAGCAGAATTTGCGAATGCCCAGTCCAGACATAAGCGTTATGGTCTTATTTATAAAGTGCAGAAACTTTGCAAATAAACGGATAAGATAGAGATTCATTCGATTCGAAAAGTGAACACAAAAGCAGAATTTGCGAATGCCAGTCCAGACATAAGCGTTATGGTCTTATTTATAAAGTGCAGAAACTTTGCAAATAAACGGATAAGATAGAGATTCATTCGATTCGAAAGTGGAACACAAAAGCAGAATTTGCGAATGCCCGTCCAGACATAAGCGCTATGGTCTTATTTATAAAGTGCAAATTGAAATAAAGGAGACTAGATGTTTTCGTCGAAAAGTAACAAAAGAATTGCGAATACCTCCAGATAGCGTATAGTATTATAGTAGAATTTTGCAATGGATAATAAGATAATCGATTCGAAAAGTGGAACACAAAAGCAGAATTTGCGAATGCCCGGTCCAGACATAAGCGCTATGGTCTTATTTATAAAGTGCAGAAACTTTGCAAATAAACGGAAAAAACAGATTAATTCTAATCGAACAGTGGAACACAAAGGCAGAATCTGCGAATGCCCGGTCCAGACATAAGCGTTATGGTCTTATTTATAAAGTGCAGAAACTTTGCAAATAAACGGATAAGATAGAGATTCATTCGATTCGAAAAGTGGAACACAAAAGCAGAATCTGCGAATGCCCGGTCCAGACATAAGCGTTATGGTCTTATTTATAAAGTGCAGAAACTTTGCAAATAAACGGATAGACTAGATGTTATTTCGATTCGAAAAGTGGAACACAAAAGGAAAATTTGCGAATACCCAGTCCAGACATAAGCGTCATAGTCCTATTTATAAAGTACAGAATCTTTGCAAATAGACGGATAAAATAGAGATTAATTCGATTCGAAAAGTGGAACACAAAAGCAGAATTTGCGAATGCCCGGTCCAGACATAAGCGCTATGGTCTTATTTATAAAGTGCAGAAACTTTGCAAATAAACGGAAAAAACAGATTAATTCTAATCGAACAGTGGAACACAAAGGCAGAATTTGCGAACAACCGGTCCAGACATAAGCGTTATGGTCTTATTTATAAAATCTAGAAACTTTGCAAATAAATGGATAAAATAGAGATTAATTCCATTCGAAAAGTGGAACACAAAAGCAGAATTTGCGAATGCCCGGTCCAGACATAAGCGCTATGGTCTTATTTATAAAGTGCAGAAACTTTGCAAATAAACGGAAAAAAACAGATTAATTCTAATCGAACAGTGGAACACAAAGGCAGAATTTGCGAACAACCGGTCCAGACATAAGCGTTATGGTCTTATTTATAAAATCTAGAAACTTTGCAAATAAATGGATAAAATAGAGATTAATTCGATTCGAAAAGTGGAACACAAAAGCAGAATTTGCGAATGCCCGGTCCAGACATAAGCGTTATGGTCTTATTAATAAAATGCAGAAACTTTGCAAATAAACGGATAGACTAGATATTAATTCGATTCGAAAAGTGGAACACAAAAGCAGAATTTGCGAATGCCCGGTCCAGACATAAGCGCTATGGTCTTATTTATAAAGTGCAGAAACTTTGCAAATAAACGGATAAGATAGAGATTCATTCGATTCGAAAAGTGGAACGCAAAAGCAGAATTTGCGATTGCCCGGTCCAGACATAAGCGTTATGGTCTTATTTATAAAGTGCAGAAACTTTGCAAATAAACGGATAAGATAGAGATTAATTCGATTCGAAAAGTGGAACACAAAAGCAGAATTTGTGAATACCCGGTCCAGTCATAAGCGTCATGGTCTTGTTTAAATGAAACAATGCCATTTAAAAAAATATATGGTCAATGAGTAATTAAGCTAAATATGCGGAGTTCAGTTAGATAACTTGATCTGTGAATTTTTTTTATAATTAGCTGTTTTTATTCTCCATTATTTACTTTATGTGATTAAGTTTATAATTGAAATACAAACTTTATCTCACTTATCAATGTTTTGCAATAAAGGAGAGTGTGAGTGAACCTGAGCAAAGGAAATTATTTGAGAGAGTGATATTTATCATGCTTTTCAGTTTGTAGTTGAATTCTAGAATGGATTCTTTATAGTTCTCATTGATTGTATGTCAGTGTGTCAGTCTTTAGGACACCGATTACCCTAATGCGGCCACAATTTACAATGTGACGGCCACAAGCCCGTTAAACGCAGAGTGGGGTATTGTTGTTTGCAAGTAATGCTATGGTTTTAATAGGATATCTGTCTCCTATTAAAATACATTCCTGTGTTGGATTTTGGATTAAATTCATGTCTTCTTCGGATTTTGGGATATTTAATTTTCATGGATTGTGATTGTGATTTTCAAGACTATTAATGTAAGTAAATGCCCAAATAGATATTTTTATTCATTTATTCTTTATTTATTTTTTTTTAGTTTTGTTTTGTTTTGAAGCATTTATTATAAGAAATATTGTACATATGCACTTATACACCAAAGACTATATCCTTTCAACTGCTTATTATTATTATTATATTATTATTATTATTATTATTATTATTATTATTATTATTATTATTATTATTATTATTATTATTATTATTATTATTATATTATTATATTATAATTAATAATAATAATAATAATAATAATAATAATAATAATAATAATAATAATAATAATAATAATAATAATAATAATAATAATAATAATAATAATAATAATAATAATAATAATAATAATAATAATAATATAATTAATAAAAGTGCATTGAGTGAAATCCCAATCATGTTTGCCCAAATAAAACTGGCGCTAGAATCCCGACTACCTGTCTAAACGAATGTTGTTTGTACGATACATACTAACTACACGTTCAATACCGGGGGCAGAAAATATACGTTTGGTTTTATGAAATTAAAACAGTAGTCCCACATTGTTCTTTGATGTTATTTGTGGTTGCATTTGCTTTGAAACTTACACATTATATTGTGTTACATTGTTTACAAAATATTTCTGGTACTCGTATGCATGTGTAGTCAACGGACCACCGGTCAATCGTGTTCTTTATTATTTTATTATTAATTTTGGCTTGACATCTTACATATGTGAATTTGACAGGTTGTTATGGATGGTAATTATAACATTAAGTGATTTTTAAACATTTTTACGGCGTTTTAAATGTCTTTCTTGCATTCATTGCCGAGCACCTCCACTTTTCTGTTACTATTTTAACGATCAGCTGATTTTCTCTTGCCTCCCCTTTAATTTCGCGGACTTTTTTCAGAACGAGGCGTGGGAGTGGCTAAAACACGACTTTTATTACAGGTATGTCGATTCCCTACTGTCATCAAAAAGTAGTAGTCCTGCAGATCCATTCGGTCCATGGAGCCGGAGTTTATCCCGGTTTCTGTAGCGTGAAACGGACATTAACAATTGCTTGCTATCTTTATCATTGAACGCTAGTCTATCGCAAAGTGTCGGGATCGATCTCGGTCCCATTGATTGTGAAGCGAATACTCTACCAACTGAACTCAACCACTATTCACAACATTCGCCCTTTACTTTGACTGAACATAGGAAATTGTTCTTAGGCCAAATTGTTGTTTTTCCCCTGTTTGGTAGCCTATCGTTCTCATTCACCTTGACATTCTTAATCCTAGCCCCGCTACATTTTAATTTCATTCAGGCCAATATTTTGTATAGATATATCGATGATGACGTCACACAGGCCTTTGTTATTGTTTTTTGCCATCCATGTAACGTTCAAGGTTACACATAGTTTTATGTGTTGGTCCGTTAAACTTCCGGATGTTAATATTGTGAAATGCTAAGCAAAACGCACACTATCTATACAATTTACTTAATACAATTATTAGCTAACGAATTAGGCACTAAAGGATTACAACATGGAGGATTTGATATAAATGTATATTATTATTAATCTTCAATTGATTTTAACAGATGATTAATCGATGTTTTTCGATTTTGCGTTATTTTTGCTTATTATAAAGCGGCAAGCTCTCACGCCTTCTAAACCTTGTTTATTGCCAATTTAATTATGCATTAAATCCACGATTAATTAAATCTTGCTATAAGTTACACGTCCAGTTTTGTGAAGACGATATAACTTGTAACTAAACTTTGCACAAATAAAGTACAACATCGTTAATATGAATGAAAACTTTTTGGTAAATCCAAGCTATTATCGCAAGCCTTCACGGAATTACACCAAGTACAGACTACTTTTTATAACATCTTCTGGTGATGATGATGATGATGATGATGATGATGATGATGATGATGATGATGATGATGATGATGATGATGATAATAACAATAATAATAATATTAATAATAATAATAATGATAATAGTAATAATAACAATCACAACAACAACAACAACAACAACAACAACAACAACAACAACAACAACAACAACGATAAATAATATATAATAATAATAATAAAATAATAATAATAATAATAATAATAATAATAATAATAATAATAATAATAATAATAAAAAGAACACAAGCACAATAATCCCTCCCCCATTTCTCTCTCTCTCCCCCTCTCTCTCTCTCTCTCTCTCTCTCTCTCTCTCTCTCTCTCTCTCTCTCTCTCTCTCTCTCTCTCCTCCTCGCTCGCTCGCTCGCTCGCTCTCTCTCTCTCTCTCCCTCCCTCTCTCTCTCTCTCTCTCTCACACACACACACACACATAACACACACCCCTCTCTCTCTCTCTCTCTCTCTCTCTCTCTCTCTCTCTCTCTCTCTCTCTCTCTCTCTCTCTCTCTCTCTCTTCGTCTTTTAAAGGGAAAGAATATTTTTTATTGATTATGTCCCTTTATCGGAGACAAAGCGGAAAATATTCTCATACAACAATTAAATTTAAAACGGCTATTATTTTAACGCCATGGATCGATTGTGCTGGATTTTTAATGAACGTCTCAGAACATGGTCTAGTTTTATCCAAATAAAAACTAGCATGGTGCCAGTTTTTTTCTGGGCCGAACCCTAAACCAAGTGGACTATAGGCCTATGTACCAAAACTTGGCAAAGGCATTGTAATAAGGGAAACAACTCTCACTTTAAAGATAAATTTGAAAATATGAGCTAATTTTCCTTTATATATTTCAAATTTCGAAAAGTAAAAATAAAAAATAATAATTTTTTAAAATGATAATAATGTTAAAATTGTTGATAGTCTAATATTTATATAAAATAATATATTATATAACATTTATTCTAGTGGTCTTACTAATGATTAAAATTTATATAGAAACGTATATATTTAACCATTACTATTATCCGGTCAGAGTATCTTACTCGAGGTGTTAATCAAATATATTATGTTTGTTTAGAAGGCAATGTTTCACCATAACAAGTGAAATGAATTGCTTAAATCAATTCGGGTAGAGTCGGGGAAATTCGCCGTCGGGAAATTCGCCACTTCTCACACCCCTCTCTTGAAATGCAAATAACCCATCTTACCTATTATTGGACGAGTCCAAGTGTCACATCATCACTTTGATGCTCTTTTCATCTATTGTTTTTAATCTACCAATCAGCATTTAGTACATTAATATCATGACACAATCGTGTCAATTAACGTCATAGCGTGTCTGTCGTTCTGTGCGCCTGATTCGTCCGAAATCCAACACCCGCCATTCCAAAGTCCTACTTTCACTCGTTGTCATTTTAAGCGTTTTTTCAGCTTAGATCCTTACTCTACAACCTGTTATTTTGATATTGTATGATTTAAACATTAGTTTTGATGTTCCCATCATTTGCAATAGTTAAAAATATTCGTTTATTTTTTAATTGAGGGTCCCAATGATAACACTGCTTTCGGGGAAATTCGCCACTAGTATCGGGGAAATTCGCCGTTCTAATTGGGGACATTTGTCGCTCTGTTTTGTCGAAATATTATTAATTAAATGTTTAAAGGGGCATGATGATATTTTGACCGATTATTATTTAATAGATTGGTGATGCAGTGTCTAGGTAGCGTTCATAGTGCATAAAATTTACATAATGAGGATAGTAATGATTATTAGTAATTT
>NC_088362.1:73101010-73133510 GCF_034508935.2 Berghia stephanieae
TATATATATATATATATATTTGTGTGTGTGTGTATGTATGTATGTGTGTGTGTGTGTGTGTGTGTGTGTGTGGGTGAGTGTGTATTTGTGTGAGAAAGTGGGGGGGGGGGGGGGGGTAATTGGGCATTGATATTAAAATATTGTATTATAGTTTACCATGATAAAGATTAGTTGCGATTGCGCAATTGGCTTATTGTTATTATTATTATTATTATTATTATTATTATTATTATTATTATTATTATTATTATTATTATTATTATTATATTATTATTATTATTATTATTATTATTATTATTATTATTATTATTATTATTATTATTATTATTATTATTGCTATTTTATATTATTATTATATTATTATTATTATTATTATTATTATTATTATTATTATTATTATTATTATTATTATTATTATTATTATTATTAATATTATTATTGTTATTATTATTATTATTATTGCTGTTGTTGTTGTTATTATTGTTATCAGCATTGATATCATAACCAGTGTTATTATCTTATCTTATTTTGTTTAAGCTGAATAAGAGTTGTTCTTTGAATACGTTATTTAATGATAGAACATAAAACATATCTCAAATAGCTTGTATGAGTATTATCTTTTGAACGTAATGAACATATATCATATGGCAATGTAAAATCCAAAATTACTGGTATAAACTATAAACTATTGAATATACATTTATATATATATATATATATATATATATATATATATATATATATATATTATATATATATATATATATATTAAAACTTCGCCTATAGTATACTAAAACAAAATTGATGGCATTACGTTATTTAATTTATAAATTATCTTTCAGAGACGTAACGATTCTTCTGTATTTGATACTAGATAGAGTAATGAAAACTAAACACTCGTTATGATATGACATATCCTTGAGTTCGAGACATATTACTGTCGCTCGTCTTTGATACTGGACTTCAGACACTGCTCCCGAACATAGGAATATGTCTTATGATACCTTTAAAGAAACAATAGAGACATGTTTTTGGCCAAATAAATAAAAGAAGTGTAAATGAGTCCCAACGTGCGAGCGCCTTTAGTCCTAAAATATAGAAGTGCACATTGATATCCAAACAAGACTTTCAATTGTGAGAAGCCTCTCATTATGTGATTCAAAATAAAATATCAATACATTGGTCATCACCAATCATGTTATAAGAATAATGGACAGGATATCACTTGCTGTGTTTTTGTCCCCTTATATGTTGTCCGAATGACCTGTTATCTCTGTCTCGGAATTAGATTAATTGATTTGTCCTGACACTGGTCGGAGTCATTGGCTACGGGGAAACAGTCAGGTGTATAGTATTAGTTTTAGCAGTATATGTTTATTATTAATTTTTATATCTTCCATTGTAAACTAATCTCTCAATAATGAATTGTAATACTTTTTTTCTTTTCTCGGTTCTTCTATTTGATATGATTTGTAAAAGAAGTGTTGTATTTCACTTGTTAAGACCCTTTGCTTGTGTCTTTGACTTCTAAGCGAGTTCAATCTAAGTACACCGAGGGGTGCTCTTGGTGCCCTATCCTCACCATTTACCTTTGCCTTATTTATCCACGGGTGCCTTTGAGAAAAGTATACTTTTAGACTACCTTATACATTTTCTGTTCTTTCAATGCGTCACAAACGCCGTAAAATTCTGAAAAACAAAGAAACCAACCCTTGACATGGAATAATTGAAGTATGCAAGCTTGTTTCGCTCTAGACTATATCAGTACGGAAAATTACTTAAATGTTTGTGATATTCCAAAAGATTCAATTATTTGTCTTTGGGAATTAATTCTGTAATTCTACCAAACAATACGTTAAAATAATATGTCTGTAACTTCTAGGCAATGTTCGCAAAATCCCATTCTTCTAGAACTTTAATCATCGATAGAAATGTGTTAAATAAGTGGTGGGCTATTGATTATGTTGGAATTTCCCCGAAGATAAAGATCACCCAGACCAAAGCATTTTGGAGCACCTAGTATTACTAAAAGTCAATAACTTTATTATCCAAAACAGAATTACCATGATATAATCCCTATCTTATTAATTGTCAACGAATGGGATATAAGCGTGGTCCTCATTTACAAATACAATACTAGATTATTTTGCGTGGCGCTTCTGTTATTTTTACAATTATTATTATTATTATTATTATTATTATTATTATTATTATTATTATTATTATTATTATTATTATTATTATTATTATTATTATTATTGTAAGTATGGGTGGTATTACAATGTTGTATTTTTTATGATTATTTATGGTATCATTTTATGCTTTGGTTTCATTTACCTTTTTTTTCTCACTTTCATGTCTGTTGTCATCAAATTGTATGGATTATTGATCAAAATCAAAGTTATTTTTGTTTGTCTTATTTTGACTATGGAACGGATACTTGTCATAGCAGACCTGCCTACTTGAAATAGGAAAATGTAATAAGTAGTTTTCAGGGTAAATAACATCGTAGACATTTTAACTACCCTTAAAAATCACCAGTTTGTCCTTATAATGCGTGGGTAAAAATATTTTTAACTCTATGTGATAGCTCTGGCACCAGAACTTCGTTTTCAAGAAATGACATTTAATTAAAAACCTTTATTATATCCAGCTCGGGATTTAGCCGTAGTACTACGGGAATTTTCGTGGTAGTGAGGAGGTCTGTTGTGATGGGTATCAATATTTTATTTTTATTTTATTTATTATTATTTTTTTTAAATGAGAAAAACTGATTGGAAATGTAAAAGTGATGGTGATAGTGGTAGTGATGATGGTAATGGTGGTGGTGGTGGTAACGGTGATGATTGGGGTGTAGTGATGATGGTAATATTATTATTGTTATTATTATTGATATTCTTCTTCTTTTTGTTCTTCTTCTTCTTGTTGTTGTTGTTGTTGTTGTTCTTGTTGTTCTTCTTCTTCTACTTCTTCTTCTTCTTCTTCTTCTTCTTCTTCTTCTTCTTCTTTTCTTCTTCTTCTTCTTCTTCTTCTTCTTCTTTTATTATTATTATTATTATTATTATTATTATTATATATTATTATTATTATTATTATTATATTATTATTGTACGCATTGATGGTATTACGATTGTTGTATTTTTGTGTGGTGTATCAGTTTATTTTTTGCTTCCATTTACCTTTTTTTTTTTCTTTTTTTTCCACTTTCATGTATGTTGGCATCAAATTGTTGATTTATTGGCGAAAGCCTAAGATTGAATAAACTTTGAAACTTTATATTCTTAATCTGTTGATTCCAACAGAGAGAGGGGGGGGGGAGCTTTTTTATTTTTTAATTTTTTAATTTATTTATTATTTATTACAACAAATGAAACGAAACTGAAGTAAGAAACAAGGATAATTAACATAAAACAATAAAAAATAATAAATAAATAAATAAATAAATAAATAAATAAAATAAAAATACCTGAGATTCCCCTAAAATATAAGAACTAATATAATAGTCTTAATCTGTTGATTCCAAAATTGAATCAAATGTGTGTTAACAAATAAAACAAAAAAATCAATGTAATTGAAAAATAAAGGAGGGAACTCTTTTGAAAAAAATGTCATGTAAATGTAAATATGTAAATAAAATTGTATTATTTCCAATTTTTGTTCAAAAATATTAAAACGGCCAAAAATTATCACTCTCAGTTCGGTTTACATTTGTTGAAGTGGGTACCCGTTACCCGCCCCTTTTACCCGAGTACCCGGTTTAACTTTATTACCCGCGGGTACCCGCCCAGCCCTTGTGTTCAGTGTTCGGTGTTCAGTTAGCTTATAGCCCAATGTTCTAGAGAAAACGTATATTATTTTGCATGCACAAGTTCAGAAGCACACGCAGAAACAAGCCAGGACGGGATAGGCTAGTCCAAAATATACGTTTTTTCTAGAACATAATTTATTCTTTAAAATCGGTAACATCTCTTTCTCAGTAGCTAACCTGAACGAATCCATGGTTGTAAAAGGGCGATGGTACAAAACAGGTGGTGAATCAATATTAGTGGGACGTGGATGATATTTCGCAGTGGGTTGATTAAAATTGTCAAGCTCTTTAACAAATGGAAATCAAGAAGGGTGATATCAGGTGACTTGGGTGGCCAGTTGATGGGGCCACATCTTCCAATTCATCTGACAGAAAAGTTTTTATCTAAACAGGCTCTCACAATCGGCCCCCAATGAGGCAGTGCTCCATTTTGCTGGAAAACGACGTTGTTAATAACAACTGCATGGGGCATTCAAAAATGATTCAAGCATTTCTAATTATGATAAGACAGTTACAGTGTTTTTGTTGAAGAAAAATGGCCTAATCACACGATCAAACATTCTTTTTCTGGGGTTACGTTAAAGACAGAGTTTATTCCACCCGAATAAAAGATCGCAACCCTCTCTAAATCAAGATAAGGGAAGTTGTGACGACAGTTACCCCTCAAAATGCTACAAAATACGTGGAGAGAGTTGGGGAAGCGGTTAGATACGTTGAAGGAGAATGGAGGATCCTATGAAGAGGTATGAAGCAACGTGTACATAGTTGCAGGTCTGACATCCGAACCCACATACCGACAATAATTTGAGTCATTTTTTAGTTTTCCATTACAACAAAGAGCCCATAAGGAATTAGGTTATCAGACCTTCAAATACGTGCACGTCGGTATGACGCCAAGACTCGTGTCTTAAATAAAGTTTGTGTTAAACTAAATCAGGCGCATCTTTATTTTTCTTCAAAATTTTGCGTCCGAAAATTGATTGAGTCAAATTTCTCCGTTTTTACAAAAAGTGCGGCCGTGTTGTAAAGGCCTATAGCATCTTCATGACATGTTAATTACAATAAAATGAATAGTGATGAAAAATATGCAAAAAAACTAGATGTTTCTATCATTTCTAGTTTTGAAGCTATTTCAATTATTTATGGGGTAGTTTATTTTTTAAAATTATTTTTACAATCGGAAGCAGTCAAAAGCCTAGGATCTTCGTGGGATAACCCGGGGTAAGCTCCAGCTATTGTGATTTGGAACTACAACGTCAGAAATATTACACTTGTGTGAATTAATCTCAGCTTTAAAAGTCGGGCCAGTCAAATTGGCTATAATGTAGGCCATTAAAATCACATTCGTCATGTCCATCCACCCACCAGCAACGAGACATTCGACCAAATCACATTGGTGTATCAAATATCTGTCCTAATTTTCAAAATAAATATCCATGCCAAAATTCACGGAAGTTTGTCGGCTGTTTGAGCGTATCAGCAATATTTATATTGCCATTACTAATAAATTCTTTCATTGGAGTTTTGGAACTCAAAAGTTTTCCCTTTTGTGATAGTCCAACTTTCTTTCCAATAACTCCCTCATTGAAATTATTTAATTATTATATGTATTACATTTTCTTACAAGGATTCCCAAGCCAAGAGCAACACTTAACACACAGGACGAACCGTCCGTCTGTTATACAATAAGTATTACATTTTCTTTTTGGACAGAGACAACGCTGTTAATGGCCTGGTACTAATTATAATCCTTCATGGTTAAGATCTTAACAACGCCACTACCACATTATCTCATTCACCTGTAATGTTTATTTCATCCTGTTTTGTTGATAAAAGTGAAACTCGAAACGTCCATTTTATATGTATTCGTATATTTAAATTGAAGCTTACATTCAATTTCACATTGTAATTTATGTAGAATTGAAATAACAATTAAATAATAATATTGTAGTTGGACAAGCATTTTCCAATTTGATAACATTGACTTCATTCATTGTAAATCTGATCCATCGTCTCAATAGGGTATTACGCCGGAGTGAATCAGTCAAAATCGAAAGTTAATTAGATCCGACCAACGTGTTCTGATTTGCAGTTCCAATAACACGAATTGTTATGGCTTCATCGTTGTAATGGATATACTCTCAAACCAATGCAAAATATTGTCCATTGCAACAACGTTAGATCAAGCCCATAGTTACGCTCGGTCATTAGACCTGCAAATATGTGTACGTCGGATTCGGCATCAAAAACTTTAGATTTGTGTTCCTCATGGATTTTTTTTCCTCTTAAATAAAACAAATAAATTAAACCTGAGTCTCATATTTTTGGCAATAAATATAATTTGCAGCATCTAAACCACCCCAAATTTAACCCACTTCAGACTATTTGTCACAAATATGGCCTATTGATTCAAAATGGTATTATGTCGGGCTGAACTATCTGCCCCAAAAAGTAATTTAAAGTTGAAATATCGATAGTCAGCTGATCAAACCTCTGAAGTCCCGATTTTCACGATCGGCTGATCAAAACTCTGAAGTCTACATACGAGATTTGCGAACCATGTTTTATCTAATTTTGGGCGGATCGGATGATGTCATCAGAGGTCTACTGGTCACTATTATTTACTTCGACATAATACTGGAATGAGTACGGCGAGTAACAATCGTATTAACCAGCTAACTGCCATACTCCAGAAAGACGCGTATTTAAGAATTTGGCCAGAAAACTCGTCCTTCAAATATCAATCCATAATATTGACCCTCATCTTGGCAACAAGTCACAAAACTGGGACCTCACGAGGTTTTCGATCGTAGTTTGAAGGACAAATTTTCTGGCCAAATTTTTTAATGCGCCTCTTTCTGAAGTACGGTAGTTAACAGGTAAAAAGCCATACGTCACAGATGCTGCAGTAGGTCATCGCATATCGGTAATTGGTTCAACTTAGCTGTCGAAATTGCCAAATTGGCATTTTTCTATATTATTGGGTTTTGTGAATCTAAATCAATGTTCCATTGCAATAATATTATATGAACCTTAATAGATTAATTGATATAGAAGCAGACGAAGTTGTGGCTCTCCGGTATTTTTTTCTCTCAGATGTACGACCTTTTATCTTCAGGCATCAGCTCTGCTAACCAACATTTTTCGAGCGTCGTAAAGCGCGATAAGCATTTTAACTATGATAACTGCCGAAAAGAAAACGGCCGATATTCGTAGGGTTTAAATAATAGATAATATAGGTTTCAACCTTTCAAATAAAAACATTTATTGAGGTGTCAGTGATTGGTTGTACATCAAAGATGTAGCAGGTTTGCTAGTTTGAAAAAAAAATATAATTTCAATTTATTGATGCCTTTAGCCAAAAAAAACTCACATTATCCGCCAAGCGGATATAAAATATCAACACCCAAAACTTGTGTAACCTTTAACGTTATTATAAGTATAACTGATAGAATTTAGTGAGAACTACTCATAACAGGATCTGGTTAAAAACAACAACAAATAGCTGAGTGACGTCATTTCCGTTCGTTCCATACATCCATCTGATAGGCGAGATACAATAGGATTCAATTGTCGTAACGTCACTTCCTTCCTGATGACGCATGGTAACTTAGTAACACTGGCTCTAAACTATCGGAACAATGGCGGACGCCCGTATGAAATATTTCTCCGGCGAGCATAAAAGCGTATCCAGAGGGGGAAAAAACATAAATTTGATCATGTTTTGACTTTTACACATTCTGATCACAAGACATATGAAAATTTCTAGTCAGCTTGAAGAATAAAAAGTAATGATTTTCTTTGTTTAGAACCAAGATGACCGCCGTTGCCGGGCGGCGTGACATCAGACTACTGAATCCAATAGAACATATATCGTGTAAACGTATTGATATTGTTGATTCTGGTGCGATCGACTCCCAACGTAACACGCTGTGATCTGAAAATGAGACCATAAAGACCATAATAAAGAAAATGAGACCATGAGACCATGCAACGTCACCGGTCTTATTACTCAGGGGATTGTCGTGTCTTCAAATAAGGTTCAAAGTTCAAAGGTTTATTTTTAGGCAATTGAGAAAATAAATCATTGACACAGAATTTCCAATTAGCAAATCAAAACAGGCAAAATCAATAATAAACCAAAGCAAATAAAAATATGATTAAATATATATATATATTTATATATATATATATATATATATATATATATATATATATATATATATATATACATGTCGTGTACTTTTCGTACCATATTTGTATGCAACACGATTCAATATATATATATATATATATATATATATATATATATATATATATATATATTATATATATATATATATATATTGAATAAATAAATCAGTAGTGAAATAAATAGATAAATGTATGAACAGATAATAATTAGATTAATTTAAACAAAAATAAAAACGGAAGACAACAACAAAAAAATAATAAAACAAAAACCAAAACACTCAGCCGACGAATAGGGCAACAGATACCACACAAGCAATTCGTATATTATAAGAAAGCAACATAAACTACGACGATGAATGATTACTTAACCTATTCCTATTAATTGCAATTCACCGTCTCAATAAAGTGTTTTGTCGGATTGAACCAGATGTTGAATTCTTCGAAACAATAAAAATGAGGAAACTATTCATATTTTCAACTAACTGTTTCTTTTTTAAATATATATATATATATATATATATATATATATATATATATATATATATATTATATATATATATATATATATATATATATATATATATATATATATTATATATATAACCAAAGTGATATTGGTGGTGGAGTATGATTGATTTTGTTGCTGTTATTACCAAGGTTTCACTTTTGTCTATTTGATAACTCAAAATGCTTTTAAAATACTTGAGCATTAATTTACAAAAGATTTGAGCATTTATACATAGAACAATATCCACTAAACGTGCTCAAGGAACTATACAAAGATTCCCAAGCCAACAACAACACTTAGCATATTATAGGAGGATACGTGCCGTCTGTTTAGACAATATGTATTACATTTTCTTTTTGGACAGAGACAACGCTGTTAATGGCCTGGTACTAATTATACACATGAGTACCGAGAGAGAATGCGAGTAAAGAGTTTGTTTTTTTAAATCCAAGGACTCAACTATGCGTCGTTCAGAGCGGGACTCGAACCCTGAACCTTTCTATCCGAAGAAGAGTGTCATACTACAAAATCACATTGCCACAAAACTGCACACCAGAGAAATGAATGAAGTTCGTACATTGCTCAAAAAATGAAAAAATAAATAAAATCTATGTTTGATCAATTTGGTCACAATTTCAATTTTCGCCATTTTGACCAGTTAATTGCCAGACTCTAGAATGACAAATATATATATTTTTTTTTTTTTTTGTATGGCCAAATTTTTTAGATACGTGTCTTTCCACAGTGCGGCACTTAACTGTCGGTACTATTGTTTCCTTCGACATAATACTGGAATGAAAACGGCGAGACACAATCGTATAAAATAGCGAACTACCGTACTCCAGAAAGACGCGTATTTAAAATTTTGGCCAGAAAACTCGTCCTTCAAATATCAATCGATAATATTGACCCTCATCTCGGCAACAAGTCACAAAACTGGGACCTCGCGAGGTTCTCGGTTTGAAAGTGTTTGCCAAGATGTGGGCCAGTTAAATAGATCGTAATTTGAAGGGTGAGTTTTCTGGCCAAATTTTTTAAATGCTCTTCTTTCTGAAGTACGGTAGTTAACTGGTAAAAAGTCATACGTCACAGATTCTGCAGTAGGTCGCATATCGGTAATTGGTTCAACTTGAGCTGTCAAAATTGCCAAATTTGCATTTTTCTATCTATCGGGTTTCGTGAATCTATGTCAATAAATAAATGTTTTATTACAAAAATAAGATATAAACCTTAATAGATTAATTGATATAGAAGCAGACGGATTTGTAGCTCTCCAGCATTTACCTCTCCGATATACGACCTTTTATCTTCAAGCGTCAGCTCTGGCAACCACATTTTTCGAGCATCTTAAAGAGCAGTAGGCATTTCAACCAGTTTACTATAGAAATCAGTCGATATTTGAAGGATGAGTTTTCTGCCCATTTTTTAAATACGTGTCTTTCCAGAGAACAGCAGAAAACTGGTTAATGAATATAAATTATATAACCATAAATGTCGTCTATTTACAAAGCTATTGAATAAATTTAGGTGTAGGAGGCAGTGCCATCATAAACTTTTGGGATCGAGCACAATTTTAAATCGTATTATAGTGATCATTTTTTAAACTCTATCCTTAACAATTATGGGTACTGTAAATACTCACATTCGTAACGATACAACCAACCATTTTCTTATTCTGATTGGTAATGTACATCACAAAAATAATTGTTTGTCGTTGTGGCCATAAAAAAATTGACCCTGTTTGTAGAGCTCATTTTAGTGAGCGTAGAATGTACTTCTACTTCTTGCTTTCCGGATTGAATAAAACAAAAATATTTTTTTTATGTTGGGCGGATGTGGAGTTTCGTGAAAAATTCTGAAAATGACTGGGGAGGAGAGAGTCGATGAGGGAATGAATCATCGTGTTTACAATACAAGATATCCATTACAGAGGTAACTCTCAAATGGCTTAGATGGCTACACTCCAGCACGGTTTCCTCGGACCCCTCGGGACATGCAAACGAGTTCGAGGAAACCGTAGTTCGAGGAAACCGACGTTGCAATAACGACTTGATGGGAGGGAGGGGGGAACTATGAATATCGGCAGTATATACTTTGCTACCCACACAAAAGATACCTAGTTCGATACCCATAGCGTTATATATGGCCTTCAGCAAGCCAGTTCTCCTTATCTCAATTTGCGGCTCTGCGCTTTGACTGACTCGTGGGTTATTCCAGTTTTCCCTTTCTTGGAATAGGCCTTAAAGTCAAATTTCCGTTTGAAGAAGAAAAAGGGAACTGTATTATGTATCTAATTAATATGATGAGGGATATACAGTTATATTATGACAAAATATTTCATAATATAACTTTATTTCCCTCATATTATTACAAATTGTTTGAGTGTGTGTGTGGGGCGTTGGGAGGGGGGTTGCTATGTTACAACATCGTCGTAGCCAATCATGGTTCGTGGCAACGAAAATAATACGAATGGCGAAGTGTTAAGAAAAATCAGAGAGGTGTCGGTTATGCGAAACAGTGAAGGGATGTGTAAGTGGCTGCATTTGTCTGCATGTGAATCATATGAATGAGTTCGAGGAAACCGTGTGTTCGAGAAAACCGTGTTCGAGGAAACCGTGTGTTCAAGGAAACCCTGTTCGAGGAAACCGTGCTGGAGTGTAATGTTTGGTGAAAAGATTGCCTGAAAAAAATGAGTCAGGTAGGCTGGAATGCCACCAATGCCAACTTTCTTCTGACTTATTCTGGCGCTGTCTCATACAACCTTACTTTTAATGATTTAATGACATTTTTGCACCTATACTGATACGAGCTCTGACAATATGTTACATATATTTGACCCATCGCCTCAATCTGAAAAAAAAACATTGGCTGTAACAAACGTATACTTATTTACAAGTCTGATAACATACATTTTTATGGGCTCATTGTTGTAATGGAAATTCTCTCAAATCAAGGCAAAATATTGTCCATTACAACAATGTAAAAGAAAGCCCATTATTGCCTTCGGTTATAATCAAGTAAAGAATAGCACCTAGGGTATAACAGAAAAGATCAGACCTCTGATGGCATCATTAAATAAATCATATAAATAATGAAGGTCGGCCGATCATACCTCTGAAGTATTGGTTTTCACGATCGGCAGATCAAAACTCTGAAGTCTACATACGAGCTTTGCGCACCATGGTGCGCAAAGCTCGTATGTAGACTTCAGAGTTTTGATCCGCAGTCGTGAAAATCGAGACTTCAGAGGTTTGATCCGCCGACCATCGATTATACTATGCGGAGGCGGTGGATCAGAAATTAATTTACGAAAACTATCTAACGGAGCAATCAGCTATGCATCCTCTTGGCGGTTTGCAGGGGTAGAGGCATTGTTGACCCCTAATGTTAGGAAGGCATAAGGGCGTGGCGTTCCAACTTGGTGAAACTCCAGATTGTGAACTGTATCGTTGTCGTTAAAAACGTCACTTTGTGTATCGTCCACAGGTGATATGTTGGGAAGCCACAGAGTCTTTCTGTTACAAAAAGAAGAAGAAGAAAGAAGTACAAATAAAACATCGTTATAAACGTCACTTTGTGTATCGTTCACAGGTGATATGTTGGAAGCCACAAAGTCTTTCTGTTACAAAAAGAAGAAGAAGAAAGAAGTACAAATAAAACATCGTTATAAACGTCACTTTGTCTATCGTCCACAGTGATATGTTGGAAGCCACAAAGTCTTTCTGTTACAAAAAGAAGAAGAAGAAGAAGAAGAAGAAGAAGAAGAAGAAGAAGAAGAAGAAGAAGAAGAAGAAGAAGAAGAAGAAGAAGAAGAAGAAGAAGAAGAAGAAGAAGAAGAAGAAGAAGAAGAAGAAGAAGAAGAAGAAGAAGAAGAAGAAGAAAAAGAAGAAGAAGAAGAAGAAGAAGAAGAAGAAGAAGAAGAAGAAGAAGAAGAAGAAGAAGAAGAAGAAGAAGAAGAAGAAGTACATTAAAATATCTTTATAAACGTCACTTTGTGTATCGTCTACAGGTGTTGTTGGGGAGCGACAAAGTCTTTCTGTTACAAAAAGAAGAAGAAAGAAGCACAATAAAATAATATGTAAAGATAAAGCTAGAACGTGTTCACATTCGTGTAATCAGAATGGATAAAAGCTAAAACATGATCAGATTTATAATGTTTTCCTCCTCTGTATACACTTTTATGCTCGTCTGAGAAGTATTTCATAACGGGGCCGCCATTGTTCCGATAGTTTAGAACCAATTACTAAGTTATTATGCGTCATTACGAGGGAAATGACGTCACGACTGTTGAATCCTATTGGAATCTACAGTGTCGAAAGGTTGCAAGATACATTTGCGCTCAGACACCAACTTTATTTCCGGACTATTTTGATGGTTGATGGTTCAAAATATTCGCCCCGAAGTATTGATTTAAAACTCAGATATTTTTTAGTCCATTTGTTTCGAATCATACCCCAAACATACATGACATACCTGAGAACAGGGCTTTTTGTTTCGCCAGTGTCAGAGCTGGTGGATGATCGGCAGCTCGAGAAATGGTCGTATCCTCTTTCCCCTCTGACAGTGAAGGTCTGACTTAGAAGATAATCCCAGACTGAGGTTTGTGGCTTCCCAATGATTCTCATTCTTCTTTTCCTGGTAATAAGATGAGAAATATTTCATATATGGAAGTCGAATTCTCCTGGATTTCTAGGTGGGGGCGTATCTTTGGATGGTTAGACCAGGGCTGTTATCACTCGTGTTATTCGCGTTTCTACGAATAATGATATATGCACATTTTTTATTTTAAAAAGTAGTCCTTCAAAGCCATTGGGCCAATGGAGTCGGAGTTTAACTCGGTTTCTATAGCGTGAAACGGATAATAACAATTGCTTGCTACTCTTTGTATAGGACGCTAAAGTACTTTCCGCCAGATCTAACAGACTCAGCTACCCAATTACTGCTGGGTGGACAAGGGGGTCAGAAAAAAAATCTCGACTGCACCCCCGATCGATTTTGGTCCCTTTGCGTTTGAAGCGAGTGTTCTACCAACTGCTATTAGGACCCACACATTTATTTATACGGAGGTAAATAATAGGGAACATTATTTTGTGTCAAAAAGTGGTTCCAAACTCAATGGAAGTATGAAACCAGTCATGAGGAGGACTGGATACATCCATTGTGCAACTGATCTTCGGGTTTCAGTGTGATGACATCTTATTTTCTAAAAAAAACATCTAAATATAATATCTTTAACAATAGCGTTTATATAGTGCAAAATCCACTATTCAAAACGTTTTGCAAGAGGTCCCTCGCCAACACCTACACTTAGCGTCTAGGAACAGACATGACATTTGTTGGCGATATTTCAATATTTTTCTCGAATTTTCTTGTCAAGAACCAGCTACTCATTTTACACCCGAGTACGGTGAGAGAATGTTAGTAAAGAGCCTTTTTTAAGGACTCAGATGTGCGCAGCTCAACAGAGCGGTACTCGGACCCCTGGTCCTTTCGGTCCAAAGATGTTTCTAATGGTGTCACTATACTATGTTTTGATAATCTACCCAGGTTGTCGCAAACTCATCGCCCCATGCGTATACGGTCGCGAACCCACCCGGTCTCTTCGTCGCAACGCAACGTTCAACTAGATGCTCTGCGGTTTCGGACTCTTGACCACAACGGGTACATTTTGGACAGGTGGCAAGTCCCTAGGGTCGGATCGGAAGGAATGTCAACACAATTGGGAAATTCACAATCTTCAAGGATCATCACACGTTTAGTTAGCAAAAAAAACTTTCTATTTTTGTTTGAACATTTGTAGACAACTTACATTTTCAGGACAAAGACGGACTCATTCTTTTTTAAATCATTCAATCAGAAAGAAGGAGTTCCTTCATGAAACGTTTACTGTCTTCCGTTTTTATTTGAGATTTTGAAACAGTTGACTCAATCGTGAATGATACATAGCTTCTTATGTATTGATAACTTTTTGCAAGCTATTTTTGCAAACTAAGCGTGGATAACATTTAGAGACAACTAGAACACTAAAGAAACAATTTATCAGAAAAGTCAATGTTACTCTTTTTCCACGCCAAACTGACCGAATGTCATTGACAGTATCAAAGTACCAATATGATGAGCCATCAGATCTGTTGATCATTGAAATGGTCTAGTCTAGGTTTGAGTCCCTTATCCAAACATTTAATCCGCTGAAGATTTTAAAAGTTTTCCTGGAATATGAATTACTGCAAAAAATATAGATTAGGATCTTAATATAAAAGATATGCATATAATAGCATATTTTAGTTCTGATGTTTTGTGTGTATATATATATATATATATATATATATATATATATATATATATATATATATATATAACGAATCATTACCACATTATCTCATTCATCTGTGGTGTTTCATTCATTAATGTTTTGTTGATAAAGGGGAAACCCGAAACGTTCATTGATATGTTTTTGTAATTAAATTGAAGATTACATTCAATTTCACATTATTATCTATTACGGGTTGAGATGAATATCGAGTCGCGAGCAAAACCTACTTAGAAAACCAGGAGAATTCCAATTCCATAATAAACCCGAGACAAAATCAACCATTCCTTAGAACCTAATAGTTAAGCTATTTCATTCATAAGTGAAAATAGACACAAGTCTTGTCAGACACAAAGAGCTCTTGTCTCCGCATAATAAACTGAATTTATCACCATTACGGTAATATGCCAATATAAAAGCATAATATTATATTTGAGGCATAGAGAGGAATTAGTCTGGGTGTATTCATAAGATACCCTTATTAACTGTAAGTACCACTGATAGGTACGGCTATGTGATCTAGTGGTATGACACTCGCTTTCGGATCGGAAGGTCCTTGGTTCGAGCCTCGTTCGGCGCATAGCCGAGTCTTGGAAAAGGCCCTTTCTCACATTCTCTCATCTCTCAGGTGTAAAATGAGTACCTGGCCGTTAACAGCGTTGTCTCTGTTGAGAAAAAAATTGCAAATCGTTCTCAATATTACGAGTTGCTATTGGTTAGGGACCCCTTGAAAAGTGCTTTGAGCACTTTTAGTGGATATTGTGCTACTCAAATTTAGGTGTACTGCTATACTAACATAATAATATAAAGCTAGAAAAACGGGTGAAGTCTTGTTAGGCTATATCCCCAAGTTAAACTATGTTTTACAGCTTCAATAAATCATTATGCCATTATATCGTATATTAAGCATAGAGAGGAAAGATTATTTACTCCACTCCTTGTAACACAATTGTGTTTAAAGAAGGCTGCTGAGTGGAAAGAGATTATATATCATCTTTATAATATGCCATCATAAAAGCATATAAGAAATATTGCAGACTACGTTCTGTATATCATAATATGTGTATGTATACAAATATAAAATACAAATTAACTGTAAGTGCAACTATTAGGTACACTGTGCCACACTGACAATGAAAACATTGGTGAAGTCTCGGTAGCCGGGCTCATATATCTGGTAAGTAGCCCGCTCAAAATTTGTAGATAGTGTAACAGTTCATCACTCAAATGAATTCACAATCGACCAATGTTGTAGAATAACAGACAAACTTGAACTTTGGTAAGTATCGTTTATCTATCCATTCCACATAACCACATTATCTTCACACATCTTGTCAATTCATGTATAATACCAGATCGGCCTGGTGGGTTACAAATGTGACCTGTCGTCTCAAAAAGGTAAATGGTGTTGGGGTGAATAGGAATCTAAAAGGTGAATCGAGAATCAAACTGATAATTCAGAAAATTGCGTGGAGCAGGCACTTATTATGTTGATAACAAGAAATGAAGTGAGTAGGAAAGTGCCAGAAGACAACAGAGAATAAAAACTTCGAAGCGGCGATGGGGGCGACCTTACAGGTACGACAACTGGCCAGGGAGATCGTGACTCTACCGTATAATCTATCCACGATCCCCAAAAAAAGTCGCTTCAAAGCTAAGTCGAGAGCCTTCTCTCCCCAACTTCTAGAGTGAACCCGTGATCTCAAGAAGTCGGGGAGAGAAGGCTCTAGTAAGACGGAGCTTTGAAGCGACTTTTTTGGGGGTCGTGGATAGCTCATACTGTAGAGTAACGATCTTCCCGGCCAGGCGGAGATGTCGTACCAGTGATGTCGCGGGTTCGATCCCCCATCGCCGCTGCGAAATCTTTAATCAAACTGATAAGAAACACGAACTTTGGGTCGTTTTTTGCAATGTAAGAAATCGTATTAATTATCAACCTTATAGAATGAAATCATTTAATCATTGTGGCAAAAAAAAAAAAAAATCAATTCTCATCAACTAAATTGATGATGTGCAATTAGCCAAAATACAACATCCGCCAGCCGGATATAATGTACCAAGACCCAAAAACTATGTGTAACTTTGAACGTTTATAGTCTGGTAGAATTTAGTGATAAGTACTCATAAAATGCCTGGCTAAAAAAAAAAGATGAATGACGTAAATTTCGTTCCTTCTATACCGTTTTGAGACGATGGGTCATACATGCTTTAGTTACCTCTTCCAGTATACGGCGAAGACAACAAATGTAAGTAACATTCCCCCGGAACCAGCCAGTACGGCGCCTATCATGGCATCGCTCACTGAAATAAGAAAAACATGATTAATTGTTCTAGCCTCTGTTGTAGTATTCCATAAAAGTTATGATGCTTTTTATATCATCTTATTTTAGACCTGCAATGAGTAAATAACGTGATGGTGATACTAATATAAACAATAATAATGATGATGATGATGGCGACAACGACGACGCCCACGATGATTATGATGATGATTATGATGATGATGATGATGATGATGATGATGATGATGATGATGATGATGATGATGATGATGATGATGATGACGACGATGATGATGATAATGATGATGATGATGATGATGATGATGATGATGATGATGATCATGATCATGATGATGACGATAATAATAATAATGAAGTTAAAATTTTAACAGATGAGAGATGTGATATTTTAGCTGTCTTTAAAAATTTTTTAAAAATCAATTGAGTGAAAGCGTTTTTCACTTGATTCAGTCCCCTGATCAGTGACTGAGAGTAAAAATCACAAATGTCTGCTATCTCATGATTGTGTCTTTTGTTCTCCATGTCGTGTAATTTGTAGGTTTTATTAACTTTTGGAAATCATCAAGTCTTTAGAACGAATACTTCCATGCGAGTGGGCCTCTTTACAATGTTCACTGTGTTAAACAAAAAAAAAAAAAAAGGAGCAATACCCGCTAAACGTGCTCAATGTGCTTTACAAAAGGTCTCTTGCAACAGCAACATTTAACATGTAGGACGAGACATAAGGCCTATAAGGCGATATACATTTTTTTCAAATTTGGACAGAGACCACGCTGTTAAAGACCAGATACTCGTTTTACACCTGAGTACGGTGATATATTGCAAGTAAAGAGCCTTTTTCAAGGATTTAACTATACGCCCTCGGGACTCGAACCCAGGACCTTTCGATCCGAAGGCGAGTGTCATACCACTCGACCTCATAGCGGCACAACAAATTGACACAAGTGGTGACAAATGCATACCCCTAATAAAACGTATTCACCCAACCAAAGAATATATATATATATTATATATATATATATATATATATATATATATATATATATATATATACATATTATTTACTATACATTCAATTTTAGCAACCTGATACAATGCCGTTTGAGGCGATGCGTCATAAGATATAGTTTATTAATCTATTTTTACTTTCATTACTGGAGTCATGGGTGTCTTCTTTACGTGTGGACACAATAATCACAGTCTTGCTTGTCGATGTAGAATCGGTAGACGTGGTCCGAGTCGTATTGCTGGCTGTCGTGGGTACTTCTGTCATGAAGGCTGGTTCAGATAATATAGTAATACAGTTTAAAAAAATAAGAAAGAAAAACTATTCATGCATCAAATTGACCTTTTGATTGTATATATACGATGTTGTGTACTTATGATATCAATGCATCAAATTTACCTTTTGATTGTATATATACGATGTTGTATACTTATGATATCAATGCATCAAATTTACCTTTTGATTGTATATATACGATGTTGTGTACTTATGATATCAATGCATCAAATTTACCTTTTGATTGTATATATACGATGTTGTGTACTTATGATATCAATGCATCAAATTTACCTTTTGATTGTATATATACGATGTTGTGTACTTATGATATCAATGCATCAAATTTACCTTTTGATTGTATATATACGATGTTGTGTACTTATGATATCAATGCATCAAATTGATATTTTGTTTGTTTATACGATGTTGTGTACTTATGATATCAATGCATCAAATTGATATTTTGTTTGTTTATACGATGTTGTGTACTTATGATATCAATGCATCAAATTGATATTTTGTTTGTTTATACGATGTTGTATACTTATGATATCAATGCATCAAATTGATATTTTGTTTGTTTATACGATGTTGTATACTTATGATATCAATGCATCAAATTGATATTTTGTTTGTTTATACGATGTTTTGTACTTATGATATCAATGCATGAAATTGACCTTTTGATTGTATATATACGATGTTGTATACTTATGATATCAATGCATCAAATTGATATTTTGTTTGTTTATACGATGTTTTATACTTATGATATCAATGCATGAAATTGACCTTTTGTTTGTTTATACGATGTTGTGCACTTATGATATCAATGCATCAAGTTGATTTTTTCATTTGTATGTATTAACTACTATACATTTATTACTTGAAAAAAAAAGAACCAAAATAACAAGCAATAAAGAAAAGAAAGAAACTAAAACAATAACAAAACAAACAATGACCCCCCCCCCCCCCCACCCCATTAATGTGTACTAAAGATTTTAAAATAACACGAGCATTTATATAACACATTATCCACTAATTGTGCTCAAAGCGCTAACAATATTGTGAAAAAAAAGTTTTTGGGTGCAATAATCTTTTTCAAGAAAAGTGGCTCAAGTGACCCTAAAGAAATTGATATTTATTCAATAACACACAACAATTCCTACAAAGTTACATGTTTACGTTATCAAAACCAATTAGGATCATCTAATTAAAAAATACTACATCATAAGGTGGCATAACTATTTTAGTAGCAGGATGTATAGAGATATTGTTAAGATTATATGGCGTAAAAGAGTGACGATGGATGATCTGTATTGACGCGCAGCATATATTAAGACTAGAAAATAATATACCATCAGTCTGAAACCAGAAGAATGTATACACAAGGTATGTATTCACTCCCTCGTGAAGAGTGGTTTTACAATTCCAATGAGATAGGACCTTGTATTTTGACATCAAACTTTTGTTCCCTATTCCCCAGACATAATTCCATTTTGAGGCGGTCGAGCCGAAAAGAGAATTAAATTTTTAAGGAAAATCCTTACTGCGGAACGCGCTCTGTTCACATATGTATTCACTCTGCATATAGGTGATGGTGTTGGGGTAGATGTCCTGGTCACAGTGGCTACTGACCAATGACCACATAGCCATGACGTCACACTGGCTGTTTCCATTGCACGAGTTGCTTACTGTATCGGCGACCTCGATTTTGCAGTCCTGGATGACATAGAGAGAATGCATTTATTTGGTTTGATTTATTATTGCTATTTTTGTCTGCGATGATGTAGTTATCATCAGTTACTATGTTGATTACGATGTAATTGTCGCGGTTAATCTATTTTTTGTTGTTGATGATGATCATGGTGATGATAAAGAAAATGAGGATCGCCATTTTGATGATGATGAAAATGATGATGAAGACAACGATGAAAATGATGATAATGATGATGATGATGATGATGATGATGATGATGATGATGATGGTAATGATAATGATAATATTAATGAAGATCAATTCCATTTTGACAGGTGGCTTCCTGATCAACATGACGATAACAGCAACAATTTGTGATTAACAATCTGGTAATAGATCTTTTGTGATTAAACCAAAAACCGTTACACAATTAAAATCTCATTTCATACTTGTCAAAAGTATTCTGGTCAACACGTAATATGCCAACTATTTTTTATACCTTGTTGATTTTCTAGATTACTCATTTCCAGCCTTGGGCTTTATTAAAAAAAGGAATAATATACTTAAAATTTTGTCAATACTTGCAAGCAATGCTAGATACAACAGATAATATCTCTATAAAGAAAGTAGGCCGAACATAAATTGGCCGGAGAATACTTATTGTAAATTTGACTAAATAGATATAAATCAGTTAATTAACCTTTGGAAAAACTATGGCCCTGATAAGCTAACCTTTGATTTTCAGACACGTCTGTGAAAATCGTTTATTTATGACACATCATCTGAAACGGGATTTTGTCGGGATGATGCTGATCTTTAAAATTGCGTTTATAAATTAACTTATATATTTTAGATTGAAACAAATGTCTTCACTGGAAAGAGAAAGATCATGTACTTGAAACACCTACATTTTTCTAATTCTTTTAAATTTTACATAAACTCAATTTTCTTCATTCCGTTTATTTTGATTTAATATCAGGTTGTCGCAATTGGTCATAAATGCATAGCTATAATATTATAAAGTCATGTGCAAAAGTAAGTTATTTCTTCCTTTATATCTTTTGACTCAAACCAAACATTACATCGTATTATTTATCATTTTAAAGGTTTATGAATTCAATGAATGTAATTATATTCATATCTTTGCATTCAGTCAAACGATACAATGCTTTGAATTTGAAACACCGAAATTTCGACTTTTCACAAATGTGCGGAGAAAAGAATTTTAGGGAAAGTAATCAAATCATATGATTCTTTTTATTGGAATCAGCGTGACTTCACGTGAGTTGATAAACATATTATCAACATTATCAGTCTATTTTTTCCTTTAATTGTAAGTATACGGTCGCTTATAAAAATCATATATAGACTAAGTGTTGAGAACCATGCCCGTTTGATTAGGCATGTACAGGCTGGGCAGTCTGTTTCAGAATATTCACGTAGGTTTGATATATCATGAATGGCTATATACAAATTAAGATCTTGTATTACAGAAAAACGGTGGACGATTTCAACAAGAAAATATCATTCACCAGAAATAATGGATGTGATTATCTAGTAGTTTTTAAGAATGTCAAATCAACATCGCACATGTCTCGAATTACACAGGGCTTTTTAAGAGAACAATCATTTTCGGCAAAGGTGGAGTCATCAATCAGTCCTGAAATGAATCTAATCCAGAACATATGGGTACAATGAAGAAAATAGTACAGGGTCTTGGTCCTCATAAAAAGGGAGATGATTTAAACCAAAATTGAGGGCGCACAAAATTGTGTAAATTTGAAAACTCAATATTTTGGTGTTACTTTTAAATCTTTCGATATCATTTTATACGGGGCATTGAGATTAACACAAATTGGATAGAGAATTGAATAAACTTTCTATTGATGAATCACCAATGATAATAACTGGTTTGCTTTTAAAATTATGTGGGTTCAAACAAGTGTGAGCCTACTTTTGCACACGACTATATTATATATATTATTATATATTATATATTATATTATGATATATAAACAAATATTATATATATATATATATATATATATATATATATATATATATATATATATATATATGGTTGGGTGTGAACGTTTGGAATAAAATTTCTTGGAAATGGCCGGTAAGGAGAGAGTTAACTGAAATTTGCCAAACCCATGCTGTGTTATTCTAATAGAATACAACAAAACAATTACGCAGTTGTTTATAAAGTCTATAGCATTGTAGTGGACCTAATTAGTGGTTAGTTGATAGAGTAGCGTAGTTATCTAAGTTTGATTGGGTGTCAATTTCATCGCTGTCGTTAGTATAACTTCAGATGTAGCTGAATTGTGGGAATATCAATCAAAATGGCAAATCCTCATCAGAAAGCTTTGGGTGTTGAGTTCGCAAAAACAAACGCCGTTGTCACGGTGCAACGTGCCTTCAGAACAGAATTTGGCATTGATCCGCCACATCGTGAGGGCATTCGATGGTGGGTTAGACCGTAGCCATCGTTAACTTATAGCCTGACACTGATTAAAAAATGACGTCAAAAGACAAGTCTTTGGCTACAAAAGAATACAAATCGTTAATTGTGTTCAACAGTTTAACCAATGGAATCAGTTGTTTCCGCGAACTCTACTAGCAACAACGCACTTGACGATGACTACGGTTAGACAGTTTAGTGTGTGTGTGTGTGTGTGTGTGAGAGAGAGAGAGAGAGAGAGAGAGAGAGAGAGAGAGAGAGAGATTGCCCTCTAAAGGAGAGAGTCCTGTAAGACCCCACGTGTTTCGGAGGAGCAAGTGGAGAGGATTAATTTATAGTGACGAAACAACTTTCCATTTGAACCGCACAGTCAATCGTCACAACGTGCGTGCATTTGGTGAATAGTTCACCTATATGAAATTGTTGAGCATGAAAGAGATAACCTTGAAGTGGACGTCTTCTGTGCTGTATCTCAAGACAAGATCTATGGTACCTTTTTCATAGAGCAATACACCGTTAAAGGACAAACTTATCTCGAAATGCTCAAAAACTGGCTATTCACTTCACATCAAGCAGATTGGAATAACTTCGTTTTTCAACAGGATGGAGCCCCGCCTCATTGGCATCTTGGGGCCAGAGCTTCTCTACATGAAAACGTGTCTCGGCGTTGGATTTGGAGGAGAGGAGCTAAAGACCTTGCTCTTTGTGATTGACCTGCCGGATTCCGGGACCATACCGTGAGAGACTTTTTTCTTGTAGGATTATGTTAAAGACCAAATTTACATTCCACCACTTCCGGTTAGTATTGGTGGCTTGAAAGATCGAACAACAGCTGAAACCAACACGATGGACCGTGACATGCCGCGGCGCGTATGGGATGAATTCTCATAAGGGCTTGGTGTTGTCCGCAGTGTCGGTGGTGGCCATATTGACCATATAGACCATGAAATAAAAACTTGAAGGTATGTATTACACACGTGTCCACGCTAATGTTTTCTATTGTTTTACTTTTTTTTTTAAAAACATCGCGTGGTAGTTTTGCCATATTCTTTTTGAATCACCCAGCATAATATATCATAACAATTATTATAATGACAGATTTAGGGAGACATCTGAAATAATATGATTGAATCAATGTCAGACAAAGCAAAGAAACATATAAGAAAAAAATATTAATTCTATTAATGAGAACCATTACCGAATTGCTAGGGTGGCAACACGTTTTATTGTACGTTTTCTGTGTTGCCGGGGTGACACACTGGGCTGACTTAAGTTTGGCCCCCTGAATCACTTTCATGACTTTGATGACTTTGTCGTCATAGCAGCTAAGGCGTAGGTAGTTGTTCACGTTTCCATAACATGCGGATGCTGAGGATGAAAGATTTTTTATTAGCCGTCTGAGTGACTTTACGAGATTCCAGGTTTGAGAATTTTTGGATCATTTAAATCGATCGATATTTGAAGGACGAGTTTTCTGGCCAAAATTCTAAATGCATTCTTTTCCAGAGACCGGCAGTTAATCGGTTAAAATTTGGTACAAAATATGTTTGGCAAATATGTTTATTATAAATATTTTGTATGGTTTTGACTATTACGATTGTTTTGGGACATGCACGGGGTTTGTCATGGTCAGACATGTTGCAAACCTTGAAATTAGTGTACTACCACTTGAAAAATCGACTCCCGCATATCGACTATATGAATCGATCGTCCAATGAATCACAGGCATTTTCATACGCCTAAATAATAAACAAAATTTGAAATGGCTATTACATTGTGCTAGGTTAAAATCAAACTTGCTTTGAATACACACACAATTTCATTATTTTTAAATAAAAATAAATTGATTTTGAATTTTAAATGAGTAAATGTTATGGAGAGCTAGTTAACTAGCTTTGATGTATTTTAAAAATTTACCTAGATCTATGTATACTACTTTAAATGTCGGGGAAAGATCACAAAGATCTAATACTTATCTATTTATTCTTATTTCTTATTTACCATTACTCTCATGTACTCTGAGTAGGATGCAGAATATTTCCGATAACAAAGACATTTTTGAATTGAATTGAATTTTTTTAAAAAGAATTTTGAATACATAGATCTGATAAGATTAGATATAGGAAACAAAACACGAATTATACATTCATATTTTGCAAAACTTATTTGATTGATTATCTATGATTCGTTTTTATGAACAAATCGGAGAGTTTTCTTAGTTCTAGTTTTCTACATGAAACCGAAAAAGTTTAAATATTTTTAAATGTATTTTTATAATATATTATGTCTATTACCAGCGCATAATCGGCGCATGTATCGGCCGTCGACTCAGTCGTGTTTTAATCCGTACACAATGGAAACGTGGTTGATGGGTTATTGAATACTATGATAGTATGCATTCATCTTTTCCCCCGATGAAATATCATACTTTCCTTTTAATACATGTAGTTAATAATAGTAGCTAGATGGTGATAGAAATGACTGCAGAGAGAGTTACATTGGTTTTAAAAGTGATGACGACGACGACCATGATGATGATGATGATTATGGTGGTGGTGATGATGGTGATGATGACGACGACGTTAATGATGATGATGATGATGATGATGATGATGATGATGATGATGATGATGGTGACGATTATGTTGATGATAGTCTAATAATGACGCTGATGTTGATGATAATGATGACCAATGACGTCATAGCTTAATTTACCAGAATATATTTCGTTGTTATCCTTCACCAACTTGGCAGAGTTGCACATCCAGGGGATGATAAATATTTGTAAAATAAACTGGAATGTTACTTCGTCAATCCTCCTTAAGAACATCATAGTCGACGAAAATAAATCCACTCTTTGTCATCATCAGCATTATCCATTAAGATATTATAATGCGTGGGAAACATTGTCAGGTAGTAATATCACATAATAGTCATTGGAACTTATGGAAACATTTTGATCCATCTTGAAAATGTTTTCCAAGTATCTGAAATCTAATAGAAAAAAGACAACATCAATAATGTTAATAAAATCTGTGGTTTTATGTAGACTCCGCTTCAATAGCGAAAAATGTTTAGATCTTTACATTTTTGGCTACAATTATAACATAACATATCATAATAAGGGCTGTTTAGGTCAAAGGTCATTAAATACGATGTAAAAATATTAATAAAAAAGGTTCAGATAAAAAATTTCCAGATGCAATCATAAATATGATCATCCTTTACTTCATAGACAATTCAAAATATATCAATTAAAAACATATTCATCAAATTCATATTTAACCCTCTCCTTATCAACTACAGACAAATCGTCACATTTGTTGAGATTCCACCAACATTTATCTCAATCAGTTTTCTTTTGTAATCA
This sequence comes from Berghia stephanieae, assembly GCF_034508935.2. Taxonomy (NCBI): domain Eukaryota; kingdom Metazoa; phylum Mollusca; class Gastropoda; order Nudibranchia; family Aeolidiidae; genus Berghia; species Berghia stephanieae. Next base: position 73,126,955 of record NC_088362.1, read on the forward strand.
GACAATTTGAAGATTTTAAGAATCATATTAGTTATAAGAACTTAATTCTGCGATGTACATGTGTTTATTTCTTCTGAATAGAGGCTAAAGTTAAACATCAATTTTTAAGTTAGATAGGTCTGACGTTTAGAGGAGAATCGTGAAAAATGTAAGGAGAGAGTTAATCTATGGATCTCCCTATCGATTTCATTTTTTTGAAATTATTTTATACGTTTTGAGTCTTTAGTAATAAAATTCAAACTGTTATATGTATCTATTTGCTGTCCTAATAATATAAAAAGCAACCATTTTTTTCCGACTAATTGTAAAATGTGTTTTTAAAAATTATATTTGTCTCCGCGGGTAAATGTGACACGGGAGTATTTAGAATACTTAAGAATTTTAATTCAATGAAGCTTGTTGAAAAAGAAGTTTTGTTGTCTGAGCTAATATTTTAAGGAATTTGGAGCGCTGTTTAGTTCTACTCATGTCACATTGATAATTTACAGGGCTAATTATTGAACTGGAATCTGTGGACTGTAAAAACTAATAAGCAAAAATGAATATTACAGCTTCGAAAAAGAACATAATGCCATACACAGATCGTTTAGGGCTAAAACATATTTAATTTTTTATTGCTTTTGTTATTGATTGAAGAAGGGTTTTGATCCCAAAACGTTCCGTATTTGGTATTTTGTTCAGTGTTGTATGTTATTGTGTTTATGATTTGTGCGAAATGTAAGTTTTGTTCAGTTGCAGAAAGAATCAAGCCTTTTAAAACATGCATGATAGTGATCGTGGTAGTATAGACGGAAACAACTCAGTGACAGAACCAAAGACAATTGCATTGCATTCCCCTAAAATGTTAGTGGTTACTTCTTTCCCCAAACTAAGTCTTGCAAACCAACTGTGTCAAGGCGTGATACAGAAAGGAGCATAATATATTATTCTGCTCGTTTTATAATAATCTATTTATTTTGGCACAGGCTTGTCGCCTCAAAAGAATGGCACGGCAAAATTTAGAGCAAATCCTCATTTCATGGTTTATTTAAAAGTAAAAGTAGTAGGTCAAGTGAGGCCAAGAGGATCCATGGAATTTAAAAAGCATTAGTTATACAAATAAGCCTTTGTTCGAACTCCTAGTTTGAAGATAAACCTTTCTCATTATTTAACACTAACTCGGTGATAATGATATTAATAATGATGATGAAGAAGATGATAATGATACTGATAATAATACTATAATAATTATAGTTGTACACAGCAACAATAATAATAATAATAATGATAATAATAAAATAATAATAATAATAATAATAATAATAATAATAATAATATAATAATAGTAGTATAATAATAATAATAATGATAATAATAATAATAATAATAATAATAATAATAATAATAATAATAATAATAATAATAATAATAATAATAATAAAATAATAATAATAATAATAATAATAATAATAATAATATAATAATGATAATAATATAAAATAATAATAATGATAATAATAATAACAATAATGATAATGATAATAATAATAATAATAATAATAATAATAATAATAATAATAATAATAATAATAATAATAATAGTATAATAATAATATAATAATAATAATAATAACAATAATAATAATAATAATAATAATAATAATAATAATAATAATAATAATAATAATAATAATAATAATAATAATAATAATAATAATAATAATATTTGAATAATTAGATATTTAAATATATCCAATAGAGAAATTAATGACATCAACTTAAAAATCAATTCCTCTTTGTTCATTATGGTGAGCTCAAACCTGTATCATCTCGGGATGAACCAGTTGTCAAGAATTCATTTTAAAATCACAATGATCAGAAACGTGAGAGTTTAGTTTTTTATGGCAAACTTCTGATCCTTTACTTTTGTCCAACACATGCCTTTTCACATCCTTTGAAAATTCTGTGGTCACATGCATAAAATTAACAACATGCATTTTAATAGCAGTTGTGTTCAAAACAACTGCAAAATGTTTTATACTTAACCAGTTAACTGCCGTACTCTGGACAGACACGTCTTTTTGAAGGACGAGCTTTCTGGCCAATATTTTTAAATTCGCGCCCATCCAGAGTACGGCAGTTAACTGGTTAATACTCAAACTTGAAACATTAATTGTGAAAAATATGACCTACAAGTGATGTATTCGAATTAGTTAATCATTTTCATGAAAATGTGGATTATCAGGATTATGCATTGGGCCCAACTTGTGTACTTATTTGAAGGTTAGATAACCCAAATTCTTATGGGCTCATTGTTATAATAAAAATACTCGCAAACCAACGCAATATATTGTGTTGACAACAATGTTGAATTAAACCCACAAATGCGTAAGATTATCAGACCTGGCCACGTCGACAGACCACTTAATTCCCCTGATTCAAATGACAGTCATAAAAGTACATCTTGTATCATATCATGTTACGTACATCACAAAATAAACATTAAATCAAAAGCTCCCAAAGTAGACCCAGAGTTAATAGAAATGAATCAAACACTATAAAATTTTATTTTAAAATAGGTAAATACGAACATCACATTCAAACTAATCACGCATATAGGGCTGCTTTTCACGAAACGAGATCATATTAACCATCTTCTTACATTATACAAAAGCAATTGGAAGAAAGTGTGTGTATGTATGTGTGTGTGTGTGTGCGTGTGTGTGTGTGTATGTCTGTGTTTGCAATTGAGATTTATAATGGTAACGAATATACGTCGACGTGAAAAAGATCAAATTATGGTAATGTACGTTTACCTAACCAAGGTACAGACGTCTGTCTTTCTCCACAATAACACGTTTCTAAAATTTTGGCCAGAGAACATCAAAAATCGACTGTTTAAAAAGAATGACCATTATCTAGTCAAAAACTCTCAAACCTGGGACTTCAAGGAAGACTTTAACGACGTCCCATGTTTGAAAGTTTTTGACAAAATGAACGTTATCTTAGCCGACCGAGATTTGAAGGACTACTTTTCTGGCCAAAAACTTAACAACACGTTCTTTCCGAGTGCGCCAGAGATGCTGGGCACTTCTCCTTTATTTGATTAGAGCTCCTTCAGCCTTTCAGAATTAAGTCTTTATACATGCCACGTCAATGTGCTGATAGTCGAATCATGTCACTCAAGATCATATGCACACACATTCATACACATATTCTTGTTTCGAAAAAATGTTTTTAGGAGTTTTACGGCGCTTGCGAAACATTTAGGAAATTTCAGCGCCTGTAAATGGAAGAAGTTGGTATGGTAAAACATTTTTTTCTTGATTTACAATTAAAAGCATGCTAGAAAAGTTAAACAAAGGGGAATTATTCAAATAGGGAACAGACGTAGATGCCAAGAGCACACTATCTGAGATCACCAAGAAGTCTTATCCAGACACAAGCACAGGTTCCTTCTAGGAGGAACACGCTCAGATGTTTACAGATCAATATAATATTCAACACAAACATGTATAAAAAGTATCATCTCCTAAAACTACAACTATATATTTGACTGCTTCCTTCCCAGCCAAGGACTCCGGCCACAGCTCAGACAAAACCAAGTAATCTCATTTCAAGATGAAGACAGACATAAGTTGGAAAACAGTTATTATAGGTGAATAAAAGACACAGTAAGCCCACCAAGGGAGGACAAAAGTTCATAGCAGACATTGTCATGCACGCATGTAGTAGATCTTATTCATTTAGTTATGGAGCGAATTTGAGTGATACTAAACTCTAGAAGTTGTGGACTTTAAAATGTAATAAAGAAGAATGAACATAATAGCATAAAAAAACCCAACAATATACCAAATACGTAACATTTCGCATTCAAAACCCCTTTTTCAGCCAACAACAAAACAATAAGCCATAAACCATTACTTTAACTCACTCACCCCTAACACCAACAATATCCGTAGTTTACCGGGGTTACTTTTACCCCATGCCTATTTATTACATTTTTCTGAGACAAATTATACGCGTAGTATCAAAGCGAATGGTATTTGGTTTTTACATGTTAATGGTAGTTGAATAAAGCTATCTGTGTACTTGGTCATTTTTAATAAATATTTCTTTCCAATTTTGAAAAGTAGCAAAAATCTCTAGGATTGAGTGAGTTAAAGACCAAATAGACGGCAGAGAATTATTTCGTACATCCTTTCGGAGAAAATAAGATCTTGGAATCAAGTGATTAAATTAGGGGGTAAATAATTTTGCCAGAGGGGAAAAAACTTAAGTGTCTGAAGCTGGACTCGAACCCAGGACCTTCTGTGTCACGGTACTATCCCCAAACCACATGACCACCTCGTCCCTGTTATATTCGGTTGGACAATTGGATGATTCCAAATCTTCGGAATCTCACCTGTACCGAGAGATAGTTTGAAAAGTTTCGTATGTGCTAGGACACTTTCATCGGAAATAATGTTCTCGACTTGTTGCCAAGTTGTGTGTGTGTGTGTGTGTGTGTATGTGTGTGCGTGTGTGTGTGTGTGTGTGTGATTGCCTGTTTGTGTGGACGGGGGGAGAGGGGTTCTTAATAGCTCAGTTGGCAGAGCACTCGCTTCCCATGCAAAAGGACCGACATCGTTCCCGGGTGGAGTCCAGATTTTTCCTGACATCCATCCCCCCCCCCCCCCCCGCGCCTTCAATCCACCCAGCAGTGATTGGATCTGTTAAATCTTTCGGAAAGTACTATCCAAAGGGTTGCAAGCAATTGCTATTGTCCAATATAGAAACTTGGATAAAATCTCGCTTCAGGGGCCTAATGGGTCTTTATTTTTATTTTTATTTTTTTTGCCGAATTTAAAGCACAGCACGGTTTTTAGGTCCAAACCAATCGACTCGTATGGCTTTGGTTCCCCAGCCGTACGGTATCCGGTCTTTAACAAAGTCAAGCAATGTTGAGCAGAGCATCTGTAACCTGGTGGGTGATAATAATTGTGAAAATCTAACTCCGGTGTTATCTTCTTGGTTGAACACTTTCCAGCCAAATATTGCTCCATTTGTCGCAGATGTAACTTGCTATTGACCATGACGGAGATAGTAAGGGTTTTAGTAAAAGAAAGCTTCTCAAAGACGACTTGTACTGCATAATATGACAATTTGATTCTATATGGGGAATAAATGAAGAATTGGGAAGCGCATTAAGCGAGATGAATCAATAGAGAAGCTCTTTATTAATTTTTAGGTCTATTTTACATCTTATTTTTCAAAATCATATTTTAAAAAAGTTTTACCCAGGGCAGAGTGACATAGGGATGGCTGTGGGAACGTCATTGACAACGTCAAGCATTTACAAAGTAAATATTTCGTTGCTGCTTTCGTCAAAGATAAATTCACTTTTTTCCCTTTCTGTTTTGTTTTGGCGTTATTATGATCAAATAATGTTCATTAATTCTCACCAAGCGGTTATTTTCATGGTTTTTGTAAAGCATTTTCTTGCCCGAATTTTGATAGTTTCAAAATAATCCCTGTTTTGTGGATTGGCCCATAAGAATCAATATCCGTGTATCCCATTATTTTTTAATATAATTTTGGTATGCTTATATTTTACTTTTGTACTTTGACACAACATTGTATACAGACGTTCTATAAAATGATTCTTGTAACAATAACGCTCTGTCAGGTGAAAATTTGTATCATTCAATGTTCAGGAATGCGTATTTTGTATGCAATGCAATTCGTATTTGTATATTAGAACAGATTTTGTTAACAAAGCAGATTTTCTTAGTATTTGCTGGGAACATTCAGGGAAGATCTATTGACATTATCATGCTAACTAAACAATGCTTTTATTTACCACGCAGATGCACCCACACCCCCAATATACATACATGCTTATAATAATGTATACATATAATTAACAATAACGCATGGGACATGAATTCAATTGCCAATAGAAATATTCATCCGATTCTCTCCCTTTGGACAAGGATTCAAATCAGGACCTGGACAATATTATCAGTTTCATTTTCATTTTAACTCACTCCTTTTCAATCATTTTCAGGATTATTTTCCTATAAATGCCACTCCAACTCAACACATAAAACTGATTAAAAAAAAAATAATAAAAAAGAAGAAGAGTACATACTAAACATAATTTTGTTCAAGAAAACGAGCTATACAAAACAGTATGGACTTCTTATGAATTAAACCAAGGTTTTTCTTTAATTAATCTCTTTGATGTACAATACAAATCTGAATAATAAAAGTGTCCATTGCATCGTGACGGATGTGACGATTTTCCTGTAACTGGTAAGGAGAGGGTTATATATTATGACATAGCCAGAAAGCTCCGTTAAAGAATATTAATTATGATGATGATGTGAGAGGAGAAAAGGAGACACAAGAATTGCTTACTTAGTCCACTAGATCAAGGTCTCCATTCTCCACCCACGTTGTTACCATAAAAAGAACAAGCTATTTCCAGAGGACAAGTTCTGTTTTCCTCGTCTTCAATTTTTTTATCCTTGAAGATTGCGAAGAATCACTGTTTGACCTTTTATGGGTTGCTTGACCCAATGGTTCAGAAGTT
>NC_088362.1:73138510-73141614 GCF_034508935.2 Berghia stephanieae
TCCTGCTGCTGCTGCTGATGATGATGATAAAGATGATGATGATGATGTTGTTGATGATGAAGACGAATATAATATCAAATATCCCCTTTACTTTGACAATGATAATGATATAACAATGACAAACAAACAAATCAATACAATTAACCATGATATATTATATATTATTGCATTGATATAACTGGACATTGCTTCATAAAATTGCAAGACACCAACCAACCTGTAAGGAAATCTAGAATCCAAAATACACCAAGCACGAAGAGTAGAAGTTAATATTAGTGTTAATGACTTCAAATTTTAAAATACCTCACCGAAACCCCTTTTTCTTTTCACTCTATTTTCATGTGTTTCATCTCGCTTTACCTGTGTTCGGTGACTGAGTGTAAAGAGTCCATTCTTTATTTAAGGAGGGAATGTGCAAACTCGAGCCCGTCCTTTTATTTGGATTGTCTAAGTTTGATGGCGAAAGGAAACACAGTTGAGATTTTGGGATATGGTTAAGTTAAAAATAAAGAGGAGCGATGAATTTTAACTTAATTTGTGATTTAAAACGTGTCAAACTGAACTGGAATTTTCTAATATTAGGTAAACGGTAGCAGAGTGATTGATTAGGTTTTGTTTTATTATATATAATATATATATATATATATATATATATATATATATATATATATATATATATATATATATATATATAAATTTTAAAAAGAAATATAATATCACTTTTCAAAGCCGCTTGGTATATTATTCAAACGGTCCTTGAACTTGGAAAAGTAGAGGAAATTGGAAGAAAACAAGAATCAGTGCCCTTTTAAAACGGAAACAAAACTATCGCCTGAAATTACAGACCAGTAAGCCTGTCATCCATCTTTGGTAAACTAATAGAAAAAAAACTGACCACATGACACAAGGAAGTAAATAAATTTCTTCACATCCAAATATGGATTTATGGCTGGCTGTTCAACTGCACTCCAACGTTTGCGAGTCATGGATGAGTGGACGGAGGATTAGAAAATGCAACATCTGTCGACTGTATTTACAAAGACTACCAAAACGCTTTTGACACAATAACGCAAAGTAGATTGTTGAGCAAATTAATGGCGTATGGCATCGAGCAGGATATGATTGATTGGATACAACACCATTTTCATGGAAGAAAACAGCAAGCACCACTTAACGGAGGATGCTAAAAGTGGCAAGATGTGACATTTGCATTTGGAATTCCACAAGGGTCTGTGATAAGTCCTCTACTTTTCGTTAAATCCATTAACAATCTACCATACATTGTAGAATCATCAATGTACTTCTTTGCCGGTGACACAAAAATATTTAATATTATCGAAACAAAGGAGGATATGAACATATTACAAACTTGAAATATTGAGTAACACCCGGTTACTTAGGTTTCATCCGGATAAGTGTAAACATATGTATATTGGGACCCAGATTTCAGCTATTCATTAATGGGAAAGACGCTTGAACAAGTGGATAATGAAAAAGTTATTGGCGTGACGATAGAAAGTAATATGAGCTTTATATACACATAAGTTAAAAAGTGAAGAAAGCAATGCCTGTTTGCCTTAATTACGCGTATTCTTCAACCTCAAAGTAGAAACGCTCTTCCTACCCATCTGGACTTCGCCAAGTCCCAGGTTTGAGAGTTTTTGCAATGAAAAGAGTCATTTAAATCGATCGATATTTGAAGGACGGAATTTTTATTTTGGACCAAATTTTTAAATTCAAGTTTTTTTTTTCCAGAGTAGGGCAGTTAACTGGTTAAGTTTATATTATTCAATTTGGCTTTAATAAAATGTTTTCATTGAGGAGTGTGATATTTTTCCCCTTAAACTTAAAAGACTTACATTTCTAATTAAGTTCTTAAAATTAAATTCCCTTTATTCCAGTGCGCTAAGGCGAGGTGACTTGCTAAAGGCCACACAACGGGGCGGGTATTCGAACTCGGTACATTTTAGGTACGAAACAAAGACCGTAACTCTGAGCCACGCTACCCCAATTATGCATCATTTCAACATTTTAAATCAATTTCCTTTAGCTCAGTGGTTTTCAATCCAATTTTTTAACGCATCACTCCCTTATTCACCAAACCACGTCACAGCGCTCACTACTCCACCCCAACCATTAACATGACATAGCAGCATATATTATTCTATCAACCATCTCAAACCAATATTAAAAATACTAACTAAATAATCATATTATATATATATATATATATATATATATATATATATTATATATATATATATATATATATATGCTTCCTTCCCTTCCCCGTTATATATTTATTTGTTTATTTATGTACATTCATTCATTTCATGTTAATTTCACACTGCCTCCTTAATACCTACCAGCGCTCCCAATCACCAAATTTTGCCCCAGCGCCCTCCCCCCAACCCCACCCCCAGAGTAAAAACAAAAATAACCCAGAGAAACAAATAACGAAAAGACAACCATAAAAATATCGCCACTGCCCCTTTTGGGGAGGTAGCGCCCACTTGAAAAATTACATTGATCTATATCATTTCAAGATTATACCATATCAACACAGTTGGTCACATTTTACACAAGCGATTTTTTTTTTCAGACCTTAGGTAAGACTTAACTAAACTGATTCTAGGAATCTGTATTGACACAGTGCGAAGGGTGTCCGAAAATAGCTAGATGATATTTAAATATTTCCTTGATTTATTATGTCTTTCTATGTCTTATATTTCCCCCACAGTTTTCATTTTAAAATTAAATTAAAGTGATTTTTTACGTTAGGGTAAATTTGCAATGCGAAGAAGATTAGATACCGTGACCTGATTGATGGATGTCAAACTTGATCCTACAATAACGTAATGCATGAATCTAGTATTGACATAACACTGAAAAGCTAATAAACTAAAAGTGCAATGCATGACGTCGAAGGATGGACTAGGTAAATATAATTTATCAAGAGCCTCATGGCTGAGGATACCGTGCGGTTTATTATTATTATTATTATTATTATTATTATTATTATTATTATTATTATTATTATTATTATTATTATTATTATTATTATCATTATTATCATTATTATCATTATTATTATTATTATTATA
>NC_088362.1:73141712-73147132 GCF_034508935.2 Berghia stephanieae
CGTCATGTCCCGTCCTACATGTTAAATGTTGCTGTTGACCAGGGACCCCTTGTAAAGCGTTTTGAGCACATTTAGGGGATATTGCGCTATATAAAGCTCAAAGCTCAATTCAAGTGTAAAATGAGTTCCGAGTCGCCAACAGCTTGACTTTGCCGCCCTCCGAAAAACAAATAGCCGACGCCACGTCTTGTTTTACTTAATAAGATCTAACTTTGGACCCTGTAACCGGATTTGAGCTCATTTGGTTGATATTGCGCCACATGGAAAGTTATGTTTTTGGAAATTCAATCTCACGGACATAACGTCGTGGCCTTATTTTTAAGATCACCTTAATAATTCCTGTACCTTGAGTGTTTTTATCCAGAGATCAGATGCTACAGTTATCACCAGAAGTATGATGGTTACTCTCTCTCTCTCTCTCTCTCTCTCTCTCTCTCTCTCTCTATATATATATATATATATATATATATATATATATATATATATATATATATATATATATATATATATATATTTTTTTTTTTTTTATATATATATATTTTATTATAAATGACAACTTTTTCACCGATATATATATATATATATATATCGGTGAAAAAGTTGTCATTTATGATAAAATATTTAATGGGGGGAAAAAATATTGATGGTAATAATAAGCAATCTCGTTGTTTAAGATTTAATGAAACCAATTTGCAAACCATCCCCTTCACAAATCTGTTTAAAGCACGCTTACGAATAGATGTGTTTAATATATTGTAAATTTTGCTGCTATCAATCCGTGTTCTGTTAGTGTTCTTCAAAATCCATATTCAATAAAATCAACCTGCTTATATTTAAATTTATTTGAATACTTCAATAAAATCAATAAGGCTTGTATTCTTGTATTCCTTTATTATTATGCTTAATGACTTAAAATTGGTTTTAATTAACCCATTCAATCTCAGACGTTCCCAAGCTTTTATAAAGGTAAAGAACCATTATTTACACCGGTCCAAAAAAAACCCCAACAAAATAGCGTTTGTATTTTCAAAGTGCCTGTCCCCGTAACATTTCTAATGTTCTAATAAGACATATTAGGGCATGTTTTGTTTATATATTCTGTTTGGTGTGAGTCCGTATATTGCATGTCTTTGTTAGGATAACATAGACCTACGATTTTATAATAATATTATATATATATTAATCCGTTATGTTTTAAAGTTTACCAAACAGTCAGATCATATATAATGTTATCACATAGACGGCATTTTTTTCAGTGTTGATTGGAAAATCTATAACATTAAAAAGCTAGTAAACAACATCCAAGTAATTGATTTAATGAATATTTATAATCATTCAGACATAAGTTTACATAAGATGACAATATTACAACGACTATCACAATCACATTCGAATCACCATCATTATCATGTTTATCATAACCATCATGGTTATCATCATCATCATCACCATCATCATCATCATCATCATCATCATCATCATCATCGTCATCATCATCATCAACATCCTCATCATCGTCATCACTATTATCGTTATAATCATCATCATCGTCACCATTATCACCATCCTCATCCTCATCATCATCATCATCATCATTTTCGTTAACATCATCACCAGCATCGTCGTCGTTGTCATTATCATCACCATCCTCATCCTCATCCTCATCATCAGTTGATCCAATTGATAAATATGGTCAGAATTTTGTGTGTCCTAGTGTAAAATAGACCCCCCCCCCCCCCCAGTTTTATAACCAAAAGAAGATATCGATCGCTTGTACCAAACCTGTTTATTCTTACAAAATACGAAAAATATTTTTGACACCAACGACCAAACTCCTGAAGCATCTTTAACAAGTCAACTGCCGTCCTCCAGACACATATTTAAAAAATTTGGCCAGAACACTCGCCCTTCAAGTTTCGATCGATTAAAATTACCCCCATATCATCATGGCGAGAACTCTCAAACCTGATACTTTGCGAAGTCCCAGGTTCGAGAGTTTTTGCCATGATGGGGGCTATTTAAATCGATCGATATTTGAAGGACGAGTTTTCTGGCCAAATTTTTAATGCGTGTCTTTCCAGAGGACGGCAGTTGACTGGTCAATGCAATAACATCGCCTCACCTCATTGTCCTGACCGAGGTAGTAGTGGAGACTTGAGAGATGGTTTTAAAGTAAGGGCCCTCCATCCAAATCCATCCTCAGTTTTCCTCATTAATGTTAGGTTGTCGATACTTGACCATTTATTTACATTGCCCAGCCTGTATTTAGTATAACGCATTACAATGTAGGTTTTGTGATAGGATAACATTTTTAAAAGATTCCTAAGCTTTATTTTAAATCATGCTTGCGACTCTGGACTACGGCTGACACCCGAGTTAACTCAGTCATTTCTCGAGACAGATCCAAAATATAATCTCCCCCTGATGATATAAAAAAAGAAATTTTTATCTCTTGAATTTAGCGACTGTAAGGAGAGTTGTAGAGGGTTTTTTTAAAGAGATTCTTACAACTATATATTTTGACTTAATAAGTTCAAAACTTTAATTTATCAGGCATCATCAAAGAAGTAGTGTTTCAGAGTCATAAGAACAGAGTTTATCCCAGTTTTGTATAACGCCGTGCGGACAATTGCAATTGCTTGCTACCTATTGGACAGGACACCAGTTTACCGCAAAGCACTTGCCGCCAGATCTAGCAGACCTAGCTACCAAAATCACTGCTGGGAGGACCGGAAGGGTGCCAGAAGAAGAAAAAAAATGTCGACTTCACCTGGGATTAATCTCGTGTATGAAGCGAGTGATTAACAAACTGAGCCATCGTGACCAAGATCAGTACGCACGGAGCTGTAACATCGATCACGTCTCGTTCTGGTGTAATTTCTTTCGTTATCAGGGGAAAATATCTTTAAATTAGACGTAAAATTGACGGGGAAAGAATTCATGAGCCATGTTTCAGATGTTTTCAAAATGGATCGATCTTTAACAATTTTAAAGTTTGAGTTGAGAACATCAGGCCACACTTATTCTTCCCTTTTGTTCTCTTTTTTGTTTCTGTTAAATGGAATATTTTGCATTTACTGCTTGTAAACAAGAAAACTGGCCAAATATTGGATTTTTTTCCTCTATGCAAAAAACTGAAGGCACTTGAGTACCAATACATGACATTTTATGATATATTGTAATATTTAACAGTTAAGCCTATGTGTTTAAAACCACTCGGACTTGTATAATGCACGTATTTCTATGTCAAATTTTGTTCATTTTTTGCCATATTATTTGACACATTTATTTGTTTATATCAGGATATCGTATACATTCAAGATGAATATCTTTTAGATTTCTTATTCTCCTCATGTATTCATTCTCAGGTCTGAGTCTTTTTGACAAGGCGATAATTATAATAGTAATAGGTTTCTGACCCAAATGAAAATATATTATGAATATCTGACTTTCGAAAAGTCATAAGTTGCATCCTGATGGAGAATGAGCTCGCACTCTCAAACGATCTTTTGGACTCATAGAATCACCAGAGAAAATTTGGAGTTTCAAAACACTCAGGGTATTATTGTTTTATAAGGTACACGAGACAAGTGTTTTCCTCTTTAAGTCAATAAATAAATGACAAAAAAATTACGGTCTTCTTTGAATGATGGATATGGGACTTAGCACGGTTTGAAAGTCACTTACTCATATGAGGATCTGGGGTAACTTTCAAAACCTGCTAAGTCGCATTGGCTTCATTCAGATAAATCTCCAATTTCTTTGACATTATTTAGTCACTTAAAAACGAAAATACTTGCCTTTGTTTATCTCATAGAACAATACCCCCGAGTGTTTTTTTAAACTTTAAATTTCCTGTAGTGATTCTAAGATGCCAAATAGATTGATTGAGTGATACTAAACTCCTAGATGCTATGGACTGTAAGAAATAATAATAAACAAAAATGAATATAACAAAAAAATGCCAAACTGTTTCGAGCTGTTTCGGGCCCAAAACCCTTTTTCAGCCAATAAAAAATAAATAAATAATAGATAAATATATTACTTAAAACCCCAGGTCTAACAATGAAGAGATTGAATTTCAGTATTCGATCAATCTTAATAATGCTGACGAACGGTGTGGACATTTCGTGAATTCCCTTTACCATAGCTAAAGAAGATGTATAAGGCATGAAACACAAAAGTTAAATTAGGAATATGTAGTTAGATTTAAAATGATATTTTATTAAAAACTTCTAAATAACCATTACTACCTTGCGCGTGTAATTTTTGTTCATTTGATGCCTATTCAGCGTTATGCTATTTGATATAGGGAATACCCGAAACATCCACGCCATTCTTCTGTATCAATTTTTCAAAAATCTTCTTCGTTAGTCTATTCATAGCCAGTCAGTAATTTGTGAGGTAGATATGAATCGCGACGCTTGCATAGCCTGCTCACTCTTTGTTTAATCTATTGAGCATCTATGTGTGTTTTCCAATATATTATGTGAATGAGTTGATACCAAGAGCGGTGTGTATATGTTTTTAAATGTGTGTTAATTGATAAGCTGTAAATTTTACGACATATTATGTGACCCATCGCGTTAGTCAGGCACTATGTCGGAATGAACTTAGTTTATTCCCATCTGTACTCATGAAGATTTCTTCGCTAGGCTGTCCTGTCGGCTGCTGTAGCAGGATATGAGATAAAGATAAAGGGAGTAAATCTGACTCATGAATGAACTACACAAAACAAACGACGTTCGGCCTTTAGCCTTTTTCAAGTAAACACAAAGTACATATATATATATTCCTTTGGCCTTTTCCAAGTAAACACAAAGACCGAAACGTCGCTTGTTTTGTGTTGTTCATTCATGAGTCAGATTTACTCCCATTATCTTTATCTCCATTTTATTGACTCATTCAGGCACCTCTATTTATTAGTTGTAGCAGGACTGGCCTCCCCTCGGGATGCAAACGCCATGTTACCTGTTTTTCTTCTCAGGTGTTCCATTCCGTGTTTATCTCGGTCTTCCTCCCTTCCTTTTACTACCAGATGTCCATTTTCTAGACTTTTAGATGAACCAGATTTTTGAAAATTGAATTAACAAGTTAACTGCCAGACTCATGAAAGTCCCAGACTCTTCGCGAAGTCCATGATTTGAGAATTTTTGCCAAGATGAGTGTCATTTAAATCGATCGATATTTGAAGGACGAGTTTTCTTCTGGCCAAATTTTTAAATATACTTCTTTCCAGAGTACGGCAGTTAATTTGTTAATACTCAAAAAGATCAGAGTTATAAAATTCTAGTCTTTGAAAGGTTATCAAACCTGTAAATAAGTGTACGTTTTGCGTAACGAATAGAATTTAATCTAATTAATTTAATTTAGAGTTTTATAATAAGGCTATGAACTCTATATCAAACACCTCGTTCATC
>NC_088362.1:73154732-73165724 GCF_034508935.2 Berghia stephanieae
TTGTGAGTATTTTCCCAAAATGCACAACATCAATACGAGATTTGGTTGGTAATACAAATAAGGAACAAAAACTACACGCTCCGAGTCATTATTTAACAGATAAAGTGCGAGGTATATTTTCAAGCGTTTTGATACCGGAGTGATTATTCAGAAAATTATTCTATTTTTATTAATTCATAATTTGGAATTATCATAGACATCATTAAGTTATATAGTAAATATATGTTTTCAGATTTAATGCAATTTTCGTATAAAATTGAAAAAAAATGAAGATAATAAATAACAACAACATAATAACAAACATTAGATTGATATAATTAAGGTATATTATGTGTTCAGTTTTAATGGCATCTTCCAATAACCTTGATAATAAATAATAATACTTTAAAAGAAATAATAAATAACAACAACAAGTTGAGAAATATTAACAGAAGAACTTGATTGAGTGTGAGATTCACATCAAAGGTTAAAATAACAAAAACCGTTATAACTATGGGGGATGTAGGGCATATGGAGATATAATAATACAACATGAACAAGGGTAAATGGTAGGAAAAAAATCAACATTTTGAACCTTAACGAGTCTCATTAATTAATCAATAAATTGCATTCTTTATGAGGAACACGTCAAGCTAGTCCTGTTCATCGAACGATTTATATTATACAAGTCTATTAAATCAGTGTAACATATTCAATTGTAAAAAATATTGACTAGAAAGGTTATTAAACAATGTATAAAATTTGACAATTATAAAATATTATAATCAAATCATTAAATTTAATTAAGATGAAGAGATGAGGAAAAAATACCCCTGTCTAGTTTTAATGCTATGATGTATAACATATGATTCAACAACTGAGATTTTTGACGACGTATATCTAATATTGATTACATGTAAGCTATCATCAATTTATCAGGATATATCAAACCTTAGAGTTTAAAGGTTGGTTATAGAAAGCTGGAGTCATCATCACTCCAACACCGAACCCACTCCACAGCATCTGTGGAGCAGACTCTCAGGTCATGGTCAGTACAGCTGGGCCCATCCTGACATTCTATAAGGATGTGCTCCATCGTCAGTTGCAATGTAAAAAAAATCTGGACTTATACAGAGCAATATCATATAAACGCACTCAACGCGTTTACAAGGGGCCCCCTAGTCAACAGCAACACTTAACATGAAGGACGGGACTATAACTACGGGGCGACTATACACTTTTTTTGTCGGATAGATACAACGTTGTTAACGGCCATGCACTCATAATATACCCGAGCACAGTGAGAAAGAGCCTGAACCAATGGCTTAACTATGCGCCGCTCAGAACGGGACTCCAATCTTCCAATCTGAAGGCCAATGTCAAACCACAGGACAGATTACCCGCAAAATGACATACATTATCTATATTCTCTACGATAACAAATAGATATTATCATCAAGTTTGTAAAGATATACTCGTAGATTCGATCTCCACTGCCTAGCTCACCCCGACATTAGGTATGCCGCTTTTGAGATATTAGGTCAGGTGATTCATAAAAGTAAATGTACAATGGAACCTCAGTAGAACAGTGATGGTGGGACCAGCCTAAATTCCTTTTTACAACGGAGTCCTTTTATAGCGACTTTCGAAGGCAACAACCCAAATGGCCTAAATCACCATCACCACACACACACACACACACACAGAGAGAGAGAGAGAGAGAGAGAGAGAGAGAGAGAGAGAGAGTATTCACAACATAGGCCTAGTCTAGCTCTCCGTTGCCTTTAGCTGTAGGCGTATTGAGGGCTAATGCATTGCATTTGGGGATAATATATTAAGTGGGTTTTGGCCCCTCTGTTATGACCACTTATGCTCTTCAAAGTCCCTCCGTTAGCTGGAAATTTTTTTAAGGCAAAGAGGGGAAAACAAAATGACAGGGAATTAAAGATCCCTGTTATAACTGAGTCTCTGTTATATCTGGACCCGTTATACATGGGTTCCATTGTATATTATTTTCTGCAGAGTGATCAATTAAATTCTTACTCAAATGAACTATTGAACAGGGCCACATTTATACATTGTTCTGTGAATTTTTGTTGTATATTATTGTGTATAGATTGAAATAAATAGATGCATAACAGGGAAATCAGCTCAACTTTCAATGAAATGAACTAACGAGCAGGATCGCACTAAAATATTGATTGGTAGTTTGGGTTGGATAAAAAAACCCCGATAAAACTTTGGTTGTTAGTGATAAGAATAGAGGCTTATGAAACTTGAAGGTTGCGGAATGAGGTGGAGACGTGTAGCTTATTATATATAGCATCTGAATCACAAAGAATTTCTTTGTGATTCAGATCCCTATTATAATAAGAACACTCTCCACCTAAATTCCGAAACCCTTCCAAGTTTCATAAGCCTCTATTTTACACTAACAACCCAAAAGTTTATGGGGTTTTTTTTTTATCCAACCCAAACTACCATCAATTTTTTGGGCGATCCTGCTCGTTAGTTCATTTCAAATTGAAAGTTGAGCTGATTTCCTGTTATGCATCTATTTATTCAATCTATCCCACAATAATATACAACAAAATTCACAAAAACAATGTTTAAATTTTGGCCCTGTTTCAATAGTTCATTTGAGTAAGAATTTAATTGATCACCGCAGAAAATAATATACAAAAAAAAACCCATGAAATAACGGTCCAGATATAACAGAGACTCAGTTATAACAGGATCTTTAATTCCCTGTCTTTTTGTTTCCCCCTTTGCCTTAAAAAAATTTCCAGCTAACGGAGGATTTTTGAAGAGCATAAGTGGCATAAAAAGGGGGGCCAAAAACCCCAAACTAATATATTATCCCCAAATGCAATGCTTTAGCCCCCCATACGCCTACAGCTAAAAGGGGCAACGGAGAGCAAAGACTGGGCCCTATGTTGTGAATACTCTCTCTCTCTCTCTCTCTTTTCTCTCTCTCTCTGCTCTCTGTGTGTGTGTGTGTGTGTTTTGGGGTGGTGTGTGGTGAGGTGTTTGGGCCAATTTGGGTTGTTGCCTTCGAAGTCGCTATAAAAGGATCCGTTGTAAAAAGGAATTTAGGCTGGTCCCACCTCACTGTTCTACTGAGGTTCCATTGACATTTATTTTTTATGAATCACCTGACCTACTTCTCAAAAGCGGCATACCTAATGTCGGGGTGAGCTAGGCAGTGGATCGAATCTACGAGTATATCTTACAAATTTGATGAAAATTATCTATTGGTTATCGGTAGAGAATATAGAAAATGTATGCCCATTTGGGCGGTAATCGTCCTGGGGTTTGACATTGCCTTCAGATTGGAAGATTGGAGCCCCGGGTTCTGAGCGGCGCATAATTTAGCCTTTGGGTTCAGGCTCTTTCTCACTGTGCTCGGTTATATTGAGTGCAGGGCCCGGGTTAACAACTTGTATTAATCCGAAAAAAAAAGTGTATAGTCGCCCCGTAGTAAGTCCCGCCCTTTCCCATGTTAATGTTTGTGTACTAGGGGGCCCCTTGTAAACGCCCTTGAGTGCGTTTATATGATATTGCTCGTAATAAGTCCAGAATTTTTTTACAATTTTCAAAATGACGATGGAGCAAAATCCTTATAGAATGTCAGGATGGCCCAGCTGTACTGACCATGACCGAGAGTCCCGCTCAAGATCGGGAGTGGGTCGGTGTTTTGGGGTGATGAAAGACTCCCGCTTTCCCATAACCACCTTTTTTTCTCTAAGGTTTGATATATCCTGGGAAAAATTTTATAGCTTACATTTAATCAATATGATATCGTCGTCAAAAATCTCATTGTTTATCATTGTTATACATCTAGCATTTAAAACTAACAGGGTAATTTTTCCTCATCTCTTCATCTAAAAAAATTTTTATTATTTGATTATATATTTATAATTTCAAATTTTATACCTTGTTTAAAAACCTTTCCAAATCAATATTTTTTACAATTTTAATATGTTAAACTGATTTAATAGACTTGTATAATATAAATCGTTTTTTGATGAAAAGGACTAGCTTTTACGGTTCTCATAAAGAAATGCCAATTTATTGATTAAAAATGAGCTCCTTAAGGGTCAAAAGTTGGGTTTTTTTTTTCCCACCATTTAAACCTTTTTTCCTGTTGTAAATTTTTTAAAACCCATATGCCCCACATCCCCCTAGGTTTTTAACGGTTTTTGTAATTTTTAAAAATTTTATGTTTAAACTCACACCAACAAGTTCTTCTGTTAATAATTTTTTTTCAACTTGTTGTTTTATTTTTTTTCTTTAAAGTATTATTATTTATTACAAGGTTATTGGAAGATGCCATAAAACTGAACACATAATAACCTTAATTTATCAATCTAAAGTTTGTTATTATGTTGTTTTTTATTATAAACTTCATTTTTTTTCAAATTATACGAAAATTGCATAAATCTGAAAACATATATTTACTATATAACTTAATTGATTGTCTATGATAAATTTTCCAAATTAATGAATTAATAAAAATAGAATAATTTTCTGAATAATCCTCCGGTAATCAAAACGCTTTGAAAAATATAACCTCGCACTTTATCTGTTAAATATGACTCGGAGCGTGTAGTTTTTTTTTTGTTCCTTATTTGTATTACCAACCACATCTCGTATTGAGTTGTGCATTTTTGGGAAAATACTTCACCAACTCCGCCAGCCGGTTTTACAACGACCGAGCACACACAAACCGTTAAGAGTTTTTAGTATTTTATCTAATGTTTGTGAGAATTAATCTTTACATGGCTGTATAAAAACAATAACAACGAGCTGAGTGATGTCAACATAGTTCTTTCTATTAGTCTTAACTTATCTATCAGTGTAAGAATTGTAGTCCCATTGGACAATATTTTTTGTAATGACAAATGATTTCGTTTGTTGGCAATGTCCTCGAAAAATCATCAAAACGGGTGTACACCCGCGAATACATAAGAGGTGTAAGTAATAGATTAAATTACTACAGAGGTGCATGCAAGTTTTTCTATAGGACATTTCTTTTTGGTTGGAAATAATATAAGATCTACTTAACTGCCGTGCTCTAGAAAAAACTCGTAATCTATAAGTTTTTTTCCAGAAAACTCCCTTCAAATATTCATAGCGATTTAAAATGACTCTCACCTTGGTAAATACTCGTCAAACCTGGGACTGGAAGTCTGAAGTACCAGTTTGAGAGTGTTAGCCAAGGAGAGATCATTTAAATCGAGCATATTAGGAAGGACGAGTTTTCTGGCCAAATATATAGACTAAACGATTTTTCCCAGAGTACGTCAGTTAACGGTTAACCCTCCTCCCTTACCACCTGCAGCAAAATCGTCACACTGTTACACAGTAATATGCATTTTTTCTTATTCAGATTATTTTGTACATCACAAACTTTAATGAGTGATCATTGTCTTATTTAATTAATAAGGACATAAAGTTGTTTTGTAGACGATGCGTGTTTTGAGTTTTGAAAATATCAATTTTCTACTGGGCAAGCCTGCATTTGGGAAAATACTAATAAATCATTGTTAGGAGAGGAGTTAAACTCCTGCGCTTTGAAAATTTCAACAGGTTTCCAATGCCGCTGCTTGACCTTTTGAGGTCAGGAATCGTATAATTTTTCCCCCTCTCAATTACCTTTATCTGATGTTTCTATCAATTGTATTATTCAAACCATGGCGGTTTTTTCTGAAGGTTACGATTTAACTTTAAGTATGTATAATTGTTGTCGGGAATTCACTACGCGTCAAAGTCCTATTTTTTTGTATAACGGGGCAGCCTTAGGAAAGAGTCCTTGATCCTGTTTTTTTTCAAAGATATTTTTAAAGTTACATTCATGTTTTGTTCTATTTATCATACAACGCGACTACCACATTATCTCATTCACTGTAGTGTTTCATTCGATCCTGTTGTTGATAAAGGGGAAACCCGAAACGCCCATTTTATGTTTTCGTAATTAAATTGAAGCTTACATTCAATTTCACATTGTTATTTAAATTATGGGAAGGATTAAATGACAGCATATTATAGTAAAACATGAGAACGCTTCCATGACTAAGACGGAGGAAACAATCGATTTGCAATCCATAATCAAGTTTTACACTTCAAAGAACGACACTGATGACTTTCAGTTATGCACACAAAAAGCCCGTTTGTTGAATATCTACGTTACTCGGAAAAAAAATTCAATGTTCGGGAACACTTTCCAGTCTGCTGTTTTGGGCAATGCTAATAATGAATGCGAATCATGAGTTAAACCCCCTGACAATGATAAATTTTATACTGTCCCCCATCTTTAAAGTATAACAGAGCCGTATAAGATTTCCACATTTTTTAAAATAAGTTAAATGTCGTACTCGGGGAAAAAACCGTTTAAAAAAATTTTGGGCCGAAATCTCGGGCCCCTTTAAATATCGATCGATTTAAATGAAACCCCAAACCCTTTGGGAAAAAACTCTCCCAAAACCGGGGGCAACGCGAAGTCTCGGTTTGAGAGTTTTTTTTCCAAGGTGAGGGTCATTAAAATCGATCGATTTTTGTGGACGCGTTTCTGGCCACATTTCAAAAGGCCCTGACTTTCCCAAAATTATAGCAGTTTAAATGATTATTTAGATTATTTATAAAAACAAGTTTGATGTTATTTAAATTTTTTTTGATTCCCTTTTTTTTGTAAAAAATGATGCCAAAATGTTCGCAAACCATTACTTCTGAATGTACTGTTTTTAATTTTAAAAAAAATTATATGATCCACTCGTAGCGTTTCTGTATTATTTTAAATTTTTGATCCAGTGGTATGACACTCGGCCCTTTTTAGCCTATTGAAATCAAGGGTTTCCAAATTTTTTTGGGCCCAAATTTGAAAAGCTTGGGAAAACACATTACTTTACCCTTTTCTCACCGTATGATGATACCTTTGGGCCCGTAACAGCTTTGTCTCTGTCAACAAAAAAAATTATTAATATCGCATACAAGGGGCATGCCTCGCCCCATTTATTAACGTTTTTGGGTTTGGGTTTCGTGTTGCATTGGCTCCGCACCTCTTGAAAGGGCTATGATAATTAAATTTTTCGGATATAAAAAAATAGTCCCTTTTTGTCCCCATTGCTTATTAGTAATAATAATAATAATAATATTTAAAAATAATAATAAAAAATAATTTAAAAATAATAATAATAATTTAAAAAAATAAAATAATAATTATGGTATGATGATGAAGATGGGGTGATGATGATGATAAAAATAATAATAATAATAATGATGGGTGATTATGATGAAAGATAATAATAATAATAATGATGAAAATATAATAATAATAATAATAATAATAATAGAATAATATAATAATAATAATAATAATAATAATAATAATAATAAAACAAAGAAAATAATAATAATAATAATAATAATAAAATAATAATAATAATAATAATAATAATAAAAAATAACAATGATAATAATAATAATAATAATAATAATAATAATAATAATAAATAATAATAAAATAATAATATAATAATAAAAATGATGATGATGAGGGCAGATAAAGGATGATGTTTGAGGATGATGATATGATGATGATAATAATAAAATAATAATAATACATAATAATAATGATGATGATGATAATGATGATGTTTGATGATGATAAATGTTTGATGATGATGATAATAATAATAATAAAAAATAATGATAATGATAATAATAATAATAATAATAATAATGATGATGATTGATGATGATGATGATGATGATGATAAATAAATGATGATGATGTTTGATAATGATGATGATGATAAATGATGATGATGATGAGGATGATGATGATGAATGATGATGAAATCAAATAATAATAATAATAATGAAATAAAAAATAATAATAATAATAATAATAAAAATTAAAAAAAATTTTAAATAATAATATATAATAATATAAAAATGATAATAATAATAATAATAAAAAAATAATAATAATAATAATAATAAAAATTAATAACAACAATGATAATAATAAAAATTAATAATAATAATAATAATAATAATTTTAAATAATAATAATAATAATAATAATAATAAAAAAATAATGAAAAATAAAATAATAATATCATTTTTTCCTTTCATTCATTAGTTTTGGCTTGTTTTTTTACTCCAGGCTCCCCCTTTCCTGAGCAAACACCCCCCACTTATCCGGACTTGCAAACAGGCTTCATAAGGTGCTGGTTTGGGGCACCCCATAAAGGCCGGGTTGTTGAGAGTTGGGAAAGGGAAAAGTTATAGTGAAAAATGAACAAATTTCCCAAAGGGTTTGGGCTGAAGTGAAGAATGTATCAATAAAGAATGGGAAAAGATAGATTGAAATGGTTCGGACAGGTTAAAGACGGTTGGGGGAGTGCGCGGGAGGGAAAAAGTTTGGTATAAAATTAGCGGGAAAGAGGAAAAAACGACGCTCAAAGACTAGATGGTTGGATAGGGTAAAAGGGCGAATGAAAAAATTGGGGCTTAGAGGAGATGATGCTATGAACCAAGATGCTTGGGGGATGTGGCAATTTATTATGGTTTAAAACCCGCAAAAAAGCGGGGAAAAGCTGAAAGAATTATTATTTTTATTATTATCATTATTAAATTTTTATTATTATTAGTAGTAGTAAATAGTAGTAGTAGTAGTAGTAGGAGTAGTATTTGTAGTAGTAGTAGTATAGTTAAATAGTAAATGTAGTAGTGCAGTAGTAGTAGTAGTAGTAGTACTATTACTATTATTATTAAATTTTTATTATTTTATTTTTATTATTATTATTATTATATCATTATTATTATTATTATTATTGTTATTATTTATTTTATTATTAAAATTTTATTATTTTTTTTTTTTATTATTATTATTATTATTATTATTATTATTATTATAAATTTTTAAAATTTATATTATTATTATTATTTTTTATTATTATCATCATTTTTTATCATCACATTTTATCATCATCATTATTATTATTAATTTTTTATTATTTATTAATTTTTTATTATTATTATTATTATTATTATTTTTATTTTTATCATTATTATTATTATTATTATTATTATTTTAGTAGTAGTAGTAAGTAGTAGTAGTAGGATAGTAGTAGTAGTATAGTAGTAGTAGTAGTAGTTTTAAACTTTGAGTATAGTAGGGAGTACTATTATATTATTATTATTATTATTATTATTATTTTTTTATTATTATTTTATTATTATTTTTTTTATTATATTATTATTTAAATTTTTTCCCTTATTATTATTATTATTGTTTTTATTATTTTTATTATTATTGTTATTTTATTATTATTATTATTATTTTTATTATTATTTATTATTTTTTATTATTTATTATTATCTTTATTTTTTGTTTTTGTTGTTGTTGTGTTGTACTTTAAAATTATTAAACATCATTTTTTATTATTATCACATCGTCATCATCGTCATAAACATCATCATCATCATCATCATCATCATCATCATCCTCATCATCATCCATTTTCATCATCCTCATCATCACACATATTTTAAATTTTTATCATCATCATCATCACCATTATCATCATCACATCAACCCTCATCATCATCACACATTATTTTTATTATTATTATTATTATTACTACTACTACTAATTTTTAGTATTATTTTTCACTATTATTATCATTTCATTGTTATTAGTATTATCTTAAAAAATTAAAAAACAAAAAAACAAAATACACATAGCAAAAAAAAGATTCATCATTGAGAGTCAGTACCCAAACCAACACCACTGAAAATTCTCCACTTCAAGGGGGGAAAAAAAAAATTTTTTAAAAAAATAATGCCTTTTTTTCTTTGGAGGGGGAACAAAAATAATTTTTTTAAAAAAAGTTTTTGTTGAAAATTAAATTGAAAACTTCCTTTGAATATGCTTCCTTTCAGAAAAAACATTTGCTTTTTTTTTTGTTATTTTTTTCTTTTTCCCCTTTTTTGCCGGGTAAGCAACCTATTAAACTATAGTTAAGTTATTTTTAAAAAAAGCCCTCGTCTTCTCTCGCACAGCACATTCATAGAGGACAATCGGGCTGTAGCAATGTAGAAATAAAAATTGGGCCTTTCGGTTTCCCTTTTTTGGTAATACTCGCGCAGACAAGATCTTGTTCAACGATGGCAAGAAAAAAATTTCTATTAAAAGTTACCTACATTTTTGGGCGAACTTCGATTCCAATATACTGGGCGGCTCTGGGGAATACCATGAGGTTTACATGATTGCAAAAAGGTTTTGAATAATTGGGGGATAATCCCACCGATTTTTTTTTCTCCTTATAAATCATCTTTTGTTCATGTACTGCCTTTACTTTTGAGCTTTGAATGTATTGTGTATTGTAAACATAATTTAACCTGTCAACGGCAACTGTGGGAAAACTCGATTTAAAAAAATTGTCCAGAAAAATGGTCTTTCAAATATTGACCGATTTAATTTTACTCTCATCCCGGCAAAAAAACTCTGAAAAACCCGGGACTTAAATATGAGTTTTTCTAAAATGCGGCAGTTAAATGGTTACCTACCTTCACTCGGGGGACTTTGCTTGAGTCTGGATTGGACTTTTTGGGAATGTGAAAATAAGCGCATTAGGGAATCCGGGAATCTTTTCTCCCTTTTTTGACCAAATCCTTTTTTTTCTTGTTTTTTTCTTTTGGTGTTTTTAAATCCCGATCTAAACATTTTCCTCTATCATTTCCTTTTTTAAATTGAAACTGAGCCCGACTTTAAAAGTGTCCCCTAGCGCCGTAAGGCTCCTACCAAAAAAGAAAAATAAAACAAGAGAGCCGTTGGGCCAAAACTTAACTAGTTTTCGGGTTTTTTAACTTGACACAAAAGTCAACCCCGGGACAAATCATCCTTATGTGATTAGTAGCCTTTTTTAAATTTTAACACACCCTTTTGGGTTTTTGTATTGTCCCAAATGAAAAGACAAAATAAACGCAATTATAATTTTGTA
>NC_088362.1:73165823-73171040 GCF_034508935.2 Berghia stephanieae
CTCTCTCTCTCTCTCTCTCTCTCTCTCTCTCTCTCTCTCTCTCTCTCTCTCTCTCTCTCTCTCTCTCTCTCTCTCTCTCCCTCTCTCTCTCTCTCTCTCAATCCCGAAACTATAATTGAACAAATCCATTATCTACACGATTGACAAGAAGAAGAAGATGAAGAAGAAGAAGAAGAAGAAGAAGAAGAAGAAGAAGAAGAAGAAGAAGACGAAGTAGGAGGAGCAGGAGGGGAGATAGAGGAGGAAGCGGAACAGGAGGAGGAGGAGGAGGAGGAGGAGGAGGAGGAGGAAGAGGAGGAGGGAGAGTAACAGGAGGAGGAGAGGAGGAGGACGTAATTGATTACTATTTTGCCCTCTATATACAAATTCAACGACGATTAGATCGTTTTGCTCTTACCTTCTGCAATAACAGGCTATTGTAATGATGACAATGACGATGAGAATGAATCCTGCAGCCACGATTCCCGCGATGATTGGGACTGAAAAGAATAAAATACAATAAATATCAAAACAACTTTTATATTAGTAAAAGAGCATTACAATTGCTTCATCGTGCTCAATGCGCTTCCAAATACATCATTTATATCCGAAATAGACATTTAGAAAGAAATTTTAACTTTATAAAGAACACAACCACTCTAACAATAACCATCGTGCTAACCACGTAATTATTCATACCGTCGTTAATGAGTGCCAGCACCAGAGTTTTGGCAATAACTGACCATGTACCTATAGGGCAACTAAAAAGAAAGAGATTACAACAGTCCCTAGCTCAATTGGACTAATTCAATTTTGAATTTCCCCATGATCTCACTGTCAAAATTTCGATTGAACTCATAAAATCATTATTTCATAAATATGAGCTATAGTCTACCTTGACATACATATACGATATATATATATATATATATATATATATATATATAATATATATATATATATAATATATATATATATATTATATATATTTTTTGTTTTGTTTTTTTTAATTTTTTTTTTTTTTTTAATTTTTATTTTATTTTTTTTTTAATACGAGTTTTTCAGGAGTACGGCAATTAACTTGTAAAAATGAACTTACTCAGGTCATTCTCGTAGCCTCTGCTTGTCGCCTTCGTCGGGTCACCGCCTATGGTACTGTTACGATGACTTCCATCTTCATCGCCGTCTTTCGACTTCACATTCCCATCCAGTCTGTTTTGGCCTTTCTCCATTTCTTTCCTTTTCCTCTCTTCCTCTTCCTTTCGTCTTCTCTCCAATTCCTCGTTTATTCTTTCCCTCCTCCGTTTCTCCTCAATTGCATCCAGTACAATTTGAAGAGCGTCACCACACAAAACCTCAACAGTGCTGTCGGATTCGCTTCCTGTATTCATAAAATAGAACAATCATTATTACAACCATTATTATTTCTTCTAGACCTTTTATTACGAAATTATAAATATGGTATACAACAAAGCACGCCCCCCCCCCCCCAAAAAAAAAGAAAGAAAACGACAAACAATAAGCTACCCTCTATTATGACTCCAGCATCATTATCTTAATTCTGGAACAGTTAACTACAAATGCTAAAATAGGATTATATTTAGTTTCAACATAAGAAAATGAGAAATACAAATAATGTTTTGACTTTTATGCATACTGTGGGTCCAAAAAATGTTAACCAACCATGCAAAATCGTCACATTTGCTACGATACAGCCAATATTTTTCTCATTCTCATGTCCTTTGTACGCCACTAAGTTTAATACCGTGCTGTAGAGCTCGTTTTGTTGAGAACAAAATATATGTAGCAAAAACTTACTGATATTATGTTTTAGTGAAAAAAAAGTATGTTTGTTGAATGTGAAGTTTTGCGGGAAATTTTGATAATTGCCGGTAAGGAGAGAGTTCATGGCTTTAAAAATAACGACTACTTCTCGATAATGAGGTCAGTGAAAAAGACATACCGTACGCGACGTGCACATATTTGCAGGTCTGATAGTAGAACGCAATTATTAGGCTTATTTAACATGTGTCGGACAATATTTTGTATTGGTCTAGGAGCATTTCTATTACAACAATGAGACCATAACAATTTGGATTATCAGAACTACAAATATTATGTTCACGGCGATCACACAGGATGATGCTCAGTTTAACTATTTGCATGTTATCGTTACACTCTGTGTCTGCCATAATGTCGTTTAACCAAAGTTTTAATCTCTCACCTAGTGTCTTTGCTCTTCTTCTAATCGGCTCATGCCACATCAAGGTTTTGCTTATTGAAAAAAAATCTTATTTCAAGAATAATCAAGTTCATTCCGACAAAATTCCTTTCCTTAGCGATGGGTCACAAATACACACCTTTAACCTGCAGCCAAACGAATGCCATCCCATCCCCTGGCTTACTGGACAATGTCACTGTCACGTTATTGACGCTTCGACTGTAGATGGTTCGAAAGCCATAGAAGCCTCGGTGTGCACACTGGATGTGTCTTTCATACGACATAGGGTCCTGTATTCTCAAGCTACGACGACACTCTCTTGGTCCACGCTCCGCCCAGGCTAAGAGCACATCCACAGAATGGATACTGATCATCTGAAATAAAAGAACAGAAATGCGAAGAATGGAAGTTTTCGTCAGAAGGAATGTGATTGGAACTATCGTTTAAACATTAGCGTAAGTATAAACAGTCATTATAGAACTCAATGATAAAGAATATTGGAGAGACTGGGACACAATATCTCATGACGTTATATCAACGTGTTTATTTCATTATATCAGTGATTCTTTATTCTACGTTTTTCAACCGTTAATAAATAATTATTTTCTGAACATTACATTACACTATAATGCCTTACTTTAGAATTTGTTGTTCTAACCATGCATTTACAGTCAGTCTGTTTGTCAGTGGGTCTGATGGCTTGTGGATATTCTTTGTTGGACAGAAACAAGGACTTTCCACGTCTTTTGTCGTTGGAACAAAAGTTGACTATATCTCCCACTAGAAAATAGACGAGATTATAAATGGATTTTAATAAACAAATAAATAAATGGAATGAAAGAATTGAATATTGGTAATAGCAGCAGTCGTAGTGTTAATAGCAGTTGTAGTAGTAGTAGTAGTAGTAGAAGTAGTAGTAGCAGTAGTAGTAGTGGTTGTTGTAGCACTTGTAGTAGTAATTGTCGTAGTAGTATTAGTAGTAGTAGTATTAGTAGTAGTAGTAGTGGTAGTAGTAGTAGTGGTAGTAGTAGTAGTAGTAGTAGTAGTGGTAGTAGTAGTAGTAGTAGGAGTAGTAGTAGTGGTAGTAGTAGTAGTAGTAGTAGTAGTAGTAGTAGTAGTAGTAGTAGTAGTAGTAGTAGTAGTAGTAGTAGTAGTAGTAGTAGTGGTAGTATTAGTAGAAGTAGTAAGTTGTAGCATGAGTAGAAGTAGTAGTAACTAGGTAACTAAAACGTAAATAGAAAATAAATAGATACAGTCATAAATATAGAGATGGATTTTTAACAAAATAAATAAATATAAAAATAGATAATTTAAAAGTAGAATATAACCAAAAAAAAAGGAAAACAAATAATAGATTGAATAAAGGATTGATTGTTGTCAAACATTGACCCAGTCTAAAGTATAATTGTTATGCTTTAAACCTCTGAATTTTGTTTTTAAGAGATTTGCGGCGCTTGAGATACATTTTGGTCAATTCAGCGAGCCAGTAAAAAGGAAGAAAACGGGATAGTCAAAAAAGTTTTTGACTACAATTGATAGCGAAAGAAAAAACCCCAAGACAAATGGGAATTTGTTCAAATAGGGAACAGATGTACCTTCCAAGAGCATAATATAATCAACGTTTTTAATTTGAGATCACCTAAAAGTCTCACTAGGACACCAGCACAGTATCCCACGAAGTGGAATACACTCAAATGTTTACAAACCATTATACATTTTAAAAAAGGAACAGTACCTAACAAAGAGATGATTTACAAGAAGAAGAATATCATCTGTGAAAAATAATACTATAAATTTGACTGTTTTCCCCTCAGCCAATGTCTCTGCTAGGAATGTTGCACAAGAAAGTAATAGAAAGATATGAAGACAGATCACGACGTATTTACATTTAATATCTTTACTTACATGGCACGCAGTCATAAATGATGGTCATGTACTCTGAGTATTTCCGATGGATACAAGACATCCTGGTTTGTACTTTTTGTACTTGGACAGTACAGCTTTGGTACCCTGAGCACCGTGTATTCAGACTGGGATATTTGCTGTCGTCGTTGACTTTACAATCTGTGTGGCTGGCCCGGCAACAATCCTCAGTGGTGTTGCCATGAACGCTCTGAATTCTATAAAAGGTAAAAGATCAAAGTGAGCAAGTGGATATTATTGTGCTGCTAGCTGCTGTCATTGAAAAATATAAATAAATCTTAGAAGATAAGAAAAATAAATTCATATGGAACATTCAAGGGCTAAAAACTATTCTGTCCAACGGCAAAAACAGTTAAAACTGAAATATTTTACCTAAAATCAAGCTAAATAAGAGAAACGTTCTTGGTTTATCATGACGATACTATTGTCACCATAATCATCACAAACATCTTCATAATGGGACTGTGATGAATAGGTGAATGAATCCCGGACCAAGCGATTACAAGCAGCGAATAGTATGAGTCGGCACCTTGCATCTCGGATCAAAAGTATTCATGAATCATTTCATAGAAATCAAATTGTGTTGTGCTTGAATTTTACAGTAAGTATTTATTGTCGTCACATTTATGGTAAAAGTTACGTTTGGTTTTAAAAGTATTCCGTCTTTCAGTCTTGTTCAAGAATATAAGTTGTTCACTGATTCATGTAGACGTCTAGTACCAAATTTCAAAATGCTTGCTCTGTAAAAATCAGTGAATTCGTTGCCTCATTTTCTCTTTTGTTCAGAAGTATTCATGAATACGAGTAGGTAGTCGGCAACTTAAGGAAGTATTCATTCATTTAGCCGGCAACTAAAATCTCGCCGGAAATCCGCGGTTCTACTTCACAACCACTTCTGCTGATGTTCACGCTAAGCTATCCTATCTGCGGCTATGTGGTCTTGTGGTATGACTCTCGCTTTCGGATCGGAAGGTCCTGGGTTCGAGCCTCGCAGGGCGCATAGTTGAGTCCTTGGATAAGGCTCTTTACTCACATGCTCTCACCGTACTCCGATAGAAAATGAGTACCTGGCCGTTAACAGCGTTGTCTCTGTC
>NC_088362.1:73171140-73188682 GCF_034508935.2 Berghia stephanieae
TGGCTCAACTTCCTGTTACTTAACTCCTCATACTTTTGTGACCCACCAACTGTCAATGGTAAACAATAAAGATAAGTATTGAAATATAAGTTCCAATTTATTAAAGGAAGACATATAATGTGGCCGTTTCGGTTTCCCCTTTATTAACAAAACACGATGAATGAAACACTAAGGACGAATAATTTGTCCTAATGCTTTTTATGATAAAATGAACAGAAAAATGAAAGTTTATTTTTTGTTAGTAAAAAGTAATCAATGTTCATTCACCCCAATAAATCATTTTTACTTAATTCAAGTCTCACATTTTTTACTAAAAAATATTTTTAGCATCTAAATTACTACACCTTTATGGTCGCCTTTTAATCAGAATAACAACAACAAACAAAAAAAAAAAAAAGACGAATATCTAATATGGTGTGCTCAAAGCGCATCTCATGGTGACCCAAGCCAACACAAGTCTTAATAATACGTAGAACGAGACATGACGCATGTGAGGCACTGTTACAACTTTTTCGACAGAAACAACGCTGGTATCCTTATAGCATCGCCTAACAGACGTCATGTCCCGTTGGCCAGGGACCCATTGTAAAGCGCTTTGAGCACGGTTAGTGGACATTGCGAATATAAACGCTCAGGATGCCCATGATAAACCTTGAAGTTGCGTGTCGTGAAAGACAATTACCTGCCCCACTCTGTGAAAATGATGGGCATAAAATGCTTTAAAGTTAACCCCATAAAAATTGGAACAATAGAACAATGGCATTTGCATTTAAAGTAGAACAATACATTAGTAGAACTTTTTTTTAAACCCAAAAATAAACAAAATTCCCGAACTCCAGTATTATTCTAAACAGTCTGGTTCAGTTGTTTTCAATTTCAAACTTTTTTTTTATATACATAAGAAAAGATAGGCAGGGAAGATTTTCCTCTGCATTAAAAAAAAATTGTCTAGAATTGTTGTTCTGTCATTGTCTGTGTTCGATGACTTATTTTTCAATGACCGTTGGCTTACTTATACAGCTGTTATTTGTCTGAACACGGATTTTCATTTTTATTTATTTGTTTATCTATTTTTTTTCTAGAAATGTTTTTTTCTGTAATTGTCTGTGCTCGATAACTTATTTTAAATATTAGTTATCGTTGACTTATTCTTATATATATTATTTATTTTGTTTCCTGAAAAATGATTTGCATGTGTTTATATATTATTATGGTCTAGTTATGGTTATTTATTTATTTATTTATTTATTCACGTATTTATCTATTTTTTTTCTGTCGATTCATTGAATATATTCATATTTATTTATTTATCTATTTAATTATTGTGATAGTTTCCTGGCACCTGTATTGATTTGAAATTATATGTAAATGCATAGTTCATATTGGCAATTGCCTAAAATAAACCTTTGAATTGAATTGTTACTGCTCATATGATAAAAACGTTTTATTTGCTGATATAGCTAAATAAGTAATAAGTGAAATCATGAATTGATAACATAACCAATGCATCCCCGCATGTAAAGGGTTAAATTCAATCATACTGTGTTTCCCTTTTGGGTAAGTCATTTCTTCTTTAAACATATTATTTTTGTTTACATTCTACCTATACCATCCACCACTAGTATTTCATTCATTACCAAATTGCATAGCATAGATTTATCTGGATCTAGTAGTATAGGCCAGAAATAGGTATACTTATGAATATTATGTATTGAGTTATGCCATTGGCTGTTAACAGCTTAAATATATTTTTTTAAAACCCAGATACATGCGTATCTAGACAAACTAAAAAAAATCTGCGTTTACAAAAACTGTTTCTCTATTTCTTCTTTTCCTTCTCATTCTTCCTCTTCTTTTTCTTCCACCGCTTCCTCCTCCTCCTCCTCCATCTCCTAATTCTCCTCCTCCTCCTCTTCCTCCTCCTGCTTCTCCTCCTCCTCCTTCTCATCATCATCATCATCATCATCATCATCATCATCATCATCGTCATCATCATCATCATCATCATCATCATCATCATCATCATCATCATCATCATCATCATCATCATCATCGTTATCATTCTTCCAACCCTCCTCCATTATTTTGCTTATGATTTTAACTGTAATTTGTTGATTCATTTTATTCATTTGGTTTGGATGGCCTGAAAAACTGAAAGATGTGTCCTATTTTCACAAATGTTCGGAAAAAATTCGACGCTGATGATCTGAAAAAAAAAAACCATTCCCTTTTGTATCGTTTTCATCCCACTTACAATAAACTATTGATAATTGAACAACTACCCCAGCACATTTACCCCAAAAAACTTTCATTTGTTCGTCACACAGCCCAATTTTGAACAAGAAACTGTATACTCATTCTCATAGCCACTCACTCAATTTTGCTTAGCTAAGTTTGGAGGTGAGGGAAATTATAAATCGTCTGTTGAAGCTGACATCCTCCTTTTTATTTGTTTATAAAAATGCCAATGGATTAATCGTCATCACTGGTTCACGAGGTAGCTAAAGAATTCTTTAGACAATGAGAGAAAGACGATCTAGTTGTCTGTCTGTTGTATCATTTATAATCAATATCGGGGAGAAGAATGGAAAGGACTGGACAAGGATGAGAAATGCTACAGGGTGCTGCTTTTACCGAAGGTCAATCACTGAATCCAATACAACCACTTAAATCAATAGTAGGATTACTCCGGTGCCAGCATGGCCTTCTAAGTATGGCCTTTTATATAACATAATATAATTGAAATTATTACAGTATAACAAAGAAAATATTGGACTTGAATCCTCAGGGCAGAAGATCAAGGGGAAGGCCAACCGGGACATGGAGAAGAATTAAAGCTGATATACAAAGAAATGATTAGACATGGAACGAGTTTAAACAGTTAGCTCAGGATAGAGAAAGTTGGAAACTGTCTGTGGCCTATATACCCTGACCCAGGGCGAAAAAGGCAATGATGATGATTTTACAGTATTTACAAACAACTGATTGAGGAATGCATTTGGGCAACTTTGTAGTGTTGTAGCATAACACTCGCCTACGCTCCCTTTTTCCAACACCGCTCTTGACGGCGCAAAGTTGAGTCCTTGGAAACCACACGTTACTCATGTCCTCTCATTATACTCGGCTGTAAAATGAGTACATGACCATTAACACTGAAGTTTTTGTTGAAAAAAATGTAATGTGGCCGAACAAGCGCTTTCTGGTTTTACATATTTATTGCTGCAGTTGGCTTGGGACTTTTAGTGGTCATTGCACTAAACGCTTGTGGTTTCTTTTTTTCTGTATACATATAACCAACACGCAGAAAATTTCGTCAGACAGATTGCTAAGATTGACACTAGTTTTATCCTCTCAAGTCTGGTCGTTGTATAGAAGATCATGGTACAACCCATTCACCAATGAAACTATAGATTTACACTGCAAGACAGAGTACGGATTATTCTCAAGTTCTCTGAAAAACTACTTTAGAACAAATTGACCAGGAAACGTTTACTTCAAAAATCGATCGATTATGATTATTCTCATCTTGCTAAAAAGTTATCAAACACAAAATGTGGGTAGTTAAACTTAAGATCCTTTTAAAAATATTTCAGAATATGGCAGTATTGAAGATTGTTTTGTTACTAAAATAATCTCCGACTATGCCCGCGAAAACAGTCTCAATCTATAACATATCCTCAAACATTTGCGTAACACTATCAATTTAAATTGCCTTTCAGTGACATTGGGTCACTTTTCTGGCTTTTTATTAAAAAACAGCTGGATGGTCATATTATATATATATATATATATATATATATATATATATATATATATATATGTGTGTGTCTGTGTGTGCACGCGTGTGTGTGTGCGTGTGTGTGTGTGTTTGAGGTGAATTAGCTTGAATCAGATAGAGTGCTCGATAGTTGTTGTTTTTTTTTGATAATATATATATATATATATATATATATATATATATATATATATATATATATATATATATATATATTATATTCCATCGTCAGAAGGGAATTCCAGATATCTTAACAATGATAAAGGAAATATAAAACTTATAATGTGTGTCATAATATTGACATGGTGTTTTACGATTTCGACACAAGATATACAAGTTCAAGGGCCTATCAAATTGGCTGAAAATGGTAAGAAGGTTACGAAATTGGAGGGGTTCCCCGAGGGAGTTAAAGCCTTTAGATCTCTCCCGGCAAACAATACTGACTTGATCGATTTTATATTTTATATCACCACTTAGAGACGTAGCTGTCGGTTTGGGGATTTCTATTTTAGACACTAGATTTTTAGATCTTAGATGTCATTTCTTGACAACGGTAAGAAAGATATTTAAAGGTCATTTTAGTGTGTTAGCTGAAAGCTGGTTAACAGGAAAGTACAAACCAATCTACTTCTGCATGTTTAATTGACAAGATAGAGAAATGTTTTACGATTTCAACAGAAAAGCCACTGTTCTGTTTATTGCTGAAGAGTTTTTTAAATATTTTAACAGTGACATTTTAACTTAAAATATTAATCGCTTAAGATGGCCCTTCACTTGTTAGAAATAATCAAATATAAGAGGTTTTACAACTTTTCAAAGAGTTTTTGTTAGTCTCTGGTCTGACAGTTCTTGAAAAGTTGGTGGGGGCGACATGCACATATTTGCAGGTCTGATAATCGAACACTATTTTGGGATTAATTTAACATTGGTTTAATAGTCAATATTTTAGGTTGGATGAGAGTATATCTATTACAATCAGCCCGTAACAATTTGAATTATCAGACCTGCAAATAAGTACAGGTCGGTGCTCTCCGTCGATTAATAATTTATTTGACGTAAAACTTTTCTATCCAAAATGAAAAATGATGACCGGATTCTACACCAAAATGATTCTCACAGTTTTGTTGGGACATTTAGTTGCAAGAAGAAGGCTGTAACCAAACACAACTTTTTACCTTACACCAGTACACGTTCTCAATTTTTACTTCTATAAAAGAACATGGACATCACGTAGCCTATATCGTGTTAAATCGAATAATCTGCACGTCCTACGAAACCCTCACACTTATTCCGGCTTCCGTTGCGTCAGAAGGAACTGTTCCTCAAATTTTGTTATCGTCGAAAAGCCCACTGAGCTATCACAAAGTAAAGTGCTCTCGAACAAAGCCAAACTAATCATAGAACCACTCTTATCCAATTAAATTATGGACGCGTGAGTTGGAAAACGGGTGAAAAAGTAATACAACATACTTTGAGCATGATTGAGGGTTTATGTGCCTATCCAGCGGGTGCAAAAATAATTGAGTTGTTCTTTTGCGAAATGTGTCAGTGCATGACATAATCAGTCGGAAGTTGAAAATTTTGGATTTGCATTTTCTGAAAGAATATGCTCCCAAGAGCATTTTAATCTTTATTTGACGTAAATCGGGTGATTTTTTGTGAAGTCTTGGTCAGATGTATTGGAAACGTATCCAGAAACTTTTCTCAAATTTCATACTTTTTCAACTTGACTAGCTGTAAAAAAATATTTAGAAGTGAAATTAAACTGTGATATTTCCCGAAGATGTATAAAAAGGGTTGATTTAATCATTAATGACGAGAACTCATTTTTGATCAAAATTGACCTTCTAACTAAACTTGCCAATATCTCAGTTCAAACCTTTCCACCATCCGACTGATTATGTCATTCGCTGTAACAAATCTCTAATTTTATTTTAGTATCCAATCAAAGGCAATTAATGCATTTTGATTAATTGATCAAAATTAGAACAAATCCAAGTTCTATGTAGAAAGCAAGTAAGATTGTCAATTTACTCTGAAATAAGAATATTGGACATCTTTTGATACCTGATAGATACCACAAATAAGTGTAAGTCGGTTTTGCCAGCCAGGCTGGTTCAGTTGAATATATCCAACGTATGCCACACATGTAAGTCCTTTAGTGACATTAACCACACAGGAAAATCATGTGTCAAGCTTTTTTATTGGACTGCACAAAGCATTAAAGTTTGCTAATATATTGCGGACAACATGGCTGACACCTGTTGACATTGAGCTTCGGCTCAGTGGATAGTCTTATGTTTCTATTTATTCACTGTGTGGAATCTTTAATTTTTACCTGATGTGGACTAATCTTAATATTGGAACTTTTAACTTAAGATCTATTAAAAGTAACATTCGAAAGGAACAACTGTGTCAAGATTTAGAAAGTTATAAAATCGATGTGTTGTGTTTACAAGAGACGAAGATCCAAGATGGCGTCGACCAAACAATAAATGGTCACAGACTGCTGTGCTTTGCTTCCAGTTCACCTCACTATGGATGTGGATTTCTCATAAATAAAAACTGCAGGGATTTGACTAGTGACGAATGGAATGTTTCGGACAGAATATGTGTTCTTGAGCTTAAGTGTAAGATCAATTCAAGGAACCAGAATAACGATAATAAAGACGATCACGGTAAGAAGACGTTCACTATCTCAATCGTAAATGTTTACGCACCAACAAGTCAACGCGCAAAACAATACCCAGAGGAAACTGATAAATTTTACAAAGACCTAGACGATACACTGAACAAAATAGGAAACAAATCAATATTAATAATTGCTGGAGATTTTAATGCCAAAGTAGGAAAACGTCTCGACAGTGACACACTATGTTTAGGATCATACTCAAAAGGAAAACGTAACGATAACGGAGAAAAATTAGTCCAGTTCTGTGAACAGAGAAAACTTTTCATAACAAACAGTGCTTTCAACCACCCATCAAGACACCAGACAACATGGGTAGGACAAAGGAAAGACCAAACCCAAGACAAAATGATAACAATACACAACCAAATAGACTATATCATATGTCGACACCGCCATAAACACTACTCAACCAACTCGCGATCATACGGTGGTACACTGCTAACATCCGATCACAAACTTGTAAAAACGAATTTCAACATAAATGTGTACAGACAACGAAGACAGAAAGGTAAAACGGCAGTCAAAATAAACACGGCAAAAATAGTAAATGAGCGAGAATGTCGCATTCATTACCAATATGAACTTAACTCAAGTCTATTTAAAATAAAGCAAAACAGCAATCCAAACAATGAATGGAAAGAGACGCAAGCGGCAATGAAATATGCGGGGAAGAAAGTGCAGGCTCTATTAATACAACTAAGAACAAACCAAATCGAACGCCTAACATCGCTATTAACGATCTATCGCGGCAACAAAAAGAACTTAGGATCAGGATACAAAACACGAAAGACTCGGAAGAAATAATAAACCTGAAAACGGAACGAAACAAAATACTGCATTCAATTCGATCACTTACAATAAAACACAGAAACGAGGAATTAGACAAAAAAGTGGAAGACATAGAAAAGTCCAAAAATAACGCATCGTCTATGTTCAAAGCGACGAAATCTCTGAACCGAAAACCATTCGAGAACCCAAAACTACAGGATAAATTTGGCAAACAGACAACAAATCCCA
Source organism: Berghia stephanieae (assembly GCF_034508935.2). Classification (NCBI taxonomy): domain Eukaryota; kingdom Metazoa; phylum Mollusca; class Gastropoda; order Nudibranchia; family Aeolidiidae; genus Berghia; species Berghia stephanieae. The sequence goes on from NC_088362.1 coordinate 73,178,625, forward strand.
ACGATATCCTTGACATTGTAACTGACCACTTCCAGCAGAAATTTCACAAACAAGTCTCACAAATATCGCCCTTCTCAGGAAACCCTAGAGACCTAAACAACCGCATCACAACAACTGAAGTTAGAAATAGCATAAAGTGCCTAAACAATAACAGATCCCCAGGCGAAGATGAAATTCCCGCTGAATTGCTGAAATGCGGTACACTCTCCCTGGATCTGAGCATTGCAAACATAATGAACAAAACATTCTCAACACACAAAGACTGGGACATAAACAGCGGTGTCCTAATTACAATACAAAAACCAGGAAAAACGAAAGGACCCGTAAACAACCTGCGCCCAATAACATTACTGAATACCATAAGAAAAACACTGTCAACTATTGTCCTCAACAGAATTAGACCGAAAATAGAAAAATACCTATCACATAGCCAAAGCGGGTTTCGCCAAGACCGAAGCACATCGGACGTTCTATGGACACATAAATGGTTGGCAGCAAAGGCACTCAAAGAAAACATATCCATAACAATAACCGGAATCGATATGTCCGCAGCCTTTGATACGATCGACAGAGGAAAACTTTTGGAGATATTAACAGAAATAGTAGACGAAGACGAGCTCCGAATAATCCGATTTCTCCTCAGCAACACAAAGATACAACCAAGGATATACGGGCCACAAAACAGACGCAGTTCGAAAGTAACATCGGGACCCCCCAAGGAGATAGTCTGAGCCCGATTCTGTTCACAATATACTTAGAACACGCTCTGAAAGAAGTTCGAAAAGTCATTCCAAAACCAACGACTCATATTGAGAATGCAATCCCTAGAGAAATCGCCTATGCAGATGATGTCGATTTTATTGGATCAACACCAGCAAATATAGACATCATACAAAATACCCTCATGAAATATAACCTCCAAGTCAATGCCAATAAAACCGAATTTACAACAATATCGAGGAACAAAGAGGAATGGAAAAGAACAAAGAAAGTCGGCTCACTAATTGGAGACACCGAGGATGTACAAAGAAGAAAACAGCTATCAAACGCCGCACTCAGTAAACTCACCAATGTATGGATTAGAGGTGACAAAATAAAGAGAAAAACCAAACTGAAACTGTACCATGCTCTTGTAAAACCGGTACTTCTGTATAACTGCGGCACTTGGGCGTTGACAAAATCCGAAGAAGAACATCTGGATGCCTTCCATCGCACACAGCTAAGAAGGGTACTGGACATCAAATACCCCAAAAAGATCTCAAATGAATCACTCTATAAGATCACAAAAGAAAGACCAATCTCCCTTGACATTTTACAACAACGATGGCAACTTTTCGGTCACATACTACGCAGGGACAAAAACATACCAGCAAACCAAGCCATGTCGGGATACTTCCAAAAACACGGGAACCTTTTCAGAGGAAGACCGATCACAACACTCCCTGTGATCCTAAACAAAAACCTCACAACACTTGGACAAAGCATTAGTCTCATAACGGCAGGGGACCTTGAAAATCTGAGAACCCTAGCAGAGGACCGGCAATATTGGAGACACCTCACACAGGAAATACTGGAAACAGCCAAGGCGACCCGATCTTTCGGTCGAGACGCGAAAGGCATCTAAGTCAAGTAAGTCAATATATTGCAAAGTACTTCCCATCAGTACAAACAAGGCCCAGTTACCCAATGGATATAAGGAGAAAACGTAATTTATTTTTTTACTGCGGATTAGTCAAGTTAATAAGAAAACGGTTATAAATTTCATAGATTTTCGTTTCGTAAACAAACTTGTAAACAATCAATGTTAAATTGGTAGAAAATACCAGTTACCGTCATAATGCTTTGGCAAATCAGGGTGATAACATGTGAAAATAACCCGGGCTTAAACCACAAATGGGAATTACTTTTTTTTTTTTTTGTACTTCTGCCATTTCATGAAGCATATTATATTTTATTTAGAATTAGAATTCCAAATTATGATTTATTTTTGGAAATACCTGACAGAATTATAACGATAAGTGTCGTGTTTACACGGAAAGATAACTGCTATTTGTGTTGCAATGATTCTATTCTAAAAATTCGACGAGAGAAGTCATTTTCTTCCATTCATTCATTCATTCATTCTTATATCCATTATGTTTTTAATCGGTGAATTGCAACAGTTGTCGAGGATTACTTTTTTTTTTGTGCGTGTTAACAAGGAAAAGAGAGAATTTCTGAAATATTGAACTTCCTGTTTTTCAATGGTAACAACAATTCTGATTTCTAATGCTCAGAGCGATAAGATTTATTGAGACGCTGTTTAACATTTGGTAAACTATAATTATGTATTTGATTGTCATAATCGGTTGATAATTTAGAACCGAGGTAGGTGTTGTCATTCGTAGCAAATACAAAACTATTATCCACGATTTCCAAAAAGCCATTGAGCTTTAACATTAATGATGGTGTGATTATAGCCATCATTTTTAAAACCACAAACACAAAACACACACACACACACACACACACACACACACATATGTATATATATATATATATATATATATATATATATATATATATATATATAACCGGTGCTGGTCTATTGGCATTTGTTTTTATTACGACATATTCTTTGTTACTTGCAGCTCAAAATGTGACCGGCCGTCTCAAAACAGTATTATGTCGAGATGCATGAGATCCTAGAAAAGGAATTCGTTATTAAAATTATAAGAAATACAAACACCGGGCATCTTGCAATGTATCATGTAAGACGTTGTGTTTATTCTTTACTATGAGGAATAGAAATTAACCCCATGTTTCATATCTTTGGCTAAATTTTTTTTCCGATTTCTAACACTTACTTCATCTAGACACAACACCTCTCTTAGACGCCAGCAGCAGCTTCTAATGGTGCTCACACTACATACTATGTAATGACGATACATCTAGAATGCAAACGTATAACCGCACTCGTGCACCGGAAGCTTCATCACAACGCCCCGTTCAACTAGATTCTCTGCAGTTTCGGGCTCTTGACGGTGGGTCACATTTGGTAAGACCTCGGGTTGAACCAGACCTTATCAACTGCATTTAATTGTCTTAAATATTTACAACATTTGAATTCAATCAGAAATTCAAGTTACTCGATCCTTTTGAGTCAATAAATCTGCTTCCATTTGGAGTTGAATCAAGGTGACGGTTACCATCGCCTACTATGTAGTCTATTATGGGACAAAACTATAGGGTTTACTTACCATCTAGTTGGACAGAACTTTAGTACATAAAAGATCTGAGAAAATCCTGTCTTGGTGACTTTTATTTTAAGAAGGCACCGTTTGTTTCAAACATCCTGGAATGTGAAGCGCATATAGCATGGTCAGTTAACTGAAATGATTCATAAAAAAAACATATTTCAACTTATCATTTGCTTCAACTAGTAGGGGGGCTTAAATAGCAGTTAAGACAAAAGTTACAACATACTTCTTCTGCTACTAATACAACAACTACTACTACAACTACTATTACTACTATTACTACTATTACTACTACTAATACTACTACTGCTACTACTACTACTACTATTACTACCACTACTACTACTACTACTACTACTACTACTACTACTACTACTACTACTACAACCATCACTACTACTACTACTACTACTACTACTACTACTACTACTACTACTACTACTACTACTACTACTACTGCTACTACTACTTCTACAACAACAACATTAACAACAACAACAACAACAACAACAACAATCACCGCACTAAAATCATTGCTACAAACACTCATTGCGACTACTTCAACTAGTGTGGATTTATTTTCATCAGTTCAACGTTCATTATGTCTACGTGGATGCTTGTGCTTCCGCTCTTCGTGTTGCTCGTTGTCATAGGAAGGAACGTACTCGCAGTAATTCATCGATCTTTAAAGAAAAAGAGCCAGTATTTAGATTGATTCCAAATCTCGATATGGTAACAATAGCTATGTAATAAAGGATAATATCCCTATAGGAATCCAAAAGTGTTATTTTGAGAGGAACTTGAAATAGAATTATTGGTTTTAAAAATCAACTTCGTTTATATCAAACATATCTTAAACCGTATGTTGCCAAACTCTGATAAACATAATTTTAAAATAAACAAACGGCCAGAAAAGTCTAACGTCGAGTTAAAAAGACCCTGATCTTGTAAAAGGTTAAAGGTCAAAGACCTAAAAGCTCGAGTTTTTTAGGCTCGAGTCTCCTTGAAGTTTTGGGCCTTTTGAAATTATTGATATTTGAAGAATAACTTTTTGCCAAAGTCAAATAAATCTTCTTTTTTTTAAAGCATAGTTTGTATGAACCGGATGTCGTTTTAAGATTCTATATTCGGATTGATCATAATTTTTCCCATTATTTATCTGGTAATATCTTCAGATCTAGCCATTTTCACTGTGAGAGAGCTGTAACAGCAATTCGACTCGACCTCCTTCTAGTCCGAGTCGTTTCTAAGTTACTGCTGTCTTGGTGAAAATGTATCAAACATAGAGGATGGTGTGAAATCTAACCCGGCTTGTCATGGTTTAAATTCTTGTTTCTGGATCCGAACAACTATTTTTGGAATGAAAACTTATCATAATTCACCGAATTTTGTGGCAAATGGATCGAGCAACGCGGATCCTTGTCTCGTGACAAATTCAAGCTATGTTGAGCGTGTTTAGTGACGGGGTGAGTAATAATATGTTGTAGCAACCAAACATTGTTAAATTACCTTTTGACTTTCACTAGACTCAGGCATAATATGAGTTGTTTTTGTTATTTTGTTTTTGTTTTTTTTTTGTTTTGTTTTTTTTTTTTGGGGGGGGGGGGGTGGGTTGGTTTTTTTTTTTGCTATTGGTGCTACGCGTTCAGGTGAAACATTTTCCAGTTCTGCCCGCCAGATAAATCGTACCTGCACTAAAATACTATGTTGAGCAGTTAAGGGTTAAAGTCTGTTAGGCCAACTTTTATATAAAAATAATCACCCAACTGGCAGTCAAGAACAATAACAAAGAGCTGAGTGACGTCATCGTTATTCATGCTATAAAGACAATGATCTGTAGACACCCTGGTATATTTGGTTTCACGAGGCCTTGTCATATTGACTATCAAATGAAGAATCATAAATCGCATTGAAATGTATTATGATTATCAAATATAATTTGAATACTCCGAATCGCTGATTGTGACTTTGGGCAAGTCTTAGTCTTAGTTGACTTTCTGGAAAGCCGGCCCACATTTCGCGCTCAGATGTCACGACTTCAAACTATTATCTCTTACAAATATTTTAAAAGCAGGTAAAACGATAAAAGTTACTGTGTCTCGGTTTGTGTCAGACTCAAATAATCGTGAGCCCGGTTAAAAGCCAAATAGATTAGAATTATCGAAAATTATATTTCCTGGCAGAGGCATTGCTTTACAAAAATGATTTCCTTCAACTCGGGGATAAATGGGTACCAGGCAAGCGAAAAGCCCGATATTCTGCAAAGATTAAAATTGAATTTAAACGTTTACAGAGCGCCAGTTACTTACAACCAACGCCTAGGCCGTATTCTTATTCTATTTCTTCTATTCGTAATTTGATTATCCCCATGTCTGGAAATGTCGGTGATTGGTTAATCGAGACACGCCAGTATTTTGTACGTGTTGTGCTGTGCCTTTTCTATTCATTCGTTTATTTAAGGACTGTGTAAATAAATCAGATATCCGATCGTGGTCCTGTCACGATCTGTCTACAACTAGGTCCAGTTTTCATGATGACTTTTGATTACTTTCCTTAGCTAATCCCAGTTATCTGGACTGTTGTACTTTCTCTGGTGTCAGTCTATGATGACGTGTTCTGATATACACTAATAAAATGCTTTTTAAAAAAACATTCGGCCAGAAGACACTTAACTCCGTACATCGATAGATGTGTGACTATCTGGTCTTTTGGTATGACACTCGTCTTCGGATCGGAAGGTCCTGGGTTCTAATCCCGCCCTGAGCGGCGTATAGTTGAGTTCTTGAAGGAGGCGCTTTACAGACATTATCTCACCGTACTCAGATGTAAAATGAGTACTTTTCCGTTAACAGCGTTGTCTCTGTCGGGGAAAAAATGCAATATCGCCTAACCGGCTGTTGGCAAGGGACTGCTTGTAAAACGTTTTGAGCACATTTAGTGGATGTTACGCTATACAAATATTTTAATTTTAGATGAAGGTGACGTCCAACTTGACAAAAAGTCTTATCTTACCTTATAACCATTTTGAAGTCCTATGTTTAAAACTATTTGACTTGTTTTAGGTTTAACCATAATCTCTATTGACAATTTATCAAAATATTTTTTTTTTCTGATCAGAATGACAAATGTGTGCTTTTTTTCTGTACGGCTGTATTGTCCATCATGTTATGAACACTAAATAAATAGTAATGTAAAATAGCGATGTGCGTGGTCACGAAGAATTGCAAATAACTATCTTTTAGAAATTGTTGCTGTTGCTGGCTTAGAGGGCTCTCATTTTGAATTCCATATTGTTGACAACAATAAATAATGTTGTTTTTAAAAAAATTATAATACACAAAATATAATAATATAGAGTGAGAAATAAGAATCGTAACCATATGAAACGTTTCCTGTTTTCAGTTATTTCTTCCCAACTGTATACAATGTTATGTCTGAATGGTAGAATTGTGAAGCTAATGATTCAAAATATCCAACATGAATTAGTGGCTCCCAGTGGTTTGTTTACATAGAGCCCGGTAATATAGATCTAGTTTTCGATAAAGCCCGGCATTAATTCCGTCTACTCGTCATATCTAAATTCAGACACCAGTCTCTAAAAATTATTATTGTCTGTTTGGAATCCTAAAAATAGATAACGGAACGTATCTCTATGTTTAACGCTAACTTCAATTTTACAAATTTTGAGACATTCATGTAGTATAAAATCAACTTATTAAAAAATACACTCATAACACACACACACACACACAGACACACACACACAGCACACACATACACACACACACACACACACACACACAGAGAGAGAGAGAGAGAGAGAGAGAGAGAGAGAGAGAGAGAGAGGCACACATAGAAACATGTAAACAGATTCGCAAGAACATACGCACACATTCTATTTCTCCTACTTTATTCACAGAAGTCCAGAATATCCATCCATCAATAACATACGACTTCTGGCTTGCTATTAATACCAAGCTAAATAGTGGCTAAATAATGACATTTGTTTCCAGTTCAGATACTTACTTTTTAACTCAATTATTACAAGTTTCAATATAGATGGGGTTCTTGTCTAATAGTATAACAACACTCTCCTTGTAACATGTGTGTGTGTGGAGGGGGGGGGGGGGGGGGGTGCAAATTTGAGCTCTTGGATAGGACATTTTGCTCATCTTATTTTCTCACCATACTTCAGATTAAATAAATGAGTCCATGGCGAATATAATGTTGTCTTTGTCAGTAAAATAATTCCAAAAGCGCCATACATAAGCTGGCTTTATATTTCACGGTGACCCGCGTTTTTGACATCCTTGATTTCAATGCCGGCTCTAAAACACTCTGTTTGTAAGTTTTAAAAAAGGCTACTTGGACTTTAATCCCCCCCGCCCCCTCCGTAAAAATTCTTTGTCTCTTTGTCTAAAACTTTAAACATATTAATATGTTTAAATTGCTACATATGTTTCCCTTTCCGCTAGACAAACCTTGCCTTTTAGTAGTTAAAGCTTGAGATTAAAATCCTTGAATAAACGCTAAATATTTAACAAAATCGCTCAATGGGATTACTTTACATCAAAGGCAAATACTGACTTTTCTGGATTTGCTAATTAATGCATGATACCGGATTATTCCCCCCCCCCCCCCCCCCCAACACACACACACACACACACACACACACACACACACACACACACACTTTCCGGACCGGCTTATATTCTACAATAAATATCAATAATTAAAACGTGAGCGATCTAGCAATCTTAATCTTAAACCCCGAAAAGTACAAAATTATTTATTCTTTTACGTTCTCATGACAAATCCTAAATGTTACCAAAAATCTCAATCTGGTAGTACATCGTGTGGACAAGCATCTGAAAGTTGAATTCAAAGTCTATCTGCTGAAATATTAGTTTAATCAAATGCTTTAATGAGAATAATGAATGTATCAGAAAAGAGCAGAATGATCTAGTTATTAATTCGGATCGTTTAGACTTCTATTTTTGACATATTATGGTTTGCCAATCTATTCTTTAAAAAATGGGCTTGAGGGGTCAACATTGTTCCGTAGAGCACGTGTAAAATGCTTGTCAACGAGCACATTATCACTGGCAAATCTAAAAAGTATAAAACTATTTTTTACAGATTGATAGTTACTAGCAAAACCTTTCTTAAATTAAGAGCAAGTCATTTCACCCTTGGACTCAAACGATTATTTATAAAGTTTGTTAGGGCAGAATGATTTGTCATTTGATGTCTGAAATCACCATCTGGTCTCCATGTCAGTTTAATTTTCTCAACTCGTTTAGAGGTGAAAGAGAGAAAGAGTGAACGAATTTGGTAACGACGCCACTACCACATTATCTCATTCATCTGTAGTGTTTCATTCGTCCTGTTTTGTTGATAAAGGGGAAACCCGAAACGTTCATTTGATCTGTTTTTGTAATTAAATTGAAGCTTATATTCAATATCACATTATTATTTATATCAATTGGACGCTGCCCTTTGGTGTAATAATAGTTGGTGCATGTAGTAAGAACGCTGGCATTTATTAGGAGAAAGGTAAGAAGCAATTTATATATAGCTAGTACTGACTCCAACTTTAGCGCAACAATATCGTGAGTGATATAGGATTTTATGATATTCAGTTTTACAGCGCAAAAAAGACGCTCATTTTACATCTCTTTCCCTCTGTGTAAATTTATTGATTTGTCTGACATAATACCAGATTGAAGTGATGGGGCACAAATCAAACGTGTTCCCAAAGAAGGCAGCTACTCGTAAAATCACTTAACGGGCTCTCCCCACGCAATTAAAAACAGATCTTTCAGATTATGACTATAATAAAGAGTAGCATTCAATCTAATTCACACTACTAATCTTCAAGCTTATCCATACAGTTAGACAAAGAATTACGGCTGTTACAAACAGCGCTCCGAACTCCGAATCCTACTCCGGCTGTCGCCTTTCCTTAGCTGCACGCTCAGCCCTCGGTTTAATTTTCTCAACTCGTTTAGAGGTGAAAGAGAGAAAGAGTGTGTGAATTGAAAGGAAAAAAACAAAAACAAGCATTTCCGTCACGGTCTGATGAATATTTGCACGATGCAGGAAAATACCTGGCAGAAATGAAATATATTAAAAGGAAAAAGCGCTGACAGCTTTATGAGTCGTAATGACGCAAGCGTGTGATCGTATTGTAGTCACAGAGTGGAGCGAGGTGATGCATTAGCTACACGTGATGGAAAACACCAATATCGCATATATTATTAGTGTGGCATTTCTTAAATAATCAGCATTTTTTGTTCCATTATACCGACAATTATATTGGCATTGATTATACAGACCAATGTGGATTGACCTTAACGAAAAGTTCAAGGAAAATGGGCAAACAAATTAGAGTTTAATTTTGTGTGTCAAATAAGTGTCATAACTGTTATTTTTATGTAATTACTACTTCACTATTGTGAGCCATTTGCAAAGCACTTTATAATTTGCCTCACTAAACTCAAGTATAACAGAAAATTAGTATTTTTTAATTGGTTTTGAAGAACCAGAGTACAATTTATACGAAAGAAAAGTGTCATTTTTTTCCATTTTGAACTGTTTGAAGGGGTGGGAGAAGGGAGGGGGTGAATAAAATTTACATCGCAAACATTGAATGGGCATGCTAATATCCTAAAATAAGCTAAAGACACATTAAATGAATATTTATTTTTGTATAAAATGTCAATCTTTTACGACATTCTATTAACATAACACAAACCGTTGTAATCGTAACTCCATCAATGAAACCACAATCAGACGACATGCCTCCAACTGCGAATA
>NC_088362.1:73193779-73195505 GCF_034508935.2 Berghia stephanieae
CACGTCTCAGTAAACTCTATTCAAACCCAGAGGAAAATAAGTAAATTATTCTGTTAGGCCTGACGGGAAGCACTTTGAAATCGATTGGCGTCCAATGCAAACGAGGGCAAGCAGTTTATGCTCTTCGTTTGAAACTATAGAAATCGGGATAAATTGCTATAATGGTTTTATGCCTAACAACGACTTCAAACTCTCATGTAAACCTGCAACTTAAAATAAAATGGGGATCAAGTGCATTTGTACTAATTGATCCATCGCGTCCTGCTTCCACCATTCTTCTCCATCCCCTCCCCCATCTTCCTGGCCACGATTACCCAACACCACTATAATTGAGCAGACAAATTACAAAGAATTATTATCCAGATTCCAAACATTCCGGTTGTTTACAGTAATAATCGCCGGTTATCCACAGGATAACATGTGTGTAACCTTGTGATGGGCAGGAAATCAACCCCTTCAGATCCGATTTGTCATTGGTTGACATCAAATAAGGGCATGCGTAATGGGTAAATCGTCCCTGGGCGACGGGATTCGATTGGTTAGTTATTCTGGAATAATAATAATAAAATGATAGGATGTCATGTGGCACGGAGGTACTTAGGATTGATTGAAGTATTCCATTACAACGTGCTTGTTTTTGTTTCGTTGGTTTTCATTGTTTTATTTTATTTAAAATAACTGGAGGCACAATAGGCTGCCTATCGATGCCTTTAATGCTATAACTACGGCTATAAAACTAATAAATGTGAGTCGCCATCTAAAACGTTATTATGTCGGCGTAAACATGATGCTTGAAATTCAATTTATTATAAAATTATATCAAGTTGAGTTGATATCTAAATGCCTTTAATGGAGATGGTAAGTATAGTCTCTTAAAATTAAAACAAAAGCAATAAACAGAAACAGAAACAAAAACATTAAATAAAAAAAAAACCCGCAAAAAAAAAAGAGAAAAAAATGAGAGAAACCAAACAAAACAACAACTACAACAACAACAACAACAAACAAACAAAAAGACCGTATATTTCATAAATCTGATCATGTTGATTTTTTAACTCTGTTTTCTTTATATAGTTGATTCTGACTTAATACTGGATTGACGCGGAGGGTCACAAATAATAAAGTTAGAGGGTTTGGGGTAGATGAGGGTGGGTAGTTCAATTGGAAGAGGATTCCACTCACTTAGAAAAAAAAATGGGCCAGATTAGATCCCGGTAGCTACATAATATCTTTTCTCGTATTATTCTTCATCCGCCTAGCGGTGAAATGATATCTGGATCTAATGTTAGATCTAGTCAAAAGTATACGGCGACGGATAATGTTGACAGTCAATATATACCCTCTTATTTTTATCCAGAAAATGCTTCTTTTTCAAATACCGATCAACTGAGATGACCCCGTAACGACGCATTTTGGAACTGCGCACGTCGCCTCGCCTGGGACTGGTCATAAAAGTTCCAGTTCAAACTTTTTAGAAATAGATAAGTTAAGCAACCATTATTTTATTGACACGTTGAGGTCATATTAATCGAACAGTTTCTAATTAAAATGTTGTGGTGTTAAAATGGGAAAATGTGTTTAGTCTCTCTAGTGTCATTCCAAAGGTAACGAAATTTGTAAATATAAACTAGTATTGACTCCTTTCTGAAGGCAAAAAAAAGGACAAAATAAGATTATTGGGGTCAATATGGCTCAGCGGTCGGTCTTTGCTTCCAAACCCCGAAGA
>NC_088362.1:73195605-73198920 GCF_034508935.2 Berghia stephanieae
CCATTCCCCCACATTGTTACTAGGGGGGGCGGGTCGGGCTCGTTTTCCAAAACCCCGGGGCCTCATTCATTCTCACCTGTCCTTATCAGATCACATTCAATTTCCACTAGATCAGGTATTTTGGGGTTTTCTGGTGTGCTGTCGCGCGCGCAGGGCGGGAAAGTGTTTATTGTACATTTCGGCTTTGGTTTTAGAGAATCAGGAATTGAGGTCCCCCGCTTGCATGGCTGCCAAACACGTCAAAAAAATATTACTTGTGACCCATCTTCAAAATTTGGGGTATTCTTTCGATGGGAAAAGATAAAAAATGCATTAACCCATTTAATTCTCGCACTCGGGAAAGACAAATTTAAAAATTTTGGGCCAAAAATTCGTCTTTCAAATAAGAACGATTTAAATGATTTTTGTCTTGGCAAAAACCTGGTATTTTAACTGACTAAATTTAAAGTTATTAGAAATTGAAATTTTAGCTGTCACTCACTCAATAAAACATGTAAACTTAGCAGGAACCCTCATACTTTTTAACTTTTTTTTTTTTTTTTTTTTTTTTTTTCCAATTTTTTAAAGCCTATAAATCACTTCAAGATAATACGGGTTTTTAAGCTCTAAATACATTTATCAAGCTGTTATTTTATTGTTTTACATTGTAACCTTGTGTTTATTGCACCAATAGAATAGGTGTCACTAAATAGGATACAGCTCTTCTGTGAGGCATTGTATATAATAATACCATAATTATTCGTTCAAAGGATATTCAATCTATGAAACAAGCATGCAAAGTTACACAATGGCCATAGTTAATCAAGGTGTCCAAATTTGAGTACATATATATATATATATATATAATATAAAATTATAATATATAATATTGCCGAAGGTCTAATAATGGGTCCTTGAACCTAAGTGACTCATAAAAAAACATGCCTTATCCACCTCGGCCACATTTCCCTCTCTTTGGCAATATAAAAAGAATACGAGGTTATGTTATTTTTCCAAGCCTTATAAAAACCCAATCATTAAAAAATAGTTTGATCAGAAAACTCATCCTTCAAAAATAAAGTGATTGAAATGACCCTCAACATGTTAAAAAATCTCAAACTTAGGACTTCATGGCAGTATAATTCTATCACTGCATTTCAGCAGTATGACGCCCCATTGAGTTATTGCAATGTTATTGGATATGTTATCTGGTTAAGTGATAAAGCACAATATCGATTTGAAGGTAAATTTGGCAAAGCCAACTGACTTACGACAATTTTACCATTTTTTAAAACGAACGTTCCCATTTCCGATTAATTAACTGCTGATAAACCCTGGTGTTTAAAATTGGGGAAATTAAGGAAAATCGATATTTTAAACATTAAACGAGATTTTAAATAAAATAGAGAAAAACGCGAGATATCATATTATTGTAAATTGAATGAATAATAATCGTTTTTTATTTTTATACTCAATGATTAACGACAAAATGATCTTGATTGCGAAAACTCTAAGGAGGTGTTTAAATAAGATCTGTCACAATCTGTCAAAACTGTGACGTAAACTAGACAAGTAATAGATATTCCCTTTTTACATGGATTTAAAATGGAATTTTATTATATTAAAAGTTTTTGTTTTAAGGGGACTTGATTCGGTTTTCATCCTTCCCTATAACAAAATTTAGCAGATGAATAAATCTATAGACATAAATTTCAATAGCAACCAAAGAGATAAATACATAATTGGATATATAAACACATAACTAAATAGTAAATGAATAAATTATAATTGAATAAATAAATAATTAAATAAATAAATAGATGAATAAATAAATAAATAAATGTGAACATTGGTTACAACCTTTAAAAATATTTACCTTTTATTTTTTTACAATGCTATGTTATCAGATATCCCGATATTAACAATTGACCAATTCTTTGATGTCCAAATATTTATTCCTCTCATTGTGTTGATCTCCTCAACCATTTTTATTTTCATTGATATTATATCCATCTAATCCACCAAGACATATACATATTATATTATTGTATACACGGGGGTTCCGATAGCTTAGTTTGGTAGAGCACTCGCTTTAAACACTACAGGACCGAGATCGATACTTAACTGTGATCGGTTGAAGTCGACCCCCCCCCCCCCCCCCCCCCGCCCCTACCAGTGATGAGGTAGCTGGGTCTGTTTGACCTGGTGAAGAGTACTTTGTGATAGAATCCGGCTCCATATGTGTGTGTGTGTGTGTGTGTGTGTGTGTGTGTGTGTGTGTGTGTGTAATTTTTGTATTTAACAAGGACAAACGCGTCTTGCTTTTCCCTCATAGAACATTCTATCCTCAATAATTAACTTTAACACCGTCCTTCCTAAATCCCCGCATCCTTAAAATCATAACCGACGGGCTACTCGGACGCTTCTAAAAATACAGACACGGTGCCCGAGGCTCTGGAGTTTGTGGGAAATCTGGATACGTCTTTTCCTCTTAATTGATAGGATTAGTAAAAGAAAACCGTCGGCGACCAAAGTCAATACGAGCGAGCGTACTCATTATAACAAAAACAAGGTTTAGCTTCTAAGTGGGTTTGTCATTATTGGTACTAAGTAATGAAGAACTGAAGAGGGTAAAGGTGGGTGAGTGAGTTGGGGGGGGGGGGGGGGGGGGGGATTGCTATATTTGTTTGTTTTCTTTTCTTTTTTTTTTCTCTCAATTTTTCAAGATAAACGTTGTGGTCAATGCTTATATTTTTTTATTTTACTTTACAATTTTTCGAAAATCCTCCAGAGAAGTTAAAATACGAACTTGTGTAAAGTATAGAAGTCGTCGTTGTTGTCGAAGTAGTAGTAGTAGTAGTAGTAGTAGAAGTAGTAGTAGTAGTAGTAGTAGTAGTAGTAGTAGTAGTAGTAGTAGTAGTAGTAGTAGTAGTAGTAGTAGTGTAGTAGTTGTATCATAATTAGTAGTTATAATTTTAGCAGTAGTAGTTAGTAGTAGTAAAAGTAGTAGTTTAGTAGTAGTATAGTAGTAGTAGTAGTAGTAGTGGTATAGTTAGTATATATACTAAAGTAGTATAGTAGTAGCGTAGTAGTATAGTAGTAGTGTAGTAGTAGTAGTAGAGTTAGCATAGTAGTTCGTTGTAGAGTAGTGTAGTAGTAGTTTTTTTGTAGTGTAGTAGTAGTAGTTAAAAATTTAGTGGGAGTAGTTGTATAATAAAGGGATAGTTATAAAGGTACAATATTCGATAGTATGGTATAGTAGTAAGTAGTATGTATTGTATAGTGTAGTAGGGGATATAGTATAGTAGGGGGTAGTGTATATAGTGTAGTGTATAT
>NC_088362.1:73199020-73206532 GCF_034508935.2 Berghia stephanieae
TTTGATCACTTAATTCTCCCCCATATCATTCTACGGGAGGATGGGGGTTCTCGGTAGCCTAGTTGGCTGAGCACTCGCTTCACACGCAGAGGGACCAAGATCGATCCCGGGTGCAGTTGACATATTTTTGACACCCCCCCCCCCCCAGAACTCAGCAGTGAATAAGTAGCTGGGTCGGTTAGACCTGGTGGAAAGTATATAGTGATAAACTAGCGTTTTATCCATAGGATACCAAGCAATTGTTTATGTCCGATGCACGCTATAGAATTATCTACGGCTCCAAGGGCCTTATGGCTCTGAGGACTTCCTCTTACAGGCTTTTGCACCTCCTGGCGCTGAGAGATTTAAGGTTAAGGATATGACCCCAGATTGAAGCGATGGGATATAGACAACGTGCATATATTTTCAGGTTTGATGACTGAACTCGATAATGGCTTGATTTAACGTTGTTGTAACGGATAATATTTTGCTTTGAATTGAGAGGATTTCCATTACAACAACAATGAGGCCATAACAATTTGGGTTATCAGACCTGTACATAAGTATACGTCGGATACAGAGGTTTAAAGTCTAGAGTACACTAGATTATGCAAACGGCAATAAAAATAAAACTTATCTTGACTGATCGATTGTAAGACGACAAATACTTAAGTAAATGAAATTGTATAGAATTTGAACAAAATATTCATATTCTGTTTACATTTAGAATATACAAAAAATTGAATAAACTATTTTAAAAATCGTTTGCCTACCGTCTGGCTTTTGCATTAATCTTTTATATTAACCATTATGTGATTAAAGTTGATGTCAGACAATGAAATTGTTTGGTTAATTTTTTAAAAGTGTGCCAGCCAAAGTGAGGGTCAATATCCACCATATTCGATTGGGAGTTCTGATAGCTCAGTTAGGAAAGAACTTGCTTCACAAACAAAAATGCCGTTACGTTATCCATCTCAGTGCCTGACTCCCCCCCCCCCCCCCCTTCCTCCCCCCACCTACCTCCCGCACTTTTCCGCTTTCTGCTATTGTAGGCTAGAATATATTATTATGAAATGCACTTTTTGGCATCTTCTTCATCCAGTCCGATATAAAATAGGTTGAGGACTTGGGACCCTGGTCACAACAAAAAGTGTTGTTGTTTTTTCTTTTCCTTTAGCGAATTAACTACTAAATGTGCTCAAATCGCTCACGACAGGACAACGAATTAATATGAGGCATGTAAAGCGTCATTGCAACTTTTTTTGGACATTGAAAACAACTGTTAACGGCCAGGTACTCTTTTTCCATCTTCCACCTGAGTGCGGTGAAAGAATTTGAATAAAGAGTCTTTTTTCAACTTTGCGAAGGCCAGAGCAGAACTCGAACCCGGGACCTACCGATTTGAGGTTAATTTCATACCAATAGGACCACAAAGGCGAACAATTAAAGAATTATATATATATATATATATATATATATATATATATATATATATATATATATATATATGTGTGTGTGTGTGTGTGTGTGTGTGTGTGTAAATTAAACACCCTACTGAATTGACTCCTTGAGAACCAATCTCAGACACCCTAGAAAGTACCCCAACATCGTGGCTGCCTATGGTGAGTGCCATTGCCCCACCAGATAATATATTATACGTCGAGAAGGCGCAACCCAAAATCAACACCATCGAATAAAATAGCCCATAGCGAAATCAACATTCAAAATACCCCTCTTAAAACCTGATAATAATTGTTCCTATAACATATTGCCTCAAATCAATAAAACGTTGTTTACAGATACACATACAATGACGCTTTTCACGTTGAAATGGCATGGAGGGATGATTGACATAAAAAAAATACCCAAAAGACTTGATCTTTCCGTTCTGGGTAATAGAATTCACGATCTCGGTCAAAAATCATATAGATAGTTCGAAGATGACGTCATTCAGGTCTTTGTTATTGTTTTTTGCCATCCGCGTTTATGATTAATGCTCACTGAACTCTATTAACCTGACTATAAACGTTCATGGATACACACAGTTTGTGTGTTGGTCCTTTATACTTCCGGATGGCAATGTTATGAGTTTCTTAGCCAAGCGCATACTATCTATATAATTATAGTCCTTAACCGATGCAAGTGAGTTTTGTGTCGTAAACTTAATGAAACTTCATTTTCCTAGAACTACTGATCGCTCATACTTAAAGCAATATTTTCTTCTTCTAATTCATTCAAACATAGTACCATTTGACACATTGAGTCACATATTATAATATTGGGAAAGGGAGCAGCCTGAAATATACATCGACCTTCACCCTTCGCCATTAACATTGTGATTATTTATTTACGTATTTAATGATTTTTTCATTCATAAATTTAACAAAGATTATCGAATACTACTCTAGTTCCTCACATGTTTAAGACCAATAGTTGATTTGACAGGTAAAGCACACACACACACACACACACACACACACACACAAACACACACACACACACAATTAAAAAATAAAAATAAAACCTACAAAAAAACACGTCGCTCTCTCTCTCTCTCTCTCTCTCTCTCTCTCTCTCTCTCTCTCTTTCTCTCTCTCTCTCACACACACACACAAACACACACACACGTGGCACACACACACAGAGATACACACACAAATCCTAATTATCCTCAGTATTTAATCCCACCAACTACTCCCAAGGGCTGTATCTTATTTTCATCCTTGCTATTCTTCCAAAGCATTTCGGCCAATGTAACTGAAGACGAGATGAGAAGGACCAAGACTACCCTCGCCTTTCCTATTAATTTTACCTTTAAGAGGAACAACACTTTTCCTTTCCTGCTTAGAGCAAGCGAGCGCCAAATGAATAATATGAATGGAAACTATGAAAACAAAACTCATTTTTCAAAAAATATAGCAGCTTCTCTTTTGTAATGGTAGCATGCCTGAATAGTAAGCAGAAGGTCTGAGGTTCAATCCCTATTCTAGGAAGGCTGGATTTCAATTTGATTTTCTTCTTATTCTTCCTTTTTGTTTCACCTTGACATTTTATCGTTCACACACTTCAAGCCAATTTGTGATGTTTTGTTTGTTTTTAAGGGTTTTACGGGGCTTGCAACTCATTTAGGTTATACCAGCGCCAGTAAAAAGGAAGAAAATGGGATAGTAAAAAGTTCTAGAATTACAATTGAAGCATCCGAGAGAAAGTAAGACATAGGGGAACCGGGAATAAATAGGGATCAGATGTAGATTCCAAGAGCATATCACCAATGTACTTAGTTTGAGATCACCTATAAGTCTCATCCGGACACAAGAACAAAATCCAACAAAGAAGAACACACTCAAATGCTTACATTATACATTAAAAATATAACAAATATACTAATATATAACAGAGAGATGATTTACAAGGAAAAAAATATCATCTCCCAAAACAATAACTATGCATTTGACTATTTCCCTCCCAGCCAGGACTCCGACCAGGGCCAGGAAAAAAACTAAGTAATCTCATTCCAAGACAAAGACAGAAAGCACGTTGGAAAACAGATATAAGGGGATAGAAGACACAGTGTGTACCTCCCTGTCCGCTATGGGAGGTCAGCATCCCCACCCAGCAATTTGTGATGATAAAAACAATCAGTAAAAATATGTATGTTTATATAGCGTAGTCCCATCGACTCACTATGCTGAATGAGCTTCGCAATGCTTCATTAACAACAAGAGATGAAGCGAGTAGGAAAGTGCCAGAAGACAATAGAGAATAAAAATTTCGCGGCGGCGATGGGGGTTCGAACCCGCCAACTTACTGGTACGACAACTCCGCCTGGCCGGGGAGAGCGTGACTCCACCGTATGAGCTATCCACTATCCCTTCATTTACTGCAATAGCGAACAGGCTCGGTTGCGACTTTTCGCTCATATTATTAAGAAGAGACACGGAAATACCCACAAACTAAGCCATGAACGCATATGATTTCACAACGTCAGGACAAGGCAAATATAAAGGACGACCGCAAAAGACAATTTTACACAGTGTTGTAAAGCATGACACCTCAAACCAATACCCTCTATGAAACACATTAACATGGTGAAAGGTGGAGGGATTTCACACAGGGGGTAGAAGAGCCGGCTATTATTATTATTATTATTATTATTATTATTATTATTATTATTATTATTATTATTATTATTATTATTATTATTATTATTATTATCCTTCTTCTTTTTCTTCTTTTTGTTCTACTACTACTACTACTACTACTACTACTACTACTGCTACTACTACTACTACTACTGCTACTACTACTACTACTACTACTACTACTACTACTACTACTACTACTACTATTACTACTACTACTACTCTACTTCTACTACTACTACTACTACTATACTACTACTACTACTACTACTACTACTACTACTACTACTATACTACTATACTACTACTACTACTACTACTACTACTACTACTACTACTACTACTACTACTACTACTACTACTACTACTACTACTACTACTACTACTACTACTACTACTACCTACTACTACTACTACTACTACTACTACTACTACTACCACTACTACTATACTACTACTCACTACTACTCTACTACTACTACTACTATCTACTACTACTACTACTACTACTACTACTCTACTACTACTACTACTACTACCTACTACTACTACTACTACTACTACTACTACTACTACTACTAACTACTACTACTACTACTACTACTACTACTACTACACAACTAACACTATTTGCATCCCCTCAAATCATACAGTTACAACAGCCGTCAGCAAAGAGTAAAACTTCTTGTTCTGTCTGCGACTGAAAACCACGAGCGCCGCGAGGCCATTTTGTTACGAATGAAGACGCGCGTGCGGGGTGAGTTCACTTGAAGAAGTGTGAGTAATCCTAACGCTCTCTCACTCTATCTTCTCCCTCCCTCATGGCCAATCTCAGAGTCTTAATTTGTGTGTAAAGTTTGGATGGATGAGTGGATGGATGGATGGGGTTAGTAGCGGTAACCGTGAAGTCTATTAAATAAAGGTGTTCTCGTGTTGATATTGGAAGGCCAAGCACGTATTTCGTGTGAGTGCCCTTCGGAAAATATAACATTTGCCGCAAGAACAGCGCGGGACGTTTTATTTTTAAATATATATATATTTTATAGTTTTTTTCATAATACGGAAGCAATTTAATGTGAGTGAATTATTTCTATCACGGATTACAAAATCATCTTATCATTGACGCCAATTAGTAAAAAGGTAAGAATGTTGTCTTTTTCTCTGTTCTGATAATATTAATTACAATGCTCTTTTAAATCAGTTTTTAATAAAATATACACCTTTGCTTTCTCTTTTAATAGCAGTCAACTGTGGAATCGAAAGCCCGAAGGAGTTTATCCCAATCTGTGTAGTCTTAAATTGGCATTAAGAATTGCCTGCTCCCTTTTGGATAGGACGATAATAATTGCCCTATACTCTTTTAAAAAAAAACAGGGCTATTGTTGGCCAGTTTGCACGTGAATCGAGTGCTCCACCCACTGAACTTGATATCTGCTGTCGGGGGCGATTATTTTTGCTCTTATTTTGATCACACCGTACTTGGTCTAATAATGTTAATTATTGCCATGAGGTACTACTTTATTTTAGGTGAGATAGTGTGGCATTGTGTTTGTATATGTATAAGTGTGTTTCTAGGATGTGTTTATATTTGTCTTCCATGTGTTAATGTGTGAATTGCATATTTTGGTACGTCCTCCTTTGAAACAAAAGCCTAGATGAATACCTTTTCTAATCAGTCCAGTAAACTATGATGTTATCTACTGCTCTGCCAAATATTTTTCAAACAGACGGGAGTTACCTTGACCGTTCATTAACCAGTAGAATATCGACCAATCAAAACACGTGATTTGTCCACTCGGACAATACTCTTCAACAGTCGTAACGTCACTTCCTTCCTTATGACGCATGGTAACTTAGTAACACTGGCTCTAAACTATCGGAACAATGGCGGACGCCCGTATGAAATATTTCCCCGGCGAGCATAAAAGCGTATCCAGAGGGAAAAAAAACACATAAATTTGATCATGTTTTGACTTTTACATATTCTGATCACAAGGCATATGGAAAGTTCTAGCCAGTATGAATAATAAAAAGTATTGATTTTCTTTGTTTAGAACCAAGATGGCCGCTGTTGCCGGGCGGCGTGACATCAGACTACTGAATCCTTGTGATCAGAATGTGTAAAAGTCAAAACATGATCAAATTTATGGGGTTTTTTTTCCTCTGGATACGCTTTTATGCTCGCCGGGGAAATATGTCATACGCGCGTCCGCCATTGTTCCATTAGTTTAGAGCCAGTGATATTAAGTTACCATGCGTCATTAGGAAGGAAGTGACGTTAAGACTGTTGAAGAGTATTGTTGATGGTTGTTGACGCACGATAGTATGAAGGAAGATGACATTAATCTGCTCATTGTTATTACTTTTTAGCTGCTAGTTGTGTGATTAGTTCTCACTAGATTCGCTCAATCAGACCATAAATGTTAAATGTTACACATATATATTTTTTGGTTGGTTCAATTGTTCAGGCGTCTAGAACTAGTGATTATTTTACTTAAACGCAAACCATGGACGGTAACACCGTGTAATTTGCTTAGTTTAACATTAACTTCCATTGTTTACATCCTTACTACTGTAGCCGAGTGTCGTCATCCACATATCGCCTTTAAAATGAAATTGACGCCAGTCGGCTCTTTGTTATTGCTTTGCCAGTTAAAGAATTCGCTCTTAGAAAATTCTTTCAACAGACTATAACGTTTTAGTAACCACATGGTTTTGTGTGTTGACACGATTTATTTGGCGAGCAGAACTGAAGAGAGTTTTACTTTAACGCATACCATCAATAATATTATAAAAGGAACGAAATTTGACGTCACTCGGCTCTTCGTTATTGTTTTTAGACAGCCATTTTACTGATTAGTTCTCACTAAATGGTATCAATCAGGATATACACGTACAAAGTACACATTCTTTCGTGTATTGGTAAGTTTTATATATATATATGTATATCCGAATGGCGGATGTTGTGAATATTTCACCCAAACGCATAGCATCAATTGCAAAGTCAAAGATTCTGACGTACCTGTTGTACATCACGAAATCACAGGAAATGATAGACTGATGCAGCGATATCATGCGGTAACACGTAAATGTTATGAGTGATCCACGATATCTAGACGTCTACTACCAAATGTCAAAGACAAAAACGCGTCGATAAAACAAACAATTTTTTTTTTTCAGATAAAAAGTAGTGTCAGCCATTGTTGAGTTGAAAGCTTTTTATTTTATTTTCTTTTTCTTTCGTTTAGCCATACCATTATCAAAACATTTCTACCGTACACTGACAAAACGATTTTTTTTTTACTATGATCAATATACTTTTACTTCATAATAGATATGTCCACTGATTAACCAGTTAACTGCCGTACTCTGGAAAAGCTCATTATTAAAC
>NC_088362.1:73206630-73241630 GCF_034508935.2 Berghia stephanieae
GATACAGCCAATATTTTTCTCATTCTCATGTCCTTTGTACGCCACTAAGTTTAATACCGTGCTGTAGAGCTCGTTTTGTTGAGAACAAAATATATGTAGCAAAAACTTACTGATATTATGTTTTAGTGAAAAAAAAGTATGTTTGTTAGGTGTGAAATTTGCCCGTAAGGAAAGAGTTCATGGCTTTAAAAATAACGACTACTTCTTGATAATAAAGTACGTGAAAAAGACGTGACGTGCACATATTTGCAGGTCTGATAGTAGAACGCACTTATTTGGCTTATTTAACATGTGTCGGACAATATATTGTATTGGTCTTGGAGCATTTCTATTACAACAATGAGACCATAACAATTTGGATTATCAGACCTACAAATATTATGTTCACGGCGATCACACAGGATGATGCTCAGTTTAACTATTTGCATGTCATCTTTACACTCTGTGTCTGCCATAATGTCGTTTAACCAAAGTTTTAATCTCTCACCTAGTGTCTTTGCTCTTCTTCTAATCGGCTCATGCCACATCAAGGCTTTGGTTATTGAAAAAAAAATCTTATTTCAAGAATAATCAAGTTCATTCCGACAAAATTCCTTCCCTTAGCGATGGGTCACAAATACACACCTTTAACCTGCAGCCAAACGAATGCCATCCCATCCCCTGGCTTACTGGACAATGTTACTGTCACGTTATTGACGCTTCGACTGTAGATGGTTCGAAAGCCATAGAAGCCTCGGTGTGCACACTGGATGTGTCTTTCATACGACATAGGGTCCTGTATTCTCAAGCTACGACGACACTCTCTTGGTCCACGCTCCGCCCAGGCTAAGAGCACATCCACAGAATGGATACTGATCATCTGAAATAAAAGAACAGAAATGCGAAGAATGGAAGTTTTCGTCAGAAGGAATGTGATTGGAACTATCGTTTAAACATTAGCGTAGGTATAAACAGTCATTATAGAACTCAATGATAAAGAATATTGGAGAGACTGGGACACAATATCTCATGTCGTTATATCAACGTGTTTATTTCATTATATCAGTGATTCTTTATTCTACGTTTTTCAACCGTTAATAAATAATTATTTTCAGAACATTACATTACACTATAATGCCTTACTTTAGAATTTGTTGTTCTAACCATGCATTTACAGTCAGTCTGTTTGTCAGTGGGTCTGATGGCTTGTGGATATTCTTTGTTGGACAGAAACAAGGACTTTCCACGTCTTTTGTCGTTGGAACAAAAGTTGACTATATCTCCCACTAGAAAATAGACGAGATTATAAATGGATTTTAATAAACAATTAAATAAATAGGAATGAAAGAATTGATAATTGGTAATAGCAGCAGTCGTAGTGTGTAATAGTGTAGTGTAGTTGTAGTAGTAGTAGAGTAGTAGTAGCAGTAGTAGTAGTGGTTGTTGTAGCACTTGTAGTAGTAATTGTCGAGTAGTATGTAGTAGTAGTAGTAGTTAGTAGTAGTAGTAGTGTAGTAGTAGTAGTAAGTAGTAGTAGAGTAGTAGTAGTAGTAGTTAGTAGTTGTAGTAGTAGTAGTAGTAGTATAGTAGTAGTAGTATAGTAGTAGTAGTAGTAGTATGTAGTAGTGGTATAGTAGTTGTAGTAGTAGGTAGTAGTAGTAGGTAGTAGTAGTAGTAGTAGTAAGTAGGTAGTAGTAGTAGTAGTAGTATAGTAAGTAGTAGTAGTAGTAGTGGTTAGTAGTAGTAGTAGTTAGTAGTAAGTTATAGTAGTAGTAAGTAATAGGAGTAGTAATAGTAGATAAGATATGTATGTATATATAGTTAAAGTAGTAATGTAGTAGTAGTAGTAGTAGTAGTAGTAGTAGTAGTAGTAGTAGTAGTAGTAGTAGTAGTAGTATAAGAGGTAGTAGTAGTGGTAGTAGTGGTAGTAATAGTAGTAGTGGTAGTAGCAGTAGTAGTAGTAGTAGTAGTAGTAGTAGTAGTAGTAGTAGTAGTAGTAGTAGTAGTAGTAGTAGTAGTGGTAATAGTGGTAGTATTAGTAGAAGTAGTAAGTTGTAGCATGTAGTAGAAGTAGTAGTAACTAGGTAACTAATACGTAAATAGAAAATAAATAGATACAGTCATAAATATAGAGATGGATTTTTAACAAAATAAATAAATATAAAAATAGATAATTTAAAAGTAGAATATAACCAAAAAAAGGAAAACAATAAATAATAGATTGAATAAAGGATTGATTGTTGTCAAACATTGACCCAGTCTAAAGTATAATTGTTATGCTTTAAACCTCTGAATTTTGTTTTTAAGAGATTTGCGGCGCTTGAGATACATTTTGGTCAATTCAGCGAGCCAGTAAAAAGGAAGAAAACGGGATAGTCAAAAAAGTGCATAATATAATCAACGTTTTTAATTTGAGATCACCTACAAGTCTCACTAGGACACCAGCACAGTATCCCACGAAGTGGAATACACTCAAATGTTTACAAACCATTATACATTTTAAAAAAGGAACAGTACCTAACAAAGAGATGATTTACAAGAAGAAGAATATCATCTGTAAAAAATAATACTATAAATTTGACTGTTTTCCCCTCAGCCAATGTCTCTGCTAGGAATGTTGCACAAGAAAGTAATAGAAAGATATGAAGACAGATCACGACGTATTTACATTTAATATCTTTACTTACATGGCACGCAGTCATAAATGATGGTCATGTACTCTGAGTATTTCCGATGGATACAAGACATCCTGGTTTGTACTTTTTGTACTTGGACAGTACAGCTTTGGTACCCTGAGCACCGTGTATTCAGACTGGGATATTTGCTGTCGTCGTTGACTTTACAATCTGTGTGGCTGGCCCGGCAACAATCCTCAGTGGTGTTGCCATGAACGCTCTGAATTCTATTGAAGGTAAAAGATCAAAGTGAGCAAGTGGATATTATTGTGCTGCTAGCTGCTGTCATTGAAAAATATAAATAAATCTTAGAAGATAAAAAATAAATTCATATGGAAAATTCAAGGGCTAAAAACTATTCTGTCCAACAGCAAAAACAGTTAAAACTGAAATATTTTACCTAAAATCAAGCTAAATATGAGAAACGTTCTTGGTTTATCATGACGTTACTATTGTCACCATAATCATCACAAACATCTTCACAATAGGGCTGTGATGAATAGGTGAATGAATCCCGGACCAAGCGATTACAAACAGCGAATAGTATGAGTCGGCACCATGCATCTCGGATCAAAAGTATTCATGAATCATTTCATTGAAATCAAATTGTGTTGTGCTTGAATTTTACAGTAAATATTTGTTGTCACATTTATGGTAAAAGTTACGTTTGGTTTTAAAAGTATTCCGTCTTTAAGTCTTGTTCAAGAATATAAGTTGTTCACTGTTTCATGTAGACGTCTAGTATCAAATTCCAAAATGCTTGCTCTGAAAAAATCAGAGAATTCTTTGCCTCATTTTCTATTTTGTTCAGAAGTATTCATGAATACGAGTAGGTAGTCGGCAACTTAAGGAAGTATTCATTCAATTAGCCGGCAACTAAAATATCGCGGGAAATCCGCGGTTCTACTTCACAACCACTTCTGCTGCTGTTCACGCTAAGCTATCCTATCTGCGGCTATGTGGTCTTGTGGTATGACTCTCGCTTTCGGATCGGAAGGTCCTGGGTTCGAGCCTCTCAGGGTGCATAGTTGAGTCCTTGGATAAGGCTCTTTACTCACATGCTCTCACCGTACTCCGATAGAAAATGAGTACCTGGCCGTTAACAGCGTTGTCTCTGTCTGCAAAAAAATGTAATATCGCCTAACAGGCATCATGTTTTGCTCTACATGTTACGTGTTGCTGTTGGTCAGAGACCCCTTGAAAAGCGCTTTGAGCACATTTAGTGAATATTGCTCTATATAAAAGCTCAAGCTCAAGATTATCCTAATGCATCAAATATATTCCAAATATCCCAACTCACACATTGATAGTGTTGACTGTCCCAGGTCCCTTGTACTTGTCCATAATGCTCCTACACCCCCAGCCTTGCTTGACGCCATAGAACACCCTCTTGATGGCCAGACGGTGGTTTCTCGGACATGATAGGCGGAGTTCTTGACCCGTACACCCACTGGCATAAATGTTGGACAGCATCTGAGATTCCACTAAAATAGAAGAGGAGAAAAAAATATTAATATTGGTTAAACGATAGCTGCTGTTCAGTATAATTTTCAATATACGACCTAGTCTTCAAGGGGTTTATATAACGTTCGAATTGTGATAACACGGGTTCGACTCTTACAGGCGCCAGGTCTCGTCCTATGTGTTAAGATAAAGCAGGAAAAAAATTCAAACATTCATAGCATGTGTTTAAATAACATATTCAACAGCTCTACCCGCTAGAGAAACTGTACAAACACACAAAACTGTGAGGAACTATAAACGTTTACACTATGAAAGATTGACTTGATTGAGATCTAATCACCAACTGGCAGTCTAAAAAATAACAAATAGTCAAGGAAGGCTGGTTTTCTGGTTTGACTTTTTCTATGACTTTTTAAAATATTGTACTTTTTCTTCTCTGCGTATCATTTACTTATTTTTAGATTGTCTTGGCAAGTACCCTGGAGTAGACAATGTCCTATTCATTTGATGTCATGGGAGTGAATTTAACTGCTTTATACAATCGAACTAAGAATGAGTAAAGCTTAATGACTGGTGGTTATGTCGATATTTGTTATTTCCTCTTAGCAGACAATGACCACTAAACCCTACTCTATATGGTCACGATGCTGAGGTTTCCACTTCGTAAATATAGGCCACTCCATGTTTTATTGACAATGAAATGGTGACATTTCTCTTTTTTTTTAAAAAAATAAGACTGGTCAATCAGAAATCAACGTTTTGGGTATTGAACATAAAGCTTTTGAAATTTCTCTGAACTCCAAGAAATCAGTTTGGTATGACATAAGCTTTCGAAATTTCTGGGAAATCCACATTAGTATATATTATGTCATGATTTCTTTTTTTACCGATATTCCTACTTCATTCTCTGTGTTCCTGAGAATAGTATAAGTAATGCTTAAGAAATATAATGAAAACAAAGGAAACTTTACGTGATTAACCAATTAACTGCAGTACTCTCGAAAACATGGGTTCAAAACGTTAGCCAGAAAACTCGTCCTTTAACTATTGATCGATTTAAATGACCCTCGTCTTGGCAAAAACTCTCAAACCTGGAACTTCGCGAAGTTCAATCTGGAATTGAGTAATGTATTTATGTCTTTATTGTTTTGTTTTTTTTTGTTGTTGTTAGCTGAAGAAGGGGGTTGAGCCCGAAACATGTCGGGTATTTTGTTCTTTTTATTTTAAGCTGTTATATTCATTTTTGCGTATTACTTTTTACAGTCCACAGCTTCTAGCAGCTTAGTATCACATATCCGAGATGCGGGTCATTTAAATCGATCGATATTATTTGAAGGACATGTTTTCTGGCCAAATTTTTAAATATTTGTCTTTCCAGAGTAAGGTAATTAAGTGGTCAGTAATGATTTTGCTAAAAAGGATAGGAGTCAATGGGTATAAATAATGATTTATGATAGAGAACTTTCCTTTTTTTAAATGATGAAATGAGTGTTCAAAAACATATTGTGGCCCATGCCCACTCACTTTTTTACAATATATGACTTGTGTATTAGAACAATTTTTGAAAAGATTGTGTTGTTTATAAGATGGCTAATAACTTATAATTTTGTTTTGTTTCGTTTATGAATTTTGTTATAAAGAAAAAAAAACACAACAGGCCATGTGAATTATCATAATGTAAACAAAGAGTTAGAAACAGCCCATGAGACAACAGGTTGGAAGAATAGAGATAACAAGGCGAGAAGTCACGAGAAAGAGAGTGGGAGAATAAAAGATACGGTAATTCTATACATAAGAAAATCAGAAACATTCTACAAAAGAACAATATTATGTTAAGCACACAATTCAGCATGGCTCAAAAATAGTATGGCCTTTGACCTTGGTGAACAAATTAGCAGGTCTGATTACCGAACGTAATGATGGGCCTGCTTTAGCATTGTTGTAGTAGATAATGTTTTGCGTCAATTTGAGAGTGTTTCTATTACAATAATGAGGCCATAACAATTCGTGTTATCAGACCTGTAAATAACTATACGTCGCCTTTTACCGTTTTCAAATGGCGTACTATCTACATTTTACTGTGCTCAATACGCTTTACAAGCCAAAATGATCACTTAATTGTAAGTCCAGACGATATTTAAGAAGCTATAGTAATAGTAATATTAATAATGAATTATCAACAGGCACAACCATTTAACGGGACAATTAGTATTCAATTTACAACTGAGTATAGTGAGAAAACAATCTTTTCAAAGGATGAAATGTTGGTCTCGAACATCGACCGACAGTGCCATACATAGATAACATAGCGTCTGTGGTGCCATACGTCATTGAAGTGCCAGGTTTTCGAGTATTTGACAAGATGAAGGTCATTTTAATTGATCGATATTTGAAGGAGGAATTTTCCGGCTAAAATCTTTAAAATGTATTTTTTCAGAGTACGGTGATATCGGGACAAACTTGGATATATTCCATTCTGCCATGAAAAAAAAAATTTTAATGAAATTTTTATATGATATAGGCGACAGGTGAACAACATTTTTTTCATGTCTGACTCAAAATAACTTTCTGTAAAGAAAAGATCAAGACGCATGGTTTTATCAAGTATCACGAAATATAAACAAATACGACCTCAAGTCAACATTTGTTTACAAGATTCACTTTGAATACACGCTGTGTCAAAACAGATTATAACACACCTAGGGAAAAATCTCTAAAATCAGCGTTTTTACAGGTAAGAACCCACCATTAGGATAAACATCACAAAATTCCCTCAGACGGTCTCTTGTTTTTGTGTAATCAGTTATCCGAGTGTGAATAAAAGTCATCTTGTTTTGGTCTGTGCATTTATCTTACCCATCCATCTCAATTTTGTTTAGAATTGAGATTTTATTTCAGCGACAACAAGAACAACATTTTAAAAAAATAATAATAAAACAAAAACACATCTTGCTCAATCAATTCTTACAAAAAGATTCATATTTTGTTATTTCTATGAATTTCATAAAAAAAACTTTGCAATGTTAAAGTAGTAATAGTTTGATTGTTTTAGATATGGGTTCAATCTGTTCTCAATACAGGCAATAGCTCAAAACCTTTTTGTCTATTTCTCGTTACGCCTTCCATTACACCACATTTATAATTATACCCAATAAATCTCAATTCTATATTATGAAAGTGAAAATAAAATAAAAATATTAACCCCCCCCCCCACCCCCTCCAACAAATGACTTTAACTGTTATATGATATTCGTGTATAATATAATAAAAAGCCAGATCCTTCCAAACTCACAAACCATGGAACTGATTAAAACCAGGCATAAATATCCTGTCGCTAGTAACGAGACAAGTCCAGTTCCACCCAGCTATAATGAACGGACCACTTGTACTCAGACTTCTTCTGTTAATAAAACTGGATTTGTTGGCACGTTCTCCCCCCCCCCCCCCTCTCTCTCTCTCTCTCTCTCTCTCTCTCTCTCTCTCTCTCTTTCTTTCTTTCTCTCTCTCTCTCCTTAGTATTTGTCTCAATGTTATAATTTTATGTTGGAAAACGGTAGGGCTACCCGAAGCCGGTCATCGTGAAAATACTAACGAAAGAGTGAAAATGGAGAGGCTTCATATGGGAACAAAACAGAACAGAACAGAACAGGTTCTCAGGTTCTCTCAAACCTGTTTTTTTCCCATACAAAGCCTCTCCATTTTCAATTTTATGTTACCCGCCGCCATAGTCTGGTATGATAACCATTTGAACCAGTTGTCGAATTTTAACCAGTTAACTGTCGTACTCTAGAAAAACTCGTATTTAAAAATTTGGCCAGAAAACTCGTCCTACCTTCAAATACCAATCGATTTATATGACCCTCATCTTGGCAAAATCTCTCAAACTTGGAGCATTGCAAAATAGGCAAGTCCTTGATTCGAGTTCCGCTCTGAGCGGCGCAAAGATGAGTCCTTAGAAAAGGCTCTTTACTCACATTCTATCACCGCATTCAGGTGTAAATTAACCCTCTCCTTACCACCTGCAGCAAAATCGTCACATTTGTTACGACACAATACATTTGT
This sequence comes from Berghia stephanieae, assembly GCF_034508935.2. NCBI lineage: Eukaryota > Metazoa > Mollusca > Gastropoda > Nudibranchia > Aeolidiidae > Berghia > Berghia stephanieae. Next base: position 73,214,811 of record NC_088362.1, read on the forward strand.
TTTCTTATTCAGATATATTTTATATATCACAAACTTTGAAGAATTATCTTTGTTTAACTAATAAGAACATAAAGTTGTTTTGTAGAGAGATTGTTTAAGTTTAAAAAATCATTTTTTCTGCTGGGTAAGCCTGCCATTTTTGGGAAAATACTGAAAATGATCGATAAGTTGACAGTTAAGCACCTGACCGTCACAGCAATGTCTCCGTTGAAAAATATAATTGATATGCGCCATGTTTCGTCCTACATATTAAGTGTTGCTGTCGGCTTTGGACCCCATTGTAAAGCGATTTGAGCTCGCTTAGTGGATATTGCTCTATATACAATATCCAACCAGAATCACTCTGGCATTTGGGGAGGTTCATGGGAAACGAGGTAAACATTAAACACGATCTCATTCAGACTGTGTGTGTATATATACAACACAGCATCAACAAGAAGTAGGGGACCTTAAAGTCACTGACCTATCTGCCTAATGTGAGATGAATTCAAGGAAGGAGTAGGTACTGTGTGTATAAAACCCTTCCTGAAGAATTCTTTACCACTCCTCCTTCTCCTCCTTCTTCCGATCCTCTTCCCTTCTTCTTCTTCTTCTTCTTCTTCTTCTTCTTCTTCTTCTTCTTCTTCTTCTTCTTCTTCTTCTTCTTCTCCTCCTCCTCTCCTCCTCCTCCTCCTCCTCCTCCTCCTCCTCCTCCTCCTCCTCCTCCTCCTCCCTCTTCTTCTTCTTCTTCTTCTTCTTCTTCTTCTTCTTCTTCTTCTTCTTCTTCTTCTTCTTCTTCTTCTTCTTCTTCTTCTGATCATGGCCGTCGTTGTCATATCATCATCATTATCATCATCATTGCATCCTCCTCCTCCTCCTCCTCCTCCTCCTCCTCCTCCTCCTCCTCCTCCTCATCATCATCATCGTCATCATCATCGTCATTATTATTACTGTTGTTATTATGATTATGATTATGATTGTGATTATTATTATATTATTATTATTATTATTATTATTATTATTATTATTATTATTATTATTATTATTATTATTATTATTATTATTATTATTATTATTATTATTATTATTATCATCATTCATCATTATTATATTATTATTATTATTATTATTATTAGTAGTAGTATAGTAGTAGTAGTAGTAGTAGTAGTAGTAGTAGTATAGTAGTAGTAGTAGTAGTAGTAGTAGTAGTAGTAGTAGTAGTAGTAGTAGTAGTAGTAGTAGTAGTAGTAGTAGTAGTAGTATTACTATTATTATTACTATTATTATTATCATTATCGACATATGTCCCAACCACTATAATTATCCTCATGATCTTCACCATCACGACCGTCATCATCATCATCATCATCATCATCATCATCATCATCATCATCATCATCATCATCATCATCATCATCATCATAACTACTGTTGTTACTATCATTATTTACATTTGTTTCAGCACTACCTGCTTTCTCCACACAAAGGTCGGCCACAGAAATCTGGCTGGCTGGCAAATAAGATTAAAAATAGTATCGTGAGATATCTGTTATCTCAAACACTTCTGCTTTCGGAACACCAACTTGTGGCAAGAACAACAACTGCAAATACATTTCACATATTGCCATTAAATCAAGATTTATCTCCCTTGAATTAAAAAAACCCTGACGGATAAAGTTTAAGGTTTGAATAATTGTTTACAAATTGTTAGTTATCAACGAATGCACCCACATCCAAACCAGCACAAACACATGCGCTCTCACATAAAATATATACAAAAAGACACACTCACACACAAACACACATTTTATTTATTTCTTCAGCCAAAGAAACACATACAAACACAAAATCACGCATACAACGTGCTTTTTGTTGTTGTTGTTATTTATTTATTTATTTATTTTTTATATTTTATTAGTATTTCTTGGGGGGGGGGGGGGGCGGGGCTTGTTTTCAAGGAATGAAGGAATGATGGTAATAGCAATGGAACGGGATATTATCCCGGTTTCTGTAGCGTCTTCCGGACAATTACTTGCTATCCCTTTGATAGGATGCTAATCTATCGCAAAGTACTTTTCGCCAGATATCATATACCCACATACCCAATTACTGCTATGTGGACAAGGGGGTCGGATAAAATCTCTACTAGTACTACCACAACAACAACAACTGCTGCTACTACTACTACTACTACTACTACTACTACTACTACTACTACTACTACTACTACTACTACTACTACTACTACTACTACTATTACTACTACTACAACCACCACCACCACTACTACTACTACTACTACTACTACTACTACTACTACTACTACTACTACTACTACTACTACTACAAGTACTACTACTAATACTACTACTACTGCTACAACTTCGACTACTACTAAAAATAATAATAATAATAATAAAATAATATAATAATATAATAATAATAATAATAATAATAATAATAATAATAATAATATAATAATAAATAATAATAATAATTAATAATAATAATAATAATAAATAATAATAATAATAATAATAATAATAATAATAATAATAATAATAATAATAATAACAACAACAACAACAACAACACACAAAAACCAAGAATGTTAACATTTTTAGTATAATCTTTAGTAAAAACCCCAACAAATTAAGAACATTTTTACAAAGGCTAAGTGATGCAATTTGCAAAATAGCCGTATTAAAAAAAAAAGCGAATAAGAAAATAATGAACAGCACCAGAGAGGTCTCCCTCTGGCGTACTCTGAAAAAAAACACCAAAAAGACTCATTTTGGCAAGAAAACTAGTCCTCCAAAATATCGATAAAAACTCTTAAACCCGGGACTTCAAAGAAGCCTTAGGTCATACTTCAACGGACTCCTTAGTTTAAGAGTTTGGGAGAAGATGAGGGGAATTTTAATCTACCGGTATTTGAAGGACGAGTGTTCTGACTAAAATTTAAAAATGTTTTTTTTTTTTAACAAATCAGCAGAGTATGGCATCGTTGTCTTATCAATCTGCCACCGCGCCACTACGTGAAAATTACTCCATTCCAATTTAAAAACCAGAGATAAGCTTCATTCTATATCGTGCGTATATTGTAAAGTTTATTTTTGGACAAGATCTGGGCTAAATATGACATTTCCTTCTCCTGCGTGTGATAACCTTTGGCATAATCTATCTGTGGCTAGATAAGCCATTTGCAACAGGTACTCATTGGGTTCACATCGGTTCCAGCAGACGCTCTGGTTCAAAGATATTCTGCAAATTTTTTTGTCCTGTAAAAAACATGGGCTTGTACTGTATGCATGTCCAGAATAGTTCCTATCCGGATAAGTGGACTGGTCATAAACAACTATGTAATGATCATATGCGTTTAAATAAGATATTCACCAGTTTTGTCCGCCAGATCAATCGTATCAAATAGTAATACTTTGTACAACCATAAATGCTTATTGAAGGAACGAAGTTGACGTCTATCAACTCTTTGGTTTTTTTTCTAGTTAGCCTGTTAGTGATTAGTTCTCACTAAATAAATCAGACTCAAAACGTTACAGGTTACACGCAATTCTATGTATTGGTATGTTTAATATGGCTGGCATATGTAATGAGTATTGCATAGCATCATTAGTATGAGGTAATTTGGTAAGAACGTATCACCCAACAGGCATCTTAAAGCATTTTCAAAAAGCAGAGTGATGTCAAGTTCATTCATTTTATATTTTACTTATCCATTTCATAGTCAACTATGTATTCTACTGATCCAAGCTATTAACTAATGTATGTTAAAATTTTGGAAAATACTTTCTGAAAGACTAGTACCTTACCAATAGAATGTCAGGTAAATTCTACACTCCATTTAATGTTACAGAAACTGGGATAAACTCTAAGGCGAATCATAGGCTTTAAGGCTCTCGGTCACTTTCTGCGAATTTGGAAATTTCTTCAAACTTATCTGCTTTCTCTGAACATTACGGTTTAAACTGATGTAGTGGTTGTGGTATTGTGAATATCCAAACGGCTATACATCGCTGAATTTATATACAAACAACATATTCCGTTCTCAAATCATGAACTCATGAACTATAGGATGGCTTAGAGCTAGAGCCTTCGGTTGGTGAAATTTCTTTCTCAACCTAGCGGTGGATATGGTCCTAATTTGGCTGCCAAACATGTAATATATTTATTGCTATATTTTTATTCATTTTATTTTTCTTTATACATGATGCATTAAGATGCATTGCGAAGCATTTCTTTACGTTACTCATTGCGATAAACGTTTACAAACCAGCCCAACGGATTCTGTCATGTCGGCATAATGTGTTAAAGATGGCAATGGTCTACTTATATTTTATAAACCAACAAGTATGTCATATTGAGATGTTTTTATATGTGACAAACCGACTCAATACGGTATCATTTCGGAATACACTTGTCACTTGAAATTGAATTTCAGTAGAGAAAAGTGAGTGACTAACGTTGATAATAACAAGAAATGAAGTGAGTAGGAAAGTGCCAGAAGACAACAGAGAATAAAAACTTCGGGGCGGCGATGGGGGTTCGAGCCCCCATCGCCGCCGCGAAGTTTTTATTCTCTGTTGTCCTCTGGCACTTTCCTACTCACTTCATTTCTTGTTATTATGAATTTTAATATTAATTTATTAAAAAATAGAATTCAAATATATCCATCATCGAGGACAGTGCTGCCGTACTCTTGAAAAAGACCCATATTTTAAAATTTGGCCAGAAAACTCGTCCTTCAATTATCGATCGATTTAAATGGCCCTCATCTTGGCAAAAAAAAAAAAAAACCAACCCAACTCTCAGACCTGGGACTTCTTTATTTCTGGCCTAACTTTAAAATATGGGTTTTCCCAGAGTACGACTGAGTGGGCTTTGTTCCTTTAACTCCAAAAATCTTTAATTTCCTCATTCTGACTATCTGTGACCCACCGGGTCTCAAAGCGGTGTTATGTTGAGAACAACTAGGTGTTGGGAATCGAATTTTTTGCTTCAAATATGAAACATGGGGTTAGTTTATATTCGTCGTGGCAAATAATAAATACAACGTCTTACATTGCAATAGGCCCGACGTTAGTATTTCTTATCATTTTAATTCCTAATTCACTTTTAAGGATCTCATTTATTACGACACGATACCGTTTGGGGGCGGTAGGTCACATTTACATTTAAAACTCAATTTTCTCCGTCTAGATCACTCTGACATAATACCTGCTTGCTCTGGTAGGTCACATTTAGACTTAAAACTCAATTTTAGTCTAGTTCCCTCTGACAGAATACCCGATTACCCTGGTAGGTCACATTTAGACATAAAACTAAATTTTCTCCGTCTAGTTCCCTCTGACAGAATACCCGATTACCGTGGTTTGTCACACATCATGTCAGGACTAATAGACGTAATACCCAATAAGTACCAGCATTGTGTCAATTGTAAGCATGCACCACAACAGTTAGTTGTTCTTGTGTGACCAGACACTAAATCCGTATCGGAAAACCAAACCGGTCTTTTGTTTTTATGACACAGCCACTCATAAGGATGACATGTTTGTCTCGAGTAAAAGGCATCAGGTGAAGTGCTCATTTCATAGCATTCGCAGGGAGAGAATTGTATTGATCTATTTCTATTAACCCTTTCAAGACGAAAGTGAAATTCTTTCAAAGCAAAGTATGTATTATCTACTTCTGTTTAGTTGTTTAAAACTGCAGCACTAACTGTTTTGGTCAGAGAGAAAGGAAGGATTGAAAGAATTGACAGTCTGCTGCTAAGAAATGTGTCAACAAAAATGTTGATTGGGTCCGTATGACATACTTAAGAGTCACTTGCAGCATAGTTCGGGTCATTTGCATCTACTTATCTGGGTCATGTTTTGACGGCGTTATATTATAATATAGTTAGCTCTATAAAATCAAAATATCGACAACAAATGGATAAAGCATCGATATATCGACCATAGCTCATTTTAAATTGAGCCAAACGATGCCACATGATGCCAAAGAGCCAGACACAGATTAATCGTATCGATTAAGTGGGGGGAAAAGGAAAGAAAAAAAGAAAGAAAGAGTAAAACAGGGATCTTTGTAAAGACAAGGACTGTTTTCAGTGGAACGCCAAAGGGGGGACTTGGAATGTAAATTGATTATACAAAACTGTGCTTTGCCTAAAAATGTCCATAGACTCCGACTATAAAGTGGTTTTATTGAAGCTTGAGCGTACACCCTCTGGTATACACAAAGATGTTTCATTAAGTTGCCTTGTACCTCAAATAGTGCGGATAATTAAATACTTACCAAGGTGAACAATGCAAGAATAAAAAGTTTTATCTGTGATCCGATAACTACATTAACCAGTTAACTATCGTACTCTGGAAACACTAATATTTGAAAATTTGGCCAGAAAACTAGTCCATCAAATATCGATCGATTTAAATGACTTTCAGGTTGGTAAAAACTCTCATACCTGAGACATCGCAGAAGTCCCAGGTTTGAGGGGTTTTTGCCAAGATGTTGGTGATTTAAATCGATTGATGTTTGAAAGACGAGTTTTTGGCCAGATTTTTAAATACTTGTTTTTCCAGGTTACGACTGTTAAGTGGTTAATGCCTTGGGGTACATAGAATATTTCTATTGTTTGTGATTTCAAAGTAGAATGTTAGATTACATGAAATCACAATTAAGTAACTTTTTATAGTTAGTGCAATACAAAAATGAAATAATGTAAAAGACATTTTACACTTGCATTCATAGCATTTATCTAAACAATTATAGGATTTGATTGTGCTCACTATTTGCAATGCAAGATATCTTCAGAAGTTCAGTAAGGAATGCGATATAGATTTTCTTTAATATAAATGGCATGACCATTAAGTATTCTTCCATACCGATTATCAGAAGCTAAGTTTACTTTGTACCTGAGTTGAGTGAGAAAATATGTGTATATTAGTTATACAACACCATGCTTTCCCCAATATTTCCATATCCTTGGAGAATAAAATAATTTTATTGTGTCAAGAGAGTATACCCTCTGGTGCATACAAAGAGAACCATTAAATTCATTTGCATCTCAAGTGGTGCAGGCAATTAAATACTTAGCAAGCTGAGTAATAGAAAAAAACAAACTTCCACCTGCGACCCTTTAACTACATAAATGCCTTGAGCACTGACACAGTCAATTATTTGTAATTTCATAGTAAGATGTTAGGTTTGATGAAATTACAATTAAGTAATTTATATTTCTTGGTTCAATACAAAAGTAAAGTAATGTAAAGGAAATATTGCACAGGAATGGATATGATAGAATATATGTAAAATATACTATTGGATTTTAACATGGGCACTGTTTGCAATGCAAAACTTAATATCTATCCAGAAGTTCCTGGATGGAATGCGATTTCTTTTCTTCACCAATATATGCACGCTCATCAAAAATTATTCCATACCAATAATCAGATACTTAGTTCAATTTGTACCTGAGTCGAGTGAGGGAAATAGGTCTTAACTAGTTATGCAGAACATAACTCTGACTAAAATTTCCATATCCTCAACGATTAAAATGATTTTATTGAGCCGATATCATACACTCTCTGATATTCAAAGTTAATTCATTAAGCTCACTCGCACCTCGAGTGGTGCAGGTAATCAAATACTCAGCGCGCTGAGTAATGAAAAACGTCCATCTGCCACCCAATAACTACTATATTATGCCTTGAAGCACTGAAACATCGTTGTTTGTGATTTCATACTAAACTGTATTAGAATACATGAAATCAACATTAAGTCACATTTAATCTTTAGTTATATACAAATATGAAATTATGTAAAATACATTATACACAGGCATTCATTGCATTTGTCTAAAATATATTATAGGATATTTATCACGGACACTGTTTGCAATGCAAGATTTATTCATCCAGAAGTTTGGATGGAATGCAATATATATTTTCTTTACTATTATATTCAATATTCTTCCATAGCGTTAATCACATATTGAGTTCAAGGTTTACATTAGTTATAAGACACCATATTTTGCCTTAAGTTCCATAGTCTCAGGTTTGGTACATTTATATATCAAGCCATAAGTGAACACTCCATGACATTTACAAAGTAGTTTTATTACGTTGCCTTGCATCTCATCTGGTGCAGATAATTACATACTTAGCAAGCTGAGCAATATAAAAAAATCCCACCAAACCCCCATCTGCGACCCGACGACGACTACATAAATCCCTTGAGGCACCAGCACCATGCAGACTTGCCTACTGGAAGATTAAAACATGAGTATCTTTTAAGAGATAACAGTAATAGTCGCTTTAGTTAATTTATAGATAATTTATTTACCATCTCATGGATTAAATAACACTTTAAAATCCTTTAAACCATGCAGTCTGGCATCAACATTCATTCATTTAAAAATAAGTTTTAACGATTTAAATGCTCGTGAAGATCTGAAATCGAAGCATAAAATTTCGTAATTCTACGAGTTATTCGCAGTTGGAGGCATGTCGTCTGATTGTGGTTTCATTGATGGAGTTACGATTACAACCGTTTGTGTTATGTTAATAGAAAGTCGTAAAAGATTGACATTTTATACAAAAATAAATATTCATTTAATGTGTCTTTAGCTTATTTTAGGATATTAGCATGCCCATTCAATGTTTGCGATGTAAATTTTAGGCTAGCACTATTCAGTATCTGATACTGAATAGTGGTTTTGCACTATTCAGTATCTGATACTGAATAGTGGTTTTGCACTATTCAGTATCTGATACTGAATAGTGGTTTTGTACTATTCAGTATCTGATACTGAATAGTGGTTTTGCACTATTCAGTATCTGACACTGAATAGTGGTTTTGCACTATAATACGGTGTTTTTTTCCGAAACCCGACAAAGTTATGGGAAGAGGGCAGCTGTGGGAGTGAATCTCGGACTCAGAGAAGTGTACAACAGTGGGAAGTGAACCTGGGACTGGGTTTCAGCGGGTTTCGTAATAAAAAGCCGGACGACACCTGGCAATATCCGACAAAGTTATGGGACGTGGGCAGCAGTGTGTGTGTGTGTGTGTGTGTGTGTAGAGGCTGAGGTGGGGGGGGGGAGGGGGTGAACCTGAGATTCAGGGAAGTGTACACCGATGGGGAGTGAATCTGGGACTCTGGGTTTTATAAAAAAAAACAATAACAAATTGGGGGGGGGGGATTACTTTTGTACGAAACCCGACAATATGCGGCAAAGAAGTGGAAAGTAGGCAACGCGTGGGGAGTGAACCTGGGACTCAGTGAAGTGTACACCAGTGGGGAGTGAACCTGAGACTATGGTTTTCGGCGAGCTTCAGCTAGTTTCATATAAAATCAATTACTTTTTACAAAACCCGACGAAACCTTGCAATATCCAAGAAAGTTATGGGTAGTAGGCAACAGTGGGGAGTGAACCTGAGATTCGGGGAAGTGTACACCAGTGGGGAGTAAACCTGGGACTGGGTTTCGGCGGATTTTGTTATTTTAAAAAAGCAATTACTTTTTGTTTACGAAATGCGCCAAATGCCAACAAATTGGGGCAAAGTTATGGAAAGTAGGCAAATAATGGGGACTGAACCTGAGAATCAGGGAAGTGTACACCAGTAGGGAGTGAACCTGAGACTCTGGGTTTAGGCGAATTTCAGCGAGTTTCATATATAAGCAATTACTTTTTTATGAAACCCGACGAAACCTGGCAATATCCGACAAAGTTATTGAAGTAGGCAATAGTGCGGGGTGAACCTGAGATTCATGGAAGTATACACATGTGGGGAGTGAACCTGAGACTCTGGTTTTTGGCGGATTTCAGCGAGTTTCATATAAATGCAATTACTTTTATACGAAACCCGGCAATATCCGACAAAGTTATGGGAAGTAGGCAACAGTGGGGAATGAAACTGAGACTCAGGGAAGTGTACACCAGTGGGGACGGCGGTTTTCAGCGAGTTTCACATAAAAACTATTACTTTTTTACGAAACCCGGCAATATCCGAAAGTTATTGAAAGTAGGAAAACAGTGGGGAGTGAACCTGAGACTCAGAGAAGTGTACACCAGTGGGGAGTGAACCTGAGACTATGGTATTTGGCGGGTTTCAGCGAGTTTCACATAAAAGCAATTACTTTTTTACGAAACCCGACGAAACCTGGCAATATCCGACAAAGTTATTGAAGTAGGCAACAGTGGGGGGTGAACCTGAGATTCAGGGAAGTGTACACTTGTGGGGAGTGAACCTGGGACTCTGGGTATTGTAAAAAGACAATACCAAGGGGGAGGGGGAATTACTGTTTTACGAAACCCGCCAAAACCCGACAAAGTTATGGGAAGCAGGCAGCAGTGGGGAGTGAATCTGGGATTTGGACACATATGAGGATTGAACCTGGGACTGCGAGAGGCTGATACCAGTGGACAGTGAGCTCAGAATGTACTTTTATTTCGAAACCTACCGAAATTATCAAAAGTTATGGGAAGTGGGCACCATTGGGCAATGAACCGGGACTCAGGGAAGTGCACACTGGTTGAGAGTGAACCTGGGACTGTGAGAAGAGGATATCAGTGGAAATGAACCTGGGACTATGGGAGTTGGGTACCAGACGAGAATGAAGCAATTACTTTTTTACGAAACCCGCCAAAACCCACCGAAAAACCATAGACAGGTTTACTCCCCAATAGTGTTCACTTCCCTGAGTCTCAGGTTCACTCCCCCACTGTTGCCTACTTTCTTTCCATAACTTTGTTGGATATTGTTGGGTTTCGTAAAAAAGTAATTGCTTTTTTTTTACGAAACCAAGTCCCAGGTTTACTCCCCAATGGTGTACACTTCCATGAGTCCCAGGTTCACTCCCCACTGCCGCCTGCTTCCCCTAACATTGTCAGGTTTCGGCGTGTTTCGGCAGGTTTCAGGTTTCGTAAAAAAAGAAACACCCCTAAAAATACCACGTGTATTTAGTAAATAGATGTCAATTGTAGTCTAATATTCAGTATCTGTTTAAATTATTATTATTATTATTATTATTATTATTATTAGTATTATTATTATTATTATTATTATTATTATTATTATTATTAATCATCATCATCATCATCATCATTATTATTATTATTATTATTATTATTATTATTATTATTATTATTATTATTAGACGTCTATTATTATTATTATTATTATTATTATTATTATTATTATTATTATTATTATTATTATTATTATTATTATTATTATTATTATTATTATTACTATTATTATTATTATTATTATTATTATTATTATTATTATTATTATTATTATTATTATTATTATTAGAAATTTTAAAAAGTAACGAACAATAGAAGAGCACATCAATGAAAAACAACAACGAGATTATAACACATAAAAGATATTCGTAATAAATCGAAAACTGATTAAATAACTCCTACTACTTGATTTAAAAATCATAATCATAATAATGATGATGATGACGATTACAACAACAACAATAATAATAATAGTAAGTAGAAATAATAATAATAATAATAATAATAATAATAATAATAATAATAATAATAATAATAATAATAATAATAATAATAATAATAATAATAATAATAATAATAATAATAATAATAATAGTATAATATAAACATTAAAATATATTACAAGCAAATAAAATGATTAAAACAAAATATTGGGGAAAAATAAAAGTCAACCCTGCCGGGATTTGAACTCTCGAACCATAAGTTCAGAGTCAAACAGCTTATCCACCAAGCCATGGTGTCACTGAACTTTTAGTGACATTTAATCATGTCTATTTAGACATTAAAAAATGTATTTGAATGCCACTCTTATTTTGATATTTTGAACTATGTTAATTGCACAAAAGCAGAAATTTAAAAATAACGATCAAAATATTTCTACAACTTTGAATCGGGCTGTCAGTTACTGCACGTGTTCAATCTGGTAGTAGGTCAGCAGTTTATTTACATTCAACTGAGATTGTCGCACTTTTCACTCTCTCTATAATAAAAGAGTTCCTTACGGATACTGAATAGTGGCAAAGCACTATTCAGTATCTGATACTGAATAACCACTTCCTAAATTTTATTCACCCCCTCCCTTCTCCCACCCCTTCAAACAGTTCAAAATGGAAAAAAAATGGCACTTTTCTTTCGTATAAATTGTACTCTGGTTCTTCAAAACCAATTAAAAAATACTAATTTTCTGTTATACTTGAGTTTAGTGAGGCAAATTATAAAGTGCTTTGCAAATGGCTCACAATAGTGAAGGAGTAATTACATAAAAATAACAGTTATGACACTTATTTGACACAAAATTAAACTCTAATTTGTTTGCCCATTTTCTTTGAACTTTTCGTTAAGGTTAATCCACATTGCTCTGTAAAATCAATACCAATAATCGTCTGTTTAATGGAACAAAAAATGCTGATTATTTAAGAAATGCCACACTAATAATATATGCGATATTGGTGTTTTCCATCACGTGTAGCTAATGCATCACCTCGCTCGACTACAATACGATCACACGCTTGCGTCATTACGACTCATAAAGCTGTCAGCGCTTTTTCCTTTTATTATATTTCATTTCTGCCAGGTATTTTACTGCATCGTGCAAATATTCATCAGACCGTGACGGAAATGCTTGTTTTTGTTTCTTTCCTTTCAATTCACACACTCTTTCTCTCTTTCACCTCTAAACGAGTTGAGAAAATTAAACCGAGGGCTGAGCGTGCAGCTAAGGAAAGGCGACAGCCCGAGTAGGATTCGGAGTTCGGAGCGCTGTTTGTAACAGCCGTAATTCTTTGTCTAACTGTATGGATAAGCTTGAAGATTAGTAGTGTGAATTAGATTGAATGCTACTCTTTATTATAGTCATAATCTGAAAGATATGTTATTAATTGCGTGGGTAGAACCCGTTAAGTGATTTTACGAGTAGCTGCCTTCTTTGGGAACACGTTTGATTTGTGCCTCATCACTTCAATCTGGTATTATGTCAGACAAACCAATAAATACACACAGAGGGAAAGAGATGTAAAATGAGCGTCTTTTTTGCGCTGTAAAACGGAATATCATAAAATCCTCTATCACTGAAGATATTGTTGTGCTAAAGTTGGAGTCAGTGCTAGCTATATATAAATTGCTTCTTTCCTTTCTCCTAATAAATGCCAGCGTTCTTACTACATGCACGAACTATTATTACACCAAAGGGCAGCGTCCAATTGATATAAATAATAATGTGAAATTGAATATAAGCTTCAATTTAATTACAAAAACAGATCAAATGAACGTTTCGGGTTTCCCCTTTATCAACTAAACAGGACGAATGAAACACTACAGATGAATGACATAATGTGGTAGTGGCGTCGTTACCAAATTCGTTCACTCTTTCTCTCTTTCACCTCTAAACCAGTTGAGAAAATTAAACTTACATGGAGACCAGATGGTGAGTCCAGACGTCAAATGACAAATCATTCTGCCCTAACAAACTTTATAAATAATCGTTTGAGTCCAAGGGTGAAATGACTTGCTCTTAATTTAAGAAAGATTTTGCTAGTTACTATCAATCTGTAAAAAATAGTTTTATACTTTTTGGATTAGATTTGCCAGTGATAATGTGCTCGTTGGCAAGCGTTTTACACGGACTCTACGGAACAATGTTGACCCCTCAACCCCATTTTTTAAAGAATAGATTGGCAAACAATAATATGTCAAAAATAGAAGTCTAAACGATCCGAATTAATAACTACGAGTAGATCATTCTGCTCTTTTCTGATACATTCATTATTCTCATTAAAGCATTTGATTAAACTAATATTTCAGCAGATAGACTTTGAATTCAACTTTCAGATGCTTGTCCACACGATATACTACCAGATTGAGATTCTTGGTAACATTTAGGATTTGTCATGAGAACGTAAAAGAATAAATAATTTTGTACTTTTCGGGGTTTAAGATTAAGATTGCTAGATCGCTCACGTTTTTAATTATTGATATTTATTGTAGAATATAAGCCGGTCCGGAAAATGTGTGTGTGTGTGTGTGTGTGTGTGTGTGTGTGTGTGTGTGTGTGTGTTGGGGGGGGGGAATAATCCGGTATCATGCACTAATTAGCAAATCCAGAAAAGTCAGTATTTGCCTTTGATGTAAAGTAATCCCATTGAGCGATTTTGTTAAATATTTAGCGTTTATTCAAGGATTTTAATCTCATGCTTTAACTACTAAAAGGCAAGGTCTGTCTAGCGGAAAGGGAAACATATGTAGCAATTTAAACATATTAATATGTTTAAAGTTTTAGACAAAGAGACAAAGAATTTTTACGGAGGGGGCGGGGGATTAAAGTCCAAGTAGCCTTTTTTAAAACTTACAAACAGAGTGTTTTAGAGCCGGCATTGAAATCAAGGATGTCAAAAACGTGGGTCACCGTGAAATATCAAGCCAGCTTATGTATGGCGCTTTTGGAATTATTTCACTGACCAAGACAACATTTCATTCGCCACGGACTCATTTATTTAATCTGAAGTATGGTGAGAAAATAATATGAGCAAAATGCCCTATCCAAGAGCTCAACTTTGCAACCCCCCCCCCCCCCCACACACACACACACACACATGTTACAAGGAGAGTGTTGTTATACTATTAGACAAGAACCCCATCTATATTGAAACTTGTAATAATTGAGTTAAAAAGTAAGTATCTGAACTGGAAACAAATGTCATTATTTAGCCACTATTTAGCTTGGTATTAATAGCAAGCCAGAAGTCGTATGTTATTGATGGATGGATATTCTGGACTTCTGTGAATAAAGTAGGAGAAATAGAATGTGTGCGTATGTTCCTGCGAATCTGTTTACATGTTTCTATGTGTGCCTCTCTCTCTCTCTCTCTCTCTCTCTCTCTCTCTCTCTCTCTCTCTCTCTCTCTCTCTCTCTCTCTCTCTCTCTGTGTGTGTGTGTGTGTATGTGTGTGCTGTGTGTTTGTGTGTCTGTGTGTGTGTGTGTGTGTGTGTTATGAGTGTATTTTTTAATAAGTTGATTTTATACTACATGAATGTCTCAAAATTTGTAAAATTGTAGTTAGCGTTAAACATTGAGATACGTTCCGTTATCTATTTTTAGGATTCCAAACAGACAATAATAATTTTTAGAGACTGGTGTCTGAATTTAGATATGACGCGTAAACGGAATTAATGCCGGGCTTTATCGAAAACTAGATCTATATTACCGGGCTCTATGTAAACAAACCATTGGGAGCCACTAATTCATGTTGGATCTTTTGAATCATTAGCTTCATAATTCTACCATTCAGACATAACATTGTATACAGTTGGGAAGAAATAACTGAAAACAGGAAACGATTCATATGGTTACGATTCTTATTTCTCACTCTATATTATTATATTTTGTGTATTATAATTTTAAAAAAAACAACATTATTTATTGTTGTCAACAATATGGAATTCAAAATGAGAGCCCTCTAAGCCAGCAACAGCAACAATTTCTAAAAGATAGTTATTTGCAATTCTTCGTGACCACGCACATCGCTATTTTACATTACTATTTATTTAGTGTTCATAACATGATGGACAATACAGCCGTACAGAAAAAAAGCACACATTTGTCATTCTGATCAGAAAAAAAGTTATTTTGATAAATGGTCAATAGAGATTATGGTTAAACCTAAAACAAGTCAAATAGTTTTAAACATAGGACTTCAAAAGGGTTATTAGGTAAGATAAGACTTTTTGTCAAGTTGGACGTCACCTTCATCTAAAATTAAAATATTTGTATAGCGTAACATCCACTAAATGTGCTCAAAACGTTTTACAAGCAGTCCCTTGCCAACAGCCGGTTAGGCGATATTGCATTTTTTCCCCGACAGAGACAACGCTGTTAACGGAAAAGTACTCATTTTACATCTGAGTACGGTGAGATAATGTCTGTAAAGCGCCTCCTTCAAGAACTCAACTATACGCCGCTCAGGGCGGGATTAGAACCCAGGACCTTCCGATCCGAAGACGAGTGTCATACCAAAAGACCAGATAGTCACACATCTATCGATGTACGGAGTTAAATGTCTTCTGGCCGAAAGTTTTTTTTAAAAAGCATTTTATTAGTGTATATCAGAACACGTCATCATAGACTGACACCAGAGAAAGTACAACAGTCCAGATAACTGGGATTAGCTAAGGAAAGTAATCAAAAGTCATCATGAAAACTGGACCTAGTTGTAGACAGATCGTGACAGGACCACGATCGGATATCTGATTTATTTACACAGTCCTTAAATACACGAATGAATAGAAAAGGCACAGCACAACACGTACAAAATACTGGCGTATCTCGATTAACCAATCACCGACATTTCCAGACATGGGGATAATCAAATTACGAATAGAAGAAATAGAATAAGAATACGGCAAAGGCGTTGGTTGTAAGTAACTGGCGCTCTGTAAACGTTTAAATTCAATTTTAATCTTTGCAGAATATCGGGCTTTTCGCTTGCCTGGTACCCATTTATCCCCAAGTTGAAGGAAATCATTTTTGTAAAGCAATGCCTTTGCCAGTAAATATAATTTTCGATAATTCTAATCTATTTGGCTTTTAACCAGGCTCACGATTATTTGAGTCTGACACAAACCGAGACGCAGTAACTATTAACGTTTTATCTGCTTTTAAAATATTTGTTCGAGATGATAGTTTGAAGTCGTGACATCTGAGCGCGAAATGTGGGCCGGCTTTCCAGAAAGTCAACTAAGACTAAGACTTGCCCAAAGTCACAGTCAGCGATTCGGAGTATTCAAATTATATTTGATAATCATAATACATTTCAATGCGATTTATAATTCTTCATTTGCTAGTCAATATGACAAGGCCTCGTGAAACCAAATATACCAGGGTGTCTACAGATCATTGTCTCTATAGCATGAATAACGATGACGTCACTCAGCTCTTTGTTATTGTTCTTGACTGCCAGTTGGGTGATTATTTTTATACAAAAGTTGGCCTAACAGACTTTAACCCTTAACTGCTCAACATAGTATTGTAGTTCAGGTACGATTTATCTGGCGGGCAGAACTGGTAAATGTTTCACCTGAACGCATAGCATCAATAGCAAAAAAAAAAAAAAACAACCCAACCCCCCCCCCCCCCCCAAAAAAAAAAAAAACAAAAAAAACCCTCATATTATGCCTAAGTATAGTGAAAGTCAAAAGGTAATTTAACAATGTTTGGTTGCTACAACATATTATTACTCACCCCGTCACTAAACACGCTCAACATAGCTTGAATTTGTCACGAGACAAGGATCCGCGTTGCTCGATCCATTTGCCACAAAATTCGGTGAATTATGATAAGTTTTCATTCCAAAAATAGTTGTTCGGATCCGGAAACAAGAATTTAAACCATGACAAGCCGGGTTAGATTTCACACCATCCTCTATGTTTGATACATTTTCACCAAGACAGCAGTAACTTAGAAACGACTCGGACTAGAAGGAGGTAGAGTCGAATTGCTGTTACAGCTGTCTCACCGTGAAAATGGCTAGATCTGAAGATATTACCAGATAAATAATGGGAAAAATTATGATCAATCCAAATATAGAATTTTAAAACGACATCCGGTAAATACAAACTATGCTTTAAAAAAAGAAGATTTATTTGACTTTGGCAAAAAGTTATTCTTCAAATATCAATAATTTCAAAAGGCCCAAAACTTCAAGGAGACTCGAGCCTAAAAAAGCTTTTAGGTCTTTGACCTTTGACCTTTTACAAGATCAGGGTCTTTTTAACTCGACGACGTTAGACTTTTCTGGCCGTTTGTTTATTTTAAAATTATTTTTATCAGAGTATGGCTGCATACAGTTTAAGATATGTTTGGTATAAACGAAGTTGATTTCAAAAACCAATAATTCTATTTCAAGTTCCTCTCAAAATAACACTTTTGGATTCCTATAGGGATATTATCCTTTATTACATTGCTATTGTTACCATATCGAGATTTGGAATCAATCTAAATACTGGCTCTATTTCTTTAAAGATCGATGAATTACTGCGAGTACGTTCCTTCCTATGACAACGAGCAACACGAAGAGCGGAGGCACAAGCATCCACAGACATAATGAACTTTGAACTGATGAAAATAAATCCACACTAGTTGAAGTAGTCGCAATGAGTGTTTGTATCAATGATTTCACTGCGGTGGTTGTTGTTGTTGTTGTTGTTGTTGTTGTTGTTGTTGTTGTTGTTGTTGTTAATGTTGTTGCTGTTGTAGTAGTAGTAGCAGTAGTAGTAGTAGCAGTAGTAATAGTAGTAGTAGTAGTAGTAATAGTAGTAGTAGTAGTAGTAGTAGTAGTAGTAGTAGTAGTAGTAGTAGTAGTAGTAGTAGTAGTAGTAGCACTAGTAGTAGTAGTAGTAGTAGTAGTAGTAGTAGTAGTAGTAGTAGTAGTACTAGTAGTACTAGTAGTAGTAGTGATGGTTGTAGAAGTAGCAGCAGTAGTAGTAGTAGTAGTAGTAGTAGTAGTAGTAGTAGTAGTAGTAGTAGTAGTAGTAGTAGTAGTAGTAGTAATAGTAGTAGTAGTAGTAGTAGTAGTAATAGTAGTAGTAGTAGTAGTAGTAGTAGTAGTAGTAGTAGTAGTAGTAGTAGTAGTAGTAGTAGTAGTAGTAGTAGTAGTAGTATTAGTAGTAGTAGTAGCAGTAGTAGTAGTAGATATCGTGGTAAGATAGAAGTAGTAAAAGTAGTTAGTGGTGTTGATGGTAGTAATAGTAGTACACACAGCTGTAGAAGTCTCTAGAAGTAAATAACGTAGTTCTATTAATAGTAACTAATGGTGGTAGTAGTAGTAGTAGTAGTAGTAGTAGTAGTAGTAGTAGTAGTAGTAGTAGTAGTAGTAGTAGTATTAGTAGTAGTAGTAGTTGTAGTAGTAGTAGTAGTAGTAGTAGTATAGTAGTAGTAGTAGTAGTAGTAGTAGTAGTAGTAGTAGTGTAGTAGTAGTAGTAGTAGTAGTAGTAGTAGTAGTAGTAGTAGTAGTAGTAGTAGTAGTAGTAGTAGTAGTAGTAGTAGTAGTAGTAGTAGTAGTCGTAATAGTAGTTGTAGTAGTAGTTGTTGTATTAGTGGCAGAAGAAGTAGGTGTTGTTCCTGGCGTTGTTGTAGTTTTTGTCTTAACTGCTATTTAGGCCCCCCTAATAGTTGAAGCAAATGATAAGTCAAAATATGTTTGTTTTATTAATCATTTCAGTTAACTGACCATGCTATATGCGCTTCACATTCCAGGATGTTTGAAATAAACGTTGTCTTCTTAAAATAAAAGTCACCAAGACAGGATTTCCTCAGATCTTTATGTACTTAAGTTCTTTCCATCTAGATGGTAAGTAAACCCTATAGTTTTGTCCCATAATAGACTCCATAGTAGGCGATGGTAACCGTCACCTTGATCTAACTCCAAATGGAAGCAGATTTATTGACCCAAAAAGATCGAGTAACTTGAATTTCTGATTGAATTCAAAGGTCGTAAATATTTAAGACTATTAAATACAGTTGATAAGGTCTGGTTCAACCCGATTGCTTACCAAATGTGACCCACCGTCAAGAGCCCGAAGCTGCAGAGAATCTAGTTGAACGGGGCGTTGTGATGAAGCTTCCGGGCGGGTTTGCAACGGTGCACGAGTGCGGTTATACGTTTGCATTCTGGATAGATCGTCACTACATAGTATGTAGTGTGAGCACCATTAGAAGCTGCTGCTGGCGTCTAAGAGAGGTGTTGTGTCGAGATGAAGTAAGTGTTAGAAATCGGAAAAAAAATTTAACCAAAGATATGAAACATGGGGTTAATTTCTATTCCTCATAGTAAAGAATAAACACAACGTCTTACATGATACATTGCAAGATGCCCGGTGTTTGTATTTCTTATAATTTTAATAACTCATTCGTTTTCTAGGATCTCATGCATCTCGACATAATACTGTTTTGAGACGGCCGGTCACATTTTGAGCTGCAAGTAACAAAGAATATGTCGTAAAAAAACAAATGCCAATAGACCAGCACCGGTTATATATATATATATATATATATATATATATAATATATAATATATATGTGTGTGTGTGTGTGTGTGTGTGTGTGTGTGTGTGTGTGTGTTTTGTGTTTGTGGTTTTAAAAATGATGGCTATAATCACACCATCATTAATGTTAAAGCTCAATGGCTTTTTGGAAATCGTGGATAATAGTTTTGTATTTGCTACGAATGACAACACGTACCTCGGTTCTAAATTATCAACCGCTTCTGACAATCAAATACATAATTATAGTTTACCAAATGTTAAACCGCGTCTCAATAAATCTTATCGCGCTGAGCATTAGAAATCAGAATTGTTGTTACCATTGAAAAACAGGAAGTTCAATATTTCAGAAATTCTCTCTTTTCCTTGTTAACATGCACAAAAAAAAAGTAATCCTCGACATCTGTTGCAATTCACCGATTAAAAACATAATGGATATAAGAATGAATGAATGAATGAATGAATGGAAGAAAATGACTTCTCTCGTCGAATTTTTAGAATAGAATCATTGCAACACAAATAACAGTTATCTTTCCGTGTAAACACGACACTTATCGTTATAATTCTGTCAGGTATTTCCAAAAATAAATCATAATTTGGAATTCTAATTCTAAATAAAATATAATATGCTTCATGAAATGGCAGAAGTACAAAAAAAAAAGTAATTCCCATTTGTGGTTTAAGCCCGGGTTATTTTCACATGTTATCACCCTGATTTGCCAAAGCATTATGACGATAACTGGTATTTTCTACCAATTTAACATTGATTGTTTACAAGTTTGTTTACGAAACGAAAATCTATGAAATTTATAACCGTTTTCTTATTAACTTGACTAATCCGCAGTAAAAAAAAAATAAATTACGTTTTCTCCTTATATCCATTGGGTAACTGGGCCTTGTTTGTACTGATGGGAAGTACTTTGCAATATATTAGCAAACTTTAATGCTTTGTGCAGTCCAATAAAAAAGCTTGACACATGATTTCCTGTGTGGTTAATGTCACTAAAGGACTTACATGTGTGGCATACATTGGATATATTCAACTGAACCAGCCTGGCTGGCAAAACCGACTTACACTTATTTGTGGTATCTATCAGGTATCAAAAGATGTCCAATATTCTTATTTCAGAGTAAATTGACAATCTTACTTGCTTTCTACACAGAACTTGGATTTGTTCTAATTTTGATCAATTAATCAAAATGCCTTAATTGCCTTTGATTGGATACTAAAATAAAATTAGAGATTTGTTACAGCGAATGACATAATCAGTCGGATGGTGGAAAGGTTTGAACTGAGATACTGGCAAGTTTAGTTAGAAGCTCAATTTTATCAAAAATGATTTCTTGTCATTAATGATTAAATCAACCCTTTTTATACATCTTCGGGAAATATCACAGTTTAATTTCACTTCTAAATATTTTTTACAGCTAGTCAAGTTGAAAAAGTATGAAATTTGAGAAAAGTTTCTGGATACGTTTCCCATACAACTGACCATGACATCACGAAAAATCACCCGATATACGTCAAATAAAGATTAAAATGCTCTTGGGAGCATATTCTTTCAGAAAATGCAAGTCCAAAATGTTCAACTTCCCACTGATTATGTCATGCACTGACACATTTCGCAAAAGAACAACTCAATTATTTTTGCACCCGCTGGATAGGCACATAAACCCTCAATCATGCTCAAAGTATGTTGGATTGCTTTTCCACCCGTTTTCCAACTCACGCGTCCATAATTTAATTGGATAAGAGTGGTTCTATGATTAGTTTGGCTTTGTTCGAGAGCACTTTACTTTGTGATAGCTCAGTGGGCTTCTCGACGATAACAAAATTTGAGGAACAGTTCTTTCTGACGCAACGGAAACCGGAATAAGTATGAGGGTTTCGTAGGACGTGCAGATTATTTGATTTAACATGATATAGTCTACGTGATGTCCATGTTCTTTTATAGAAGTAAAAATTGAGAACGTGCACTTGTGTAAGGTAAAAAGTTGTGTTTGGTTACAGCCTTCTTCTTGCAACTAAATTTCCCAACAAAACTGTGAGAATCATTTTGGTGTAGAATCCGATCATCATTTTTCATTTTGGATAGAAAAGTTTTACGTCAAATAAATTATTAATCGACGGAGAGCACCGACCTGTACTTATTTGCAGGTCTGATAATTCAAATTGTTACGGGCTGATTGTAATAGATATACTCTCATCCAACCTAAAATATTGACTATTAAACCAATGTTAAATTAATCCCAAATTGTGTTCGATTATCAGACCTGCAAATATGTGCATGTAGCCCCCACCAACTTTTCAAGAACTGTCAGACCTGAGACTAACAAAACTCTTTTTTTGAAAAGTTGTAAAACCTCTTCTATTTGATTATTTCTAACAAGTGAAGGACCATCATAAGCGATTAATATTTTAAGTTAAAATGTCACTGTTAAAATATTTTAAAAACTCTTCAGCAATAAACAGAACAGTGGCTTTTCTGTTGAAATCGTAAAACATTTCTCTATCTTGTCAATTAAACATGCAGAAGTAGATTGGTTTGTACTTTCGTGTTAACCAGCTTTCAGCTAACACACTAAAATGACCTTTAAATATCTTTCTTACCGTTGTCAAGAAATGACATCTAAGATCTAAAAATCTAGTGTCTAAAATAGAAATCCCCAAACCGACAGCTACGTCTCTAAGTGGTGATATAAAATATAAAATCGATCAAGTCAGTATTGTTTGCCAGGAGAGATCTAAAGGCTTTAACTCCCTCGGGGAACCCCTCCAATTTCGTAACCTTCTTACCATTTTCAGCCAATTGGATAGGCCCTTGAACTTGTAGATCTCGTGTCGAAATCGTAAAACACCATGTCAATATTATGACACACATTATAAGTTTTATATTTCCTTTATCATTGTTAAGATATCTGGAATTCCCCACTGACGATGGCATATATATATATATATATATATATATATATATATATATATATATATATATATATATATATATATATATATATATATATATAATAAAAAAAACAACAACTATCGAGCACTCTATCTGATTCAAGCTAATTCACCTCAAACACACACACACACACGCACACACACACACGCGTGCACACACACACACACACACACACACATATATATATATATATATATATATATATATATATATATATATATATATATATATATAATATGACCATCCAGCTGTTTTTTAATAAAAAGCCAGAAAAGTGACCCAATGTCACTGGAAGACAATTTAAAATGATTGTGTTACGCAAATGTTTGAGGATATGTTATAGATTGAGACTGTTTTCGCGGGCATAGTCGGAGATTATATTAGTAAGAAAACAATCTTCAATACTGCCATATTCTGAAATACTTTTAAAAGGATCTTAAGTTTAACTACCCACATTTTGTGTTTGATAACTTTTTAGCAAGATGAGAATAATCATAATCGATCGATTTTTGAAGTAAACGTTTCCTGGTCAATCTGTTCTAAAGTAGTTTTTCAGAGAACTTGAGAATAATCCGTACTCTGTCTTGCAGTGTAAATCTATAGTTTCATTGGTGAATGGGTTGTACCATGATCTTCTATACAACGACCAGACTTGAGAGGATAAAACTAGTGTCAATCTTAGCAATCTGTCTGACGAAATTTTCTGCGTGTTGGTTATATGTATACAGAAAAAAAGAAACCACAAGCGTTTAGTGCAATGACCACTAAAAGTCCCAAGCCAACTGCAGCAATAAATATGTAAAACCAGAAAGCGCTTGTTCGGCAACATTACATTTTTTTCAACAAAAACTTTAGTGTTAATGGTCATGTACTCATTTTACAGCCGAGTATAATGAGAGGACATGAGTAACGTGTGGTTTCCAAGGACTCAACTTTGCGCCGTCAAGAGCGGTATTGGAATATATGCTACAATACGACAAAGTTGCCCAAATGCATTCCTCAATCAGTTGTTTGTAAATACTGTAAAATCATCATCATCATCATCATCATCATTGCCTTTTCGCCCTGGGTCAGGGTATATAGGCCACAGACAAACAGTTTCCAACCTTCTCTATCCTGAGCTAACTGTTTAAACTCGTTCCATGTCTAATCATTTCTTTGTATATCAGCTTTAATTCTTTTCCATGTCCCGGTTGGCCTTCCCCTTGATCTTCTGCCCTGAGGATTCAAGTCCAATATTTTCTTTGTTATACTGTAATAATTTCAATTATATTATGTTATATAAAAGGCCATACTTAGAAGGCCATGCTGGCACCGGAGTAATCCTACTATTGATTTAAGTGGTTGTATTGGATTCAATGATTGACCTTCGGTATAAGCAGCACCCTTTAGCATTTCTCATCCTTGTCCAGTCCTTTCCATTCTTCTCCCCGGTATTGATTATAAATGATACAACAGACAGACAACTAGATCGTCTTTCTCTCATTGTCTAAAGAATTCTTTAGCTACCTTGTGAACCAGTGATGACGATTAATCCATTGCCATTTTTATAAACAAATAAAAAGGAGGATGTCAGCTTCAACAGATGATTTATAATTTCCCTCACCTCCAAACTTAGCTAAGCAAAATTGAGTGAGTGGCTATGAGAATGAGTATACAGTTTCTTGTTCGAAATTGGGCTGTGTGACGAACAAATGAAAGTTTTTTGGGGTAAATGTGCTGGGGTAGTTGTTCAATTATCAATAGTTTATTGTAAGTGGGATGAAAACGATACAAAAAGGAATTTTTTTTTTCTTCAGATCATCAGCGTCGAATTTTTTCCGAACATTTGTGAAAATAGGACACATCTTTCAGTTTTTCAGCCCATCCAAACCAAATGAATAAAATGAATCAACAAATTACAGTTAAAATCATAAGCAAAATAATGGAGGGGGGTTGGAAGAATAATAACGATGATGATGATGATGATGATGAGAAGGAGGAGGAGGAGGAGCAGGAGGAGGAAGAGGAGGAGGAGGAGAATTAGGTGATGGAGGAGGAGGAAGCGCTGGAAGAAAAAGAAGAGGAAGAAGGAGAAGGAAAAGAAGAAATAGAAAAACAGTTTTTGTAAACGCAGATTTTTTTTAGTTTGTCTTAGAGTCTAGATACGCATGTATCTGGTTTTTAAAAAAAATATATTTAAGCTGTTGACAGCCAATGGCATTACTCAATACATAATATTCATAAGTATACCTATTTCTGGCCTATACTACTAGATCCAGATAAATCTATGCTATGCAATTTGGTAATGAATGAAATACTAGTGGTGGATGGTATAGGTAGAATGTAAACAAAAATAATATGTTTAAAGAAGAAATTACTTACCCAAAAGGGAAACCCAGTATGATTGAATTTAACCCTTTACATGTGGGGCTGAATTGGTTATGTTATCAATTCATGATTTCACTTATTACTTATTTAGCTATATCAGCAAATAAAACGTTTTTATCATATGAGCAGTAACAATTCAATTCAAAGGTTTATTTGAGGCAATTGCCAATATGAACTATGCATTTACATATAATTTCAAATCAATACAGGTGACAGGAAACTATCACAATAATTAAATAGATAAATAAATAAATATGAATATATTCAATGAATAGACAGAAAAAAAATAAATAGATAAATACGTGAATAAATAAATAAATAACCATAACTAGACCATAATAATATATAAACACATGCAAATCATTTTTCAGGAAACAAAATAAATAATATATATATATAAGAATAAGTCAACGATAACTAATATTTGAAATAAGTTATCGAGCACAGACAATTACAGAAAAAACATTTCTAGAATAAAATAGATAAACAAATAAATAAAAATGAAAATCCGTGTTCAGACAAATAACAGCTGTATAAGTAAGCCAACGGTCATTGAAAAATAAGTCATCGAACACAGACAATGACAGAACAACAATTCTAGACAATTTTTTTTTTAATGCAGAGGAAAATCTTCCCTGCCTATCTTTTCTTATGTATATAAAAAAAAAAAGTTTGAAATTGAAGACAACTGAACCAGACTGTTTAGAATAATACCGGAGTTCGGGAATTTTGTTTATTTTTGGGTTTTAAAAAAAGTTCTACTAATGTATTGTTCTACTTTAAATGCAAATGCCATTGTTCTATTGTTCCAATTTTTATGGGATTAACTTTAAAGCATTTTATGCCCATCATTCTCACAGAGTGGGGCAGGTAATTGTCTTTCACGACAAGCAACTTCAAGGTTTATCATGGGCATCCTGAGCGTTTATATATCGCAATGTCCACTAACCGTGCTCAAAGCGCTTTACAATGGGTCCCTGGCCAACGGGACATGACGTCTGTTAGGCGATGCTATAAGGATACCAGCGTTGTTTCTGTCGAAAAAGTTGTAACAGTGCCTCACATGCGTCATGTCTCGTTCTACGTATTATTAAGACTTGTGTTGGCTTGGGTCACCATGAGATGCGCTTTGAGCACACCATATTAGATATTCGTCTTTTTTTGTTTGTTTGTTGTTGTTATTCTGATTAAAAGGCGACCATAAACGTGTAGTAATTTAGATCCTAGAAATATTTTTTAGTAAAAAATGTGAGACTTTAATTAAGTAAAAATGATTTATTGGGGTGATGAACATTGATTTACTTTTTACTCACATAAAATAAACTTTCATTTTTCTGTTCATTTTATCATAAAAAGCATTAGGACAAATTATTCGTCCTTAGTGTTTCATTCATCGTGTTTTGTTAATAAAGGGGAAACCGAAACGGCCA
>NC_088362.1:73244130-73246630 GCF_034508935.2 Berghia stephanieae
AAACTTCAATTGTGCCTTATATACGCCCTGTCAAGTTTTTTCAGATTAAGTGTTGCTATTGGCTTCTGGTCCCTTGTAAGGCGCGTTGATCACATTTAAAGAATATCACTCTATATAAAAACCCATGTTGTTTTTTTGGAACAGAGGCAGAAAATTTGATATAAGATAGGATAGTTTGCTTAAGTTTAAATGTTTACGTCAGGAGAATAAATATTACAGTTTCTGAAACCCCGAAAAAGTGGTATTTCATTGATTATTATTATGTCATAATATGATATTAATATGGTACCTGTTTCACCCAATAAAATACTTGATCGAGTCGTTGGGTCATATTTCTCTTATGATTCGCAAGGTATCATAAACACACACACGAGCTCCACCAAAAATCCATCAACGTTATATCCTCAAACCTATAAACATTTAACTGTCGTACTCTGGAAGAAACTCGTGTTTAAAAATTTGGCCAGAAAACTCGTCCTTCAAAAATCGATCGATATAAATGACCTTCATCTTGGCAAAAACTCTAAAATCTGGGACTTCGCAAAGTCCCAGATTTGAGTGTTATTGCCAAGGTGAGGGCCGTTGAAATGGATCCATATTTGAAGGACGATTTTTCTAGCCAAATTTTTAAATACGAGTTTTGTTAGAGCACGGCAGTCAACTGGCTAAACAAAACCCTCGATAACAAGACTCGTCTTTCGTTACTTACCTACTTCCTTGCCTTCACGCCTTTATTTATTCCTCTCTTCTCACCAAGTCATCTCACGTGCCAAGTGCTCATATCAACATTCAATCACTCTTCCCAACGTGTCTACCGTTCCCCAACCTTGCACACACCTCCCCCCCCCCCTACCCCCAACATTACCCTACCCCCTCACAAAACCTCAAACCCCAATCCTGAACTCCCATTCTTTATTTGAAACGCCACCCTGTTCTGCCATTTCCGAAAAAAAATCAACAAATTTGCCAGAAAAACCGTCCTTTAAAATCCTTGATTTCCTTGAAGTTCCAGATTTTTAGAAATGAGGATTATTTTAACTGATCATTATTAGTAGGACAAATTTTCTGGATATTTTTTTTAAAAGACGTGTTTTGTTCAGAGTACGATGGCGTTACCATTGCCATAGAATCCTACATTATCTGAGATGAGTCCATACTTTGTGCAAACTTCAGAAAATGCAGTCATCATAATAATATCATTATAGCAGATATTAAATTAATATTAATTGATATACTATATGCAGATCCAAACTATCCAGCTGCTTGAAATGCAGCCACACACCCAGTCAATTCGACTGGTTGAGTTTATATTACGTAATTTAAGAAATAATTTCCGATTGACGATTGTCAGTCTTTGCCATCAAGTGATGATCATGATCATGATCTCTTGACTATGTTACAACACTGTACCGCCCCAATAACGACGACACTCATGTTTATGTTTTCGCGAAGTAATCAAGATATTCTAACTAATAACAAGAAATGGCACCCACCTCGAAACTGCACTAAAAATCTAAGTAAATAATAACGAATAAATTGAATAGAAGCTGTAATTCACATAGGCAAATTGTTATGTGGAAGTTTCGCGTTTCCTCTTTATCATCAAAAGACACTGAATACGAATGTGAGATTAGAAGATGCCTTTGTTACCATCCACTCGCCTCACCTGCATCTTTAATGTCGTATTCATCTTGCTATATTAACAAATAGGGAACCCGACACGTCTCAGTAAACTCTATTCAAACCCAGAGGAAAATAAGTAAATGATTCTGTTAGGCCTGACGGGAAGCACTTTGAAATCGATTGGCGTCCAATGCAAACGAGGGCAAGCAGTTTATGCTCTTCGTTTGAAACTATAGAAATCAGGATAAATTGCTATAATGGTTTTATGCCTAACAACGACTTCAAACTCTCATGTAAACCTGCAACTTAAAATAAAATGGGGATCAAGTGCATTTGTACTAATGGATCCATCGCGTCCTGCTTCCACCATTCTTCTCCACCCCCTCCCTCATCTTCCTGGCCACGATAACCCAACACCACTATAATTGAGCAGACAAATTACAAAGAATTATTATCCAGATTCCAAACATTCCGGTTGTTTACAGTAATAATCGCCGGTTATCCACAGGATAACATGTGTGTAACCTTGTGATGGACAGGAAATCAACCCCTTCAGATCCGATTTGTCATTGGTTGATATCAAATAAGGGCATGCGTAATGGGTAATCGTCCCTGGGCGACGGGATTCGATTGGTTAGTTATTCTGGAATAATAATAATAAAATGATAGGATGTCATGTGGCACGGAGGTACTTAGGATTGATTGAAGTATTCCATTACAACGTGCTTGTTTTTCTTTCGTTGGTTTTCATTGTTTTATTTTATTTAAAATAACTAGAGGCACAATAGGCTGCCTATCGATGCCTTTAATGATATAACTACGGCTATAAAACTAAACAATGTGAGTCGCCATCTATAACGTTATTATGTCGGCGTAA
>NC_088362.1:73256630-73261630 GCF_034508935.2 Berghia stephanieae
ACTGATATGATATGACAGTTGTAAACAAACCCCACAATGATATAAACAATGAAAAACAATCTCCCCCCCCCCCCCCAAAAAAAAAAAAAAAAAAAAAAAGATATGCTTTCCTTGTCTGCGCATCAAAAATTATATTTGATAACATTTAGCGCTTATTGAAATCAACATCGGTTCCGTCATCAGAAAACTTTAAGTCTCGCTTCAAGTCCATAAATGCTGTTTTGGAATCACTTTATTTTTTTTTTTAACTTGCCCTTTTCACTCCATTTTTCACTTCGTTATATTATTATATTCGTCATGGCTCATATTATGATGGTAAGTATCCACTCACTATGAAGAATGACAGTAGCATGTAACTACCGACTCGAATCATTATTTAAGTAACAAAATAGGGAGCAGGCACTAGTGTAAGATGAAGATCTGAAAAAGTGTGTATGAAACAATGCCATATTTATGATACATAATTGATACGGAGATAAACTCTTTATGATACTACTGTTGTACAGATAATTTCCTCTCTTTATTGTCCTTCTCCTTGCTAATCGTCATTCCTTTTAACTTATTTTTGTACATCTACCCCTAAACCATGAAAACCATGCTCCCATTCCTTCTTGCCACTGAAATGTATACAGAGTTGTTTTTTTTTAATGGGGGCGGGAGGGGGAAAGGGGATGAAAGGGATTAGGACCGATCCCCCCCCCCCCCCCCCCCCCCCAATCCCTTCCCATCTCTCCGCGATCTCCTTTCCCATTTCCTACTTTTCTGGAACCTGTAAGCAGCAGCCTATTAACACTTGGAGACCTCACAACGAAGGAAAGGATTGACCTTTGCACCTTAACCTTTTACATTGCCCCAGGGTTAGGGGTTTCAGTTGCTGACCATGCTTGAGAAGAATACGATCTTTTTGTGTGAGAATTTGAAAAATAAAAATAACCCTTCTACATTCACACAAGGCTGTCAGATCGAGTCATTTCATCCAATGTGTTTTTTCAAATAAAAGGAAATGTTTTATGGCTTCGTAGAATGCGACGTTGCTAATTTCATTGAACATTACAATTCAATTCAATTCAAAGGTTTATTTTAGGCAATTGCCAATATGAACCATGCATTTATAACAAGAGGAAAGTGCCAGAAGACAATAGAGAATAAAAATGTTTTTTTCTCTTCTCGGCGGTGATGGGGGGTTTGAACCCGCGACCTTACTGGTACGACAACTCCGCCTGGCCGATGAGAGCGTGACTCTACCGTATGAGCTATCCACGATCCCAAAAAAGATCGTCTCTAACTCAGGTCATTATTAGAGCTCTCTCTCACCGACTACTTGAGATCGCGGGTCCAACCCACACAACCTCCCATTAGTTAGTTGGCCAGCAATTAAGCTTAATAGCCAATATTCTCAACACAAACTTATAACATAGAAACAATTGAGACACTGAGTATGCTCCGGTATTAGGGATGAATTTTTAATTCGGAAAAGTGAGTGGAGCAGGCACTTATGTTGGTTACGTAAAGAGATGAATGCATTTATTTATAATTTCAAATAAACACAGGTAGAAGGAAACTACCAAAATAATCAAATAGATGAATATACCCAATAAATAGACAGAAAAAAAATTAGATAAATAAGTGAATAAATAAATAAATAAAAAATCATAGCTTAGCAAGTGGTATCGAGTCAAGGCTGTTTTTTTTTTAATATCCTCAATTTAAAAGAAGCAAAACTGAGAACAAAAGGAGGCAGATAGGTTTTGTACCCACGGCAAAATTTGCTTTTTATTACAACACAAGACATAATCCTACAGCCTAATTCGCTCCGGGTCTCTTATCAAAATTACTTTTAATAAAAGTATTTCATCGAGTCTTTTAAAAGCACTAACGTTTAATAATATTAATCTTCATCTACAAGTTTTAAATTGATGATGTAATTTACGTTGATATAAAGGCATTTATTTTCAAATGACTTTGACTTTATCTAGAGTATTATTTAGAATATTCCCGTTTCTACAGAAGCCCTAAACCCGTGAGCAATGGAATGAACGATTGCCAAGAAGGTTGTTGTACTCTTGCTCGTTTGCAATATTTACTTCATCTTTTTATTTCTTTTTTTTCTTTTTCTTTTCTTTTTTTATTAATGCAGAGCTCAATGGATTTTTAACGTAGACATATTTACCACCTTTTGAATATTCATGACTTGGCAGAGAATACCACGTCATTAATCATGTCTTAATCTTTCGTCATTTCCTGATTCGTCCGCGAATATGCATTAGAATAGTAAAAGGATGTCATAAATGGACAAAAGAAGGGGAGAGAATAATATATCAAAAAATAATTAATCATGCTGACAAGTTACAGAGAATGATATATAAAATTTTATTCGTTCCATTTTCGGTTTTCGTCCAAAATGCCATTTCCTTTTATTCAAATTTCAGGGAAGAATGTCATTAAAAAAAAAAAGAATGACATTGATTTTTATCATGCTATTTGACCTACTGCTTGAATCTAGTATCATGTCGGAATGGCCTGGATGAAGAAAACCTAGTTTGAAGTCAAATAGATGAATATTAGGAAATCAAATGTTTTATGAAGTTTAAGATCAATACACTATGTCCTTTATAAAGCCATTTACATATGAACTCAAAATTCAAAATTCAAGCAAATAATTTGATTTATTAAATATCAGTGTCACCCCATCGAGCTTTGTTCCAAGGTTCACCCTGAAATAATAGCGTTTTGAGAGGGTGGCTCACAAATGAGTTCGCCCAGTGATATATTAATGTTATAATTTAACGCTAAGTTTGATCTTGTTATGTATGCATGATATAAATTGTTTTATAAAGCAATATTTTTTATAACGTTTTTTTTTTTTTTTTGGTTGTAATCTGCCATTATAAGGCAAAATACATTTGATCAATTTGGACCCCACAAAATGTACTACCGCCTATATCGACCAATTAAGTGGAACTCGAACTTCTAATCGAGTCTTAAACCCGAGACTTCAAAGAAGTCTCCTGTTCGAGATTTGTTGATACGTTCTGGTTATTTTAATCGATGAATATTTGAAGTAAATATTTTGTGGCCAACATGAAAAAATATGTTTCGCTTTTGTAAGGTAGTAATTAGCCTAGACCGAAACATACTGACTGTTGTGTCAGGAAGAAATCACTAGGCATACAGTTTGATGACTGTGGTGAAAAAATGAACCATTGCCCCCCACAGTTGTTGAGTCTAGGTGGGCTGGTCTGGCATCGCTTTCCAAACACCGGGGCCTCATTCATTCTCTTACCTGTCCTTATCAGATCACATATCAACTTCCACTAGATCAGGTATGTGTGTGTTTCTGTGTGTGTCTGTGCGCGCGCGCAGGCGGTATGTTGTAGTATTGTAGCATTTCGGCATTGGTTTAGTAGAATCAGGAAGTTGAGGTCACCAGCTGGTGCATGTGCTGCCGAACACTGTCAAAATATATTACTTGTGACCCATCTTCAAATTTGGTATTCTTTCGATGGGAAAAGATGAAGAAAAAGTGCATTTAACCAGTTAATTCTCGCACTCTGGAAAGACAATTATTTAAAAATTTGGCCAGAAAATTCGTCTTTCAAATAAGAATCGATTTAAATGATCTTTGTCTTGGCAAAAACCTGGTAGTTAACTGACTAAAGTTAAAGTTATTAGAAATTGAAATTTTAGCTGTCACTCTACTCAATAAAACATGTAAACTTAGCAGGAATCTCATACTTTTTAACTGTTTTTCCAATTTTTTAAAGCCTATAAATCACTTCAAGATAATACTGGTTTTTAAGCTCTAAAATACATTTATCAAGCTGTTATTTTATTGTTTTACATTGTAACCTTGTGTTTATTGCAACAATAGAATAGGTGTCACTAAATATGATACAGCTCTTCTGCGAGGCATTGTATATGATAATACCATAATTGTTCGTACAAAGGATATTCAATCTATGAAACAAGCATGCAAAGTTACGACAATGGCCATAGTTATCAAGGTGTTCAAATTTGAGTATATATATATATATATATATATATATATATATATATATATATATATATATATTGCCGAAGGTCTAATAATGGGTACTTGAACCTAAGTGAATCATAAAAGAAACATGCCTTATCCACTCGGCCACATTTCCCTCTCTTTGGCAATATAAAAAGAATATGTTATTTTTCCAAGCCTAATAAAAACCCAATCATTAAAAAATAGTTTGGTCAGAAAACTCATCCTTCAAAAATAAAGTGATTGAAATGACCCTCAAGGTGTCAAAAACAATCAAACTTAGGACATCATGACAGTATAATTCTATCACTGCATGTCAGCAGTATGACGCCCCATTGAGTTATTGCACTGATATTGGATATGTTATCTGGTTAAGTGATAAAGCACAATATCGATTTGAAGGTAAATTTGGCAAAGCCAACTGACTTACGACAATTTTACCAATTTATAAAACGAACGTTCCCATTTCCGATCATTAACTGCTGATATCATGGTGTTAAAATTGGGGAAATTAAGGAAAATCGATATTTTAAACATTAAACGAGATTTTAAATAAAATAGAGAAAAACGCGAGATATCATATTATTGTAAATTGAATGAATAATAATCGATTTTTATATTATACTCTCTGATTAACGACAAAATGATCTGGATTGCGAAAACTCTAAAGGAGGTGTTTAAATAAGATCTGTCACAATCTGTCAAAACTGTGACGTAAACTAGACAAGTAATAGATATTCCCTTTTTACATGGACTTAAATGGAATTTTATTATATTATAAAGCTTTTGTTTTAAGCGACGTGATTCGGTTTTCATCCTTCCCTATAACAAATTAGCTAGATGAATAAATCTATAGACATAAATTTCAATAGCAACCAAAGAGATAAATACATAATTGGATATATAAACACATAACTAAATACATAAATGAATAATATATAATTGAATAAATAAATAATTAAATAAATAAATAGATGAATAAATA
>NC_088362.1:73266630-73296630 GCF_034508935.2 Berghia stephanieae
TTCTCTCTATCATTTCTCTTCTTCTTCTTCTTTCTTCTTCTTTCTTCTTCTTCTTCTTCTTCTTCTTCTTCTTCTTCTTCTTCTTCTTCTTCTTCTTCTTCTTCTTCTTCTTCATTCTCTTTCTCTTGGATAGCCCAACATATGCAATTGAGAATTAATGAATAAATTGATATTGTATGGACGTTTTTGCTGCAGGCAGCCCATTTGTTACATATTTATTACGAGTTCAATATTGCTCTTATTTTTGATTAATTAGAAGAAACCCTTAAAAACCTCAAAAAGAACTGGGGGGGGGGGGGGGGGTGGTTGGCGTGAAGGATCATCCGAAGACGCATCATTTGATTTAAGTTTAAATGACACCAAATTGTACAAGTTTCTACGGTAGATGTGTATCTAGTTTGTACTCAATTAGATTTCCCCTAGCAAATAACATTTCCCATCTGTCTCATATGCTGCCTTTTTATAATAATATGTATTCCTAATGATTTGAGGATTTTCATGGCGTCTATGTATGAGTGTAACAATTCAAAAACAATGTCCCCTTAGTTTGAGAGATATGAATTGTGTAAGACATTAAAATCGTGGTGTTTATATAAAGAATACAAAACACAATGGAAGAAGTCGAAGCAGCAGAATATGGATGTAAATGCGAACAACAATACAGGGCTAAATAATTGATGTTATTTTTCCTCTAATCGCTTATCATTTTAAAGATTACCCTTTGGATAAAGACAGAGAGACCAATAATCAAATTACTCATCCCCATGGAAACAACGCAAACGGTTGGTTGTATCCTTCCCCCCGCTGTCTCATTTTCTGCTTTGACCTCTTATTCACTTTGCTAATCAGGTCAACAGACTTCTTATGTTTATTTACACCGTCCTCAATGTATACAATCAATGATTTTATGTAGCCTCTGAAGTCTCTGTTTCTTTCGCCATTTCTCAGTTACAGGTCATGACTGAGAACTAGCTCGTTTAACTCACTCAATCCTAGAGATTTTTGCTACTTTTCAAAATTGAAAAAAAAAATGTATTAAAAATGAACATGTTCATAGATAGTTTTATTCAACTACAATTAACATGCAAAAATAAAAACATTAGCTTTGATTCTAACGCCTATCATTTGTCTCAGAAAAATGTAATAAATAGGCATGGGGTAAAAGTAACCCGGGTAAACTACGGATATAGTCGGTGTCAGGGTTGGGTGAGTTAAAATAAAATGATACATATCTGTATAGGGCATTTTCTTTATTTAAACTACGGCTCTGAATTTGTAATACATCCTTAGTTATTCCCCAAGCAAGGCAGATAAAATAGATATAATACAGGCGTCCTGAACGTATTGTACATGTTACAGTATCCTCATTGCTTTAAACAAAGTACTTATTAACATCTGAACCAAATGGAATCACGCCACATTTATCATGTAGAAGTAATAATATCAATGTTTCCTGATAAAGAACCTCCAACGCATTTACTTTTATAATACAGTAGATTTTATGATATATATTAGGTAATGTAAATGTTGCTGCTCAAAGCTCGAAGGAATAAATAACAATGTGAAATTGAATGTATGCTTCAATTTAATTACGAAATCAGATAAAATGGACGTTTCGGGTTTCCCCTATATCAACAAAACAGGATGAATGAAACACTACAGATGAATGAATTTATCTCATTTTATCGTCCATTTTACCTGTTTTCGTATTGTCACATTACACATTGTTATTTAATTATATATATATATATATATATATATATATATATATATATATATATATTATGCTAATACTAATAGAAGATGGACATTCCTCTGCCGTTGATTTGGGTTTTTACTAATTTATTTATGTTTTCACCTTGTTGTTGTTATTGTTGTTTTTGGCACAAAAAAGGTTTTGAGCCTGAAATCTTCCGTGTTTTGTAATTTACTCTTTTTAAAATCTGTTTTACTCATTTTTAAAAAATTACTTTTTGTCAGTTTGTTGTACGGTTTATTGCTTTTGTTTTACTTTCCATTTATTAATCCCTAATATATTCAAAATTAAGGGGGAAAATAGTAGGGGGCGGGGGGAAGTTGGGAGGAGGTGGGAAGGGCATTGCTAGAACGTTGAAAGAGGATTTGATTATGTAAAGACGTCTTTTTTTCAAAATATCATTACAAAAATACTAAAACAACACGTG
Source organism: Berghia stephanieae (assembly GCF_034508935.2). NCBI lineage: Eukaryota > Metazoa > Mollusca > Gastropoda > Nudibranchia > Aeolidiidae > Berghia > Berghia stephanieae. The sequence continues at coordinate 73,268,814 of NC_088362.1, forward strand.
AGCTGAAAGAGTGGATGACCTGATGAGAATCTGGTATTGTATCAGGATGAGAAAAAATCTACATCTCGACCATAAATAAACATCAAAGCTACTACAAGAGTTCATTTTTAGAATTGCTCATCTTAATAGACGCCATGTTTCATTAACTCACCCAGACTAAAGAAGTCTACGATAATAAAGACCAGTTTATCAGTATGGAACAAATATAAATGATTCATTATCATAAAGAACCGGGCATTTCATTGATGTAGTAAAACAGACCTAATGATAACAAGATTAAAGAAACAAAAATAAAAGATACAAAAAAATGAACCATCCTCCTTGTGTGCGAAATAAATTACTTGGGGAAAGGTTATGCATCTACAAAGTAGATTTAGAGTCTTAGATACAGAGTAAAGACCTTTGCGATTAGCTATCAGTACCCAGGAATCATACACCAGTAAGCGAATAAACTATAAGTGGCGTCGTTTCATAAATGAATGCTATGACTCACAGCCACATCAGCTAAGAGACGAGCTGAACTTTGAATCTATACTTTATAAAAATGTATACAAATTCAAATATGTAGATTGGATGCCTCAAATAATATAGTCAAAACGATGTCATACATCTTTTCTTTAAAAAAATACCCGAAGTACACAATAGTGTTAATATACATTTTTTCAAATATATAAAATTCCTAGCTATTTCCAATCCCCAAGTTGAAATTTGTAATTAAGTAAAGTTGTTATTTTTTACGACCCCAATCGTCATTTTAAAGGGATTAGTAAGTGTCAAGACTGTTACAAGACTGTTTTGAATATTATAGATTTTAAACACATCTTTTCTCACTTTGGTGATAAATATATTTTTAAATATATAAAATTCCTTTTAAAATCGTCAAGTAGAATTTTGTATTAAGGTTAAGTTTGTTTTTATACGACTTATGAATCGTTCCTTTAAAGCGATTAATAAGTGTCAAGAATGTTACAAAAATGTTTTGAATATTCTAAATTTCAAACATATTTTATTGATTTATTAATACAAATCAATCTGATATCATACTTTACAGATGGTACGCCATCTGTTGTCGCATATTGTGTGATCTTAATCCGATAAGGATGCATTTTTTTGTAGGCGAGAGGATAATGCGATGGTTAGCTCTATGGTCTGTGATGGAAGAAATTGTCGTCCATTCTGAAAAAAAGATTTGAGTTTGTTATATTGCGCAATATCCACTAAATGTGATTAATTCGCTTACAAGGGGTCCCAAGCCAACACCAGCGCTTAATGTGTCGGACGATACACTCACACACACACACACACACACACACACACACACACACATATATATATATATATATATATATATATAATATATATATATATATATAAAGACGTTAAAATCGGCTAGGTGTTCAATTCACACCTAAGTGCGGTGAGAGAATGACAGTAATGGATTTTTTTCCCCCAAGTACTAAACTTTGCGTCGCCAAACTGGGACTGGAACCAAGGACCACATGTGTAACACCACAGGTCCGCAAGCCGCACGTAGTAGTTTATTTTGAAAAAATCAAGTTAAAAGAACGTCTAGACGATAGAGCAACGGATGACAATCAGAATGGTTAATTACTAAATGATAACAAACTTGGATACGGAAACACCTTTACTTTATACCATAATCTTGTTCTAAGCTGGGACGCTTTGTTCTAATTGAATCCCTCGGCGTAGATGTAAATTAACCATTCTGGCGTCCTAAACCAGATTGACGTAACTGGAAAATGTCTGATATTCAAGATTTTATTTCAATTACAACATTATATATATATATATATATATATATATATATATATAATATATATATATATATATATATACTTAAAATGGGCAGCATTTTGTAGCCCAAATTGTATTATTTTGAAAGGTAAAATTCAAATGTGTATGGTTTCTAATATTGCAAGATGTGTAGTTTGTCGTGTTTCATAAAAACCGTAGATGCATCTATTTTCCTCTGGACAGCAGAAATGACGTTGTACCTAATCTCTCTAGAATAATATGTTACATTTGACGAATGTAACACTTTTTGTCAAATACAGAAAGAAAATAATTAGGTATACAATTATTAATCCATAAATCATAACAAGCCCTATATTGTAAGTCCTTAATTTAAATTCAGGATTCAAACACGAAAGAAAAGAGTAATAAAAATATCAAAACTGTGTTGATACTGTTGAAGACTGTTAATCCTTTTGCTAGCTTAAAGGATCTAAATGGGTTTAGACGACCTGGTCTTAGCCGCATAAATGAAGCCCATTCATCATTAAGGCAATGAAAACATACATCAGGAAGATAAAGCATGGTGATAAAGGGACAAACAGGATCGGCGAGATGGTAACAGTCTCTGGTTCATCAACAGACCAGACGTCGTAAACAATTCGTTCCGTATAAGATTCTCGAAACCCTAATCTACTATATCAATTAATAATGGGTGATAATATGGACGGGAATCGCGCTCTTATTCATTTTAGACCAGGATGTTTTAGATGAACAGGATGGTGATGTTGATGGTGATGATGATGATGACGATGACGATGATAATTATGATGATGGTGATGATGATGATGATGATGATCATCATCATCATCGTTATCATCATTATCATCATAATATATAGAAGTCGTCGTAGAAGGAGAAGTAATCATAATGATAATGATGATAACAAAGATAATGATAATAAAGGCAATGGATATCACATTCATCATGGTCATCATCTACCTCATCATCATCATCATCATCATCATCATCATCATCATCATCATCATTATTATAATTATTATTATTATTTTATTATTATTATTATTATTATTATTATTATTATTATTATTATTATTATTATTATTATTATTATTATTATTATTATTATTATTATTATTATTAATTATTATTATTATTATTATTATTATTATTATTATTATTATTATTATTATTATTATTATTATTATTATTATTATTATTATTATTATTATTATTATTATTATTATTATTATTATCAATACAATATCTATAATTATAATGATAACAGAGGCGTCTAAATGTCTATTATCTATTATTATCGTAGAAATAATTATAGTTATACATTTTATGGCGGCCGTTCCTTTACCCACACTGGGCCCTTGTGTGCCCAGAAGTATAAGAGCATCAAAATCTACATTGTTAAAGCACTACCTGTTTACCGTACATTTTCATTATATTGATACGATATTAGATGCATTCATGCTATTGATATCATTGTGGTATGCCTTTTATTTAAATAAATTTTATATATTTATTGTTAACGTTCATTGCGCATCACACAGTTGTTGTTTTTGTTATTATTATTAGTATTATTATTATTATTATTATTATTATTATTATTATTATTATTATTATTATTATTATCATTATCATCATCATCATCATCATCATTATCATCATCATCATCATCATCATTATCATCATCATCATCATCATCATCATCATCATCATTTATTGCCTGCTAATTGGCTTTGTTTTTCCATCTTAAATTTTGATTTGTTTTGAGAGCTTTTTCTGGATTCATTTTATATATGATAAGAAAATGTATGAAAATATAAAGTAGAACTTGAAAGCATGCACCAAATTCACACTTAAACTGTTAACGATAATCTGGTTTGACTATTCAAATATAGAAAAATTGCGATGAACATATAACATTATCTGGCATTTTCATAACGTTTTATTTAGTCTATTTTAAATTTAAAAATGAAAAGATGCGTTTAAAATAGTTCAGGGCAAAGAATAAAGAAAAAATACAATCTATGGAGCGCTCCACACGTTTTTAGATTTTAAATCTTGCACCAGTGCTTTCTCCCAGATTTGTCACATTCATATATTATATATTATCATTCTACAACCGCTTATCAATATCTTTTTCTGTGACAATTTTCTTTGAATATTTTATACACTTTTGATAAAGAAAAAAGAAATATGTCCCTTTTTAAGGTGCTACAGAAACCGGGTTAACCTGTATCCTAAAGATCTGCATTCTCTAATCGCTGATTGATTATTCCGTTTTGGGGTTACTTTAATTAAGTTAAGGTTTAGATACACCATAAAGTAGAATCAAATGTTTTGGTGAGGAAAAGGAAAGGAAGAAATAAAAGAATATAAATCATATAAATATATAAATACAAAATAAGAAGAATAAATGAAAACAAAATCTTAAAATCAAACCACAGAAAGCTGATCTCTTCAAACTTCAAACGGCTTCCCGGTGAGCTAAAAAAGTACTCACCAGAAGCTACAGGAAGTCAAGTAGATATGATCCGTTCGGTTGTCTGAGCCTAATTATAATTGGTCATTCACCTATTACCCTCCCCCACCCCCCTTCTCCTCTGCCTTTTATTTTTTTATCCGTTTTCTCTCTTACCCATACTACATATTATAATATAGTGGTCGATCTATACACCTGTGCATTAACGTACTCTATCTCTGTATACATTATTTATCCCTTTTCTATTCTCTCTCTCTCTCTCTCTCTCTCTCTCTCTCTCTCTCTCTCTCTCTCTCTCTCTTTCTCTCTCTCTCTCTCTCCATTATCTATTTGATACACATACATATTATATATATATATAATATATATATATATATATATAATATATATATATATATAATATATATATATATATATATACATATCTCGTGAAAAAAAAATGGAAAATTTAGAAGCCAGTTGCCAGAATATAAATGATGCAACTCTGTCATCTTACCACAGTCACAGTCCTTTATTAAAACTTAGGTACTCATTATGTAAGGAAAATATGTTGCAAAATACTGATTTCAGAGTTGTTTTTCATCATCGCAACGCATATTATATCGACGATTTTGGGATTTAATTCTCATATTTTGATGTCATCTGTTGACCCCCCAATTTTGCTATATAACTTTACGTAACCACCCCCCCCCCTTCCCATGATCTACTTTATTTTCTAATGTCTTAAAAAGGGATTCAATCCCATGCATTTTGAATTGACTCTTTTAACTCTGATTCTTAGTAAGTCGGTGTGCTTATCTTATAAACTATGTTGGACATCATTGTCCAAATTCTGTATAGTACATTGGATTCAGGTCAGGATTCATGGGAAGCCATTTATTTTAGAATTATATCAAATGTAATTTTTGATTTATATGAAAGTTATGCAACATTGTGAGAGGAAAATCTTATTCCAGACTTTAATCTGATCGGTATTTTGCTTTTCCAAAAAAAAAAAAAAAACAACAGGGTATCTTTCTACATAAATCACACAACACTGCTAACAACTAAACGGAAGTTTGGAAACGTTCAAAATCGTGAATTTTATTCATTTGGTATTACCGGTTTAAGTTTCTTAACCAATTGTATTCAATAGTCTGATGTCACGTCGCCAAGCAACGGCGGCCATCGTGGTTCTAAACAAAGAAAATCGGTACTTTTTATTCTTCATGCTGGCTAGAACTTTTCATATGTCTTGTGATCAGAATGTATAAAGGTCAAAACAAGATAATATTTATAATGTTTTTCTCCTCTGGATACACTTTTATGCTCGTCGGAGAAATATTTCATAAGGGCGTCCGCCATTGTTCCGATAGTTTAGAGCCAGTTATTAAGTTACCATGCGTCATTACGAGGGAAATGACGTTACAACTTATGAAGCGTATTGCGCAATGTTAATTAAACTCGGCAAGTATTATCTCAAGGTCTTGTTATTTTTGCTTGGTATTTTAAAAAATGTTTCTGATTTTTATTACGTAGCGCTTTACTTAATTCTTTTTTTCCTCGCGCCTTATACATTATATTACACACACACACACACACACACATACACACATACACACACACACACAATAGTATTTCTCTCTCTCCCTATCTTATCTCTCAACAAATCACTCACCCATTTATAGTCCTACAGACCTTGTTCCTTATTTTATATTTATTATCTGCTAACTAATTTGTAATTGTATGAGTATGTCTGCCTCTCTAACCATCTACATCTCAACGCTCTTCTTTCCTTTTTCCTCTCTAAAGAGATGGATAGATTAACATATACATGGATCGTTATATTTATAGATAGATAGATAGATAGATAGATAGATAGATAGATAGATAGATAGATAGATAGATAGATAGATAGATAGATAGATAGGTAGACAGTAATATAATATAGAAATAGACATAGGTAGATAGATAGATAGATAGATAGATAGATAGATATATAGATAGATAGATAGATAGATAGATAGATAGATAGATGGATAGACATATAGATATAAATACGAATCGATATATATATATATATATATATATATATATATATATATATATATATATATATATATAGGGAGAGAGAGAGAGAGAGAGAGAGAGAGAGAGAGAGAGAGAGAGAGAGATGAATCTATAATATATATATATATATATATATATATATATATATATCTAGAATAGATTGACATATACATAGATAGTTATATTTATAGATAGATAGATAGATAGATAGATAGATAGATAGATAGATAGATAGATAGATAGATAGATAGATAGATAGATCTATAGATACAAAGGTAGAAGGATAGATTGATTGATTGATAGAAGCAGTCAAATATAGATAGCATGCGCTTGGCTAAGAAGTTCATAACATTGCCATCCGGAAGTATAACGGCCCAACACACAAAACTGTGTGTAACCATGAACGTCTATAGTCTGGATAATACAGTTCAGTGAGAATAACTCATAAACGCGGATGGCAAAAAACAATAACAAAGACCTGAGTGACGTCAACTTCGAACTATCTATATTATTTTCACCCCTATGAAAGAGTAAATAGATTATAACATGATTTATTACAAAACTATCTGCATTATTTTTCGCAACGACCAATAGATAACTGTTATAAAATATATTATAGTCTCTCTCTCTCTCTCTCTCTCTCTCTCTCTCTCTCTCTCTCTCTCTCTCTCTCTCTCTCTCTCTCTCTCTCTCTCTCTCTCTCTCTCTCTCTCTCTCTCTCTCTCTCTCTCTCTCTCTCTCTCTCTCTTTTATATTGCACGATCTGCTAGAGCAATAGGACAGAAAGTAAACTATATTTTTTACATCAACGAACCCTCTTGACATTGGTTTAAGTACTGTTATCAAAATTAATCTCATAGACTTAAGCTTAGAGAACAAAGTTGTACCGTAATTCAAGTTTTCATTATTGTATCCTAAGGCTGTTTAAGAGAGAAACAAAGAAATTGTGAGGTTATTTAAGATCATAAATATATCTCTTTCCTTATCAAATATTTTAAGGCTTATTTCTTAAATATCATAATTTACTAAATTGATTTATAATTTTTTTAAAAACTTTTAAAACATAGAGCTCGAATTATTAATGCGCATCTTCGATCTAAGCACCTACTGTTCTTAGAATATATACATATAAATTCAAATTAGAGGCCATAATGATAATATATCTCACTTTGTAGAATTAATTATACATATAAATTGTCGCCATTAACTCTTAATTCTATATTTATACATTTTTATGCATATACATATAAATTCAAACTAGAGGATAACATATTTTACTTAAAATCTATATAAATTATATATATATATATATATATATATATATATATATATATATATATATAGTTATATGGATTTACCATGCTGAATGATGATATTTCACAATTTGTCATAATTTATTTTCCCAGAAAGGCATATGGAACCTTATTTCCATTTCATACAGTACTAGTCGGCTGTTATTCGTTCATTTTGTTGTAAAACTATTACAATATCCGACTATATATATATATATATATATATATATATATATATATTCATGCCCGAGTCAAGTGGGGTAATGTGTGTTAAGTGCCTTACCTAAGGACACAACATCGGAACTAGAATCTTTCAAGATCACTATCACCCATTTGTCCACTGACCACGTTTAATATTGCTTGATATTTGTGACATGACGAGCCACATCATGACCACATAACTTATGAAAAGTCCTTAAACAAGAGACTCCGCCATGGGAAGAGTGTGTCGATCATAAACTCCAATGCGCTCCACTATAATATTGTAAATGAGAAGACCGTATGTAGATTATCCGCTGGCATTTGAACACGCGATCTTTCAATGGAAAGGTGAATAATATACCATCTAAGACACGGAAAGTTCACCAATACTTTGATGACAGATTGATACTGGGCAGTGCTCATTAAGGAGTCTTATATTGACTCCAGTATCGGATACAAATATCGATTCGCACGACGATGATCCTTCTTATAGAACAGTAAAGTTTGCTGCCCCAAACGTAAACAATAACAAGTTGCTAGTGATTTCCGTTAGGGACCGGAATAATTTACGCACAATATAGGTCTCCCAATTTTGTAGTTTGAGTTGTAGGCAATACACTTTCAGTATTGAAAATATGTTTACATAAAATCTAACAGTTGCAGAAATAATAATATAAGACTAAATTATTCTGAAAATCAGGCTCCGAATAATTCTCGTTTTGTTCATACCAGCGCAATAATTTGCTCTGGTCTAAAAATAGATAGACGTAACTTTTGATAAATTTTACCTTTTGTTCCATAAAATATCCATATCTAGACATTATTTGATGCATGATCGAGTATTTATGAATATGTGTTTCTTTTGCCACCTAACAGCCAAATTTTAAAGGTTATTTTCTTTCTATTATTTACATTGGAACGTGAGCTGTCAAGACAGGAACATGTGGTTTGCCATGTGCTTCTCGACCTTTGTTTACGTTTGGGGCAGCAAACTTTACTGTTCTATAGATCTTACATACAGATGTTGTTGATACTGAATAGCTAATCGAGAACGGTCGATACTACATACGTGTGTGGAATTTCAGTGAGTATCGATTGTTGTCCACGATGTCTACAACGAGATTATAAAAAGTATCTTGATTATAGCAATTCACCCAGCACAAGAGGTTTAGAAGTCGTAGACGGGTGAAACTACCGTGAACGATAAGTGTGTATCACTGTTTCGGACGCCTCAAAGTCAATAGACTTGATTCTGAGTAAATGTTAGGGGTCGATTTTTCTTTTTTTTTTTCTTTTTTGTTTTGTTTTGTTTTCCTTTGCTTGTTTTTTATTGTTTGCTTTGAAGCAGGGGGTGGGAGGGGGGGGGGGGGGTATCAATTTGATTTATATTGTCACAATCGTTGATATTTTTCAATCTAAAGAAAGTGTCTCTGTTGTCTAGAATTATCTACACTTAAGTCAACAAGATTTGAGTAAAACGGGAAGTGATAGAGAGAATTTAATTTTAACCGTTACCGCCCGCAGCAACATTTATAACGCGATATATTATATTGCTATCTTAAACTTATTTTATTTAGATCAATAAATACAAATATTTTACAAATATCAAATTCATTTTACGGAAATGGGAGAAAATTGTTGTGGCATTTTACTCTGGTTATTTTTATAACTTATTTCCCCCTTAAATTGCAATGATCAGAAAAAGGTGTGAATAATAATATAATGCTAGACAAAAACAAGAAAAGATAATTCTCAAAATGTATAGTATTTAGACTGGCTTTTGAACCCCAAGTCTTTCGACTACTATTCCGATGTGGTAACCATTATACCATTATTTGATAATTGAGAACAAAGTGATGCTAAAAATAATTACAAATAGTATAGCTGTGCTAATTATTCTGTTAAATGGAGATAATCAAACTAACTCTGACAATTGTAAGAGACGAATTGGTTTATAGGGAATGAGATTAGCGGAAGAGTAGCGTCCCTTGATTGAACGTCACCCATAGTCTATGACGTCACCGGCGGAAAAGTTATTAGAGAGAGAACGTCATGTTGGTTGTGCGCACGCGTCTCTCGTCCTCGCACGCTACTCTTCCGCTAATTTCATTCCCTATATAAGGTTTGAACCTTTAACAATTTTTACGATAAATTTTTCTAACGTTTAACTATGAATGAAATCATTAATGCACAAGCCCATATATGAGTGTCTGGGTGGATGAATGCGAATTTTTTTTGTTTTTTTTTTTTTTTGTTTTTTTTTTTTTTTTTTTTTTTTTTTTTTGTTTTTTTTTTTTTTTTTTGGGGGGGGGGGGGGGGGGGGGGGGGGGGTTGCGTGTGAGTGATTATGTAAAAATGCAATCACTGAATTTATCTAATTACATCTTCATAATTTTATTTTATTTTAAAATCTATATTTTTCGTCAAGTCTTTTCCTGTATTTATTTATTTATCTGTTTTATCAGGCACTGTATCACACACCTTATTATTTTTATTCACCAGTCAGTCTCTGCACGCTCAATATTCTTCTTCCGTGTCAATGACTCGTTGACATGCCCTGATGTGCGGTTTCCGTTGACTCCAATGCATTCCAATATCAATAATAACATACAGCTTACTTTCCATAGCTTCTTATTAGGAGATTAGGGGAGATGTGGGGCTATCAACTATTATTGTGACACTTGCAAAAATCAATAGATAATGTTTTCTTACGTTAATTGACATCAGCGACTTTCGTCTTTGTACCTTTTTTAATCTTTTCGATAAAATTAGAATCGCCACGATAATTCCGCTATAATTTAAATTGTCCACATATGCAGCTTTCGTAGATAAAGGAAGAAAAACGAGGGAGAAGTTGAAGAGTTGAGAAGAAAATGGGAAAAAGAAATAAGTAGAAAGCATAAAGGAGGGAGAGGTTGGAATAGTTTTGGTTATTGTTAATTGTTAAAGGAGGTGATAAAATTTGATAAGAGTTGGAGAAGGTGGAGAACTTGATGACGGCAACGACCACATACTAGAAGTAGGCAGAGAATGAAGCACAGTTACGGTTTTATAGAACTAACTCCAGTACTCTGGAAAAACGCGTATTTGAAATTTTGATCAGAAAACTCGTCCTTCAATATCGATTCAAGATGAGGGTCATTTAAATTAATCGATATTTGAAGGAAGAGCTTTCTGATCAAATTTTTGAATACGTTTTATCATATTATGGCAGTTAACTGATTAAAGATAACCAGATTATCCCACAATTCTTTTTATATTTCTGTTCATAAAAGTCGGAACCAATTTTCGTTTAGCTCGCAATGTAAGTGTTTCTTACTTATTCACTACACAGGGTCGTCCTCATTGAAGCTGGCTGCCCGCATTCTGCGATTACAAATGTCTGCCCATTCCTCCCGTCTGTTCCATACTAAACTTAATAATATAACGAAGTATCCTCAAACAATTAAAGTCCAACTTATCTTTTAAAACGACCGATTAAAACCTTTATATGACGTGTGATTTCTCACTTCTTCTTAAAACCGACCAATTAGAAGAAAAAAAAAAAAAAAAAGGGGGGGGGGGGCAACTTTGTCACGAACAATAGAAGGATCAAATAATTGACAAATTTTATTAATTTTTTCGCTTACCTCTCGGAATAGTCACGACAATGAAAACAACGAGGAAGCCAGAGATGAATGAGGACTCCATTGGTGACATGGTGTTCGTCAGGATTCCTTTTGATGTCTTGAATTTAATTTGCAGACTCGATGGAGTACGAGTTTGTGTTGAGGTAGTGAGATATACTTGTTTTCTCTGGTGAAGAACTATTTATCCAAGAGCAGTGGGAAACACTTTTTGTGCGGTATTTTAAAGAGAAACAGAACAACACAGCCCGGATTTCCTCAAATACACTCATTAGCGTTTCCAGTGGCATGAATCTATTGGTGAATATGTATAGTATACGTGAGATATCTAGGATTCCATAAACCCAGCACTCAATATCCACAAGGTAAATAGAAAATGCAATCCATGAAATTAAATCAATTAATACCTATATAAGATGTCTTTTAAATGCATTATATAGATTATGTATATAAAGTTATTGATTCTGGTCCTCGTCCACATTCATTGCGTTTTCAAAGATAAATATAATGTGATAAAGTAGAAGAATTTTAATTGGACTGATTTAGATACCGCAGGCCTCATCAATTGCTACCATTGCAACAATGCTCAGCAATTTTCTATATTTTTACTACTCTCCATGATATTTTGATGCTGAGTTTATTAAAAGAATTTTCATACCGCAGTGAGTCCTTTGAAGCTTCATATAGGATGCTTGGATGTTTTCTGTGGAGGTAATGGAAATGGTAAACAAGCTATTATTTTATAGATAAACATAACATTTCTTGGATAACACGTACAAGAAACAAGTAACGGCGTGTATTAATCAGTTTTAAATGTTAAAATAATACACAACAATGACAACCTCAAGCTTTGAGGTTCACGAGGCCTGAGTTTATCCCATATCCGAAGCTTTAAGAGGATCAGAGTATCACGCGACTTCCTCGCGCGCCTGGACTTTTCATGAAGGAATATTTATAGACAATCCACCAAACCAGACGTCTGATGTCGACAGGAATCAGATGTGTTGGTCAAATTGAGTAATATGGGGCTAATAGGAGGAGGAACAGGAATCGAGCTATTGAGAAGATCTAGGGACAGATATGGTTGGAGGGACATGATCGCCGATGTCTGCAACAGGCTTGGCACTTGATGATGATGATGATGATGATGATGATGATGATGATGATGATGATGATGATGATGATGATGATGATGATGGGGCTAATAATCTTGCTATAGGAAGAAATAAAAATGAAAGTGGCTGAAGATGGACTCGATTCTAGTAGCTTTTATTGGTATTTCATACTTACATGAATTCTAATGACCTAATAACTATACCTGCTGCTACGTGGTCTAGTGGGATGACACTCGCTTTCGGATCGGAAGGTCCTTGGTTCGACCCTCGCTCGGCGCACAGTTGAGTCCTTGGAGAAGGCTCTTTACTCACATTCTCTCACCGAACTCAGGTGTAAAATGAGTACCTGGCCGTTAACTGCATTGTTTCTGCCCGAATTTGTAATATCGCCTAACAGGCGTCATGTCCCGTCCTTCATGTTAAGTGTTGCTGTTGGCCAGGGTCAGCGATTTGAGCACGTTCAGTGGATATTGTGCTATATAAAAGCTCATTTTTAAAACCTGTAGACAGAGAAGACACAAATACGAGATAACTCGGAGTTTACACAAATTTCGGACGTGATTCGGGTTCTCTGTGGATTTGACGACAAGAATCGTAAACATGGTCCTCAAGTGTATTCAACTCAACAATTAATCTTGCAGTATCAGGTGATCTTGATCTGTTATTTGATGAGTAACAGAGCCCGTGAAACAAAGGCGTTGTGCCTTTGGGTAAGGGACTTTCCCCTCACACATGTCACCACTAAACCCAAGTGTAAATTAGTGCACATGGCTATATGCGTGAGTACCTGCCATCTATCATGTGACAATGCGTGTGGCATGGACTGAGGAGCATAGTCATTATTCGTCTAATCGAAAAATATAAATATATAAATACAATTTCTCCTGATTTTGTATTTATATAGAGGTAACATAATATATATATATATATATATATATATATATATATATATATATATATATATATATATATATATATATATATATATAATATATTTTATATATATATATATATATATATATATATATATATATATATATATATATATTCTCATCAGGTTGGCTTGGTAACAAAAGATGACAAAGACGCTGTTTAACTTGATTTAGTGCCCCACCTCGCGCCATGATATAGACCTACGTATAGAACATCCACTGGTCGTCTCTGTGGCCATTGATAATTGCGATTTATTCAAATCCCCTCTGCCATCTGGGGTCTGTGGGGAATTCAAGGATAGAAAAGAAGATACGACTTGCTGTAATATATTCTTGTATTGATGTGCTAAGCATGCAGGACCATTGAATGGCTGAGGCATGTGCAATCTTAACTCAGACAAATCGCCGCAACCACACTTTTGGTTGTTTTTTTTTCATTTGTTGATATTATTTTACAAACATGCATATTTTTACATTTGCAGGTTTGATAATACGCCGCAATTATGGGCTTGTTTTAATATTGTTTGTCATGGAGATTATTATTTATTGCTTAGAGAGTATATATTTTCATTATGACAATGAGACTGATTTGGGATGTCTGGCGTGTTTAAGTCATCTCTTCCAGTACATTATGGGTTTTTACTCCGTGTAAATTATGAAATGACTTATTTTAATCTATCTAGTTGTTTGGTATTGTGTAAGGCTGATGTCAAAATGTGGCTTTATTAAAATTTGAACCATACACCATTTGGGATAATCTAATGTTTGAGACAAAAAATTCTAATTCAATTAATAATTTTAAGAATGTCATTGATAAAGTTTTTACCAACATTATACTTGATTTTGATGAATAGTGTAACATGACGTTGGATATTAATTTATTTTGTATTTCAATTATTTGTAACTCTCGAATGTACTAGTTGGACAAGCCAAATGAATGTAAATAGAGTTAATTGTACTACGAATATTGAATATGACTCTTAGTCTCTTAGTTTTCATCTTTAATTCAACTTTTAACAATTGAACCCCCCCCCCACCCCCTCCCCATCGACGTGTAATTATTTGCAAGTCTGATAACCCAAATTGATATGGGGTAATGGAAATAGTCTTAATCTAACGCAAAATATTGTCCATTACAACAATGTTAAATCAAGCCCATAATTGCGTCGGGTTATCAGACCTGTCAATATGTGCACGTTGACTTCATATAATACAATTTTAAAGTTATGAATACCATACTCTATTCCCGGCTATAGAAGGAACGAAATTGACGTTACTCAGCTCTTTGATTTTTTTTAGCCAGCCATATTATGAATAGTTCTCAATAACTTGTAATAATCAGACTATAAACGTTTATAGCTTCGCATAGTTCTGTGTGTTGGTACGTAAATCCGACTGGCGGGTTTTGTGATATTCTAAACTAAACTCATAGCATCAATAAATCCTATTTTCAACATCTAAATCACCCCGACTTAATTCCGTTTGAAGGCGATGGGTCAGAATAATGTTATCACTACAAAATGAACTAGAATATGGTTAATCTTTTGCTTTGGCAAAGTGCCTTCCTTAACCAAACATTGAATTGCACCAGATAACAACTGAACTACCACGGCCGGATAAATCGATCCATTTGAGCGGCGTGGATTACTTCCTATATACTGGGCTACTTCAATAATTTTAGTAACATTTTACCCCTAGGACTGAAACCAAAATGAGAACCGACCTATCAAAGGTCATTAGATGGAAACAGCAACCACTTGTTTCCTAAGAAAAGGAGACTGGGTCTGCTGCAATCAAAACACTTTAATGACAACATAATGATGATGTAATGCCTGCCGTCTTCTAGAAGATGTTTTATATGTTGTTTTTTTATTGATGACCGTGTCTGCTATCAACAATATCTTACTCTAAAATGATCTGGAAACGTGTGTGTGAAATAGTACCAAAGTAAGGGGGTAGCGTGGCTCAGCGGTAAGGTCTTTGCTTCGTACCCGGAAGGTACCGAGTTCGATCACCCGCCGCTGCGCTGTGTGACCTTGAGCAAGTCACCTCGCCCTAGCTCAATTTGCGGCGCTGCACAGCGGCTGACGCTTGGGTTATTCCAGTCTTCCCTTGGAATAGACCCTAGAGAAAAAATTTTGCCTATGGGATGAAAAAGGGGAATTTAATTTGATTTTAATTTAATCAAAAAAAAAAATACAAATAAAAGAAAATACATACATCCCTAAAAAATCACCCCGCCTCGAAAGGGGATTGAACCTCAGACATCCTGATTACAGGTCAGACGTCTTTACATTACAACACAGAGGTACCCGATGGCTGGAACGATTAAATTTCCCAGTCTTCACAAGGGTACGTCCTCCGTTGCCCCCCCCCCCCCCCCCCCCCCCCTCCCCGTTTTTTTTTCACTTGCATCAAAACACAAACATTAAAGGATGAGGGCGACGGCCATTTTCTTATTCTTGAAAATTTCTTTATCTTACACAAATGCCTGCTTTCCTAGTGTGTCTTTTTGGCTTTTGACTGATTTTTGGATTAGTTCATTTTTTCATGTATTTTTTTCTTTCTTGCGTTGTCTGGCACTGTTTCATCCACACTTTTTCATATCTTTATCTTACACCAGTTCCTGCTCAGTAATTTGTCTATTTTACAAGAAAATATGTCATGTATTGAATAAAACTGTATTGACAGGGGCAATTTTGGCATTGCTGGAAAAGTGCCAAGTGTTTTCATCAGGATACATCAGGAATCAAGCCAATATCGGTCAAAGCGCGAGTACCAATTTTTTTTTAATTAGCTCATTTATATATATTATCCACTATAAACTCAATGTTCTAAGCTCTAAACAATTTCCATTGGTACCCTGAGAATGGATCAGCGACATGTCACATAATGTCAAAACTCGTAAACAACGAAGTGCTTGTACAATTTTTGTACAAAAAGTGATACTTTACACCATGGGCAGCTTCGACTTAAACTTTCATCTTCGATAGATAGGGGATTGTGTGAGCAAAATGCGTGTCCTTTCCATTGAGGTGTAAAACTCTCGGACCCAATTTGAGGTCTTTATGCCCCCAAGACTTCACGTAACTTTACGCCCCTGTAACATTTAACATAAGGTACTAATTGAACCCTTACATTTAACTACTCGCCCGATTCTCATAAAATAAAAAAGATCAATAGCAAAAACCCCTCAAAAAAACAAACAACAACAAACAAAAAAAAAACCACACACACAGAAATCAAATGTGTTGAAAGCTCTCTTCAAGAGATTTAAAGCTAATAGCAACGCTAAACTTGTAGGACGAGACAAAGACAAAGATGCTACCGTCCAGGTACTCATTTTACACCTGAGTACGATAGAAGAGTGTGGGAAGAGAGCGTTTCATAAGGACTAAACTTAACAACGAACAATTGGACTCGAACCAGCGATCTCTTGGTCAGAAATTGAGCATCACACCGCAAGACCACAAAGCCGCACGTGCATCGCCTGTTTACACCGGAAGTCTAATGACCAAACCGTTTCCAGATTGGATAATTAATTGAGAATCAACAGTAAACTTTATGCTCTTTGAATTTAACGTTGTTCTTTCCTCTAGAAAAAAATTAATTGATACAAAATCGCTTGCTTTTAAATTGTCTCTTCAATACTCATTTTAGAGAACACATTTTTCATTGCCACAATCAAACATTGAGGATTTCTTTGTTCTGAGAGGAAATGGGTATTTCAAAGCCCGCAATATGGCTTCTTGTATGCGTGATTTATAAAAACTTTAAGGACAATTGATTTGATAAAGACACTTCAAGATCTTAATGACTGGTGTAAGTATTATGGAAGCCATACTGTTGGCCAATGTAAATGTAGTACCTAATAAACAAAATAAATATTTTGGATCTATGTTCTTTTCTTCTTTATCTTCCCTCTCCTCTTCATCATCCTGTTCCTCCTCCTTCTCTATCTCTTCCTCCTCCTCCTCCTCCTCTTCCTCCTCCTTCTTCTTCTTCTTCTTCTTCTTCTTCTTCTTTTTCTTATATTTCTTCTGCATCATCATCATCATCATCATCATCTTCATCATCATCATCATCATCATCGTCATCATAGTCAACATCATCAACTTCGTCATCTTCACGGTTCCCCGTGGAGGAGAAAAATATATGATCATTTCTTTCAAATGAAAGAGGCCTCTCCTGTGTTTTAAGGAATTGTTAAAATATTGTAAATAACTTCAAACGAAACGGTTTGCCGTTCCATTAATGGATCGTTTTGCAAAGGAACGAATAGCGATGCTTTTGATACCTTAAAAAATTCCCTCAGAGTTATTTAGATCTACCTATCAAATGAATCATTGATACATATATATATATATATATATATATATATATATATATATATATATATATATATATACATATATATATATATTTATATATATATAATATATATATATGTTGTGTGTGTGGTGTGTGTCTGTGTGTGCTTGTGCGCGTGTGTGTACATGTATACATCTATCTGTTTATTTGTATATGCACATATATCTATTATATATATATATAAATATATATATATAAAATATATATATATATATATATATATATATATATGTATATATTTATAAACTTATATATGTTTATATATGTATATATGCATGCATATGTATACATGTGTTTGTGTGTATATATGTAAATGGGATACGCATATAATATATATATATATATATATATATATATATATATATATATAATATCTGTGTTTGTGGAGGGGGTGTGGATGTGTTTGTATGTGTATATGTGTATGTGTATATTTATTAATTTGTTTAATTAATGTTTGTTATTGCCATAGTGAGACGCTATTGAGCATTGTGAATGATGGATCATGGCGCTGTATAAATTTCCCATTACATTACATTACATTACATTACTTAGAAGAGTATAACAATCTTCAAGTAGCAACTACTTCGTTTGTAATTCATCTGACTTGATTCGCTTTTGATATATCTATTATCAAGTTTGTACAAATGTGATATAAATTTAACCGTGACTATGATTAAATGAAGCATTGTTTAGTTAGATCAAGGTTGAAACATAAGACGCATGCATCCGAGTGTATCGCTGTTGGTGTATTATTAAAGGACAATAGTAATTGAATTCAATAATCTGATGTCACGTCGCCCAGCAACGGCGGCCATCGTGGTTCTAAACAAAGAAAATCTGTACTTTTTATCATTCATGCTGGCTAGAACTTTTCATGTCTTGTGATCAGAATGTGTAAAAGTCAAAACATGATCAGATTTGTAATGTTTTTTTTCCCCTCTGGATACGCTTTTATGCTCGTCGGAGAAATATTTCATAAGGTCGTCCGCCATTGTTCCGATAGTTTAGACCCAGTTACTAAGTTACCATGCGTCATTACGAGGGAAGTGACGTTACGACTGTTGAAGCGTATTGCTTGTTATTTTTAAAGAGCTTTCTTCAATTAGATTAAGGCTTAAGGATAAGGGATGGTGTAGTTAAAGGGTAGTCCTTAAGAGATAGCAAGACCAATACATAGGATATAGCAAAAGCTTGATATCTTTCCAAAGGACATTGGTCTATCACCAAATACTTTCCGATAGATCTAACAGACCCAGCTACCCCGTGTACAGTAATGTTTGAACAACCGGGAAGGGATGTCAGAAACTATTTACTTCCAGATTCGACACCAGTCTTTTTGCATATGAGGTAAGTGTTTTATTACTAAAGTGTCAAAAGATACATGGAACATGATAGCACCTTCTTCTTTAGAAACAAAAAGTTTGTTTTATCAAATGAAAGATTTGAATTATATTATTTTTGTTTTATTTCTCAAATGTAAAAATCTTTTTGAAAGTAGACAAATTACTCTATTGAAAAAGTGGGTTGCTTGGTGAATTCAGAACCATAGTATTGGTTCAAAATAATAGACAATCTTTTGTCTATTAATCGATGCTTTGTTTTAAAAAATTTGTTTTACAGTTTCAATCAGTTCCTTGTCATAAGCAACTCGATTCAATTGCAATAAATTTATTCAGATTAAAAATAATCACACAAGTCGTTGTCGGTGAAACAAAGCCAAAATTCAACTCCAAACATATCAAAATTTAAAAAACAAACATTCTTTTAAAAATCTAAATTGAAGAGAAAAGATTAGATATCTGGGTTCAAAGAAAATCAAATATCAGCACAAAAATCGTTAGGCCTTCTGGCAAAATAATATTATAATACTTTTTGTATATGTTTGTCGGTGTGTTTTTCTCGCTACTCGCCATTCAATACAGCGGATGATGAAGACAACGGCTGCTTTTTTTTTCTTCACAGCCTCTCCAAACTCCAAACTGCCATTTTATTGCTTCACGTCTTTGTGGCGATCGAGGATGTCGGTTTGTTGCTATCAATCTTATCCTATCCATCAATGACGCAGATTGCATTCTTCTATTAAACCAGTTAACTGCTGAACTCGGGAAAGACGCGCATTTTAAAAAAATACCAGAACACTCTTCCTTCAATTATCTCTATAGATTTAAATGACCCTCGCGATGTCTCAGGTTTGAGAGTTTTACCAAGGTGAGGGTCATTTAAATCGATTGATATTTGAAGGACGAATTTTCTGGTCAAATTTTAAAATGTGTATGTTTCTCGAGTACGGCAGTTAACTCGAAAATATTCAACACATTTGTTATTAAACGTCTCAAAACTGTATTATGTCGGTTGGGAGGGGGGGGGGGGGGGTTGTTTGAAAATCTAGTTTATAGTCAAAAGGGGAGACATGGATGAATTTAATGTATTTCATTACGGGCGATGAGTAAATTCCTTAAGGCCCGAATAACAAAAAATTGACTTTTCATTTTTCTAACGTTAAATTCACTATTCTCCACAAGTGCCACACCGAGAAAATACCTATTGTTTGTCACATTTGCACTTACCCAGTACGTAAAATATGCTGAAATGGAAAGGGATAAAGCTAATGTTGAACTTCATCAAATTTATTATCTATCCTCAGTATTTCATAACCGTTTCACATAGGAATAAAAACAAAAACTTATTCATTCTGGCCGGAATCTTTTTAACTTCAAAATTCACAGGGCGACGATTACTTGCCAAAATCTTTTAATCCAAAACGTTAAATACGGACGTGTTTAAAATGATTATGGCCCATCTTATTACAACAAAATTTAAAGAAAACTAACATCTGGCCACTATAATAAAGGCGTCTTATCAGTGCATGGCACATTAAGTATCCTAAATGTTGCACTAAATAGATGGTAATGAAAGTGTCTAGATAGAAAATTGAATTGACTTAAAGTTAATAAGACCATCCATTGATGGCGACATCTTAATTTCTTTTCCATAACTTCCTCTTCCGGTTACCTGACGCTATCTTATCTCCTTTGACTAAGGTTGCGGCAATGAAACTCTGATAAAGTGCAAACCTTGCTTGATAACTTCTAAACCTAAGCAACGGGTTCAAATCTATCAGGTAAGATGCTAGAGTTATGAGGAAAAAAAATGTGTAATCCACCAGCTCGATCTGGTATTATATTGACATTCATAAACCATAACGTTGGAAATAGAAAACCGCGTTCTGAAAAACTGCATGAACAGTTGAAACAAATGTGACTCATCGTCTCACCGCGGTATTATGTCAGAATGAACTAGATGAGGAAAATTAAAGTTATAACCTTAAAGATAAAAAAGGTATATATGTACTCGTCGGTAAAAATACAAAATTAATAATAAATAACATTGAAACCACGGCAACCTGAACCTGTGCCAAATGGCAACGACGTATGTAAGACATGAAAGTGCCACACTGTCAGATGATGGTAACTTGTTAGTTTATACCAATAATAAAAGAACCAACGTTTGTTTGGGCGAATCGACACCTGTGTGCCAGGTATAGTTGGTTTCCAGAACCATAAAATGTAAATTTTGAGGTTATTTCGGTACTGCCAATGACTTTTTAATTCCCACCTGTAACCTTGCGATTCATGTGATGAGAAAAAGATATTGAAAATTTGGTTTTACTCCTCCTATCAATATCAAGGTGGATCGAAAATTAGTTGCATTGTTTTTCTTTAGATTATGGAGGGGGGGGGGGTACATGTTGATGAATTATTTATGCATAAAATGTTCAGAAGAAAATAAAATACACACATTTTGTTGTTTTTGTTGGGGTTTTTTTTTTTTGGTTGTTTTTTTTTTGTGGGGTTTTTTTTTTTTTTGGTTCTTTTTTTGTTTGTTTGTTCGTTTGTTTGTTTGTTTCGTGGAAGTTGGTGAATAATTGAAATTAATGCCGTATATCGTTTTAAATGCTGAGAAATGTTGTCTCCGTTGTTTCAAGGAAAAAAAAAAGTTGTGTCAGATACATGTAAATGATTCATCCTCTTTCGCTGGTTTTTGATTTCCACATCCTTTTCTAAAAATCTGAAAAAGCGTGTATGAATATATGCCAGAAAAAGCAGAGAGGGGGGAAAAAACAAGAAAAAATCACAATCCCAATAATCAGCCTGCCTCCAATGTGAAACGAACCTAAGATCTCCTGATCACCGGTCAGGCGTGCTACCATTACAGGAGATCTGAGGTTCTATACTCAGTCGAGGCAGGCTGGTTTTTAAAGGATTTTGTTCCTGGTATTTTTCTCTTTTCTTTGTCTGGCACTGTTTCTTACACACTTTTTCAAATATTTTTCATACACCAGTGCTGTTCCATTATTGGTCACTACCAGTTTCTAGCGCTACATCATTAACATTATTCATGCAGAATATTTTGTCTCTGTTATATTCTGAACATTGCATTTGTATCTGCATCAAGTAATAAACACACCATGTCCCATAACTTCAAACGGGTATTATGTTGGCTAGATAGGCTATTAAAAATTGAATAGTTCCATATTTCAAAACAGGGGGTTCGAATTAAATGAGGGAAATAAATACAGTTTCTAAACAAAGACTAAAATTCGGGACCATCGATCATTTTATACCCCTTTTGGCGGTGGGTAACATAGAGAGCAATACTATCGTTTTCATAAAGTCCATTGAGTAATACATTCAAATAACTACGAAAGCAATCTTTTTCTTTTTTACATTGCCCTCGTAAATTAAACAAAATGATAAAGCTAAATTTATATCTATCTAATGTAATTTAATCATTTATAATCGTGACACTTAATAAAACCTTGAAAATAAGCGAGTTTTCCTTTTTACCCGATGCGCATTGCATTATTTATAGATAAAACTGTGCAGTTTCAAGATCAGATCTTCGGCTCCCGACCCAGTTCCAAACATTAAAATCCTGCAACTTATCTCTTGATCGCATCAGACATACGGACAGACGGATTTTCACAACTCAGCTCTATCTTTTAAAATCTTATTTCAGCTGAAACATCATAAAAATATAACTGTTATTTATAGACTTGATAATGCAAAACTAGTGGTTGCTTAACAATTCTATAGTCTAGCATAATTGTCTTGAAAGATTTATTTTTAAACTGATGGCATTGCATTTTTATTGTAAATAAAGTGTTGGAAGAGAAGCCATATTCCTCTCGTATCTTTACAGTAAAATCATGTTATATTGAGTTTTTGTGCTTTTCCATAACACCTTTTATATTAGCATTACAACGATAGCCACTTGCTTCAGAGACACCGGGCTCATGAAAGTGCACGGGGTGTATTCCTGTATATGTAAGGTTTACCTAAAGATAATAATTTCTGGATAACTTTTGGGTAGAACAATAGTCTCTCGTGGAATATACTTTCCGCACATTAAATATTTAACATACTTGGCTATCAATGCAATCAATGAAGTCGGGTTACTCGTCATAGGTTTATGTACATCAATCAAAAGTAAGCTGGACAAAACAAAACCGAAAAAAAGCTTAAGTCAAATCAAAATAAACTAAGCTTTTCGCTGCTCAGATATAAATAGGTGTCAAAATTAAAATATTATAAATTGCGTGAAGCATCCAGAAAACAATATGAAAATTTGCATTAAAACTACAATTCATATTCAATTTTTCCTACACCCATATTGTTGACAACATGAATTGATTAACAAAGCAATTAATTGAAAATTATGGATTTCTATGGAGAGTATAAATAAGTAATTAATGAAATAAGCTGAAACGCTTTAAAAATCCCGCCGCCCCCCTTTCAAATAAAGAAAATAATACTTAGAAAATTAATCTCACCTTAATACGCAGTTTCTAAAGCATAGTAAAGAAAATAATTAATGTTGCATTCCTTTGTCTGGAAAAAAAAAACCCAGACAAAAATGAAAGAATACGAATTGATGAAGCAGTGAAAGATAAATCGCCCATGATATTATGAAAAAAAACACTAGATAAAGACGAACCTCGACAGAAAGCCGATAACGAGCAACAGGCAACTTCCAAAGATTGGTGGTTATTTCTTAAAATAAATTGATCTAAATAGAGATAGTTTATGATGTGAGATAAAATTTGATGACGCTTATACAAAAACTTTTATTATAACTAATCAGGTATGTTCCATATATTCAGTATCATCTCCACTAATGAATGGAAACGGGCTATATTATTTTAAATGACCACAAGTCTTTGATCCAATGATGTTTACAAAGATTACAAGATCAAAGAGTTAATCAAGAACGTCTTTAGAAATATCTCCAATCGTTCGCTAGTTTGTTTCATCAATCCTTTCGAACCAATGAAAGACTTCTGAAATAATCAAAAGCCTTAAGCAATTTTGGTATCGAAACAGACCCTATAATAACATTCCTTTGAACATGGACAACATACTTGTAATTTCATTTAATTCCAAAATACTTTTGAAATGTTGATATAATATTTTGATTTATAACTTTTCACTTTTTAAATTTATATTATTAATTTTACTTATTCTACCCCCCAATAATCAAAATCATTACAAATTTGATTTCAATAGTTATAAAAAAGTCCTCTTACGAGTTAAAATCATTAATTTTTATCAAATTTCCCGTTATATCCCATTATAGTTAGTCAGAAAGAATGACTTTTTTGATTCTCATCGGGTAATAGAGGTAGACAATTATTTCAGCCTTGCCTTGCCATTATCCAACCTCAAAGGTTTATGTTATGAAAGAGCCCATTATATTATACACAGCGTTGTTTCTATAACAAGAATCAAACTGACCTCAGGTGTCGTCTCTAAATAACTACAGCGCACGAGAACAAAGAAGCCATTATTTTTATCTTTGAATTACCTTAGAATAGCTTTTATCATATTACTTACAAATTATGATAAAATTTTATAACAGTCACACACTTCTCAATAATTAATAATGAGAGGGCCCAGTAACCTTTACCCGACATAGCTTTGAACTGGCAATTAATGCGTAAACGATTTCATCAAATTAGTGTCGGAGTGAATTTTTCTGACTGCACATTTACTTTAAAATTCGGGTTTTAAATGATCTAACAAAAATACGCCCTGAGAGATCGGATCCTATATCTTTTTTTTAATGACTAAAAACGTTTAGGGAAATCACGGTCCAAATTTTAACATTTCTCAATTCTTTTAATAACAAGAACAGCGTTGTCACTGTGATTTGCTTCATATATTCAAAGAATGTTTTGTTTTAGAGACCTCCTCAACATTTTCGTAAACCCATTGTTCAAAATTATCTTATACCACATGCTGGTATACAAGAGTGACATTGATAACATGATTCGCACCAGAGCTTTTCTCAAAACAATAGAGCCATTCTCTCTATTCTGCTTTATCTTTATGCGGCTTTGTCGTATTACAGTATGAGTCTCAACTTCTGATCGATAGGATCCTGGTTCGAGTCCGCTTCGGAGTAGCACAAAGTAGAGTCTTTGGAGAAAGTTCTTTACTCATATTCTATCATGGTACGCAGGAGATAAATGAATACCTGGCTAGTTGACACTGGTGTCTCTTCTAAATAAAAGAAATTGCAAAAGGGTCATACATGTGTCACGTGCCATCCTAAATCATTGCTGGAATTGAGACCCCCGTGATTTTTTTTCTTCTTGCTTATTTATCGTTTTTCTTTTATTTTGGTACTTGGAGCACATTTTGTGATATTCAATATAAATGCCGACTCTCTCTCTCTCTCTCTCTCTCTCTCTCTCTCTCTCTCTCTCTCTCTCTCTCTCTCTCTCTCTCTCTCTCTCTCTCTCTCTCTTCCGCGCTTTCTATCTCTCTTATAAAAGTAATCGTCTAATAATAATTAAACAACTTCAAACACCTCAGACAAACATGAAAGACTTCCGTGAAAAAAAGATTGATTCTGTTCGTAGAGGCAAGTTCAGTTCGTTATAATATTTTCAACATTCTTTTCCACTGGCACGTGCATTGCTGAAATGTAGAATGCAACTCATGCCTTTCGAGTTCTTCTTTCATCTTAACAGGTGTGTGACCCTACGGCTATGCAATCGAAGGGAATCATAGTTGAGTTGAGTTTGCCAGGGGTATAATAATCAGCTGACGGATGTTTTTTTTTACACCTTTACTACGATTGTGTTAAACAAAAAGAAAACATAAAGAGAAGAATAGGAGAAACGATCGGGTATTATTCTAAACTTTCCCTTAACTAAATAGTAACGTGAAAATAAAGATTTGGAATAAAAAAACAAACAAACAAACAAAAAAAACAAAACAACAACAACAACAACAACAAAAAACCGTAATAAAAATGCTGATAATGATGATGATGATGATGGTGATGATGATGATGATGATGATGATGATGATGATGATGATGATGATGATGATGATGATGATGATGATGATGATGATGATGATAGCGATTCGAATAATAATTAAGATTCTGATCACAAAATTGATTAACGATTTGTCTTATTTAGAATGTCACAATGATATTCTTTTTTCTAAATGTTACATTGTCAGAACGAATAAAATGATAATCTTATCACACCAGGACGTTCGATTGATTTACTGATAATAAGAATCTGATTATTGATAATGAAGACTAATTTAATTTACCCTGCACTGGACGACATGCAGCACAATGAGAGCATTAGAAATGAGTCATTTCCATAATTCACATCTCTTCTTCAGAAAGCAATGTACAAAAAGGGATATACCAACTTCAATAAGAACAAATTACTCAACAATGAGCGTTTTGAAGTCAAAATTCTTCCTCAGCCAATCATAAAAATGTTTAAAAGGAGCTAACAACTATCCGGATTTCACTCACTCAACTCTAACACCGACTATATCCGTAGTTTACCCGCGGTTACTTTTACTCTATGCCTATAATTTATTACATTTTTCTGAGACAAATTATAGGCGTAGTCTCAACGCTATTTTATTTTAGTTTTTGCATGTTTATGATAGTTGAAAAAAAAATTCTATCTACATGCTCATTTTTAAGAAAAAAATTTTTTTCCAATTTTGAAGATTACCAAAAATCTCTAGGATTGAGTGAGTTAACGTTTAATATCTAAAATTGCACCGATACTTTGCACAATGCCACCCGACTTCAGATTATCCATGTCACCGAAATTAATGATGAACAATATTCAGAATGTGATAGGTCCGGAGACAACGATATGTTATACTTTCATTTTAGTCTCCCATAGGTCCATAACTCGAGACTGGTAAAAGGGTTATAAATATACGATTCTTACACTCTTGCTTTTTGGAGTTCCGGACGTGTTCCCAACCGCTGCACGAGCTTGCGAATACGCGTTGAGAACAAAGTTCGAATTCCAAAACGCAAGAGTGAAAGAAATCTTTTATTTTACCACTCAATCCATTTCGATGTCGTCATCTCTGAGAAAAAGACATTTTCAAAAATATTAAATTGATACTTCTTTTTTCAAAATCTAATATTAGTGATATTCAACGTTTGATAATCTGACGTCACACAGTAATATTGTAAACTTATTTCATTACGCGTTTTAGGGAGAGATGTGGAATAGTAGCAGATATATAGTGGTAAGACATAAAAGCAACCACGATATCAGTAGAAAAACAACAACAATTAATACAATAACAAGGTCAAAAATACTCGCTTTCTATGCTGATTGCATGGCGAGATTTATCTAATTGTTCTTAATTATTCCGAAAAGCGCCTCCCACTCTCGCATTAAATGAATCGTTCTCTGCTACGGTACCAATTAGGCTGAGCAGCGAGTACAAATTATATGGATATAATCCACAAAGCGCAAATTACCAATTCTGTGATATTCTGCAACAATAATCATAAGAATAATATAAATGAAATCTTGTGCCCTTGGTTCACGAATCGTTTATCGATGCTGTGCATTTAGGTAAAACAGTCATAAATTCGCCAGCCGGATATAACGTAC
>NC_088362.1:73299130-73316630 GCF_034508935.2 Berghia stephanieae
CTTTTCAACAAGATTTATTGAATCAATAAGGTCAAAGTTGTATCAGCTCGGAGTGAAATGATGCATACTATTGAATGTTTAAATCATTAAATTTTAATTCATATATATATATATATATATATATATATATATATATATATATATATATATATATATATATATATACTCCTTTATTTAAAAGTGTCCGTTTTCATTCTTAAGCTTTAAAGAAAGAAAAAAAACCCGAAAAAAAACAACAAATCAAAACAAAACAAAAACACAAAACAAAACCGAAACAAAACCAAAAAAAAAAAAAAAAAATTGTAATTCCCTAACACTGGCCAATTTGACTAAATCTCAAATATCCTCATCAAGCTCAATCCGAGACGGGATGTGTTACATATCTTTTTTCTTTTTATATATACTACTATTATTGTTATAATTATTATTATATATTATTATTATATATTATTATTATTATTATTATTATTATTATTATATTATTATTATTATTATTATTATTATTATTATTATTATTATTATTATTATTATTATTATTATTATTATTATTATTATTATTATTATTATTATTATTATTATTATTATTATTATTATTATTAAAAACCGACATCTTTTACAGATTATAGCAAGCAATTGGTATTGACCGTTTAACACTGTATAAACAGGATTAAACTCCGGTTCCATGGACATAATGACTCCGGGGATTACTGCTTGCTGGGGTTGTTTGGACTAAGAAAGAGCCGTCTACAGTTGAATTTTAGCAAACCAAATGAAACGGCACTTTTAACTAGCTGGGTGTCATTCTAAACAAAAATGATCTCGATCTAAAAATAACGTTTTACAATTATTGGAATAGCAGACTGTTGTTACTAGTAATCAAGGTGAATTTCTTTTATAACGTGTAAGTGGAATTTGCATCTATATTTTATTGGCCACGGACGACGAGGCCTATTTTTTTCAATCTTCTTGGCCGCTCCATCGCATCCTGACACATAAATACCAATAAAAAACCGTTATAATAGCGCCTTCCAAGCATCATATCTCGACAAACATGGTATGAGTTGATTTTGGCTTGGGACCCCGTGTAAAGTGCTTTGAGCACACTATTATTGCACTATGTAAGAAATAATATTTTCATCCGCTATGAGCAAGAAATTGTTCATTGGAAGGCATATGATTGATTATAACTCCTCGAGTACCTTTTTCTTCTACGCCATACCACCCCCCCCCCCCCCCCCCCCACCAAATAATAAAAAAAAACAAAAAAAAAGAAAGTAGGCCTGATGGTTTTCAATGGTATTCATTACGAAGCTAGACACGGAGACTTGACCAAGGTGGTATGTGAGATGTTAGACATATGCTTACATAACAACATATTTCCATTCTTCGGACGTAAAGGTAGACGATCTGACACAGACAGCGTGAGCACTAATGAGATAAGGTGTGAATCCCCTTCGTGCGGGTTGTAGATAATGTGATCTGGTTAGCCTGGGAGATGTACGTGTAGTAGTAGTAGTAGTAGTAGTAGTAGTAGTAGTAGTAGTAGTAGTAGTAGTAGTAGTAGTAGTAGTAGTAGTAGTAGTACTAGTTCTAGCATTAGTAGTTGTATGTTAGTAATAGCGGCAGCAGGTTCAAATATGACATTGTAATTTTCCTCTCATTTTTTTACCCTTAGCCAGGGACTATCTGGCCATTTGCTATTAAGATGCAGATTGTCTAAAACAGATGAAGTGGCAGGTTGGATTTTACCTGCAAAAGTAACACGTTCATTGTAACGTTTAGCGTAACCTGCATAATTTCAGGTTTGCAAAACATTTTCCTCGCGGATTTTAATCATTAAGGGAACAAGTTAATATAGGTGATGTTATTTTATTTGATCTGTCCAATTGGAAGAATACGTTTGTCAACACAAAAAATATGGTTCAGGTCATGGTTCCAACTGGAAGTAAAGTTTTTCAAACAGAATTTCGTTTTTATCCAATGTTGTTGTCGTCTGCTAAACATGATTTGACAATGTATTCGATTCGGAAATTTTATGTAAGCGTTTTGCATTTAAATCAATACTTTTGACAATTGTATTTAGATTTGATAGATCGATATTGCATGAATATGTTTGAGTTGTTTAACTAGAGTTCTGACGGCCCACTTATTATCTACCTGTCACTCACTTAACCCGTGGCCTTCAGTTAATTTGAATTTTAGTTTAAGGAATATAGTTTGTCTTTTCACATGGGCTATTATATGTTGCTGCATCGCGGGGTGGGAGTTACATAGGTTAAATTTCATGTTGGGACATGCTGGTATGTCATCAGAGCAGGCATCAGAGGAAACTACCAGTTGAAGAAGTGAAAGACTGGTCGCTTAGCTATTTATAAATACCTATATTATTATGCGATATGTTATGATTGAATAGTTAGCAAAGATTTCGATATATTGACTTAAATGGCAAACGGGAATAACTATTATTTGTTCGTTGGTTGTCATTCTCATTGCATCAGTACGTGTAAGCTACATCATTACACCTCTCGTTGATTGCAATCCAATTGACAAATAATGGTCATATCGATGACAATGTAGACGTTTTGAATTTTATGTTTTGCTCTCATGACTATCAGATTGTAAATGGTCATTTCGTAGCTATTGTGATAAACATGACGTTACATATTTTTAAAAGTATCTTTTTGAATGCAACGTCAATCCCCAAAACGTTATACATCTTACAGATCACTGAGATCATCATATGAAGAAACAAAGCTTTTAGTTCCTGAACCTTAAATACAATTGTTTTGATGGACGACCCTTTTTTGTCATGGAACTCCTTATATGGATTACTATTCTCAGAACCATCAGGGAACAACCAACTGTTAATTCTTTTAAATCTAAACTAAAACATTTCCTTTTCACATCTCCCTATGTTTTATATTAGACATAGTATTAAATATGTTCATAACCCTATTTGTGAATATTCAGTTATGTGTATTCCTGAGTGTGTGTATGTATGCGGTCTTTTATGGGTGTTTTCTTTTTTGTTGTTGTTTTTTTTTTTTTTTTTGGTGTTTTTTTCATCAATAACAATGCAAAGCGTTTTGAGCATGATAAATGTTTGAAAAAGCGCGATACAAGTGCCCTCCCCTCTATCATTGTTATTATTATTAGTATTATTATTATCACCAAACTCATTATCATCATCATCATCATCATCATCATCATCATCAATCATCATCATTATCATTATTATTATTTTTATTATTATTATTATTATTATTATATTATTATTATTATTATTATTATTATTATTATTATTATTATTATTATTATTATTATCATTATTATTATTATTATCATTATTATTATTGCCACTATGATTATTATTATTATTATTATTATTATTATTATTATTATTATTATATTATTATATATCTATTAATCATCATCATCATCATCATCATCATCATCATCATCATCATCATTATCATTATTATTATTTTTATTATTATTATTATTATTATTATTATTATTATTATTATTATTATTATTATTATTATTATTATTATTATTATTATTATTATTATTATTATTATTAATTATTATTATTATATTATTGTTATATCATGATCATCACTGGCGAACGTTCTCTACCGCCCCCATAAGATTTTTAAAAAATAATAAAGAAAAGCAAAACGAAAAATAATGCAATGAAAACAAAGTAAAGTTGTTTTGGGTAAAATATATATGATGCCACTAGAGATCCATTCTAGCACTATCTAGATATCCATGGCGTAAGATTTGTTTTGGGGGAGTTGGAAAAGATTGTCGAGCGAGATAAACTAGTCGTAGTGTGAAATTGAAATATCGTCTTGTTTTCATTTTTTCTGGTCTGGGAGTATTGTTTGCTTATGAAAAAATAACAAAGAAACTCATAATACTTGATACTGACGTTTTAAAAATAAAAGGATGTAAAGAAATGCGGTAAACCTTAATAAGATATACAAATATTTAAAAAGAAAGATAGTGACGAAATATTTTTTTAAACTTTAACATCATGCGAAAGTATAGCCAGGGGAAAAAGAAGAAGAAGAAGAAGAAGAAGAAGAAGAAGAAGAAGAAGAAGAAGAAGAAGAAGAAGAAGAAGAAGAAGAAGAAGAAGAAGAAGGAGGAGGAGGAGGAGGAGGAGGAGGGAGAGAAGGAGGAGGAAAGGAAGTGGAAGAAGAAGAAGAAGAAGAAGAAGAAGAAGAAAAAGAAGAAGAAGATGATGAAGAAGATAAAGGTGATGCGGAATAGGAATAGGAGGTGGTAGAAGAGAGAGAGAGAGAGAGAGAGAGAGAGAGAGAGAGAGAGAGAGAGAGAGAGAGAGAGAGAGAGAGATGAGGAAGTGGAAGCTGATGAGGAGGAAGAGAAGGTGGAGGAAGGGAGGAAGAGGGAAGCGGAAGAGGAAGAGAAGGAAGAAGACCGGAAAGAGTGAGGGAAGAGATTAAACTCAAAAAAGCTGTATAGAGATGGGCAGAAGAAGAAGAAGAAGAAGAAGAAGAAGAAGAAGAAGAAGAAGAAGAAGAAGAAGAAGAAGAAGAAGAAGAAGAGAAGAAAGAGAAGAAGAGAAGAGTAGAAGAAGAAGAAGAGAAAGAGAAGAAGAAGAAGAAGAAGAAGAAGAGAAGAGAAGAGAAGAAGAAGAAGAAGAGAGGAAGAAGAGAAGAGAGAAGAGAAGAAGAGAAGAAGAAGAAGAAGAAGAAGAAGAAGAAGAAGAGAAGAAGAAGAAGAAGAAGAAGAGAAAAGAAGAAGAAGAAGAAGAAGAAGAAGAAGAAGAGAAGAAGAAGAAGAAGAAGAAGAAGAAGAGAAGAAGAAGAAGAGAGAAGAGAAGAAGAAGAAGAAGAAGAAGAAGAAGAAGAAGAAGAAGAAAAGAAGAAGAAGAAAGAAGAAGAAGAAAGAAGAGAAGAAGAAGAAGAAGAAGAAGAAGAAGAAGAAGAAGAAGAAGAAGAAGAAGAAGAAGAAGAAGAAGAAGAAGAAGAAGAAGAAGAAGAAGAAGAAAAGAATGAAAGGAAAAAGGAGGGGAAGAAGAAGAAGAGAGAGAGAGAGAAGAGAGAGAAGAGAGAAGAGAGAGAAGAGATGAGAAGTAGGAAGGATGAGAGAGAAGAGAAGGGAGGAAAGGGAGGAAGAGGAAGGGAAGAAGGAAGGAGAAGGAAGAAGACGGGAAGAGAGGAAGAAGATAAACAAAAAAGGATAGAGATAGAGCAGAAGGAAGAAGAAGAAGAGAAGAAGAAGAAGAAGAAGAAGAGAGAAGAAGAAGAAGGAAGAAGAAGAAGAGAAGAAGAAGAAGAAGAAGAAAAGAAGAAGAAGAAGAAAAGAAGAAGAAGAAGAAGAAGAAGAAGAAGAAGAAGAAGAAGAAGAAGAAGAGAAGAAGAAGAAGAAGAAGAAGAAGAAGAAGAAGAAGAAGAAGAGAAGAAGAAGAAGAAGAAGAAGAAGAAGAAGAAGAAGAAGATGAAGAAGAAGAAGAAGAAGAAGAAAAGAAGATAGAAGAAGAAGAAGAAGAAGAAGAAGAAGAAGAAGAAGAAGAAGAAGAAGAAGAAGAGAAGAAGAAGAAGAAGAAGAAGAAGAAGAAGAAGAAGAAGAAGAAGAAAGAAGAAAGAAGAAGAAGAAGAAAGAAGAAGAAGAAGAAGAAGAAGAAGAGAAGAAGAAGAAGAAGAAGAAGAAGAAGAAGAAGAAGAAGAAGAAGAAGAAGAAGAAGAAGAAGAAGAAGAAGAAGAAAAGAAGAAGAAGAAGAGAAGAAGAAGAAGAAGAAGAAGAAGAAGAAGAAGAAGAAGAAAGAGAAGAAGAAGAAGAAGAAGAAGAAGAAGAAGAAGAGAAGAAGAAGAAGAAAAGAAGAAGAAGAAGAAGAAGAAGAAGAAGAAGAAGAAGAAAGAAGAAGAAGAAGAAGAAGAAGAAGAAAGAAGAAGAAGAAGAAGAAGAGAAGAAGAAGAAGAAGAAGAAGAAGAAGAAGAAGAAGAAGAAGAAGAAGAAGAAGAAGAAGAAGAAGAAGAAGAAGAAGAAGAAGAAGAAGAAGAGAAGAAGAGAAGAAGAGAGAAGAAGAGAAGAAGAAGAAGAAGAAGAAGAAGAGAGAAGAAGAAAGAAGAAGAAGAAGAAGAAGAAGAAGAAGAAGAAGAAGAAGAAGAAGAAGAAGAAGAAGAAGAAGAAGAAGAAGAAGAGGGAGGCAGAGCTGGAGAAGGAGAACGACGACCACGACGACGGCGAAGAGACGCTTATCTTCAGTAGAATTCTGGAGAATACTGATGTAAAAATGAAGCAATAAAGATATTTATCAACTAAAACTAAAAATGGTTTACAATCGGAACAATAAAACTTCGGATGGATGCTAGAGTTGATAATTTGATAAAACTGAATCCCTAATGGTGGTTTTGGATCGGTTGAGGATGATGTTATTTTTAAAACCAACCATCAAAGTGGGGTAGAACAGCCTGAACCAAAACATTTCCTCGATGCTAAAGACTAAATGTAAATATTTACTTCTTTGATATAACTCCTGTCATGTCACCTCATGACGAAACACTCACAGGTATTCGTTCACTCAGTAGGAATCAGATTGTATAATTTTTGAATTTGTAATATTATTATACTATTTGTGTGTTTGGATCTCGTCCAAACTAATTCTGGTTCACTGTGACAAAAGACATTTTTCAAATTTGTGCGGCTATGTGGTCTCGTGGTATGACACTCGCTTTCGGATCGGAAGGTCCTGGGTTCGAGACTCGCTCGGCGCATGGTTGAGGCCTTTGAAGAGCCTCTTTACTCCCATTCTCTCACCGTACTCAGGTGTAAAATGAGTACCTGACAGTTTACAGCGTTGTCTCAGTCCGAAAAAAAAATGCAACATCGCCTACCTAACATGCGTCATGTCCCGTTCTAATTGTTAAATGTTGCTGTTGTCCAGGGACCCCTTGTAAAGTACTTTGAGCACATTTAGTGGATATTGCTCTGTATAAAAGCTCAAACAAATTGTGCAGAATATGATTAGATACAGATCAGTTAAGATTTACTTCAGCTTGTGAAACTGAATTAAATCAAAGATTTCAGGGAGGTCTCGGGCTTGTCAAGTTCGCGTTCATCTCAATCGATGGACCTTTGAAATAAATGTAGATTCTACTTTACGTTTTCTGGCCAAAAATAAAATGTATTTTGTCAATGTGTGCGGAATATTTAGTGTCGTTGTAAAGTAATAATGATGAGTCTTATTGTCATACTGACAGACAACGGTTGATAAGAAAAAACTGATAATCTGACTGGAAATGATGTCATTATTATTTATTATTATCATTATTATTATTGTTGTTATCATCATTATTATGTTGTTGATGACGACGACGACGACGACGACGACGATGTTGATGCTGCTGCTGCTGCTGCTGCTGCTGATGATGATGATGACGACGACGACGACAATGATGATGATGATGATGACGATGAAGAAAAGAACTGACTCCTCTTTTACTGTTTACGTTCACGAATGATGTTTGTGTAACTAGAATATTTTTGTAAAATTTTGACATTTGTGTTTTCAATAACCAAATTACTCCCATAAATAGTCAGTCACATGAAATTTAAAATGCATAATTTTCTCTTTCCTCAATAAATGCGTCTGACATCAATTATTCTAATGTTGTTGTTATCATTATCTTGTTTGTTCTGGTTTGATTTCCGATGACTTTTTTGTTTGTTTGATTTTTTTTAATGTCTAAGTACATTGTCTTTACAACCAGTGAAATAATAGCAGAAATATTATTTTTAGAGAGAAAAGTGGCTTTAAATGATGATATTTCCACAGACGTTTTTCAGCGTGGCTCGGTACGGTCTTTGCTTCGTACCCGAAAGGTACCGAGTTCGATCACCCGCCGCTGCGCTGCGTGGCCTTGAGCAAGTCACCTCGCCCTAATAGCTCAATTTGCGGCGCACATAGTATTGTGTGTTGGTCCGTTATACTTCCGTATGGCAATGTTGTGAGCTTCTTTCAACATCCCCTAGCCGGATATAACTCAAAACTGCGTATGACCTTAAACGTTTATAGCCTGATTAATACAATTTAGTGAGAACTACTCATAAAAATGGCTGGCTAAAAACAACAACTAAGAGCTGATTGACGTCAATTTCGTTCCTTCTATACACTTCTTTCACCATACGATGACAAACACATTTCTTTCCTTTTGAGCTAGAAACGTTTTACTTCCAATCCTGATTGACGTGATCCTGAACATGTCAACATTTCTCAAACCTGCGACTTCAACGAAGGGTCCAGATAGGATTTTTTATTTTATTTTATTTATTTAATTTTTTTTTTAATTATTTTTTTTTTTTGGTTATAATCGATCGATATTAGGTTTGGGTTTTCTGACCAAATTTTCAAAAAGAAGAATAAATGAAATGTGTTTTGTTTTAGTCCAGACTACGGCACTCCTGTCATAATTCGATCATAAAGAATGAAGATTTTATCACGGGAAATATAATATTCTGTATGCATTGGACGGTTCTCGTTTTGGATGTTGGGTGCATATTGACGATTATTATTTTAAACTTTTTTTTTTTCATTTTCTCAGCAGAGACAAAAGTGTTTGAAATATTTTATGTGTCTGTGTGTGTACGTGCATGTGATATCAAGTGATATTTTGGGTGTACGTGTGTAGGGTGATAAGAGGGTAAATGGGCGGATGAAGAGTACAAGTGAACAAGGATTAGAATAGATGAGAAGGAGAGAGAGAGAGAGAGAGAGAGAGAGTAGAGGAGAGAGAGAGAGAGAGAGAGAGAGAGAGAGAGAGAGAGAATGCGAGAGAAGGGAAAGGGTGAGAAGAAACTTGTAATAACTGAGTAGGTAAATACATATACTAGATAGACAGGAAGAAAGATATATTGGCTACATAAGAAGATATATGGAACGATAGACAGATTGATAGATAGATATCGTGTCTGTGTCCGTATGAGTATGTTTGTGTGTCTGTATGTATCTGTTTTTTTGCCACAACACACACACACACACACACACACACACAGAGTCACACACGCAGAGTGAGAGAAAGAAAGAAAAAAAAAGAAAGAGAGAGAGAGAGAGAGAGAGAGAGAGAGAGAGAGAGAGAGAGAGAGAGAGAGACGTTCGCCTCAGACTCAGGAGAGACGCTTTCCGGATCCGATCCTGGTAAGAAGAGACACCAGGTGTACGGCCGCCATTAACCAGTTAATCAATTATCGTTTTCTGGAGAAAAAAAAAAACCCTTATTAAAAATTGGTCAGACAGCTCGTCCATCAATTATTGATCGATTTAAATGACCCATATATTGGCAAAAAGTCAAACCCGGGACCTCGCAATTATTAAACATTTTTTTCAACAGGAATAACGCTGCCATATTGTAGTTATTATTCATTTTACCTGGAGAATGTGAGTAAAAAGCTTTTTCCAAGGACTCAACTTTGATTGCGCCGTCCGTGGCGGATTTCGAATCAGGCATCTACCTGTCCGAGGACGAGAGTTATACCATTAGACTACAAAGACCCTCGAGTATCATTGGATAATTTATACAGTTCAAACATTACGGATAAAATGGATGTAAATGTCAGTTGTAATCAATGAAAAAATTGGGTGATGGCTGTGTCAACAAATCATGAAAAATGGGTGAATAATTAAATAACCACGTCATGTGTAAGTCTATTTGCCTTTGATTACGCAGTAGTTACTAACCCTCAACATCACACAGCTTTATATATATATATATATATATATATATATATATATATATATATATATTTAATTATAATATATATATATATATATATATATATATATATATATATATATATATATATATATATATATATATAATTTTAATATTTACCACAATGTTGGAGTCAGTCTACATCGATCTTTCAGGCCTATTCAGCCATCGTCAGGACTGTGTGTTACATGAGTTTGGTTTGTTGTTAAAATAATAATTCGCTCCATTGCTACATGTCGAGCACTATTCATACCATATTTGTATCCAACACGATTCAATATATATATATATATATATATATATATATATATAGAGAGAGAGAGAGAGAGAGAGAGAGAGAGAGAGAGAGAGAGAGGGAGAGAGGGAGAGAGAGGAGTAAAAAAGAGAAATAGGACGGATGGAAGAAGAGTATGTGTGAGAGGGAAAAAAAGGATAATTCGGATTCGATTTCCAATCATCAACATTGTTCAAAACCCTTTTTGCCTGGTATGACAAACACCCTCTAGTCTATTTTTGTAAAAGATCATTCAAATAAATAATTCAAACTTCATAACAGCCATGAAGTGGCCTCAGGAGAATCCTTTCTAATAATTTATTAACGCGAGAATTTATTCTAAATGCAAGCTTAAGTTTGAATGATGTTATATCTAATACAATTAATGTAGTACAATACAATGTTGCTGGACAAATGCTAGGCTATCTTTTTAAAACGTATGGTTAACGATATGATCCTTATTAAAGTTGCTTCATTATCAAAAACCGATACACCATTTATTCCTTTCTATCTTCGCCAAGGTTTTTTTGGAAGCAAGAGACAGGCAGATTTATAAAATGGATATGCCGTTTAAGAATGTAGGAAACCCCATTGTAAAAAAAACAACAGAGAAGAGGATAGATTATCATGATATAAAACAAGAAAATATGTAGGCAATTAGAGAGAGAGAGAGAGAGAGAGAGAGAGAGAGAGAGAGAGAGAGAGAGTGTGTGTGTGTGTGTGTGTGTGTGTGAGTGAGAGAGAGAGAGAGAGATGAAAGAATGAAAAGAAACGTGATATAATTAAGTGTAAATAAATACACTAAATAGACAGGAAGAAATATAGTTTAGCTAGATTAGTAGATAGATGGAATGATAGACAGATTGGTAGATAGATATATATTCTGTGTGTTTATGTTTGTGTGTCACAACATGCACATACACACATATAAATATATATATATATATATATATATATATATATATATATATATATATATATAGTTGTGTGTGTGTATGTGTATATGATTATATATATATATATATATATATATAAGAGAGAGAGAGAGAGAAAGAGAGAGAGAGAGAGAGAGAGAGAGAAAGAGAGAGAATAAAGAAGAGAAGAGACACGAATACAGATAACACAAAGGTGAACAAAAGTACACAGCAAGAAATGAAATAATAAAACAACCTTGCATCCCAATTTCCAGTCAATTGAAGATCTATACGATCACTATGTGCTCACCAGCATACGCACGCACATAATAAGTAAACAAATAGAAAACGATGGCGTACACTTCTTGGAACTTTTCCATGAGTAAATCCCATTCGTTTTGAGCGTACGCTATGTACTCACGCTCACCTCCTGGCAAATGATACGTTAAAATAATATATTTTAGCTAAGATTGTGTGGGGTGTTACATAATTTAAGATAATGTACAGTAATAACATACATTAGAAGACAACACCCCGAGACGTTGACAGGAAAACAAGATAACGTGTCATAATATTATTTTCATGATAATCCTATTTAGCTGAATTTGTTAGGGTGTTAATGTTAATTTTTTTTCCTGAATATACCTCGTAGCATTCCGTAGCCCTCTATATCCAACTATTGGATAATCGACACATTTGAAACGATTCAAAGAACATTTTTTCATATTCATGTTTGTATTGTGCATCATAGAATTTGAAGAAAAATCTTGTGATATTTATAAGATATTAATATTATTTTATAAAGCTCATTTTGCTGGAAAAAAATTATTTCTGGTATGTGCTTATTGATTTTGAGTTTGAGTTTTTAAAAATCATATTTTTGTGTGTATGTGTGTGAGTGTGTGTGTGCGTGTGTGTGTGTGTTGAGTTAGTATGACATTTCTTTTTAAAAAATCCTGAAAATGGTCGGTAAATACGAGGAGAACATTTAAAGAACATGTCATGAGTCGCAGCTATTCATACATGTATTTAAAATACAAATTTGGGCCATCTCGTCATAAAATATAGATCTAAGGATAAAAATGAAACGTAAATAATAAGGTATTCAAAACAATGCGGAGGCATCGAAACGAAATATTATAAAAGAGAAAAAGTATGGGCTACACTTCAATTCAAGATCAAAACCAATATAGAAACAAATCGGGTGCAGTGGTAGAAAATAAATTGATCACCAGGCTTGATATTTTGTGGATTGTGGGTCATTTTAATTGACCGAGTATCCTGGCCAAATTTTATACATTATTTTTTCTATGGCAGAGCACTGCAACCATAATATTATAATCTACCCTGCTTGAATAAAAGATCACGATCTCTTTCCAATATAGTGTTCCCTCTCCTCCTCCTCCTCCTCCTCCTCCTTCATCTTCTTCTTCTTCTTCTTCTTCTTCTTCTTCTTCTTCTTCTTCTTCTTCTTCTTCTTCTTCTTGTTCTTCTTCTTCTTCTTCTTCTCTTCTTCTTCTTCTTCTTCTTCTTCTTCTTCTTCTTCTTCTTCTTCTCTTCTTTTCTTTATTATTATTATTATTATTATTATTATTATTATTATTATTATTATTATTATTATTATTATTATTATTATTATTATTATTATTATTGCCTCTCCTCCTCCTATTATTACTATTATTATTACTATTATTATTATTATTATTATTATTATTTATTATTATTATTATTATTATTATTATTATTATATTATTATTATTATTATTATTATTAGTTATAATAGTTGTTGGGGTTTTTTTCTGGCGATGAAATTGAGATCAATCATTTTTAAATACAAATAGATATAATAGCAACAGAGAGTTTGACATTGAAATAGCCTCCGTAACAGCTGTACAAATATTAACCAATGTTTTACACTCTAGATTGTACTCAGTTGTGCCCTGTGCCTATCAATAAGTTTGCGTTCTATATTTAGGCTTTTATTTACAATTTCCGTTTTCCAACACATCGGTATAGTGTTTGCTTTGTCTCCAAAAGTACTGAGTTCGACTCCCTGCTGCGCTTTATGGCAGAAAAAAATAAACAAAGAAAGACAGACAGATAGATAGATAGATAGATAGAAGATAGATAGATAGATAGATAGATAGATAGATAGATAGATAGATAGATAGATAGATAGATAGATAGATGGATAGACATATAGATAGAAAGAAAGATAGATAGATAGATAGATAGATAGATAGATAGATAGATAGATATATAGATAGATAGATAGATAGATAGATAGATAGATAGATAGATAGATAGATAGATAGATAGATAGATAGATAGACAGATAGATAGGTAGGTAAGGTATGTATGTAGGTAGATAAAAATAGATAGAAATATAAACAGATCATAGGCAGATAGATAGATAGATAGATAGATAGATAGATAGATAGATAGATAAATAGATAGATAGATAGATAGATAGATAGATAGATAGAGAGTAAGGATATGCATCGTCAAAAGGCTCAATAGTATTAAAAATGTATTAAAAGTGCAATATGAGTAAATGCAATGCTCGTCAGGAGGATCGAAGAATAATAGTTTCGTTGATAACTCCATGGAGATCGAAAGGAAATGGAAGAAAAACATAAGGCACTATTTTTCAATGCGTAGGTATTCTTGAGATCTATTTGTGTCGGAGGTCAGAAGACGGGGTCAAATTGTGGGCTCTAGCAGAATGTATCCAGGATTACAGGCGGCTGTAACGTGATAATTTATGCGATAAACCCTCGTTGTCTGCTAAATGCCAGACTCTGTATATTCCCTACTGTACTTTTGTTTTGTTGTGTGTGTGTGTAAGTCTGTATGTGTGTGTGTGTGTGTGTGTGTGTGTTTGTGTTTGTGTGTGTGTGAGTCCTAATACTTGAAAGACAAATCTCGAAAGTTCTTGAAGAATTTGCAGGGGAAAAAAACACAAGAAACACTATATAAAAATGAAATAATGATAATAGTGATAATGATAATAATGATAATGATAATAATGATAATATAATAATAATAATAATAATAATAATAATAATAATAATAATAATAATAATAATAATAATAATAATAATAATAATAATAATAATAATAATAATAATAATAATAATAATAAAGAAAAGAAAATAAAGTCAAATACCAGCCTGTTTTGACACCAGTATCTGCTCCCATGTCCAACGTATCATTTTGATAATTGCTTGAGAAGTCGTTCGTTAGTCGTTAGTCTGTTTTGATTTTTCTATTGAAATAACCCTTTGGAGAGTAAGGGGGTGGGGGGGGGGGGGAAGAGAAGGGGGCTTAGTCTTCCCAATCCCCATTCTCATCGTGTCCTACTCTTATGGAAGTACGTCTTTGTCAAGGGATTCTAAGTTGTCGCTTTTATGGTTTGTCTTACTCGTACACACATACATACATACACACACACACACACACACAAAATCACACACACATACACACACAAAATCACAAACACAAACTAACACACACGCGCGCACGCACCCACACCAGAATTAACCCTCTAGAAATTCAATAATGGATTAATTCTGGGAGATAGCAATTGACGGATTTTTGATCAGTAAGAGACTCGTACTGTTTGAGATTACAATTTAGGTTCCATATAAGCTGCTCTATCACCAAAATACGGCAATATGTCATTATGAAACAGATGCTAAAAATGGAATTTATAGTCGAGTGATTTAGAATTGCAAATAAATAAACTTTATTTTCCTATATATAACTCAGACATTATGAATTTACTTGAAAATATTAGTTTCCCGACATCTAGTGCAGCGTGGCTCAGCTGTACGGTCTTTGCTTCGTACCCGAAAGGTACAGAGTTCGATCACCCGCCGCTGCTGTGCTTTGTGGCCCTGAGCAAGTCACTTCATGACCCTTGCTCAATTTGCAGCGATGCACTGCGGAATAGACCCTAAAGACAAATTTTCCCTTGGGGATGAATCAATGGACATTCTTTGTATCACATTGTCCGTGATTTATTTGATCTCCAGTTGAGGAAGGCTGAAATTTTAAGATGATTTTTTTTGTCCTTGTACTTTTTTTTAGATTTGTCTAGCGTCTGGAGCTGTATTTAGACACTTTTTCTGAATTTGATCTTATAGCAGTGACTGCGCCATTCCCCCCCCCCCCCCCACACCCATGTTTTATATTGAAATTATAACAAACCGAGTCACATGGAAGCTCGTATTAGAATACCAATATAACATGAATGAAATAACCATTATAATATTATTATAGTATGAACGTTATAATGGCTATATCACTGACTGAATAAAATAAACAAAGCCAAATTGTATCAAGTCAATTGATATTTAGCTGCTAGAAGCCGCGGACTGTAAAAAGGTTTTTTTTAAACAAAAAACAAAACAAAAAAAAAAGAAAAAAAAAAGAATGAATATAAAAGCTTCAAAAATGAACAAAATACCAAACACGGAACGGTTCGGGCTCAAAATCATTCTTCAGTCAAAACAACAACAACAACAAACAATAAAAACCTAAATATTACTAGAAAATCAGATCGACGACTTGATTAGAATAATAATATCAATATCAAAATACTAAAAGTGAATCATAGTGCAGGGTGACGAGATAATAATAGGATTTCTTCAACACAAGGCAAACAACAATTATTTTTTTATTGAATCATGTTTGACTTTTTTTAATACGTCAATTTTGAAATGATGTATCTCACCTACTTAACTTATTATCCTTGATTATACCAATTTCTCATTGACATAGTGTTTTTTACACGAGATAATTGCACATAATTGTTTTCGTTCCTTGTTTTGGTATGAAGTTATAAGAACGGATAGATAGTATGCGCTTGGCTAAGAAGCTCACAACATTGCCATCCGGAAGTATAACGGACCAACACAGAAAACCGTGTTACCATGAACTTTTATAGTCTGGATGATACAGCTTAGTGAGTTTTACTCATAAACGCGGATGGCAGAAAACAATAACAAAGACCTGAGTGACGCCAACTTCGAACTATCTATACTAGTAACGCTGAGATCACGAGACTCCAAAATTAAGTACGCTCAACTCATTTTGATATAAAAAGCGATTTGCAAATTATTACCCGTTGGTCACTATCCTCGACCACCATCGCTTTGGATTCTTCCCACTATTTCTTTTCCTCCCTCCCTCCTTCATCCTCATTTTATAACGCTGTTCCCTGACTTCTCTCTCTCTCTCTCTCTCTCTCTCTCTCTCTCTCTCTCTCTCTCTCTCGCGCTCTCTCTCTCTCGCTCTCTCTTTCTCTCTCTCTCTTTCTCTCTCTCCTCTCTCTCTCTCTCTCTCTCTCTCTCTCTCTCTCTCTCTCTCTCTCTCTGCTTATACGAGGTCTGAACATTATTGCGGCAAGAAACCGTATCATGTTTAATTTTAATAAACGATAAATGAATATAAAAGTTGTTTTTTTTTTAAAGAACAAAATACAAAACACAGAACGTTTCGTGCTCAAAACCCTTCTTAATCCAACAACAACAAAAAATAAAAACATTAAAAAATTATATAAAAACCCAGAAAGAGGACAAAGAAAAATGAAAATACACGTCTTTCCTTTCCGTTATAAGATCTTGTAATCTCAGCCGTCAATATGGGTTTTGAAGCTATGTATTTATGGCTGAAGAAAGGTTTTGAGCCTGAAACGTTCAGTGAATTGTTTGTTATTTTTTTTTTTTGTTGTTCTTGTTTGAAGCTAATAATATATTCATTAATGTTTATATTACTTTTTACAGTCCACAGCCTCTAACAGCTTTGTATCACTTTGACATGTTTGATTCTGGTTTGTTTGTTTGTTTGTTTGTTTGTTGTTTTTTGTGTTAATTTTGTTGTTGTTATCTATATTCTATTTGATTTTCTTGTTTTATTATTTTCTTACTTTAAATTTAAATAGGCTTACAAAACACACAATCATAGTATGATTTTTATTGACATCATGCGTTTGATCGATTCGAATTATTTTATTCGCTCGAGAGAGATTCAGCTCAATAACTCTCTGAATTCAATTTTTGTAAAAAAAAAAAAAAAAACAAGCAAAAAAGCCTACGTATCGATGTTATCGTCATCTTTGTTTGAATACGTAATCTATTTTCCATTCTTGTTTTTGTTGAGGTCGTGGGTA
Organism: Berghia stephanieae; assembly: GCF_034508935.2. NCBI lineage: Eukaryota > Metazoa > Mollusca > Gastropoda > Nudibranchia > Aeolidiidae > Berghia > Berghia stephanieae. The sequence continues at coordinate 73,316,237 of NC_088362.1, forward strand.
ATGTATTTATAGATAGTATGCGCTTGGCTAAGAAGCTCACAGCATTGCCGTCCGGAAGTACAACAGACCACAAAACAGTGTGTAACCATGAGCTTGTATAGTCTGGATAATACAGTTTACTGAGAATTACTCATAAAGTGGATGGCAAAAAACATTAACAAAGACCTGAGTGACGTCAACTTTTTTCTTTTTTTTTTTTTTTTGTTCTCATCTTTCTCTTTTATATCATGACTTACATCATCACTATTCCCTCTTTCTCATTTTCGCCAGATCCAAACCCCTTCATCGCCTTCTTCTTCTTCTTCTTTTTCTTCTTCTTCTTCTTCTTCTTCTTCTTCTTCTTCTTCTTCTTCTTCTTCTTCTTCTTCTTCTTCTTCTTCTTCTTCTTATTCTT
>NC_088362.1:73319130-73346630 GCF_034508935.2 Berghia stephanieae
ATGCTTGGATTTGGTGGGAGGAATGTGCATCTCGGATATACTAAATAAATGCTCCATTTCTTGTTAATGATCCGACATTTGATATTTATATTGTATTTAGTTATAGAAGCTGGGTTTCCTGATAGCTCAGTTGGTAGAGTTCTCGCTTCACAGGGAAAAGGATCGATCCCAGAGTAAGTGAAGGTTATTTTCTCCCCCCCCCCCCCCCCCCCCCCCCCCCATTATCCCCTCTACCCACCCAGCATTTATTGGGTAACTGGATCTGTTAGATCTGGCAGAAAGCACTTTGAGAGGACTTCGCGATGTCCCAGATTGGAGAGTTTTTCTAAGATGAGAGACATTTAAATCGATCGAACAATAATAATATACTCAGTTATCAGCCCCTAGTTGTACCGAGCATAATACTGATTTGAGTCGTTGATTCACAGTCAACATCAGTAATGCCACATTCATCTGAGTATGTATTTGTAATAGCATAGGCAGATCTTATAGTGCCGGTCCTTGGCAGGGACGGACAATACTAACGATTGTGACGTCCCAAAGGTAAAAGAGGATTACCTACTTCCTTCCCTAACGACTTGACATGTCACAGATTATCATCGTCTTCATTACTATATTATACTACCTACCTGTACCGAGCCCTCTGCCTTTATATAAGTGCAAGTACGCGTCTGAGAGAATTAATGAAATGATGACTAGGCTGTCTATGTGAAATTAATGGCTGGGGAAAATGCGTAGGATGTCTGTAGGATTAATGCTTAAATACGTATAGATAGGGTGCGCTCGGCTAAGAAGCTCACACCATTGCCATCCGGAAGTATTACAGACCGACACACAAAGGTATGTAACCTTGAACGTTTATAGTCTGGATAATACAAGTGAGAATTACTCCTAAACCTGGATGGCAAAAATACAAAAAAAAATTAATAATTTAATAATAAACAATTTTTTTTAAAAACAATAACAAAGGCCTGAATGACGTCAACTTCATTGTATCTATATTTTATATCATAATATTCACATTCTCATATTCTGATAAATCCTCCAGCATCGATTTTTTTAATGGGTTGACATTCAATAAAACCTTTTTGACATTTTTTTTTACTCCACTTGGGTGATATTTTCTGTAATAAAAAGCTCATAATCCATATGCAAACACTCTTATATTATAATCCAAAACAATAACCGCCCTTGTCAGCCGCTTATAATATGACTATACTGCCGTACTCTGGAAAAACCCATATTTAACAATTTGGCCAGAAAACTCGTCCATCAAATATTGATCGATTTAAATGACTCTCATCTTGGAAAAAAAAAACTCTCAAACCCGGGACTTGCCGAAGTTATCGCCTGAAATAGGATAAGACGGATTCATCTCAGCATTCATGAACTCCCGAGTTGAACCGTTACTACTGCTAATTTGGCGAAAACGGATACTTTTTTTGTTGTTGTTCAAACATATAGGAGTATGTAAATTGGTTACTTGATCAACGTTCAACTCGTCGATTAGAGCCATATAGATAGTATGCGCTTGGCTAAGAAGCTCACAACATTGCCACCCGAAGTATAACGAACCAACATACAAAACTCTGTCTAACCATGAACTTTTATAGTCTGGTTAATACAGTTGATTGAGAATTACTCATAAACTTGGATGGCAAAAAAAAAAAAAAAACAATAACAAAGACATGAGTGACGTCAAATTCGTTCTATCTATAGACTACTACTACCCTATTCCAAATCAAGCAATAATTGCTACAGTCCTTTTCGCCTTGCAAAAATCTGGATAAACATGCGCTCCATGTTGCCCTAACGCCTCGGGAGACTTGTATTTGACAATGTACTGGGACCATCTTTGGAGCGATGATCACAACACAATGGACAAGGTAATTTCATTGTGCTACGCCCCTCACCAGGCACTCTTCTTCACGACCAGCATCTCATTAATTATTCCTCTTCAATCAAAACTCTGCGGTATTTTTGTTCCATTTGTTACCAATCCGAGTGGGTGTGTCATCACGCTTCAACGGTTTCCTTGGCCAGTTGGTAAACTGAGTTGACCTTCTGAGTCATGACTATTGTTCCTTTAATGGCAATAACAACATCAATGAAAAGGATTTTCACAAAATGTCGTATTTCAAATAACTACATTTTCAGGTTGTTTAAAAAAAAAAAAGAATCAGCTTGGGGTAGAAATGAGGCTCAGTCATGAAAGTCATTTTCCTGTTGAAATGTTGCTTGTTATGAGTGGTCAAAGTGCGAGTGTAGAAGAATATTCGAAACCTCCAACATACATTCTAAATTCAAATCTATGAGACTTTATAATAACAAAATAAAAACGCTATGCTGATAGATAGATAGATAGATAGATAGATAGATAGATAGATAGATAGATAGATAGATAGATAGATAAAATAGATAGATAGATGACATATTATATATATAGATATATATATATATGTATATGTATATTATATATTGATAGATAGATATCTAGACAGATAGTGTGAGAGACGAGAGAAGAGAAAGAAGAAAGAAAAAAGAAAGAAGAATAGAGAGGAAAGAGAAGAGAGAAAGAGAGGAGAAAGAGATGAGGAGAGATGAAAGAGAAGAGAGAGAGTAAGAGATGAGAGAATAAATAGATAGATAGATAGATAGATGATATATATATATATAGTTGAATATATATATAGATATCTAGACAGATAGTGTGAGAGACAAGAAGAGAAAGAAAGAAAGGAAGAGACAAGAGAAGAGAAGAAGAAAGAAAGAAAAGAAGAGAGAGAGAGAGAGAAAGAGAGAGAGAGAGAGAAAGAGAGAGAGAGAGAAGAGAGAGAGAGAGAGAGAAAGAGAGAGAGAGAGAGAGAGAGAGAAAGAGAGAGAGAGAAGAAGAGAGAGAGAAGATGAGAGAAGAAGAAGAAAAAAAGAAGAGAGAAAGAGAGAGGAAGAGAAGAGAGAGAGAAAGAGAGAGAGAGAGAGAGAGAGAGAGAGAGAGAGAGAGAGAACACCATGATGCCTTCTGATCCATGAGGTGGATGTCGTCTGGCGATGAAATGGCCTGAAATGTCGCAAGCACCACAAAACACACCAAACAAACAATGGGTGTTCAAATTTGAACCCCGTCACAGCAAGCTTATACTATTTCCTAGCGCTGTCCGATAAATTAGGGAACCCCTAAATAATGACAATGTAATGTCTCTGTTCTCCGTCCTATTCACCAGAATGTCAGATGTCCAACCTTTGTATTCCATCCCACACCTTGCTTTATACAACAAGCCGCGCGTGATTCCATGTTCTAACCCTTTTTCCTTTTGTTGTGTCTTTGTTGTATTGTACCCTTAATTCAGGTCGCGTCGGACGTCCCATTATCCCACTAATGGCCACTGTTAATATGAATTGCAAATTAAATTTAGTTGCAAGAGACACTAGACTCTACTTATTCGTTCAGGAGTAAAAGTCGTCCATGAAGAGTGGTACTCTTTTTTAATATTTTTTTTACAACTTTAGGACCAGAGTTTATATCATGTATCTGCATTGTGGCCGATACCTATTAAATCCATCCTAGGGGGAGTTCGATTTCACTCCAAAATTGACATCTAATATACATATATAACTTTTACGCCAAGATAGCAGTGATTGTACTTTGACGGCATGGGTTGTGTTGCATCACATTATAATCCTTTTTATGCAGGAAATGAAAAGAGAGGTGTAAGAAGAATATAAATTTACGCGGAAGAGAATCGGATCTGGGACCAACTGGTAATAGAACTTCTTGGTTATGAGTTACAGAAGGTCGACAATAATAGAAGCCAACCATCATACTTTGTTCGGACTTTAGGATTGCGTGGACTGAAAAGCGTCCTTGCTACAGCCAGTCGAAGGATCCGGATTCTATTCTCATTGACGCGAAGTTTTCATTCTCCATTATCTCTCGGCATTTCTCTACTCTTTTCATTCTTGTAATTATTAAGATATGCGCAAGACACTTTCTATTTCTGTTTTCTGTGTGAAGACGGTGAGGAAATTTGATCTGCATTTATACCGAAACAAATGGTTTGAAAAAATATAATTTGAAACAAAAACAATCCGCTGTACAGGGGTTAAAGGAAGAGTCTTTTTATTTCAATTGTCTCCGACCTCTCCTTTATTATTATTTCGACTTTTTGAATTACCTTTTAATTAATGCTGAGGAGCTGAAAATTGCAATTCTTTTCCCCTCGTGTCCATTGCCCTTCCCGTTCCTTTCTTTACGTTATCTTCCCCCAACCAGTGTCTTTTTTATGACACTTCATCGCGCTTTGAAAAAAATGAAAAGGACACTCTCTCTTTTCATCACAAAATAATAGACATTGATAAACTTGACAATAAAATTCATTGACAACGTAGTACTATTCTTTTCAAAAAGTGTCTTGGTTTCCGTGCCCTTTTCTTTCATGTCTGTGTAAAGTGTTTTTGTTGTAGGTCAATCATGTGTTTTCTCTGTGAATTATGCAGGGCTCGGCAGTGTGATGTTATCTTCTTTTTTTTATAACGGAAAAAAGGATCTCATTGACTAGCAAATACAATGATTTATAATGGCCAATCCTGCTGCAAAATCGAGTGACAAAAAAATACTAACACGAATATCAGTCTCAAAAATGTAAGCTTGTTTCTATTAGTTATTTCAAAGAGAATTTGATATCAAATATTCTAAACTCAAATGTTTTAACGCATCCATTATCGCCATGAAACGCTAACAAAGTTTATAGCAGAATAAACACTTGGTCATGATAAAAGAACTATTTGTTTTCTGGTACCTTTACAACAGCTGTCTGGTTCCTGGAAATTCGAGAACGTTGTCATTGTGGATTGTGGATTTTTACCGCGTGTGCCGGCCGTGCACAAAAGAGTTCCGAACAAACAACAGAATAAAATCAGAAATAAGACACCTTAAATTATAGCAAGATTACCAATTGGTGTTTTCAATGCCAAATTTAAGAAAGAAACCAAGATTTTTTTTTTTTTTTTTTTTTTTTTTTTTTTTTTTTTTTGAAACAAAATATATTCTTAAAAGCCCATAAAATTGAAAATTATTGTGTTTGGTATTTTGGCATACATTTTTTCATTTTCCTTTTCATATCACTTGATTTCAATTATTTGATAGACACAGTAACACAAACTATACACATTTTCAGCATCAAACGGACCAGGCAAGTGAAAGAGATACTAAATCAAAATAATATTTAAAAAATGAGATTTATTTCAAGTTTTATGAGGAATTTAACAATAAAGTAATGCCTGGAAAAGTTAGGCATTTTTAAGATCATTTATTTTAATGTTTTCTCTGACTTGTTTGGCATTTTTTACCAAATTGATATGGCAACCCTGATTTAAAGTTGTGTTGTGTTGGATGTAATGATTCTCTTTTGTGGCAACAATAGTTGGAGAGTGGCTGAATTAGTCCCACGTTAACGCCTATTAAATCTTTAAATTGAAATCAAATCACGCATCATGTTGATAGCTGGCCCGTTTGCTTTCTATCCTTTATTTAAGTTAAAATTGGGTTTTAAATTTCAAATCTTCTTCCTCAATCACGGTCTCATTGTTGCCGGATAAAACTTTCTACCCAGGGATTCATGGTACAATGCTTATCACAACTTTGGAGACAGTCGGAAATCTAACAATGGTCATTTGAAAAATCAATTTTAAACAAATCTTTTCTCTCTCTCTCTCTCTCTCTCTCTCTCTCTCTCTCTCTCTCTCTCTCTCTCTCTCTCTCTCTCTCTCTCTCTCTCTCTCTCTCTCTCTGTCTCTCTCTCTCTTTCTCTCTCTCACTCACTCTCTCTCCCTCTCTCTCACTCTCTCTCTCTTTCTCTCTCTCCTTCTCTTTCTTTCTCTCTCTCTCTCTTTCTCTCTCTCTCTCTCTCTCTCTCTCTGTGTGTAGGTATGTGTGTGTGTGTGTGGGGGGGGGGGGTGTCTTCCCGTTTAAGAAAGCCTATCACTTCATCCTTGAGTCAAGTTGAAAGACACTGCAGTTATAGTGTTATAGACAGAATTACACCCGGAAGTATCACGGACCAACACACAAAACTCTGTGTAACCATGAACTTTTATAGTCTGGATAATACAGTTAAGTGAGAATTACTCATAAATGTGGATGGCAAAAAAAAAAATAAATAAATAAATAAAGACCCGAGTGACGTCAACTTCATTCTATCTATTGAATTTTCACAGGTTGCCTGCTCGAAGTTTGATTGTTTACATTTCAATTTAGATGATAGAATGACAAAAACATCCTCTCGATCAATCTTCTAAAAGCGCTAAAATAAAGATGCAACAGTTTATAACAGAGTGGATCACTTGTGATAAACAAGTGGCCTTTCTCAGTTTTCGTTTCGCGTTCATTTTGGACGGCTGATGGCAAATGACGAAGATCCAGGTTCAAAGACATTATGGAGAAGATCAATGGATAAAGAATTTGAAGAGGCTGGAACAGCATCGGTGTCCATGCAGCCGACAGACAGAAATGGAAGTCTTTAGTCGATGCCTTATGCGCCCTATGGCTCGATGAGTGTAACGAAATGCTTCCGTGTAGGCGTCAGTTTACGACAGGATGTACGTCGTCGTAGTATTAGTTGTTGTTGTTATTGTAATCCCTCTGGAACAACCCTTCTTTTGTTGATACAGGTCGTATCAGATCATGCACCTATGGCCCGGAAGTTTCAATTAAACTACGTAGTGTGGGTGTTATTGTGAGAAAGGCATCAATCTTGTTTTCTCCGTAAACTTATAAGCAAAGTAGGATCCCTGTATTCTACGGGAGTGACTTTGTTATGGTATGGCTTGATTGATATCTCGTAACTATGGGGCTGACGAATTTATTTATCCTTGATATGAGGATGTCCGGTATCAGGATGGATTGTTGTTGTCCATGATTATGGAATCTGGGGGAGTTTTAAGGAATTTCAGATGTTTACGGATATGACTAACATCCGGTTGTGTGGGTAGAATTTTGCTTCGTTTGCTTGATTTTTGCCTATAAATGCCAGAGTTTTGAGCAGTTTCTTCAGACCACTCAGCGGAGTCTTTTAGGCTCATTGTCTCAAAAGAGACCAGACAGCGGAGTCTTTTAGGCTCATAGTCTCTAAGCGATAACCACAGCGGAGTCTTTTAGGCTCATTTGTTTAACTCTTGTGTAGAGTTGGATTAAAGTCTTGTGTAGACTTTGTAGTGCTCAAAGTTCGAGCTGAAACACGTATTGTGTTAACTCTTGTGTAGAGTGTGATTTAAGTCTTGTGTAGACTTTGTGGTGCTCAAAGTTTGAGCTGAATCAAGTTGTGTTATAACTCTTGTGTAGAGTTTGATTAAAGTCTTGTGTAGACTTAATTTGTGATTTCAATAATCTGTTCGGCTCTGTGAATGAGCCGTTGAGGCTGGGCTTTAACAAGCCAACTTTAGGCTATACGCTCATAGCTTGACACTAATAGAAACTGAACATTTGCCTGTTTTATAAGTTACCTGTGAAGAACCATTTGCTTATTTTAATATCAGAACATTGAGAAACAATTGATCTGTTTATGAATACTGTGAAATCAGAACAATTTCAAGAAGAGACAAATTAACAATATTAGAACAACCTTACAGTTTTTGTTGAATATCAAGGACACTCTTTTGGCTTTCTTCTACACGTCTGGATTGTGTTTAGTTAGTTAATTATTAGTTGCCTGTATGACTGTGATGGTTGCAACCTATCTGTGAGATTGTCTGATGTGGTAGCGGTTTGGTAAAGTATTCATAATTAATTGATTTAATTATATATTTTCATATCGCTTTCATATCATATTCATCATCACACTGTAACGAAATGCTTCCGTGTAGGCGTCAGTTTACGACAGGATGTACGTCGTCGTAGTATTAGTTGTTGTTGTTATTGTAATCCCTCCGGAACAACCCTTCTTTTGTTGATACAGGTCGTATCAGATCATGCACCTATGGCCCGGAAGTTTCAATTAAACTACGTAGTGTGGGTGTTATTGTGAGAAAGGCATCAATCTTGTTTTCTCCGTAAACTTATAAGCAAAGTAGGATCCCTGTATTCTACGGGAGTGACTTTGTTATGGTATGGCTTGATTGATATCTCGTAACTATGGGGCTGACGAATTTATTTATCCTTGATATGAGGATGTCCGGTATCAGGATGGGTTGTTGTTGTCCATGATTATGGAATCTGGGGGAGTTTTAAGGAATTTCAGATGTTTACGGATATGACTAACATCCGGTTGTGTGGGTAGAATTTTGCTTCGTTTGCTTGATTTTTGCCTATAAATGCCAGAGTTTTGAGCAGTTTCTTCAGACCACTCAGCGGAGTCTTTTAGGCTCATTGTCTCAAAAGAGACCAGACAGCGGAGTCTTTTAGGCTCATAGTCTCTAAGCGATAACCACAGCGGAGTCTTTTAGGCTCATTTGTTTAACTCTTGTGTAGAGTTGGATTAAAGTCTTGTGTAGACTTTGTAGTGCTCAAAGTTCGAGCTGAAACACGTTTGTGTGTTAACTCTTGTGTAGAGTGTGATTTAAGTCTTGTGTAGACTTTGTGGTGCTCAAAGTTTGAGCTGAATCAAGTTGTGTTATAACTCTTGTGTAGAGTTTGATTAAAGTCTTGTGTAGACTTAATTTGTGATTTCAATAATCTGTTCGGCTCTGGTGAGATTTTGAATAATATGTTGTGATTACAATTAGATTGTGTTTTGATATCAATATCATAATATCACTTTAAATTTTGATTCTCAATTAATTAATCAGATAATGAAATTAATTGTGTAATATATTCTTGTTGTAAAGAAATAAGCTTTTCTTGCTATAAAGCATTATTATTTCATATCTACAAAGTAAGCAATATTAATCAACATTAATAAATTGATTTGTTAAAGTAAAATAATATTTACTCATTTAAGTAAACATATTGAGTGAGTTCGAATATAGATAGAGTTATATTCGTATGATTATCATATTATAACAAAATCATTTTCTTTCTTTAAAGTGAATGAGCCGTTGGAGGCTGGGCTTTAACAAGCCAACTTTAGGCTATACACTCATAGCTTGACCCTAATAGAAACTGAACATTTGCCTGTTTTATAAGTTACCTGTGAAGAACCATTTGCTTATTTTAATACAGAACATTGAGAAACAATTGATCTGTTTATGAATACTGTGAACCAGAACAATTTCAAGAAGAGACTAATTAACAATATTAGAACAACCTTACGGTTTTTGTTGAATATCAAGAACACTCTTTTGACTTTCTTCCACACGTCTGGATTGTGTTTAGATAGCTAGTTAATTATTAGTTGCCTGTATGACTGTGATGGTTGCAACTATCTGTGAGATTGTCTGATGTGGTAGCGGTTTGGTAAAGTATTGATAATTAATTGATTTAATTATATATTGTCATATCGCTTTCATATCATATCATCATCAATCACCTCCATCAAATTGTCATCCATCTATTTGATTTCATACTTATGACATCTATCATTTCATCTTCAATCTCATAATATCTTTGTTATATTGTAATAAAATATATCTTCATTTAGCTTCAAAACCTTTATCAACGTATTGTGTTTGGTTATTGATCGATGTCGTAGCTTGAATATAGCACACATAAACAAGGTTGCAAACTGCGCTACATAAGCATACGGTTTACGTGCGCACTTTGTGACATAATTTGGTTTCAGAAGTGGGATTCTTATTGTTGTGCATTCAAGAGACATCGCGACCAAACAAGTGTTGAGACAGGTTAGGGAGTTGTTTCAAACTTGAGATAGATACTATCTTTGAGCTTAAAGCAAATTGGTATCCATTTAATGGTTATAAGACTGTCATTATACGCAAGGTGTAATGCAAGTTATTCTGGTAATTTTCACTTGTTCGGTTTAACGTTGTCAGTCATCTGTCATAGTGATACGGATCACTGACTTAGCGCGAAAGCGGTACTCGCGCTGTAAAGCCTCCATTGTCCCCCCTCTCCCTTTTGTAAGGAACGAAGGTGGTTGTTGGGGTAATTTGATTCCGTGTAGGAATCTGGGAGAATATTGTGTTGGTCCCGTGTGAGGATCTGTATTAAATCATTTGTTCTGACTTTCTATGCACATATAGTAAGTCAAGGTATTGATTCTGTGTAAGAATCTGGGTGAAGTATTTTGTTGATTCTGAGAAGAATCTGGGTGAAGATATTTTTTGATTCTAAGAAAGAATCTGGGTGAAGATATTTTGTTGATTCTAAGTAAGAATCTGGGTGAAGATATTTTGTTGATTCTAAAAGAGAATCTGGGTGAAGATATTTTGTTGATTCTAAGTAAGAATCTGGGTGAAGATATTTTGTTGATTCTAAGAGAGAATCTGGGTGAAGATATTTTGTTGATTCTAAGAAGAATCTAGGTGAAGATATTTTATTGATTCTAAGAAGAATCTGGGTGAAGATATTTTGTTGATTCTAAGAAAGAATCTGGGTGAGATGTTTTGTTGATTCTAAGAAAGAATCTGGGTGAAGATATTTTGTTGATTCTGAGAGAGAATCTGGGTGAAGACATTTTGTTGATTCTAAGAAAGAATCTGGGTGAAGATATTTTGTTGATTCTAAGAGAGAATCTGGGTGAAGACATTTTGTTGATTCTAAGAAAGAATCTGGGTGAAGATATTTTGTTGATTCTAAGAGAGAATCTGGGTGAAGATATTTTGTTGATTCTAAGAGAGAATCTGGGTGAAGATATTTTGTTGATTCTAAGAAAGAATCTGGGTGAAGATATTTTGTTGATTCTAAGAAAGAATCTGGGTGAAGATATTTTGTTGATTCTAAGAGAGAATCTGGGTGAAGATATTTTGTTGATTCTAAGAGAGAATCTGGGTGAAGATATTTTGTTGATTCTAAGAAAGAATCTGGGTGAAGATATTTTGTTGATTCTGAGAAAGAATCTGGGTGAAGTTATTTTGTTGATTCTGAGAAAGAATCTGGGTGAAGATAGTTTTTATGATTCCGTGTGGTGAATCTGGGTGAAGATATTTTGTTGATTCCGTGTGAGGAATCTGGGTGAAGCTATTGTGTTGATTCCGTGTGGGGAATCTGGGTGAAGCGTTGGTTCCGTGTGAGGACCTGTATTAAATCAGTTGTTTTGACTCTAATATACGTCTATATTAAGTCAATGTTTTGATTCTGTGTAGGAATCTGGGTGAAGCGTTGGTTCTGTGTTAGGACCTGTAGTAAATTTGTTTTGATTCTATATTTGAGTCTATATATAGATCAATGTTGAATTCCGTGTAGGAATCGGTATTAATTGCCTGTTTTGAATCTGTTTTGGGATCTATATTGACCGCATATCGTTAATAAGGTTACTTGTAATACCACTTTATTCTACGTGAAAGTAACATTTACGGCAACAGTGTCGATAAACATATTGAAGTTTGTTTATTTGAATTTGAATTGGTTTGATTAATTGTCCTAGAGATGGATGTGGAAAGATTAATTAAACTTGGAGAAAAATTGGAGTTAAGGTGTGAAGATCTCCGTGCTTGGGTGACAGCCCAGTTACAAGAAGATGAAGAGAGAAAAGAGAAGGAGAGAGAACGTGCCAAAGAAGAGGAGGAGATAAGCAGAGCACGAGCTCAAAGGCAAGAAGCTCTGATGGAGAAAGAGCTTGAACCGCTTAGGTTAAAGTCGGAGTGTCAGGCTTCCTCCAACAACGACAGTATGACAAGTGACATTCGATCATTTACTCATGCTCCCACTGTTAAGAGTCCTCGACTTCCATGTTTTGACGAAAACAAGGATCATGAACCACCGAAATGCATGACACACGGCAAGGTGGAGTTGAAGTGTGGATGTGTGATGCCGATGTTGTCTGTCGAAGGAAGGGACAACAATGAGCCCGAATAATTGTCGAGATCGATGTGATCTTGAGGCATTTCGTTGATCTAACTAAATGTTGTACCAAATTTAGTCTTAGGGGGGAGATATGTAACGAAATGCTTCCGTGTAGGCGTCAGTTTACGACAGGATGTACGTCGTCGTAGTATTAGTTGTTGTTGTTATTGTAATCCCTCCGGAACAACCCTTCTTTTGTTGATACAGGTCGTATCAGATCATGCACCTATGGCCCGGAAGTTTCAATTAAACTACGTAGTGTGGGTGTTATTGTGAGAAAGGCATCAATCTTGTTTTCTCCGTAAACTTATAAGCAAAGTAGGATCCCTGTATTCTACGGGAGTGACTTTGTTATGGTATGGCTTGATTGATATCTCGTAACTATGGGGCTGACGAATTTATTTATCCTTGATATGAGGATGTCCGGTATCAGGATGGGTTGTTGTTGTCCATGATTATGGAATCTGGGGGAGTTTTAAGGAATTTCAGATGTTTACGGATATGACTAACATCCGGTTGTGTGGGTAGAATTTTGCTTCGTTTGCTTGATTTTTGCCTATAAATGCCAGAGTTTTGAGCAGTTTCTTCAGACCACTCAGCGGAGTCTTTTAGGCTCATTGTCTCAAAAGAGACCAGACAGCGGAGTCTTTTAGGCTCATAGTCTCTAAGCGATAACCACAGCGGAGTCTTTTAGGCTCATTTGTTTAACTCTTGTGTAGAGTTGGATTAAAGTCTTGTGTAGACTTTGTAGTGCTCAAAGTTCGAGCTGAAACACGTTTTGTGTTAACTCTTGTGTAGAGTGTGATTTAAGTCTTGTGTAGACTTTGTGGTGCTCAAAGTTTGAGCTGAATCAAGTTGTGTTATAACTCTTGTGTAGAGTTTGATTAAAGTCTTGTGTAGACTTAATTTGTGATTTCAATAATCTGTTCGGCTCTGGTGAGATTTTGAATAATATGTTGTGATTACAATTATGATTGTGTTTTGATATCAATATCATAATATCACTTTAAATTTTGATTCTCAATTAATTAATCAGATAATGAAATTAATTGTGTAATATATTCTTGTTGTAAAGAAAATAAGCTTTTCTTGCTATAAAGCATTATTATTTCATATCTACAAAGTAAAGCAATATTAATCAACATTAATAAATTGATTTGTTAAAGTAAAATAATATTTACTCATTTAAAGTAAACATATTGAGTGAGTTCGAATATAGATAGAGTTATATTCGTATGATTATCATATTATAACAAAATCATTTTCTTTCTTTAAAGTGAATGAGCCGTCGGAGGCTGGGCTTTAGCAAGCCAACTTTAGGCTATACACTCATAGCTTGACCCTAATAGAAACTGAACATTTGCCTGTTTTATAAGTTACCTGTGAAGAACCATTTGCTTATTTTAATATCAGAACATTGAGAAACAATTGATCTGTTTATGAATACTGTGAAATCAGAACAATTTCAAGAAGAGACAAATTAACAATATTAGAACAACCTTACAGTTTTTGTGAATAATCAAGGACACTCTTTTGGCTTTCTTCTACACGTCTGGATTGTGTTAGTTAGTTAGTAATTTAGTTGCCTGTATGACTGTGATGGTTGCAACCTATCTGTGAGATTGTCTGATGTGGTAGCGGTTTGGTAAAGTATTGATAATTGTAACGAAATGCTTCCGTGTAGGCGTCAGTTTACGACAGGATGTACGTCGTCGTAGTATTAGTTGTTGTTGTTATTGTAATCCCTCCGGAACAACCCTTCTTTTGTTGATACAGGTCGTATCAGATCATGCACCTATGGCCCGGAAGTTTGAATTAAACTACGTAGTGTGGGTGTTATTGTGAGAAAGGCATCAATCTTGTTTTCTCCGTAAACTTATAAGCAAAGTAGGATCCCTGTATTCTACGGGAGTGACTTTGTTATGGTATGGCTTGATTGATATCTCGTAACTATGGGGCTGACGAATTTATTTATCCTTGATATGAGGATGTCCGGTATCAGGATGGGTTGTTGTTGTCCATGATTATGGAATCTGGGGGAGTTTTAAGGAATTTCAGATGTTTACGGATATGACTAACATCCGTTTGTGTGGGTAGAATTTTGCTTCGTTTGCTTGATTTTTGCCTATAAATGCCAGAGTTTTGAGCAGTTTCTTCAGACCACTCAGCGGAGTCTTTTAGGCTCATTGTCTCAAAAGAGACCAGACAGCGGAGTCTTTTAGGCTCATAGTCTCTAAGCGATAACCACAGCGGAGTCTTTTAGGCTCATTTGTTTAACTCTTGTGTAGAGTTGGATTAAAGTCTTGTGTAGACTTTGTAGTGCTCAAAGTTCGAGCTGAAACACGTATTGTGTTAACTCTTGTGTAGAGTGTGATTTAAGTCTTGTGTAGACTTTGTGGTGCTCAAAGTTTGAGCTGAATCAAGTTGTGTTATAACTCTTGTGTAGAGTTTGATTAAAGTCTTGTGTAGACTTAATTTGTGATTTCAATAATCTGTTCGGCTCTGTGAATGAGCCGTTGAGGCTGGGCTTTAACAAGCCAACTTTAGGCTATACGCTCATAGCTTGACACTAATAGAAACTGAACATTTGCCTGTTTTATAAGTTACCTGTGAAGAACCATTTGCTTATTTTAATATCAGAACATTGAGAAACAATTGATCTGTTTATGAATACTGTGAAATCAGAACAATTTCAAGAAGAGACAAATTAACAATATTAGAACAACCTTACAGTTTTTGTTGAATATCAAGGACACTCTTTTGGCTTTCTTCTACACGTCTGGATTGTGTTTAGTTAGTTAATTATTAGTTGCCTGTATGACTGTGATGGTTGCAACCTATCTGTGAGATTGTCTGATGTGGTAGCGGTTTGGTAAAGTATTCATAATTAATTGATTTAATTATATATTTTCATATCGCTTTCATATCATATTCATCATCACACCATCTCCATCAATTTGTCATCCATCCATTTGATTTCATACTTATTACATCTATCATTTCATCTTCACATCTCATAATATCTTTGTTATATTGTAATAAAATATATCTTCATTTAGCTTCAAAACCTTTATCAACGTATTGTGTTTGGTTATTGATCGGTGTCGTAGCTTGAATATAGCACACATAAACAAGGTTGCAAACTGCGCTACATAAGCATACGGTTTACGTGCGCACTTTGTGACAATGAGGATTAAGTAAGTAAACCAAAAAGCAATGATTGTTTTTCTAATATATAAAGGTTCAAAGGTTTAATTTATAAAATATACAAATCACATTGGCAACAGATCGTTTTTTTTTTTTTTAAATATTGAAATTAAGATTGATAATCATGAAATCGCCATGCCTATTCATTTTCTAGCAGAAAAAAAAAATAACAACAAAATTGCGGTTTCTGAATCTGAAAACATGACAGTATAGATCAGAAAACATCTAACTACTCTAACCTTGGTAAAAAGATTTTTTTTTTTTTAAATGAAGAACCTGTGACCTATATTCTATAATATTAGTTGTGTCATATCAGTTTCTGGTTGAAAATATTACCATTTTTTAAACTACGAAGAGTAAGGAAAGGTTATTAAAATGACCCAGATAAAGAATGACATGATATTGCGAATGGTACACAAAGAGTTTAATACTATTCAAGACGTCGTAATGTATTGTTTAATTTTCTAGTAACCGGAAGAGGAAAGGAGGTCACCATTCATGCGTATATCCTGTCTGTATAGAATGATTATAACCTGTATAGTTAATTTCATCATTTCCTTTCCAGTTTGTATTTTAATGCGTTATACGAGATGTATCATTGTTCAATTTCACGACGCCGACACATCCTCACGATCGCATTTAATAATGAATAATAAAAAAAAATCCCCGTGAGTTTCCAGACATCCGCGTCTTCCTCACGCCTGTCTCACCTGCCGGTTCCAGGATATCTCCCACAACGGGATGTGTCAAATACTTGTGAAACGAAGAAATGTGTAATGCATATTATGTTTGTAGGTTTCTTTTTTTTATATATATATAATCTACAAATGTCAGGTGCCCCGAACCTTGCACTGCTTGGAAGGGGAATAATAATTAGAACGATGGAGGTTATGTCCTTGCTTTAATATTCATCTGTGATAGAAGTTATATTTATATATGCTATGAGCGTAACGGTATTCGAACAGAAGAAGGTAATGATAAAAATGATAAGGGTAATATTAATAAAGCAAAGAATAAGAAGAAAAAGAGGGAAAAGAAGAAGAAGAAGAAGAAGAAGAAGAAGAAGAAGAAGAAGAAGAGGAGGAGGAGGAGGAGGAGGAGGAGGAGGAGGAAGAGGAAGAAGAAGAAGAAGAAGAAGAAGAAGAAGAAGAAGAAGAAGAAGAAGAAGAAGAAGAAGGAGGAGGAGGAGGAGGAGGAGGAGGAGGAGGAGGAGGAGGAGGAGGAGGAGGAGGAGGAGAAGGGGCAGGGGGAGGGGAGAAAAACTAAAACAAGAATTCGAAGCACAATAACAAGAATAAGGAAGAGTAAGAGGAGGAGGAGGAGGAGGAGGAGGAGGAGGAGGAGGAGGAGGAGGAGGAGGAGGAGGAGAAGGAAAAGAAGATGTTGAAGGATAAGGAGCAGGAGGAGGAGGAGAACGCATAAAGAAGAAGAAGAAGAAGAAGAAGAAGAAGAAGAAGAAGAAGAAGAAGAAGAAGAAGAAGAAGAAGAAGAAGAAGAAGAAGAAGAAGAAGAAGAAGAAGACAAAAGAAGAAGGAGAAGAATAAGAAAGTTAGAAAATGAGGAGAAAAATGAGAAGATGGACCTGGATGAGGAGGAGAGAAGTCATCGTCAGAAGAAAAAAAACAACAACAAAAAAAAAAAACAACCCTGGACTTTGATGGCGGGTTAATAATATTATATCAAAATATCGCACTCGGATATCAAACAAGGATTTCAATACTTTGACTCAACCCTCTTTAACGTCCTAATAAATGGTTCCCATTCTCTGAGAGACGATAATTAACCCTTTTCTCTCCTGCATTGTCCACGCGTGTTAACCCTTATTAAACCCCCGAATGTTTTGACAGCCCATGCGAGTGAATCGCGCCAACGCAGTGTGTTGAATAGGGACATCGCTTCTGTCATTGGTTGTATTGATTAGGCCTCGTGGGTATTGGATAGCGTCAATTATCACGTGATTCTGTTCATGTTAAATTATTAACCCTTTATTGGCGAAACTGAGTTTCCTTTACAATAAACGACTTCATAATTTTACCAGTGAAACATTGCAGCTATTAAAGTTGTAACTAAAAATGTAGCAACACGTTTGAGGCTTAGGTAAAGTCGCATGAATATTACTACTTTCCTTGTGAAAATTGTAAGATATGGTTACAGTATATTGAAGTCGTACCTCGGAGTAAGGAGTTAAATGAAAAAGAGAATGGAGTCGGGAGGGGGGGCGGGGGAGGAGGAGGGGAGGAGTGGGGAGGTAATGTATTTCGACAATCGAATTGTTTTTCGAATCTATTCCGCCGTTTAGAAATACCAAAGAGTTCCGGAGCAATGGGTGGTTTTCCGTCGATTTTCGGTGTGCGCCGGAGATAATTGGAGACAATAGTTTTTGATTTCCTGTTTTCGATATAAATTATCTCTTTATGTTTTTGACTTGATCTTTTATCAAGTGAGATTTCTGTTGTTGTTACCATGACAATCACTTTATGAACTTTCCTCTAGTACTATATTACGCGGTTATTGTCACTTTAGTCTGTGTTGTATTAAGGATTTGATAGAGATTTAGAGAATAGGTCAAGAGAATCCTCTACTTGACCTATTTTGTATTCTTTGCGCTTATTGACATTAAAAGAAAGTAGTTGTTATAGAAGGATTTCGATGTTACATTGAGATGGCATTATATCATCTAACTATTACCAAGAGGGAAGTATCAACCACATCAGTGAATTGAACGAATAGATTAATAATATTTAACAAACTAGTTCAGATCTGTTTTCTGTTCCCGTATATTTGATATTCATACTTCTTTCATTGCCGGCCTCACAGTTTCAGGATCATTTGTTTGTCAATATCAAATAAATAAAGAAAGAAAAAGAAAAGTTAATGAAAACGCGAGATTCTGTAATTATTTATATTGTTTAATGTCCTTAAGCCTGTATTTTTCTGGCATGAAAATGACCTTCTCAACTCTCTGGCACACATTATATTATAGACTCTGGAATAATGTAGCATTAAAAGAACAATACTTTCCATCATGTCTAAACCAGACCTATGAACACAATAACTGTGGCGTCCACTAAATGGCACTGACAAACATTTTGACTAAAAACAGACTAAAACGGACTCAAACTCTGGTTGTCCCAGGACAGGCAGTTCCACCATGGATCAGGTCAGCGATCTACGTGATGAAATTCTCGACCCACGCCGCAATCTTCAGCACTGTATTAATTGGTATTATTAACAAACCGTTTACCGGTTCAATTAATCCAATAATGTGTCTTTAGTGAATTATACCTCGCTAACCAAGAGTCATACGACTCCCATCATTGCAATCATTCTCAAAGTTCGTTTGGTCGGATTAATCCCTTGATCTTTATTGATTACAGTAAAAACCAATAATACTTAAAATATTGACAATATAAATCCCACTCCCATAAACACACACACACATACACACACGCGCGTGCGCACATAAACACACACATACAGACACATACCACCACCACACTCAAGAACACATCTCTTTCCCCTCCCCCCACCCCTCCCGGCTCATCATAAATATAACTACTACAGCGTTCATTATGTAATGGAACTCTAGCAAAAGCAGTCCTAGATGTTTTCTATCGCGACCACATCACTCAAAATCGAACATAACTGGTGGGGGTTAGGAGGGAGAGAATGGGCAAGTATCGGTCTCTTTTCGGGGAAATGGATACAAATTGGGAATCTATCGGGACATGAGATTGAAATCAATCCTTTACGTTCCAATTAGAAAGTATCGATTCGAAACATGAAACGACGAAAAGGTCATAAAATACGCTATGATATTATGGGGATGTCTGATATCGCTTTCAACTCACTTCTGGGGAGTGGCAAATTTTATTTTTTTAGATGACTTCATTGAAATGTTGTCATGCTTTACCCAAAACAAAACAGAAAAAAACAAAAAAAACAAAAAAAAAAGAAAAAAAACCCAACAAAATAAAATTTTAAACAACCCCCCCCCCCCCCCCCCCCCCCCAAAAAAAAAAACAAAAAAAAAACAAACAAACAAACAAAACAAAAAAGATAACATTTTATAGACATCTATTTTTTTCTCTTCCAATTCACGAGACCTATCCGAAATTCAATTGGTGAATGAAAATAATTTTTTTTAAATAATACAAAAATTTAGCTTTGATATAGAGCAATATTTACTAAACGTGATCAAAACGCTTTACAAGGGTCCCTGACCAATAGCAACACGTAACACGCTTCATAAGCCAGGATAAACTCCGATTCCATTAGCCTTATTATGAATCCAGAAGGACAACATTACTTGAAATAATATAAGCGCATTCTTTTCCATTAATCTCAAGGGTATTATCTTGTTCTTGGTTTCCAGACCTGTGTAGATAGTTATATTTACCTTGAAAGCCCCTCTCCTCCCCCTCCCCATCCCCCACCTGATTATACACATTCAAAATGGAATTTTTGCCTATAGCAACACGTACCCTAAGTAGCCATCCCTCTCCATTACTCTCTTACCGATGGGTCAAAATTGACCCACCCTTACGGGAAGGGCCAAGTCGAGTTCTTCGATAAACTAACTTAATTACCGGGGATGGCGGACTATCTACTAAATGTCGTAACATAGAGATACCAACGTGGAAAGAGTACCAATTTTACGGCCAAGGAATGCTCTCAAAGTTGTGGACACTTGAGCTTTTTAAGGCTTCAGTTGCCAAGGTAATTGACGGTGTTATCCAAAGAGAATATTATTGCATGAAGTGTTTGTGTCACGTGTTTCATTCATTCGTCAGCCACTTTAATAATGTTTTTTGTACACTGGGAATAAATGAATTTTGAACCTTTATATAGAGCATATAAATGGAATTACCATTCTCAATGCGTTTCAATTTGTTTCTTTTATTTCTCCAACATGCTATATGGAACCTTGCTTCCACTTCATACAACACCAGTCGTCCGTTAGGCGTAGGGATCTTTCAATATCCGTTACTGCTAATAGCTAGGGATTCATTCACAACTGAGACCAGAGGGGTTATGTGTATAAAATGCATTTCCCAACGACAAACCGCGGTAAACAAAATTCTTTTTGACCACTGTCACTTTCGGGCCACTGATCACGCTTAACATTGCTTGCCCTTTGTGACAAGACGAGACACCTAACCACTGAGCCAACAAGTCGCACTCTGGCAGAACGAAATTTTGTCTTTTGGATGAATAAAGTACATTATTATTATTATTATTATTATTATTATTATTATTATTATTATTATTATTATTATTATTATTATTATTATTATTATTATTATTATTATTATTATTATTATTATTATTATTATTATTATTATTATTTATTATTATTATTATTCATTATTATTATTATATTATTATTATTATTATTATTATTATTATTATTATTATTATATTATTATTATATTATTATTATTATTATTATTATTATTATTATTATTATTATTATTATTATTATTATTATTATTATTATTATTATTATTTCTAGGTCATTTCAATGCGTCCA
Organism: Berghia stephanieae; assembly: GCF_034508935.2. NCBI lineage: Eukaryota > Metazoa > Mollusca > Gastropoda > Nudibranchia > Aeolidiidae > Berghia > Berghia stephanieae. The sequence goes on from NC_088362.1 coordinate 73,339,764, forward strand.
CTCTTACAAAAAATCATATAATCAAAAATAAAAATGAAAAGAAACGTTGGCCAGAAAACATTAACATCGATTAAAAGCGATTAAAGTCACCCTCTGATGACTACAAGTCCTTATATCTCTGTAATATTTTTTTACTAATAATATTGTGAATAAGAGTGTTTGAGTTCGGTGTTACATTTATTTGTCGGCCATTATAATGCTGTTAAAAAAAAAAAGAAAATAAAAAAATAAATAAATAAATAAAAAACTTGAGCTTTTATATAGAGCAATATACACTAAACGTGCTCAAAGCGTTTTACAAGGGGTCCCTAGCCAACAGCAACACTTAACATGTAGAACGAGACATGACGCGCATGTCAGGTGATATTACAATTTTTTTCGGACAAAGCCAACGCTGTTAACGGCCAGGTACTCATTTTACACCTGAATACGGTGAGAGAATGTGAGTAAAGAGTCTTTTCCTAGAACTCAACTATGCGCCGAGCGAGGCTCGTACCCAGGACCTTCCGATCCGAAAGAGAGTGTCATACCACAAGACCACATGACCGCATACTATAGCAAAACATACTCTTTTTCAATTTGACCCAAGAAACCTTTATTTTGAACAACAATTGATTAGATGACCATCAACATGGCAACAACTCTCAAACCTGAGACTTTTGAGATTTTTAGCCGATTTAGCCCACTTTAGTAGATCAATATTCGAATTAAAATTGTCTGCCAAAGAAAAGAAAGTAAACAACATTTTAGACATCAAGAAGTTTATCTTAAATATGAAATCAAATTGTAACAAAATCGGTATATCTGCCCCATCCCCTCATAGTTGTATTAGGTCGGGATGGAATTTTTACTAGAAATCATATGTATAGTTGAAAGTATGAAACGTGAGGGTAATTTCTATCGGTCATGATAGAGAATAAAGATAATTTCTAACATTGCAACTAACTCGAATTTCCTTTTCTTATCCTTTGATCTTTAATCCATCCGACATAATACACTTTCGTGACGATGGGTATCATTCTTTTATTTCATATTTTATATTATTTTATATCATGTTTTCCCTTAACGCGTCTATCCAGCAATTAGAGAGCCTGGAGTTGGTCTCAAGGCTGTTTTTTTTTGGGGGGGGGATGAATTTTCTCCCTGTCATTTTCAATCTGTATCATCTTGCATTGGATTATAAAACACTTTTCAGAATTTCATCCTCACCACGGCTCTTGCTCCACACTAAATCCCACCCTAGGTAGGCCTATACACAATTGCAGGTCTTATAACCGAACGTAGCTATTGTCCTAGATTTAACATTGTTGCAATGGACAATATTTTGCGTTGGTTTGATAGTATTTCCATTACAACAATGAGACCATAACAATATTATGGGTTATCAGACCGGCAACTAAGTACGCGTTAGTCCCTACCAAAGTGCACACTTTTCGTCCCGTACCCTACAATCAAAGTGTGTTTTATCTCATCATAATCAATCTGCTCATAACTTTTTTTTTCTTCTAGTCATTGAGTGAATGGTTGCTAGGGTAAACGATCCGATTGACGGCAATAAGAGCCGTGTGAAAGAGTTGTGAAGAGCGGTGTGATTGATGTCTAGCTACTTGATAATAACTTTGTTGTATTGATTATGAATTCATATGTAGGTTAATATAGACCGAACGAATGAATGAATGGATGAATGAGTGGGTGAGTGGGGGATTGATTAGACAGTATGATGAGTTATTCAGTAGATGAATGCGTGTGTAAAGCCTTATTCACGCGTTTAAAAAGATATGAATGATTTAATGAAGGTCCCGGTTATTAAGTTGGTAGAGCACTCATCTTACAAGAAAAGAGGCCAGTATCGAAATTCTGTGACCACCACTATAATAATTGATTGAATAACTGGATCTACTTGATTTTGGGGAGAGTACTTTAATATAGACAATAAGTGTCCTATCCAAATGTAGCAAGCAATTTCCATTTTCCGTTTAACACTGTAGTTTACTATGACTCTCTGGGTTTAACCCTCTCCTGACCAACCATAGGAAAATCGTCACATTCATTACGTTCCAACCAGCACTTTTATCATTCATATTTCTTTTGTAAATCACAATTTAAATATTAAAAAAATTATTATAGCTATAAAAACGTGACACTGTGTTGTTGAGTTCATTTTTTCTGATCAATAATAGTTGTAAGGGTAAATGTGACTCACATCGTCAACCTGCTATTAGGTCAGAGTGAATTAGATGTGAGACTCTCTGAAAAAAATTGTGCGGCTATGTAGTCTTGTGGTATGACACTCGCTGTCGCATCGGAAGGTTCTGGGTTCGAGCCTCACTCGGCGCATAGTTGAGTCCTTGGAGAAGACTCTTTACTCACATCCTCTCACCGTACTCTCACCTGGCCGTTAACAGCGTTGTTTCTGTCCGAAAAATTATAACATCGCCTAACAGGCGTCATGTCCCGTCCTAAATGTTAACTGTTGGTGTTGGCCAGAGCCCCCTTGTAACGCGCTTTGAGCACAATTAGTGGATATTGCGCTATATAAAAGCTCAATTTTAATTTATCTTATTTTGAAAATATCTTTCCCAAGGGCATATTGTCCGTTCCAGGTCATGGCACATTTGAGAGATAAGATGCTATTACTATGGCCCAGGTGCGTAATCACCAGCTCAAACTCTGGGACTAACTCATGTTTTGAACACAAGGGCGTGCGTTTACACCACGCAGCGACACACAGTCCGCAAATTAAGGACTTATTTGTATTGCACAAAGACATAAAATTACAAGAATGATCAAGTGTGGCTCAAACAGTTGGCGCATGTAGATAGTATTTACAAGACTGTGTCACCGAACGCAAACTAAAAGCTCATTTATCATTACAACGGGGTATATTTTGCTTTGTTGGGAAAATCGTTCATTGTTTCATATATATATATATATATATATATATATATATATTATATATATATATATATATATATATATATTATAATGGATATTAATTCGTATTTGTTTTATGCACATTGGTTTGAGGTTCCCCCCCCCCTCCCACCCCCTCCCTTCCACTAAAACAATAAGACCATAACAGTGCGGGATATCAGTATAACTGATCAATATAAGGTGAACTTGCATGCTCTGTATTAAGATTTTTGGTTAGTATTTTACAGTAGGCTATCCTGAATCATCCTGCCACCATCAATATGACGTTCCTACACATTGAAGAGAATAAACGGTTCCATAAAAACGAAGCTAAGGAGAAATTCTGAGTTTGTAAAAGCCATTAACTTTGACATTTAGTCCTTCTTTGTAACAAATGACTCAATGCCTCTTCACTTTCTATGTGTGACTAACAGCCTCAAAACATCATTATGACGGGATGGTTTTATTGATGAAAATTGAATTGAAAATATGAAACTCCGATCAATTTTTTTTTTTGTGTTGTTTTTTTTTTTTTTTTTTTTTTTTTTACAGCGGAAAATGAGTTTCAATGGGGTATAAAAGTGTGATGAATAAAAGTAAGAAACTGATTCCAATCTCATTGGAAGTGTAAAACCACTCTTCCGGAGAACTGGATACGTAGCTTGTGTAATACGCTTCAACAGTCGTAACGTCACCTCCCTCGTAATGACGCATGGTAACTTAGTAACTGTCTCTAAACTATCGGAACAATGGCAGGTGAAATATTTCTCCGACGAGCATAAAAGCGTATTCAGAGGAGAAAAAAAAAACCATTATAAATCTGATCATTTTTTGACTTTTACACATTCTGATCACATGACATATGAAAATTTCTAGCAACCATGAAGAATAAAAAGTACAGATTTTCTTTGTTTAGAACCACGATGGCCGTCGTTGCTGGGCGACGTGACATCCGACTATTGAATCCAATTGATCCTCAGGTTTCAAAGTGATGACAAAACGATGTGTAACCTTGAACGTTTATATTCTGGTTCATACAATTTAGTGAGAATTACTCATAAACGCGGATGTCAAAACACAAAGACCTAAGTTACGTCAACTTCATACTATCTATAGATGCTGTGCGCTTGTCTAAGAAGTTCACAACATTGCCATACGGAAATATAACAAACCAACACACGAAGCTGTGTGTAACCTTGAACGTATACAGTCTGATTAATGCAGTTAAGTGATAATTACTCATGAACCTCGATGCCAAAACAAAAACAAAAAAAACAAGAACAAAGACATGAGCGGCGTCAACTCCGTTCTATCTATAATATCTGGGGTTTTATTTTTGTCTTTCTTGATTGTTTAATTTCCTTTTCCTCACCGTATCTCGTTCATCTAATGGTACCAGATTGACCTCATGAGTCACACCTTGGGCTTGATCTGATTAAAAAATTTTTTTTTTTTTTTTTATAAACAGTAATATTCACTAAACGTGCTCAAAACGCTTTACAAGGGGTCCATTGCCAACAGCAACGAGACATGATGCCTGTTAAGCAATATTGAGTTTTACTGCTGTCAACAGTACCCTAACGTTATAAACTGCAAAGCAAAAAAAAAAAAATAAATAAAAAAAACCAAAAAAAAAAAACAAAAAAACAACAGAGCATTGTCTCACGTTGTGTCTTCTTCGGATAATGCGTAAGTTGAATAGACTATAAAATTGTGGACAAATGTGTGAAAGTAAACCAAAAGCCTCTGGCAACCTGTCATTATTCTACAAGAAAAGAACATAATCGGTGGTTACATTGATATATTTCAGAGCAACGACCGTCATGCTCGCTATGACAAAACCATGAAAAAAAATTATTTGATCAGAAAATTTATGGATAAAACGAAATGGACGTCATTCAGCTCTTTATTCATAATTTTAGCCAGCCATTTTTATGACTAGTTCCCACAAAACTGTATTAATCAGACTATAGATAGTATGCGCTTGGCAAAGAAGCTCATAACATTGCCATCCGGAAGTATAACGGACCAACATACAAAACTGTGTGTATCCATGAACGTTTGTTGTCAGGTTAATACAGTTCAGTGAGCATTACTCATAAACGCGGATGGCAAAAAACAATAACAGACCTGAGTGACGTCATCTTCGAACTATCTATGGATAGTTCGAAGTTGACGTCACTCAGGCCTTTGTTATTGTTTTTTTTTTTGCCATATAGATAGTTCGAAGATGACGTCACTCAGGCTTTGTTAATGTTTTTTGCCATCCACGTTTATGAGTAGTTCTCACTAAATTGTATTAACCAGACTATAAACGGTCATGATTACACACAGTTTTGTGTGTTGACCAGATATACTTCCAGATGGCCATGTTGTGAACTTCTTAGCCAAGTGCATACTATCTATAGATAGAATGCAGATGACGTCACTCAGGCCTTTGTTATTGTTTTTGCCATCCGCGTTTGTGAGTTGTTCTCACTAAACTGTATTAACCAGACTATAAAAGTTCATGGTTACACAGAGTTTGTGTGTTGCTCCGTTATACTTCCGGATGGCAATGTTGTGAACTCCTTGGCCAAGCGCATTCTATCTATTAACGTTTAAGGTTCCATCCACATTGTTTTGAGTTTAGGTACGCTATATCCGGATGGCAATGTTTTAAAGGGTTTTTTTTTTTAAAAACAAGTGACGTCACTCCTCTCTTTGTTACTTTGTTATTGTTTTTAGACTGCAGTCGGGTGATAAGGGATAAGTCCTCACTAAATTTGGTCAAAGTCATGCGTTTAGCAAAATCCTTAACTTCACGAAGTCCCAGGTTTGAGAAATGTTTGCTAAGATGGGGATTATTTAAATCGATCTATATTTGAAGGACGAGTTTTCTGGCTAAATCGTTTAATAATGAGCTTTTCCAGAGTACTGCAGTTAACTGGTTAATCAATGGACATATCTATTATGAAGTAAAAGTATATTGATCATAGTAAAAAAAAATCGTTTTGTCATTGTACGGTAGAAATGTTTTGATAATGGTATGGCTAAACGAAAGAAAAATAAAATAAAATAAAATAAAAAGCTTTCAACTCAACAATGGCTGACACTACTTTTTATCTGAAAAAAAAATTGTTTGTTTTATCGACGCGTTTTTGTCTTTGACATTTGGTAGTAGACGTCTCGAATATCGTGGATCACTCATAACATTTACGTGTTACCGCATGATATCTCTGCATCAGTCTATCATTTCCTGTGATTTCGTGATGTACAACAGGTACGTCAGAATCTTTGACTTTGCAATTGATGCTATGCGTTTGGGTGAAATACTCACAACATCCGCCAGTCGGATATACATATATATATAGATATATATATATATATATATATATATATATATATATATATATATATATAAAACTTACCAATACACGAAAGAATGTGTACTTTGAACGTGTATATCCTGATTGATACCATTTAGTGAGAACTAATCAGTAAAATGGCTGTCTAAAACAATAACGAATAGCTGAGTGATGTCAAATTTCATTCCTTTGATAATATTATTGATGGTATGCGTTAAAGTAAAACTCTCTTCAGTTCTGCTCGCCAAATAAATCGTGTCAGCACACAAAACCATGTGGTTACTTAAACGTTATAGTCTGTTGAAAGAATTTTCTAAGAGCGAATTCTTTAACTGGCGGGGCAAAGCAATAACAAAGAGCCGACTGGCGTCAATTTCATTTTAAAGGCAATATGTGGATGACGACACTCGGCTACATTGTGTAAGGATGTAAACAATGGAAGTTAATGTTAAACTAAGCAAATTACACGGTGTTACCGTCCATGGTTTGCGTTTAAGTAAAACAATCACTAGTTCTAGACGCCTGAACAATTGAACCAACCAAAAAATATATATGTGTAACATTTAACATTTATGGTCTGATTGAGCGAATCTAGTGAGAACTAATC